>NC_134516.1:1240879-1840879 GCF_027942865.1 Odontesthes bonariensis
TGGGGAGCGGCGGGTTTGGTTCCGTGTTCTCGGGCCAGAGGCTGTCAGACGGACTCCAGGTGGCCGTGAAGCATATCTGCGGGGACAGAGTTCAGCAGTGGGCCCAACAGGTGAGTCACAACCTGCCAATGTTTGGCGCCCCCCGATGGCTGGCCGCTGCACTGCAGCCGCCCGTGTGGGGCGGCCCCTCTGGTTCCCACAGAAACGTGTGATGTCACGGTTCAGTTGGTGGATTTCCCCCCAGTGACACACTGGTTCCTGTAGCTGGGATTTCAATGACTGATCAATAACAGATAAATAAATTATCAATAACTGATCAATCTGATCGATGACTGATCAATAACTGATCACTCTGATCGATGACTGATCAATAACTGATCACTCTGATCGATGACTGATTGATAACTGATCAATCTGATCGATGACTGATCGATAACAAATAATTCTGATCGATAACAGATCAATCTGATCGATGACTGATCGATAACTGATCAATCTGATCGATGACTGATCAATAACTGATCAATCTGATCGATGACAGATCCATAACGGATCCATAACTGATCGATGCCAGATCCATAACTGATCCATAACTGATCGATGACTGATCAATAACAGATCAATCCTCCTCTGTCCCTCCAGCCGGGTGAGCTCATCCCCGTTCCCATGGAGATCGCTCTGCTGCAGCAGCTGTCGGAGGTCGGAGGTCACGCCGGCGTGGTGCGCCTGCTGGACTGGTTTGAGCTGGAGGGGCGGGATTTCCTGCTGGTGCTGGAGTGCCCGCTGCAGAGCCAGGATCTGTTCGACTTCATCACGAAGTACGGCGCGCTGCCCGAGTGCCTCGCCCTCAGGTGTGTCTCTCCGGCCCGGCTCCGGCCCGGGCTCCACGTGTCGCTGCGCCGCCATCAGCGCCCGGCCCGCGCTGACCTTCTGTTCTGCTCGCAGGTTCTTCCGTCAGATCGTGGAGGCGCTGCGCTTCGTGCACGCTCACGGCATCGTGCACAGAGACATCAAAGACGAGAACATCGTGGTGGACATGCAAACGCTGGAGGTGAAGATCGTCGACTTCGGGTCGGGGGCGCCGCTCAAAAAGGCGGCGTACAGCGAGTTCGAAGGTACGCCTCATTTAGGCGGCTGATGGCGGTGCCTGACGCCCCTCCCTTTCTGTCCCCTGATGGCGGTGCCTGACGCCCCTCCCTTTCTGTCCCCTGATGGCGGCGCCTGACACCCCTCCCTTTCTCGCCCCTGATGACGGCACCTGACGCCCCTCCCCTTCTGTCCCCTGATGGCGGCGCCTGACGCCCCTCCCTTTCTCGCCCCTGATGGTGGCGCCTGACACCCCTCCCTTTCTCGCCCCTGATGACGGCACCTGACGCCCCTCCCCTTCTGTCCCCTGATGGCGGCGCCTGACACCCCTCCCTTTCTCGCCCCTGATGACGGCACCTGACGCCCCTCCCCTTCTGTCCCCTGATGGCGGCGCCTGACGCCCCTCCCTTTCTCGCCCCTGATGGCGGCGCCTGACGCCCCTCCCTTTCTCGCCCCTGATGGCGGCACCTGACGCCCCTCCCCTTCTGTCCCCTGATGGCGGCGCCTGACGCCCCTCCCTTTCTCGCCCCTGATGGCGGCGCCTGACACCCCTCCCTTTCTCGCCCCTGATGGCGGCACCTGACGCCCCTCCCCTTCTGTCCCCTGATGGCGGCGCCTGACGCCCCTCCCTTTCTCGCCCCTGATGGTGGCGCCTGACGCCCCTCCCTTTCTCGCCCCTGATGGTGGCGCCTGACGCCCCTCCCTTTCTCGCCCCTGATGGCGGCACCTGACGCCCCTCCCCTTCTGTCCCCTGATGGCGGCACCTGACGCCCCTCCCTTTCTCGCCCCTGATGGCGGCGCCTGACACCCCTCCCTTTCTCGCCCCTGATGGCGGCGCCTGACACCCCTCCCTTTCTCGCCCCTGATGGCGGCACCTGACGCCCCTCCCCTTCTGTCCCCTGATGGCGGCGCCTGACGCCCCTCCCTTTCTCGCCCCTGATGGTGGCGCCTGACGCCCCTCCCTTTCTCGCCCCTGATGGCGGCACCTGACGCCCCTCCCTTTCTCGCCCCTGCTGGCGGCACCTGACGCCCCTCCCTTTCTGTCCCCTGCTGGCGGCGCCTGACGCCCCTCCCTTTCTGTCTCCTGACGGCGGCGCCTGACGCCCCTCCCTTTTTCGCCCCTCATGGCGGCGCCTGACGTCCCTCCCTTTCTGTCCCCTGATGGCGGCGCCTGACGCCCCTCCCTTTCTCGCCCCTGATGGCGGCGCCTGACACCCCTCCCTTTCTCGCCCCTGATGGCGGCGCCTGACACCCCTCCCTTTCTCGCCCCTGATGGCGGCACCTGACGCCCCTCCCCTTCTGTCCCCTGATGGCGGCGCCTGACGCCCCTCCCTTTCTCGCCCCTGATGGTGGCGCCTGACGCCCCTCCCTTTCTCGCCCCTGATGGCGGCACCTGATGCCCCTCCCTTTCTCGCCCCTGCTGGCGGCACCTGACGCCCCTCCCTTTCTGTCCCCTGCTGGCGGCGCCTGACGCCCCTCCCTTTCTGTCTCCTGACGGCGGCGCCTGACGCCCCTCCCTTTTTCGCCCCTCATGGCGGCGCCTGACGTCCCTCCCTTTCTGTCCCCTGATGGCGGCGGCTGACGCCCCTCCCTTTCTCGCCCCACAGGTACTCGGGTCTACAGCCCGCCGGAGTGGATCCTGGCACATTCCTACGAGGCGGCGCCGCTCACCGTCTGGTCTCTGGGCGTCCTACTCTTCGACATGGTCTGCGGCGACATCCCGTTTGAGCGTGACCAGGAGATCATTAAGGCCAAGCCCATCTTTAAACGCCGGCTGTCCAAAGGTGAGCAGAAGCTCCGCCCCCTGATGGGTTTGTTCTGGTTCTGGTTCTGGTTCTGGTTCCTGACCTCCGCTCTGGCCCTGCAGAATGCAAGTCTCTGATTCGCTGGTGCCTGGCGTTCCGCCCGGAGGACCGCCCCTCGCTGGAGGACTTGCTAGCCCACCCGTGGATGGAGGGCGGCGAGGAGGAGGAGGAGCACAGCTCGCCGCTCAGCCCGTCCCTGTGAGCCGGAGCGGCGAGCAACCAGAAATAAAGAGACGCTTCCTGTTTTTAGGAGCCACCGCTAAGTTAATGATTATTTATTTGGTTCTGATCAGTTCTGGTTCTGACTCCTCCCACTCCTCATGTGAAGAGGTCACATGACGCAGGTGAGGATGAAGGTGTTCTCCTCTTCCTCGGCGGCCCGTTTATCGATCTGTTTATTGACCCGTTTATTGACCCGTTTATTGATCTGTTTTTTGATCCGTTTTACACTCAAAGTGGTTCAGGTCACTTGGTTCTGTTTATTTACATTAAATAAGTTTTTGGATCAACTGAAAACAAAAGTCAACGTTTGAATAAAAGTTTCAGTAACTGGATCACATGGTGTTCTGTTTGGTTCTGTTACTCTGTGACCCGTTTGGTGGGTTCTGTCTGTTTGTGACCCGTTTGGTTCTGTTTGGTTGGTTGGTTTGTTTGTTTGTGACCCGTTTGGTTGGTTCTGTTTGTATGTTTGTTTGTTTGGTTTGTTCTGTTTGTTTGGTTGGTTCTGTTTGTTTGTTTGTTTGTGACCCGTTTGGTTGGTTGGTTTGTTTGTTTGTGACCCGTTTGGTTGGTTCTGTTTGTATGTTTGTTTGTTTGGTTTGTTCCGTTTGTTTGGTTGGTTCTGTTTGTTTGTTTGTGACCCGTTTGGTTCTCTTTGTTTGTTTGTTTGGTTCTGTTTGTTTGTGACCCGTTTGGTTCTGTTTGGTTGGTTGGTTGGTTTGTTTGTGACCCGTTTGGTTGGTTCTGTTTGTTTGTTTGGTTGGTTGGTTCTGTTTGTTTGTGACCCATTTGGTTCTGTTAGTTTGTCTGTTTGTTTGTTTGTTTGGTTTGTTTGGTTGGTTCTGTTTGTTTGTCTGTTTGGTTGGTTGGTTTGTTTGTGACCCGTTTGGTTAGATCTGTTTGTTTGGTTGGTTCTGTTTGTTTGTTTGGTTGGTTGGTTCTGTTTTTTGTTTGTCTGTTTGGTTGGTTGGTTCTGCTTGGTTGGTTGGTTTGTTTGTTTGTGACCCGTTTGGTTGGTTCTGTTTGTTTGTTTGTCTGTTTGGTTGGTTGGTTTGTTTGTTTTGTGACCCGTTGGGTTGGTTCTGTTTGTTTGTTTGTGACCCGTTTGGTTCTGTTTGGTTGGTTGGTTCTGTTTGTTTGTTTGTGACCCGTTTGGTTCTGTTTGGTTGGTTGGTTGGTTTGTTTGTGACCCGTTTGGTTGGTTCTGTTTGTTTGTTTGGTTGGTTGGTTCTGTTTGTTTGTGACCCATTTGGTTCTGTTAGTTTGTCTGTTTGTTTGTTTGGTTTGTTCTGTTTGTTTGGTTGGTTCTTGTACTGGTGAAAACAGGGTTTGGCTTTTCCTGTAGCCCAAGTCCTATCCGTCTTGTCCAGAAATGAGAAGGCAGGTTGGCAGTGTTTGACTCGCACTCTGAATAATCCAATGAGATGGTTTTGTCCGAGAATGTTGCCGTTTTTTTACAAATTAAAATAAATACAAACAAAAGGATGCAATGAGATGCAAAAATGGTAAAGTCTATTGAAATCACAACTGCAAGACAATATAGCGCATGAGCAGCGTGTCTTGGGGTGAGCGAGGTCAATAACTGTATTCTGCGGCCTGCTCTCCTCCCGTCATGCGCAGTTGGCAACGCTTTATCAGTTCAGTTGGTGGCACCATTCACCACCTATAGAGGGCGCAAGCTCAAAAGTGCAGAAAACAAAAAAATATAAGTCCAAGCAAAACAAACTTAAATGTGGCTCCTACACACCGGCCCCTAATTGTTCTCCAAGAATCACTTATTTTACAATATACAAAAAGGAGCCAAGTAATGAAGTATCAATTAACTATGTATAACAAAAATGACCCAAAAATAGGGCGATTATCAAGGTAAGTATATAAATCAAATCAAAATAACATTACTTTCCTGTAAAGTGTTATCAGGGACATTGGAGGTTGGTCATCAGGATTCGTCATCAGCTTCGAGGATCAGGCACAGCTTGGAAATAGGCCTCTCAAGGACTGACGTCTTGGTTTTCAACTTCACAGACCTGACCAGGCCTCTTGAATCCGATCTGGTCTCCAGGACTCTTCCCAACGGCCAGGACCCTCGTGGAGCGGTGGGATCGACCACCAGGACGATGTCTCCGATGTTGAAGTTCTTCTTCTTGCCTGTCCATTTCTGCCTTTCTTGGAGTAGGAGGAGGTATTCTTTTGTCCATCTGAGCCAGAAGAGATCAGCCATGTACTGGACCTGTTTCCAGCGGCGCTTGGCGTAGATGTCGGACTTCTGGAAGACTCCAGGGGGCAGAGTGGGCATGGTCTTCAACAAAAGGAGATGATTGGGGGTCAGCGGTTCCAGGTCATGGGGGTCTGAGGACACTGTGGAGAGGGGGCGGCTATTCAGGATGGCCTCCACCTCACAGAACAGGGTATGAAGGCCTTCATCATCAGTGGTTTGCTGATGCAGAGTGGAGTTGAGCACCTGCCGGACGGATCGTATGAGTCTTTCCCAGACTCCGCCATGGTGTGATGCAGCTGGTGGGTTGAAACTCCATTCAACGCCATCAGGAAGCAGGGCGTCTTGAATCTTTTTCTGATTGAGAGTCATCAGGGCTCTCTTCAGCTCTGCATGCGCACCCACCAGGTTTGTCCCATTGTCAGACCTGATGTGCTTGACTTGGCCTCTCCTGCACACAAATCTCCTCAAAGCATGAATGCATGAATCCGTATCCAAAGTGTAAGCAATTTCCAAATGAATAGCTCTACTGGACATACAAGTAAAGATTACTCCATACCTTTTGATGGTGCTTCTGCCTCGCCTCACCTCAATAGGGCCAAAGTAGTCCAGTCCTACATTGGTAAAGGGTGGGAGGTCAGGTAGGATTCTTTCCACCGGCAAGTCTGCCATTTTCTGCTGACCTACTTTGCCTCTCACACGGCGACATGTGACACATTTGGAGAGCACCTTTCTAGCTACAGAGTTGCCCTTTTTGATCCAGTACTTCTTGTGGAGTTCTGAGAGCATGTGGTTTCTGCCACTGTGTCCACTGCGTTCATGAATGTGTCGTAACAACAGCACTGATATGTGTGAATCTGTGGGCAAGATGCAGGGGTGTTTAGTGTCCTCAGGCATTGCAGATCGGTGTAGTCTGCCGCCTACCCTCAGGAGGCCATGATCCAGTACAGGATCAAGCCTGCAGAGCCTACTGCTGT
This sequence comes from Odontesthes bonariensis, assembly GCF_027942865.1. Taxonomy (NCBI): domain Eukaryota; kingdom Metazoa; phylum Chordata; class Actinopteri; order Atheriniformes; family Atherinopsidae; genus Odontesthes; species Odontesthes bonariensis. The sequence goes on from NC_134516.1 coordinate 1,247,182, forward strand.
TGGATACTCTGGGAGGTGTCATCTGCAATGTTGAGAATTCATTAGAGAAAGCTTGTCTCTGACTGTACATGACAACTGCTCTTTCTGCATCTGCCAGTTCTCTCACTGTTAAGTGCTGTTCAACGCAGGACTTTACGTCAACCACCTTTTGGCCTGACCGTGACCTGTCGGAGTGGGTGAGTAGGGCGAGCTCTTTTCCTTTTTTCATTTTCACCATCAAATTTCTCTTCAGCTTGAGATAACAAGCTACAGCCTTTAAGAGGCTGTTCCAGTTTGAGAAATGTGATATAAGTTGGTCAGTAGGGGTTCTAGATTTCACCATGGTTGTGAACACAGTAGTGGTTCTCCTAACCTCTGGGTCTTCTTGAAGCATGGGGCCCAGTGCCTGCACTACTGGCCAACTTTCCTCTGTTTTCCATAGAAACTCCGGAGCATGAATCCATCTCTTCTGCTCCATGAACTTTCTGGCATTCAACCCTCTGGATGAATCATCAGCAGGGTTGTCTTTGCTGCCTACATATTTCCACTGTGACAGCTCTGTGTTGTCCCGTATAAATGAGACCCTGTTTGCTACATAGGTTTTAAACCTGGCTTGGTCGCTGGCAATGTACTTAAGGACTGTTTGGCTATCTGTCCAGAAAACTGAGGGTTCTAAGTCAAGGTGTAACTCCTTTCTCAGCATTCTGTCCACTTTTACTGACAGAGTAGCCGCTGCCAGCTCCAGTCTTGGCACTGTGATGTTCTTCAAGGGTAGCACTCTAGACTTCCCAAGTACAAAGGTGACATGCACTACATCTTTCTGGTTCACCTGTCTGATATAGCTCACGGAGCCGTAGCCACTTTCACTGGCGTCGGCAAAATGATGCAGTTTGGCACACCTGGTCACTCCGAAGCCCTCTGGTTTCAGACATCGCTGCACACTGAAGCCTTTGATCATCTCCAAGCTGCTGGTCCATTTCATCCATCGCTGCGATTCCTCTGGTGACAAAGGCTCATCCCATCCAAAGCCCGCCCGACAGAGCTCCTGTAGCAGCTGCTTGGCTGGAAGAATGAGAGGGGCAAGAAAGCCGAGTGGGTCAAAGATAGAGCTGACAACAGACAGTATGCCTCTGCGTGTGTGTGGCTTTTGGCTTAGGTTGATGTTGAATTGGAAGCTATCTGAGTCTACACACCATTGCAGTCCCAATGCTCTTTCAACTGGCAGGCTGTCTTTGTCAAGATCAAGTGACTTAATGTCTTTGGCTCTGTGCTCTTTGGGAATGGATGACAGCACTGCACGGCTATTGCTCACCCACTGAGTTAGCTGGAACCCTCCTTTGCTGCACAATGCAGTGAGATCGCTTACCAGCTGGATGGCATCGGACTCCTTGGACACTGACCTGGCACAGTCGTCAACATAAAAGTTGTGCCTGATGGTCTCTGCTGCCTGAGGGGGAAAACAGCTTTCATAGTCAGTTGCGGTTTTTTGTAGAGCAAAGGTTGCGATGCTTGGGGAGGATACGGCACCAAAGATGTGCACAAGCATGCGGTGTTCTGTTGGATTCTGATTGGTGTCACCTTGAGGCCACCAGAGAAATCGCAGGTAGTTCACATCGGACTTTGCCACTCTAACCTGATGGAACATTGATTTGACGTCTGCCATGATTCCAATGGGCTCCCTGCGAAACCTCATGATGACCCCAAGGAGAGAGTTGGTGAGGTCTGGACCCTGTAGCAGTTCAGTGTTGAGTGACACACCTTGGGATGACGCAGCACAATCGAACACTACTCTGAGCTTTTTCTTCTTGGGGTGGTAAACCCCGTGATGTGGCAAAAACCATGTTGTTCCTGGCTGCTGCAGGAGTTCCTCCTGTGGGACTTCCTCAGCATAGTTGTTGTCAAAGATGTCAGTGAGAAATGCTGTGTATTCCTGTTTGAACTGCTCATTCTTTGACATTTTCCTTTTTAGGCTATACAGACGCTGTTCTGCCATTTGCCTATTGCCTGGCATGTGCACATTTGCTTTCCTGAAAGGCAGTCTCAAACTGTAGTGGCCATTCTCCAGTACTGCCTCATTTGCTATGCCTAGGAATGTTTTGTCCTCGACAGACATTTCTGTCTTTTCCTCTGATGCATTTTTCCTGGAAGTCCTGGTTGTACTGCGAGATTAGCAGCTTTTCCAGACTTGCAACAGAGATCCTATTGACTGTCACACTTCCTCCAGTACCAGCAGCACTTCTCAATGGCCCATTTACCACCCACCCTAACAGTGTTCTAACTGCGTAGGGACCCCCATTCTGGCTATTTATTACCTCCCACGGTTCTAATAGATGTGGAGCATTCGTGCCAATCAACAGTTCCACCTTTGAACTAATGGAGGGAATTGTGACCTTACCTAAGTACGCCCAATGCGCCAGGTCACTTTGCTTGGGGATGCTGCTTCTGGTTACTGGCATGTCCTTTTGCGTCAAGGTGTTAGGAAGATGGAAGAATATGTCGCTGTCCAGTGCTGAAACTTCCATTCCTGAGATGACATGCGCTGTGACTGATGTTTCCTGATTCATAGTGCGCAGTAGTATGCGTGTCCTCTTTCCTCTTAGATTGAGACATGTCATGAGCGCTTCTGAACAGAAGGTGGCAGAAGACCCAGGATCCAACAGAGCGTATGTTTGTATGACATGGCTGCCCTTTACTGCCTTGACATTAACAGGGACAATGGAAAGAACGCTCTCATGGTCTCCGGCCCCTATATGACCACATGACTCTGCTACACTAACAACATATGGACTGTCTGTTTCCTTGGTTGCAATGTGGAGGATGCTGGGATGGGTTCGTTTGCACACGTTGCAGGTAAGACGCCTACTGCAGTCCTTGCTAATGTGCCCTGGGGTGAGACATCCATAGCAGATGCCCTTGGTTTTCAAAAAGCTTAGCTTGTCTCTATGGGCCTTTTTCCCAAACCTTTGGCATGAGTCGAGTGCATGTTTGGAGCTGCAAAAGAGACATGATGGGTCAGACTTTGCTGCTGTGACAGGGGTTACACTAGTCGCATAGCTACTGCTAGAGGACTTGGAGGGCCGTGTTTTAACATGAGCTTTTGCATTTCCTTTAACAGCTGACTGGTCTTGGAGATCACCAAACATGGGGTCACCTGCTATGCGAGCCTGTTTTTCCATAAAAGAGACAAGGTCTAAAATTCTTACCCTGCTTTGGCGTTGTTGTTGTAGCTCAAATGCCTTGTTGCGCCATTTCTCCTTGAGCTCGTATGGCAACTTAACAGCAATGCTTTTCATGGTGGATATGGTGTCCAGCTCCTCCATGTATGACATCTCCTCCATTGCATTGCAGCAGCTCCTCAGGAACATGGCATACTCCTGCAGGGACTTGGCATCCTGTGGTTTGATCTGAGGCCATGAGAGGGCCTTTTCCAAGTAGGCACAAGAGATCTTATACTCATTGCCAAAGTTTTCTTTCAATAATTGCAGAGCCTTTTGGTATCCTCTATCCGGCGCCATATACTCACAGCTCTTAACTAGCCGCTGGGCTTGGCCCTTTGTGTACTGGATGAGAAATTGCAAACGGTCTCTGTAGTTGTCAGTTTTCCTTTCAATCAGGTTTTCAAATCTGTGAATGAATGACTTATATTCAAGAACCTCACCATCAAAGACCGGAATGCTGCCCTGTGGTAAGGTGGATGACAACTGTTGTTTCATGAGCAGTCTGGTCAGTTCATTTTGATTTTCCAACACATTGATCATATGACTGTCATGTGGTGCGCTGGGTATAGAGGGTGTTTGAGCCTGAGGCTGAAGCTGAGACTGTGGCTGAGGTGGCAAATGAAACTGCAGTTGTTGCTGAGGCCATGGTGGGAGCTGGGGCTGACCCTGTGGTGGCCGAGGCTGCAGTTGAGGCTGAAGGGCCTGCTGTTGTCGAAGTTGAGGCTGCTGGTGAAGCTGAGATGGTAGCTGAGGCTGCAGAGGAGCTTGTAGCAGAGGCGGAGGCAGTGGAGGCGGAGGTTGAGGCTGAAGTGCCTGGTGTTGTCGAAGCTGAGGTGGTAGCTGAGGCTGCAGAGGAGCTTGTAGCAGAGGCGGAGGCAGTGCCTGGGGCTGTGGCTGTCGTTGAGGCAGTGGTGGTTGAGTCTGAGTGGGGGGCTGTGTAGGCAGAGCATCTTGAGCTGAACTAACAACTGGCTGAGCTAGGACAGGGGAACTATTCGAGTCGCCTCCATAGGGAAGACTATGCAGTGCTGTGAACTGCTGCACCTGGTCACTACTGGTGGGCCTATTGGGTGATGTAGGTCCGCTCTGATCTGGGTTAAGCAGAGGGAAATTGACTTTAACATGAACAGCACTTGCTTTGGGTTTTACTGAGGGGGTGTCAAGAAACGAAATTGAACTCTCTAGCTCTTCAAAGTGTGCAGTTTGTGATGCTCCTCCTTCCAACACAGACAAATGAGCTGTGTCTAATTCAAACGGAATGGGACCTAAAGTGTTCCTTTCCACCGCCTTTAAGTAATTAATTTTAGCGTTTTCAGCATCCAATTGGACGCTGATCTCAAGTGCTTCTCTTTGCTTGCGCAGCAATAACTCCTGCTCCTCAATAGCATGTTTTTGCTGCAGTTTAGATGCCGTGGCCAATAAAGCTTCTCGCTTTGCTTCTGCGCTAATGCGCAAAGACCGAGTCGATGAGTGGGATTTGGCTGATGAAGCGGCGCTAGACCTATGCGATCGCGCATCTGCAAAATTTAACTCTGCATTGCCAAGCTCTACTGGGGCTTTGCCGGGAACAGATGGGGCAGGTTCATGCGCTTCATTGGCTGAGGAAGTCACCTCAGTTGCGCCAGGGGAGCTAGAATGTTCGGCAGACTTAATCCATTCAAACACCTTATCAATAAAAGCAACAATGTGTGCAAGCTTCGGCTGATACCATTCCTCCTCATCTTTGTCGCGTGCGGTTTCATCAAGCATACCCGCATATAATGCATGCAACACCTTGAATTCTTCAAAAAACTCATTAAACCTCGTCATATTTTGCTTCACTTCTTCAATGAATTCTTTGTCTGCCGTTAAATCATTTACAATGTTGATTCTCCTCGTAATGTGAGACATTTTTCCTTGCCTTGCCTTGCGCATACGCGTCACTTCATCCTCCATATTCTCAACAGGTGTCTCGGTCTGAGATTCATTTGAATCGGCCATTGTTCAAAATAAAGTTCCAAAAAGTCACAAAAAATAATATTTTTCTTTCTTTCAGATATTTCAATGTCCAATAAACTTAAAAACAGCTCCTTTTCCTTTCAAACTTAAATGTCGGGTTTCCTTCCAAAAAGAATCTGCGTTTGCCGCTTCCAATTGTTTGGTCGTTAATTAACTACAAAAAACAAGGTATCCAAAAAATATTCACAAAAAACACGAACCAAACTTGCTTCTAAATAATCCAAATATTTTTGTCCAACGAAAAAGTTCTTAATCTTCTGGCATTTTGCCGTACATACCCTCAAACGAGTGGTTCCTTTCTTCCTTTGTGTAACAATTTTCCGCGTGTAATGGCGACAGTTCCTGTTGTCCTCCAGCGCGCAGTGGAAAAGTTTCTCCTGGTGGTCCAAGATCCAAAGTTGCAGAAGTTATTGACTTAATGTACTGGTGAAAACAGGGTTTGGCTTTTCCTGTAGCCCAAGTCCTATCCGTCTTGTCCAGAAATGAGAAGGCAGGTTGGCAGTGTTTGACTCGCACTCTGAATAATCCAATGAGATGGTTTTGTCCGAGAATGTTGCCGTTTTTTTTACAAATTAAAATAAATACAAACAAAAGGATGCAATGAGATGCAAAAATGGTAAAGTCTATTGAAATCACAACTGCAAGACAATATAGCGCATGAGCAGCGTGTCTTGGGGTGAGCGAGGTCAATAACTGTATTCTGCGGCCTGCTCTCCTCCCGTCATGCGCAGTTGGCAACGCTTTATCAGTTCAGTTGGTGGCACCATTCACCACCTATAGAGGGCGCAAGCTCAAAAGTGCAGAAAACAAGAAAATATAAGTCCAAGCAAAACAAACTTAAATGTGGCTCCTACAGTTCTGTTTGTTTGTCTGTTTGGTTGGTTGGTTTGTTTGTGACCCGTTTGGTTAGATCTGTTTGTTTGGTTGGTTCTGTTTGTTTGTTTGGTTGGTTGGTTCTGTTTTTTTGTTTGTCTGTTTGGTTGGTTGGTTCTGCTTGGTTGGTTGGTTTGTTTGTTTGTGACCCGTTTGGTTGGTTCTGTTTGATTGGTTGTCTGTTTGGTTGGTTGGTTCTGTTTGTTTGTTTGGTTTGTTTGTTTTGTGACCCGTTGGGTTGGTTCTGTTTGTTTGTTTGTGACCCGTTTGGTTCTGTTTGGTTGGTTGGTTCTGTTTGGTTCTGTTTGTTTGTTTGTTTGTCTGTTTGGTTGGTATTTTGTTTGTGACCCGTTTGGTTGGTTCTGTTTGTTTGTTTATTTGTTTGTCTATTATGTTGGTTGGTTCTGTTTGTTTGTGACCCGTTTGGTTCTGTTTGTTTGTTTGTCTGTTTGGTTGGTTGGTTCCGCTTGGTTGGTTTGTTTGGTTGGTTGGTTGGTTGGTTGGTTCTGTTTGGTTGGTTGGTTCTGCTTGTTTGTTTTTTTGGTTGGTTGGTTCTGCTTGGTTGGTTGGTTTGTTTGTTAGTGACCCGTTTGGTTGGTTCTGTTTGTTTGGTTGGTTGGTTCTGTTTGGTTGGTTGGTTCTGTTGTGTTGGTTGGTTGGTTTGTTTGTTTGTGACCCGTTTGATTCTGTTTGGTTGGTTGGTTCTGTTTGTTTGTTTGTTTATTTGTTTGTCTATTATGTTGGTTGGTTCTGTTTGTTTGTGACCCGTTTGGTTCTGCTTGGTTGGTTGGTTTGTTTGTTTGTGACCCGTTTGGTTAGATCTGTTTGTTTGGTTGGTTCTGTTTGTTTGTTTGGTTGGTTGGTTCTGTTTTTTTGTTTGGTTGGTTGGTTCTGTTTGGTTGGTTGGTTCTGCTTGTTTGTTTGTTTGTTTGGTTGGTTTGTTTGTTTGTGACCTGTTTGGTTGGTTCTGTTTGTTTGTTTGTTTGGTTGGTTGGTTCTGTTTTGTTGGTTGGTTCTGTTTGGTTGGTTGGTTCTGCTTGGTTGGTTGGTTTGTTTGTTTGTGACCCGTTTGGTTGGTTCTGCTTGTTTGGTTGGTTCTGTTTTGTTGGTTGGTTCTGTTTTGTTGGTTGGTTCTGTTTGGTTGGTTGGTTCTGCTTGGTTGGTTGGTTTGTTTGTTTGTGACCCGTTTGGTTGGTTCTGTTTGATTGGTTGTCTGTTTGGTTGGTTGGTTCTGTTTGTTTGTTTGTTTGGTTGGTTGGTTCTGTTTGTTAGTTTGTTACCCGTTTGGTTCTGTTTGGTTGGTTGGTTTTGTTTGTTTGTTTTTTTGTTTATTTTTTTGTCTGTTTTGTTGGTTGGTTTGTTTGTTTGTGACCCGTTTGGTTGGTTCTGTTTGGTTGGTTGGTTCTGCTTGGTTGGTTGGTTGGTTGGTTGGTTCTGCTTGTTTGGTTGGTTCTGTTTTGTTGGTTGGTTCTGTTTGGTTGGTTGGTTCTGCTTGGTTGGTTGGTTTGTTTGTTTGCGACCCGTTTGGTTGGTTCTGCTTGTTTGGTTGGTTCTGTTTTGTTGGTTGGTTCTGTTTGGTTGGTTCTGCTTGGTTGGTTTGTTTGTTTGTTTGTGACCCGTTTGGTTGGTTCTGTTTGATTGGTTGTCTGTTTGGTTGGTTGGTTCTGTTTGTTTGTTTGGTTGGTTCTGTTTGTTTGTTTGTCTGTTTGGTTGGATGGTTCTGCTTGGTTGGTTGGTTTGTTTGTTTTGTGACACGTTTGGTTGGTTCTGTTTGTTTGTTTGTGACCCGTTTGGTTCTGTTTGGTTGGTTGGTTCTGTTTGTTTGTTTGTTTGGTTCTGTTTGTTTGGTTGGTTGGTTCTGTTGGTTTGTTGTTTTGTTGGTTGGTTCTGTTTGTTTGTTGGTTTATTTTGTTTGTGACCCGTTTGGTTGGTTCTGTTTGTTTGTTTGTTTGTTTATTTGTTTGTCTATTATGTTGGTTGGTTCTGTTTGTTTGTGACCCGTTTGGTTCTATTTGTTTGTTTGTCTGTTTGTTTGGTTGGTTCTGCTTGGTTGGTTGGTTTGTTTGTTTGTGACCCGTTTGGTTGGTTCTGTTTGTTTGGTTGGTTGGTTCTGCTTGTTTGGTTGGTTGGTTCTGCTTGGTCGGTTGGTTTGTTTGTTTGTGACCCCTTTGGTTGGTTCTGTTTGTTTGTTTGTGACCCGTTTGGTTCTGTTTGGTTGGTTGGTTTTGTTTGTTTGTTTGTTTGTTTGTGACCCGTTTGGTTGGTTCTGTTTGATTGGTTGGTTGGTTTGTTTGTTTGTGACCCGTTTGGTTGGTTATGTTTGTTTGTTTGTTTGGTTGGTTCTGTTTGTTTGTTTGTTTGTCTGTTTGGTTGGTTGGTTCTGCTTGGTTAGTTGGTTTGTTTGTTTGTGTCCCGTTTGGTTGGTTGGTTCTGTTTGTTTGTTTGTTTATTTGTTTGTCTATTATGTTGGTTGGTTCTGTTTGTTTGTGACCCGTTTGGTTCTGTTTGTTTGGTTGGTTCTGTTTGTTTGTCTGTTTGGTTGGTTGGTTCTGCTTGGTTGGTTTGTTTGTTTGTGACCCGTTTGGTTGGTTCTGTTTGTTTGGTTGGTTGGTTCTGCTTGGTCGGTTGGTTTGTTTGTTTGTGACCCGTTTGGTTGGTTCTGTTTGTTTGTTTGTGACCCGTTTGGTTCTGTTTGGTTGGTTGGTTTTGTTTGTTTGTTTGTTTGTTTATTTTTTTGTCTGTTTGGTTGGTTGGTTTGTTTGTTTGTGACCCGTTTGGTTGGTTCTGTTTGGTTGGTTGGTTGGTTGGTTCTGCTTGTTTGGTTGGTTGGTTGGTTCTGTTTGGTTGGTTGGTTCTGCTTGTTTGTTTGTTTGGTTGGTTGGTTCTGCTTGGTTGGTTGCTTTGTTTGTTTGTGACCCATTTGGTTGGTTCTGTTTGTTTTGTTGGTTGGTTCTGTTTGGTTGGTTGGTTCTGCTTGGTTGGTTCGTTTGTTTGTTTGTGACCCGTTTGGTTGGTTCTGTTTGTTTGTTTGGTTGGTTGGTTCTGTTTGTTTGTTTGTCTGTTTGGTTGGTTGGTTCTGATTGGTTAGTTGGTTTGTTTGTTTGTGACCCGTTTGGTTCTGTTTGGTTGTTTGGTTCTGTTTGTTTGTTTGTTTATTTGTTTGTCTGTTTGGTTGGCTTGTTTTTTTGTGACCCGTTTGGTTGGTTCTGTTTGTTTGGTTGGTTGGTTGGTTCTGCTTGTTTGGTTGGTTCTGTTTGTTTGGTTGGTTCTGTTTGTTTGTTTGTCTGTTTGGTTGGTTGGTTCTGCTTGGTTGGTTGGTTTGTTTGTTTGTGACCCGTTTGGTTAGTTCTGTTTGGTTGGTTGGTTGGTTGGTTGGTTGGTTCTGTTTGGTTGGTTGGTTCTGCTTGGTTGGTTGGTTTGTTAGTTTGTGACCCGTTTGGTTCTGTTTGGTTGGTTGGTTCTGTTTGTTTGTTTGTTTATTTGTTTGTCTGTTTGGTTGGTTGGTTGGTTGGTTGGTTCTATTTGTTTGTTTGTCTGTTTGGTTGGTTGGTTCTGCTTGGTTAGTTGGTTTGTTTGTTTGTGACCCGTTTGGATCTGTTTGGTTGGTTGGTTTGTTTGTTTGTGACCCGTTTGGTTGGTTCTGTTTGTTTGGTTGGTTGGTTCTGCATGGTCGGTTGGTTTGTTTGTTTGTGACCCGTTTGGTTCTGTTTGGTTGGTTGGTTTTGTTTGTTTGTTTGTTTGTTTATTTGTTTACTTGTTTGTCTAATTGGTTGGTTGGTTTGTTTGTTTGTGACCCGTTTGGTTGGTTCTGTTTGTTTGGTTGGTTGGTTGGTTCTACTTGTTTGGTTGGTTGTTTCTGCTTTGTTGGTTGGTTTGTTTGTTTGTGACCCGTTTGGTTGGTTCTGTTTGGTTGGTTGGTTGGTTGGTTCTACTTGGTTGGTTGGTTCTGTTTTGTTGGTTGGTTCTGCTTGGTTGGTTGGTTTGTTTGTTTGTGACCCGTTTGGTTGGTTCTTTTTGGTTGGTTGGTTCTGCTTGGTTGGTTGGTTTGTTTGTTTGTGACCCGTTTGGTTCTGTTTGGTTGGTTGGTTCAGTTTGTTTGTTTGGTTGGTTGGTTGGTTTTGTTTGTTTGTTTGTCTGTTTGGTTGGTTGGTTCTGTTTGGTTGGTTGGTTCTGCTTGGTTGGTTGGTTTGTTTGTTTGTGACCCGTTTGGTTCTGTTTGGTTGGTTGGTTCAGTTTGTTTGGTTGGTTGGTTGGTTGGTTTTGTTTGTTTGTTTGTCTGTTTGGTTGGTTGGTTCTGTTTGTTTGTTTGTCTGTTTGGTTGGTTGGTTCTGCTTGGTTAGTTGGTTTGTTTGTGACCCGTTTGGTTCTGTTTGGTTGGTTGGTTCTTTTTGTTTGTCTGTTTATTTGTTTGTCTATTATGTTGGTTGGTTCTGTTTGTTTGTGACCCGTTTGGTTCTGTTTGGTTGGTTGGTTTTGTTTGTTTGTTTGTTTATTTGTTTGTCTGTTTGGTTGGTTGGTTTGTTTGTTTGTGACCCGTTTGGTTGGTTCTGTTTGGTTGGTTGGTTGGTTGGTTGGTTCTGCTTGTTTGGTTGGTTGGTTGGTTCTGTTTGGTTGGTTGGTTCTGCTTGTTTGTTTGTTTGGTTGGTTGGTTCTGCTTGGTTGGTTGGTTTGTTTGTTTGTGACCCGTTTGGTTGGTTCTGTTTGTTTGTTTGTTTGTTTGGTTCTGTTTGTTTGGTTGGTTGTTTCTGCTTGTTTGGTTGGTTCTGTTTGGTTGGTTGGTTCTGCTTGGTTGGTTGGTTTGTTTGTTTGTGACCCGTTTGGTTGGTTCTGTTTGTTTGTTTGGTTGGTTCTGTTTGTTTGTTTGTTTGTTTGGTTCTGTTTGGTTGGTTGGTTGTTTCTGCTTGTTTGGTTGGTTCTGTTTGGTTGGTTGGTTCTGCTTGGTTGGTTGGTTTGTTTGTTTGTGACCCGTTTGGTTGGTTCTGTTTGTTTGTTTGGTTGGTTCTGTTTGTTTGTTTGTTTGGTTCTTTTTGTTTGTTTTTTTGTTTGTTTGTCTGTTTGGTTGGTTGGTTTTGCTTGGTTAGTTGGTTTATTTGTTTGTGACCCGTTTGGTTCTGTTTGGTTGTTTGGTTCTGTCTGTTTGTTTGTTTGTTTATTTGTTTGTCTGTTTGGTGCGTTTGTTTGTTTGTGACCCGTTTGGTTGGTTCTGTTTGGTTGTTTGGTTCTGTTTGTTTGTTTGTCTGTTTGGTTGGTTGGTTGGTTCTGTTTGTTTGGTTGGTTCTGTTTGTTTGTTTGTCTGTTTGGTTGGTTGGTTGGTTCTGTTTGTTTGTTTGTCTGTTTGGTTGGTTGGTTCTGCTTGTTTGGTTGGTTCTGTTTGGTTGGTTGGTTCTGCTTGGTTGGTTGGTTTGTTTGTTTGTAACCCGTTTGGTTGGTTGGTTCTGTTTGTTTGTTTGTTTATTTGTTTGTCTGTTTGGTTGGTTGGTTCTGTTTGTTTGGTTGGTTCTGTTTGTTTGTTTGTCTGTTTGGTTGGTTGGTCCTGCTTGTTTGGTTGGTTCTGCTTGTTTGGTTGGTTCTGTTTGGTTGGTTGGTTCTGTTTGGTTGGTTGGTTCTGCTTGGTTGGTTCTTTTTGGTTGGTTGGTTCTGCTTGGTTGGTTGGTTTGTTTGTTTGTTTGTGACCCGTTTGGTTCTGTTTGGTTGGTTGGTTCAGTTTGTTTGTTTGTTTGGTTGGTTGGTTTTGTTTGTTTGTTTGTCTGTTTGGTTGGTTGGTTCTGCTTGTTTGGTTGGTTCTGTTTGGTTGGTTGGTTCTGCTTGGTTGGTTGGTTTGTTTGTTTGTGACCCGTTTGGTTCTGTTTGGTTGGTTGGTTCAGTTTGTTTGTTTGTTTGGTTGGTTGGTTGGTTCTGTTTGTTTGTTTGTCTGTTTGGTTGGTTGATTCTGCTTGTTTGGTTGGTTGGTTCTGTTTGGTTGGTTGGTTCTGCTTGGTTGGTTGGTTTGTTTGTTTGTGACCCGTTTGGTTGGTTCTGTTTGTTTGTTTGGTTGGTTGGTTGGTTCTGTTTGGTAGGTTGGTTCTGCTTGGTTGGTTGGTTTGTTTGTTTGTGACCCGTTTGGTTCTGTTTGGTTGGTTGGTTCTGTTTGTTTGTTTGTTTATTTGTTTGTCTGTTTGGTTGGTTGGTTTGTTTGTTTGTGACCCGTTTGGTTGGTTCTATTTGTTTGTTTGGTTGGTTTGTTCTGTTTGTTTGTTTGGTTGGTTGGTTCTGTTTGTTTGTCTGTTTGGTTGGTTGGTTCTGCTTGTTTGGTTGGTTGGTTGGTTCTGTTTGTTTTGTTGGTTCTGTTTGTTTGTTTGTGTGTTTTGTTGGTTGGTTGGTCGGTTCTGTTTGTTTGTTTTTGTCTGTTTGGTTGGTTGGTTCTGCTTGTTTGGTTGGTTCTGTACGGTGGCCGAGAAGGGCAAAACAAAATTACAAACTCTGAAACACTTTTAAATTTTGGAAAACAAAATAACATTTCCCAAAACAAATTAACATTTCAGAAAACAAATTAACATTTCAGAAAACAAAATGACATTTCCCAAAACAAATGAACATTTCAGAAAACAAAATTACAAACTCTGAAACACTTTTACATTTTGGAAAACAAAATAACATTTCAGAAAACAAATTAACATTTCAGAAAACAAATTAACATTTCAGAAAACAAATTTACATTTCGCGAAACACTTTTACAAGTTCCGAAACAAATTAACATTTCACAAAACACTTTTACAACGTCGACAATATTACGGAAAGGGAGGTTCCAAACCTCCAAGCTCCGAGGTTGACCCGGAAGTTATAACGGAAGCCTTCGATTTGAATTCATAGTGATCCAAGATGAACAGCGATATAGCAGCGGGCAGGGGGCCACCGCGACGGCGGCCACCGCGACGGCGGCCACCGCGACGGCGGCCACCGCGACGGCGGCACTGTAACACCATTCAGGATATCTGTTGGAACAGGGAAACACGAGTTAATGACCACAATAATGTCACATATACATAAAGAGAGTAAAGTGAGGAAAGGTGTGTCAGATGGGGCCCCCCAGCAGTCTAGGCCTATAGCAGCTTAACTATGGGATATTTCAGGATCACCTGAGCCATCCCTAACTATAAGCTTTATCAAAAAGGAAAGTTTTAAGCCTGGTCTTAAAAGTGGAAAGGGTGTCTGCTTCCCAGACATTTACTGGCAGCTTATTCCACAAGAGAGGGACCTGATAACTGAAGGCTCTGCCTCCCAAACTGGCAGCTGGTTCCACAGAGAGGGGCCTGATAACTGAAGGCTCTGCCTCCCATTCTACTTTTAGAAACTCTGGGAACCTCAAGTAAACCTGCAGTTTGGGAACGAAGTGCTCTGTTAGGAAAATATCTTATAATGAGATCTTTAAGATATGATGGAGCTCGGTCATTAAGAATTTTATATGTAAGGAGAAGAATCTTAAATTCTATTCTAAATTTAACAGGGAGCCAATGAAGAGAAGCTAAAACTGGAGAAATATGATCTCTCCTGTTAGTTCTCGTCAAAACTCTGGCTGCAGCATTTTGGATCAACTGAAGGCTTTTCAGAGAATATGTAGGACAGCCCAATAATAAAGATTTACAGTAGTCCAATCTTGAAGTAACAAATGCATGAATTAGTTTTTCTGCATCACTCTGAGACAGGATGTTCCTGATTTTAACAATATTACGAAAGTGAAAGAAGGCAGTCCTAGAAACCTGTTTTATATGCGAGTCAAATGATAAGTTCTGGTCAAAAATAACTCCAAGGTTCCTCACTGTAGAACTAGAAGCCAAGGAAATACCATCTAGAGTAACTATATAGCTAGACAATTTCTCCCTGAAACGCTCAGGTCCAAAGATAACGACTTCAGTTTGTCTGAATTTAGCAGCAGACAGTTCTGAGTCATCCAGGTCTTTATGTCTTTAAGACATGCTTGTAGTCTGACCAACCTATTGGTTTCATCTGGTTTTATAGATAAGTACAGCTGAGTATCATCAGCATAGCAATGGAAATTTATGCCATGCTGTCTAATAATGTTCCCTAATGGAAGCATGTATAAAGTGAAAAGAATCGGTCCAAGCACAGAACCCTGGGGAACTCCATGACTTACTCTGGTGTGTGAGGAAGATTCTTCATTTACAAGAACAAACTGAAATCTATCAGATAAATATGATTTAAACCAGGCTAATGCAGTTCCTTTAATCCCAATAACATGTTCAAGTCTGTGTAATAAGATACTGTGATCGACCGTATCAAATGCAGCACTGAGATCCAACAGGACAAGCACAGACACAAGTCCGCTATCAGAGGCTAAGAGGAGATCATTGGTAACTTTCAGCAGTGCAGTTTCTGTGCTATGATGCACTCTGAATCCTGACTGAAACTCTTCAAACAGATTATTTCTGTGTAAATGAAAAACGATAACGTTTGTCATTGAATTTGCAACTAGAGACTTGTCAAGATGCCTGGCTGGTGTTCAGCATACAACTGCTCAAACGAGCGAACCAAGGAAAACAGAAGTCGTGGGATTACTTTTCACAAGTAAGATTTAACATTACCGTACTATTGAATCTATTTGTTTTACCAGAGTGTTGTAGTATAAATAGATGCTCCTGAGGCCGTGGCTAGCTAGATTAGCTCACAAAATGAATATGAATGGCTTGATGATATGATAATGAAATTAATGAAAATGAAAACATGACATAGGCTACTTGAACAACAAAGTAATAGCGGAGGGCAACGGCAGAGTAATATTGGCGTATTAACACTATGCGACCACATCGTAAATGAATGACCGATCAGCTAACAGATGACAGCTGAGAGCTGACAGCTCGGCATCAACCATAGCATCATATTATATAAATGGCTTGAAATTAAGGAAATGAAAACATGACATACTTTAACAACAAAGTTTAAAATAAAGTTAACAATAAAAAACTGTACAGCATTTTATGAACTTCATTTTAGGCGAACGTATGCTAAGGTTACTGAGTCGTATCACTGTTGATATGGGTGGTGGAGAAGTAGCACATTACAAATGAAAACCAGAACATGAATGTGAACATGATGAACAACAAGGAATGACCAAAGTTACATCTGACACTTTTTAAGGTTTCCACAGGATACAGAGTTGAGAAAAAAGTGGGAAGTGGTGCTGAGGAGAGATGAGTTCGCAGCAACGGATCATTCCATAATATGCAGCCAACATTTCATGCAAAGCAGTTCTCTTTCAGGGCTTATAGTCCTCTCTGTCTCTCCCTCTCTCTCAATTCAATTCAATTGAATGAGCTTTATTGGCATGAAAAAATAAATGTATTGCCAAAGCATAAAATATAATGAACATGTAATGATTAATTTATATTATACACATTGTTTTTGCTGCAATAAAGTGCAGTGTGTCTGAGGGACTTGTTTTGAGGTGCATCCAAAATTGTAATGCTCTTTTTTGTATATTAATGGCCAGTGGATATCTTCCCTACATATATATATATGTACATACACATATATATATATATACATATATAATTGTGGGGAAAAAAAGAAGTGTGAAAAAAAACAATATTGAAATGTAATGTTGAAGGTCCGTGTATGATTCACTTAAGAACTAAAAATAAAAATAAAATGAAAAACTGACTCGTTATCTCATTGTTTGTTTTTCAAAGGTGAACCATGAACTATTAATGACTCATGTAGGCCTATATTGTGTTACGTTATGCCAAGTATGAACAATAAATCCCGCCAAACCATGTTTTTTTTTTATCAGTGCTTCACGGATGACATTTAAAACGCATAAACACGAGTGTTATTCAGCGATATATTATTAATTAAATGCGCTGACTGTTCATTGCTCCTATCAACCCGGTTATACTGAATGGAGCGAATCACCACTCCAATATGGCGGCCCTGCGTTACGTTCGGCCCAAGAGCGGTTACGTTCGTTGCTCAGTCTAGTGTTCTATATGATGTCTATGTTCAAAACGCTGCTATATCGCTGTTCATCTTGGATCACTATGAATTCAAATCGAAGGCTTCCGTTATAACTTCCGGGTCAACCTCGGAGCTTGGAGGTTTGGAACCTCCCTTTCCGTAATATTGTCGACTTTGTAAAAGTGTTTTCTAAAATGTTAATTTGTTTTGGGAAATGTTATTTTGTTTTCCAAAATGTAAAAGTGTTTCAGAGTTTGTAATTTTGTTTTCGGAAATGTTAATTTGTTTTGGGAAATGTTATTTTGTTTTCCAAAATGTAAAAGTGTTTCAGAGTTTGTAATTTTGTTTTGCCCTTCTCGGCCACCGTAGTTCTGCTGGGTTGGTTGGTTTGTTTGTTTGTGACCCGTTTGGTTGGTTCTGTTTGTTTGGTTGGTTCTGCTTGTTTGGTTGGTTGGTTCTGCTTTGTTGGTTGGTTTGTTTGTGACCCGTTTGGTTCTGTTTAGTTGGTTGGTTCTGTTTGTTTGTTTGTCTGTTTGGTTGGTTGGTTTGTTTGTTTGTGACCCATTTGTTTGGTTTGTTGGTTGGTTCTGTTTGTTTGTTTGTTTGGTTGGTTCTGCTTGTTTGGTTGGTTCTGTTTGTTTGTTTGTTTGTTTGTGTGTCTGTTTGGTTGGTTGGTTGGTTCTGTTTGTTTGTTTGTTTGTCTGTTTGGTTGGTTGGTTGGTTCTGCTTGGTTGGTTGGTTGGTTGGTTTGTTTGTGACCCGTTTGGTTGGTTCTGTTTGTTTGTTTGGTTTGTTGGTTGGTTCTGTTTGTTTGTTTGTATTTTTTGTCAATATTGGACGTTTCTCCTCATACAATATTATTGACGGCATCGTCTTTCTTTCCTCTCAGATTCACATCAAGGATGCTCATGCTCAACCATTCTGGATTGCAGTCTGTGTAATATCTGCTTGAATGAGTCACCATGAGTCGTTATTGTGTGTACTCAACTACACAGACGTCTGAAGGCCTTGAGAGTTGAGAATATAAGAATACAATAAAATAAGTAAGACACAAAGAACATTTTCTGTTGCAGTTGTTCTTTAGTTATTTCTCTTTAAATGTCAGATACAGCTTGTAACACCAGTTAGAAAATAAGTGCCCCAAAATAGACATGTGCTGTGTAGGGAAAAGGATGGTACACGTTGTGCTTTTGGCAAAATCTGAGTCTAAATTAAATCCCTGCAAGGTTGTTATAAAGGCATTAAGAGTTAAGGGAGACCTTTGTATTTCATCACATTCATCATTAGATGAGACAAGGTGATGCATATTTCAAAGGTTCGCAAGACAGGTCACTATGACATTTTATGTCGTAGATGCTGTTGCCTTTTCCTTTAATCATTAAAGAAATGTTTCATCTTTAATTTCACACCTTGTAAAAATCAGAGCCTCTCTTACCTGGTGAGTGTAGTCACGTGAACTAAATAAACTCAACACAAAAGCCTAAACCAAAGAAATTCATACCTTTTGATTGAAATTACGCAGGAGCAACATTAATGTTCCCAGCATGTGAACACTCCTGGCACACGGTGACACAGAGAATTAATTTGGCCTGCTTCAGTTTGATCAGTCATTCATCAATGTCACTAACCCTGTCTGCACAAGAAGCAAAAACTGGGGAAAACTGCACTCTGTGTTTGGATGGTATAAAAGGGCCCACTCAGCTTTCTTAATAAATTAATCATTAATTACATGTAAAAATCGTGTGACTTCCGCTGCAGTGACAGGTCGTTAAGCTTAACCAGCCTTTAGTTAAACTGCTTTACTCATTAAAAACACAGGCAGTGGGCAAATGGGGCTGTTTTTTTTTCTGCTTATTTTAGCTTTCTTACACCTTAATTATGAACATTGTACAACATAATAACCCTGATATGAGACACATCAGTTTTTGTTGAGTGGGAATGTGTGATGAGATCCAGAAATAACCACAATTTGCGAGTTCAATCAGGTTTTTATTGAACACTGATCTTTTTAATACACAAGAACATCATAATGAAACAGACTGGTACCGTGAGCTTACATTGCCTCGAAACCCAACAGTCAATCTCTGACAACTGAGAATAACAAACATGCGGCTGTACCTGCTAAAGCTCGACAGAAATCTAAGAGTCCCTTTAGTTATATGAGTGGCAGAGCAGGACACAAGGGGATGTGCAGGATGTTCAAGGAGCAGCACAACACCCAGAGTTCAAAACAAAGATAGCATTGTTCAAACCAAAGATACCATGCCATGATGTGTTCAGGGTCCCTGCTAGAGAAGTCCGACTTCTGACAGCTGTTCTGAGAACAAGCTGGGGCCCAATAGGATTCCTGTTTTAGTTAGTAAAAGAAGGAATCGAAAACAGTCAACTTCCAGGGTGAATTTATCTAATCTGTTAACGGTACCACGTACAACTCAGATTACATCAGAGACCAGTGTAAACTCCACAAAGCTAGCCTTACTTAATATTAGATCTCTGTCCAATAAGTCACTGTTAGTTAATGACTTCATAATTTCACACAATTTAGATTTTCTTTTTCTGACAGAAACATGGTTAACAGAGAGCACAAGTGCTACTGTTCTTAATGAAGCAGCCCCCCCAAACTTTAGTTTTATGGATAAATGCCGAAATGGGAGGTGGGGGGGGGGGGGGGCTGCCTTATTTAAAGATACATTCCAGTGTAAAGAGATCTCTTTTGGTGATTTCACTTCTTTTGAATATCTGAGTTTTATTTTAAAGGGTGTTCCTAAAATCCTGTTCTTAATCATTTACAGATCCAGGATACTGTGCAAGTTTTATTGATTATTTTTCTGAATTATTGTCTGTTATTTCGACTGATTTTAACCATTTTATCTTGACCGGGGATTTTAACATTCACATGGATAATATGACGGATGGTACTGCCAAAGAATTTTCTTCTGTGCTGGACATGTTTGGTTTGTGGCAACATGTAACAGAACCAACCCACCTTCGAGGTCACATTCTGGACCTGCTCATTTCTAAAGGTGTTGATATTTCTTCTGTTGTTGTTACTGATTTGGCCTTGTCTGACGATTTTTGTATTTTATTTTATTTATTGATCACTCAGAATGTTCAAACAACCAGCTTCTCAGTTAAGAAGAGGTATATCAATGAGAAAACAAGTGCTCAGTTTAGGGAGGCCATAGCTATGTTACCAACAATGAGCGCAGAGTCGGTTGAAGGAATGCTGGATCATTTTAACTTGAAAATTTTTAATGTAATGGAAGCTGTTGCACCGATAAGAACCAAGAGCACCTTGATCAAACAGAAAACCCCATGGAGAAACACCACTACGGTCAAAAACCTGAAAAGAGAATGCAGGAAAGCTGAACGTAAATGGAGGAAAACAAAGCTTCAGATTCACTATGAGCTGTATAAAGAAAGCCTGCGTAGTTATAACAATGAGCTGTGCAAGGCCAGACAGCTGCATTTATCTGAAATGATTAATAAGAATGTCAACAAGTCTCGAACTCTGTTTGCTATGGTTGAAAAACTCACAAATCCTCCTAAACAGTCAAATCCAGACCTCCTCTCCACTGAGAAATGCAATGAATTTGCCCACTTTTTTAGCCAAAAAATCAAAACAATTAGACAAAACATTAACGCAACACAGACAAACAAGAAAACTAATCTGTGTCTAAAACCTAGAAATAACTCTGACGTTATGTCACAATTTAATATTGTTAATTTAAAAATCCTAGAGGAAACAGTTCGGCAGCTGAAATCTCTGGACATAATACCATCCGACTTTTTAAAAACTGTTTTTACCTCAGTAGAAAGTGATCTCCTACGAATAGTTAACAGCTCACTGGCATCAGGCATTTTTCCCAAGTCACTAAAGACAGCTGCCATTAAGCCACTCCTAAAGAAGAGAACTCTAGACGCCTCTATGATGAACAACTACAGATCTGTCTCTAATCTCTCTTTTATATCTAAGATTATTGAGAAAGTTGTATTTAACCAGCTCAACGACTTTCTGAATGAAAGTGGAAGTCTTGATAACTTTCAATCAGGCTTCAGACGTCATCACAGCACTGAAACAGCTCTGGTCAAAGTGTTAAACGACATCAGGTTGAATACTGATTCTGGTAATGTTTCAGTCCTGGTTCTGTTGGACCTCAGCGCTGCGTTTGGTACTGTAGATCACAGAATCCTGTTGCACAGGCTGGAAAACTGGGTTGGACTTTCTGGAGCGGTCCTTAACTGGTTCAGGTCCTACTTAGAAGGCCGGAGTTATTTTGTTACAATTGGCAGCTATGAATCTGAGCGAGTGGCCATGACTTGTGGAGTCCCCCAGGGGTCAATTCTTGGACCTCTTCTGTTTAACTTGTATATGCTCCCTTTGGGTCAGATATTGCAGAACTTTAACATCAATTATCACAGTTATGCAGACGATACACAACTTTATGTGTCTCTGTCACCATGGCGACTGCAGCCCAGCAGACGTACTGTGTCAGTGTCTGGAGGAAGTAAACACCTGGATGAGAGAGAATTTTCTACAATTAAATGAAGACAAAACTGAGATCTTTCCGTTTGGAAGCAAAGAGAAGAGGGTCAGCGTTGGTAAATATCTTGAGACTCGGGACCTTACAATCACTGACCAAGTTGGTAACCTCGGAGTGTTGATAGACTCAGATCTGACTTTCAGCAGCCACATCAAAGCTGTCACCAAGGCAGCTTTTTACCATCTCAGAAACATCAGCAGAATTAAAGGTTTCCTCTCCCAAAAAGACCAGGAGAAACTCATCCATGCATTCATCTCCAGTAGACTCCATCACTGTAATGCTCTTTTAACTGGACTTCCCACAAAGAGCATTAAACATCTGCAGCTCATCCAGAACGCTGCTGCTAGAGTTTTAACCTGGACTAAGAGATCTGAACACATCACACCAGTTTTAAAACCTTTACACTGGCTTCCAGTCAGTCACAGAATAGATTTTAAAAGCCTGCTGATGGTTTACATCTGTGATCTGTTCAGAGAATATAAAGCCAGCAGAGCTCTTAGATCCAAGGACTCAGGTCAGCTGGTCCAGTCCAGAGTCCAGACTAAACATGGAGAAGCAGCATTTAGCTGTTATGCTGCCAACAAGTGGAACAAACTGCCAGTGGAGATTAAACTTTCACCAAATGTAGACATTTTTAAATCCAGGTTAAAGACATTTCTGTTCTCATGTGTCTATGCATGAAATCTGCACAATATCTCTGAACTTATCTGGACTGTTGCTGGTTTTTAAATTCATTTAAATGATTTTATTTGTTTCTCTTTATATTCTTTTATGTATTTTTAATGCTTCTTACACTCCCTGCTGCAATGCTTTTATTTTATGTAAAGCACTTTGAACTGTTTGTACATGAAATTTGCTATATAAATAAATTTGATTTGATTTGATTTCAGCTGAAAAAAAGTGTAAACAGTACTATGTAGAAGAAGGCAGAGACATACATTCTGTCAGAACGCTGCTTTTTAAACCAATGTTGAGCTATTAAAAAGTGGTAGCCTTAGGGCCATTTCAGACCAGGGCGGCAAAGCGTGGCGGAACGGAAGCGATTTTCACCGGCGGAGGTGAAAATACATGGAAACAGATCTGTCCTTGCACACCGACGCGGCGGTAGTCGGGCGGTAGCGGCGCGGAGACGCCTCCCTCCCGCGCTGCTTTTTGAAAATAGAACTCGAGCGGAATTTGGACGGCAGCGGCCGGCGGCGGCTGGCGGTGTCCCGTTGAAATGAATGGGGAATGCAGACAGGGCTGGAGCAGAACTACCACGGCCGCGGACTGTCCGGTGTGAAAAGCCAAGTTGAACACACCGCCTGATAACCGGCGTAAAGACTGCCGTCGTTTCGCTGCCGCCACGCCACGCTCTGGTCTGAAATGGGCCTTAAAACAGTGATTGTCAGCGGAAGTGAAGGAAACAATAAAGAATTTCAATGCAAAAGTTGAGAAATCAGGTGACCACCAACTGTGATTAGCAACACAATGAGAGCTTAAAGGCGGGGTAGGGGATCTTTTTCTGGAAATTTTTTTTACATATTGCTTGAAATACTCTTCACACCCCCATTGCAACCAATTAATTAAAAGTTTTGACACAAATATGAAAAGTTCTAGTGGCTTCTAGAACATACAATCTAGGAAAAACAGTATCCAATCATTGTGAACGGACCGTTAACGATGATTGGATACTGATGCGTCTATCAAACTGCAATCTGCTCCTCCCTCCCCCTCCTCCCCCCCCTGTGCGCGTACCCTGCTCCGTGAACGAATTACGCGTCCAGAAGCTTTGCAGGAAGCTAAACTAGAGCTAGCTTGGCTAGCACCTAGCATTATTAAACGTATAGTTAGCATATACTAAATACGGCAACGATCGATGCTTGCTGTCAAAATAGCGCTTGTGGACCTTTGTGCGTGTTCATGTACTCTAGAGGCGTGGCTTCGGGGGTAAAGTGAAGAAAACGGTTGGGACTTTTTACCTGTGTATTTTCAAAATGCAGCTTCGCTGGACTCAAAATCCAGGATCTCCTGCCCTACCTTTAATGCAAACACTTTCAGTTAAACAGTCAGGGAACCCACTGACAGCCAACCCAGCAGAACAAACCCCTCACAAAGTATATATGTAAAGGTTGTCACATCTGCACGATGTGAAGAACCTTCACACAGATCATTTCCCACACGGTTTAAAAGAACACAAAGTGAGTTGAAAACTGCTAACGGAAGAGTTTTGATAAAACAAAACAGAAAAAAAATCAAACCCAGGTGTAGATATGAACTATTATTAACTAATAACATACAGTACAAATGTGTGGTATGGCGGGATGCAAAAAAAATGTAGTACAAACATCTAAATATCTGTATCTTTTTCTTTATGCACAGTAAACAGCCTCCATGAGTTTGGGATAACGTGTGATAGAATCTGTAAACAACATGAGTGGACTCATGAGATCAGCAACACAAAACAACGTTAAGAAGAGGCTACCAGAGGACGTTATCAGTGTCTGAGAGGATGTAGAGCTAAACATTTTTAAGGGCTCAAAGTGTACTTACATCTAAAAGGATTCGTCTGGTTAATCAGTTCTACAAGTCAACAGACTGAGGAAGTGCTCTGGATCAAAAGATAAAGCTACATATGAATCTATTTACAGTATCCATGCATTTCACTGCCTATGACATTAAAGCAGCAGGAAAACTACAAATAGGTCACATTTGGAATCGGCACAAATTCACTTTACTGAATTTGTTCAGTTTCGCTGTTCTAATTTTACTTTAGGTCTTAGTAGGTGTCTAAGTATCTATTAATTGTCGTAGTTTGAACTAAAACAAAACTCAAGATCACAAACTGACTTTATAAGCAATGAGAGAATCATTTAACAACGGTCTCGTTTCAGATATGATCTGTGTGTGGGAGCATGTGATGGCAGTCTATTAACATAGAGTAAATATTGTGTTGTATCCGGCAAATCAGATCATTTCTCTGGATGTGAATAACATTTTTTTTTAAGGATTTAAGGAAAGCATAAGGAATTCAAAACAAAAACTTCACAGCTGGACATCATAAGAAATTAAGTGAGGTCACTGTTTTATTATTTGGCCGATACACAAAAAACAAATCAAAACTAATCTAATATCAGTAGCTGTGAGATTGTAGTTACAAAATTATACATAGGGGCGGTCTGTGGCGTAGTGGGTACAGCAGACACTCCAGAGGCTGTGGTCCTTGTGGCCCCGGTTCAAATTTTGCATCGGATGGCCCTTTGCTGTGTGTCGTTTCCCTCTCTCTGCCCCTTGCTTCCTGTCTCTCTTCACTCTCCTATAATAAAGGCATAAAAAGCCCCCCCCAAAAAAAAATTATATATAGATTATGTACCTACATCGAGCGCTTCTATCAATTATTATTGAATAACCTCTGCCAAAGAGGTTATGTGATTAGCACCGTTTGTGCATTTGTTTGCAATATTGTGCTTAAATTATCAAGCCGAATTTTTATGAACTTGGACTTGGAGTGTGAGCAAAGAAAGAAACCCATTAAATGCTGGAGCGGATCAGGATGACTTTTGTTCAGATTTCAAAACCTTTCAGCATTGGCCTCGGTGGTCGGTGCGCTCTCTGACATCTCTTGTTGTTCACTTGCTGGGAACTGATAGAAGACCGGACCCAGATGAGCTGAGGGGTCTGGAAGGTTCATACTGGGTCAGGAGGTCCCTGATGTGTTCTGGTCCTGGACCATTCAGAGCTTTATAGACCAGCACCAGAACTTTAAAGTCTATCCTCTGATGGACAGGCAGCCGGTGTAAAGACCTCAGAGCTGGACTGTTGTGCTCCACTTTTTTGGTCTCAGTGAGGACTCGAGCAGCAGAGTTCTGAATGAGCTGCAGGTGTCTAACGGACTTTTTAGGTAGACCTGTAAAGATGCTGTTACAGTAATCAAGCCTACTAAAGATGAATGCATGGACTAGTTTTTCCAGGTCCTGCTGACACATCAGATCCTTTAACCTCGATATATTCTTAAGGTGATAGTAGGCTGACTTTGTTACTGCCTTAATGTGTTTTTCCAAATTTAGGTCTGGGTCCACCACTACACCCAGATTTCTGGCCTGGTTGGTAATAGAGGACATAGAGGACACGCGTGTTTTGCTACTCCACAAAGGAAGTCTGGAGCGTTCTTATTCAGACTGGCAGTCTTTGTGTGTACATGGAAACATTTTGATCACAAAAGATATGGCCCCTGTGCTTTCCCTGTCAAAGTTTTAAAAAAATCCAGAACAGCCCGCACGGTTTCTCTTGAGTCATTTATTCTGAAACACACCCTGTTTCTTAATCATTCACCTTGTCCAAACAAGAGATCGTGGGAGCTGCGTTTCAAGTCATCCAAGATTCTCTGTAGATGTGGCCTTGAGGTCATGTACTAGACTTTCTAGTCCCTATATTTTTTACTGCTTTTTTTTGTTTCACATGTATGAGGTTTTCTCTGGTAACTGTTGTCAAACTTGTACCTCCTCCATCACTTCCATGACGATTTTCCTGGGTCCGGTCAGAATCAGGTTGCTGATGGTCCGGTAGTCGTGACAGAGGACATTCAGTCCATTCACAGACACCACAAACTGACACACCTGGAAACAGACAGACAAACGGGAGAGCTTCTTTGGCTTGTGAAATAAAAGGATAAACAGTACAAACATGAAAGATTGTGAGAAATAAAGGAATACCCCCCCCCCCCCCCCCAAAAAAAAAAAAAAAACTCTTCTTGTAGTATCAGTTACAAAAGACTTGAAAAGTTTGACAGCTGCTTTGTTTTAAAGCTATGACGATGCTGTCGGGTTTCTGGAATGTGACAAACGTAAAGATTAATGCTGCTGTGTGAACATGTCTTTACTTATTTATGAAATTACAAACGATGGCTCTGGATCATCACTGAAATCAGTTCAAACTATTCATAAAGCTGCAAAATTAGGCTGGCTCCTTTAGAGTCATCCCTTCAGCCCACAGATTATTGGCATTATTCTAAACAGATTAATATTTGATGTATACACTCTGTTTATTCAGTTTAGACACAGATTTGATGCTATCCTTTTTGTATGTGCCAGTGAAGTGAATGGCTTTGGGTTTGACTTTTGGCAACATAAAACAATCTCAACAAATGACATTGGTGATTTAACAGGCATTTTTTTATGCAACAACAAGCACACAATCATCTGATAAATCCGCCCCAACACAATCCATAAATCTACTACTTTCATGTCTTTTTTCTATTCATTTTTCTCTGATTGATGATTATCTGGATTCTTTTTTTAACATTTCTTAGAGCTCAGCATTAGTGTACAGTTCCAACAAATAATTTTTTTGTTACACATAGGGAGCATGTTTATAGCCTTTGGTTTGGGTCTTGATACTCTTGATACTAGATTGTTTTGGGGTTTTTTTTCTTTCTTTTTATTACTCTTCCAATCACAACTGATAAAGTTCATAAAAAGCAACCAAACACAGGGAGAGTCAGTGAGCATAATCATAGCTCCAAAGTCAACAGCATGAAGGCTGACTGACATGAAGTGATAAGTGATTCTAAACAACACCAGGACACACACCGAGTTCACTCTTCTGCCACACCTGAACTCCGCTGTTCTTATCAATAAATCAACAGTGCTGCAACGCTGCAGGTTCCAGATTAAATTAAAACACCTCGTCTGAGCTGATTTTTAATCATTCAGATCATAGGTGTTGTTAAAAAACAATCTTTTTAAAAACCTAAGAAGTGCTTGAAAACACCCTCCTTAAATTTTCTCGAAAAAAATATATATCTCAGCCTTTGAAGACACTTTAAATATGTCATTCAACCCTTTTACTTTTACCTTTTACCCTTTTACCACTACCATACTGAGCAAGCTCCATGAAATTGTCTGATTTGTTTTATGGTAAATGATGTGGCCTCTTTTTCTGTTTCAACCTCATATCAGGGTTGCACTGCTATAAAAACGTGTTTGCACATGGTCTGAAGAATGCACGAGAAGCACACATTCTCACAGCAAATTGTTCCTTTATAAATACCAGTTTGTGGGTAGAAAAAGGTCCGCACATAGTTCTGTGTGTAAACTTCTTTTAGTTATCTTGCCTCAGGTCTTCAAGAGAAGATACGGGCATATGCGAACAGTCCTGATTCTTTGCTGGCAAGAGCCCTAAAAGCATGATACATGTAAATGAACACACATACTTATATTTGTTTTTAAATCAAAGGACAGACAGAAACAGCTGAGTGAGGAAAAACTGAGTGAAGAAAAACCTTTACAGATGTTTCGTGGACTCTACAGCACAAGAAGTATCACAAACAAAGAGAGCAGCCATTCATAAATTATCTCTTGCGTACATGTAGATGCTTTATGTACATATCGTGATAGTTTTTACAGCGAAAAGATGTACTACCCCCCTCAATATTTCAGTAAAAGAAAGGCGAATAGGTGACAGATGGATTAAGAGATATAAAGATACTTTATCTTCACACCAGCTGATGACTTTCTCTGTTCTAGGTTTCCTATAAACCTGTTTAACTCTCTCCTTACACCTCCCCCTCCTGTCTCTCTGCCATTGCTATTCTTTTTTCAGGCCCTTGAGTTGTTGGTCTTGGCTGGGGTCCAGCAGAACTTAATGACTCCTTGTGCCGAGTGTTAAAAACAGAAAAAAGAAAAGACAAGGAAAAGGATATGAAGAAAAGACATGGCAGCTGAAAAAGGCAAAGGTGAGCCACTCATAGCAAAACTACTCAGGTAATAGATGAGCCAAGACAGCACATTTAGGCTGAATGCAGTCTATATACTGCATGTTGCATTTACAATAATAAAAGCCCAGCCTCACTGAGAAAGTAGAAGACTGATACCACTGATACCTTAAAGCTAGGAGACAGCTGGCTCAGCTTAGCATGATGCTGGGGTTTTATTAGCCAAAAACGAGTTGTGGTTTCACAGTGTGATACATGCCTGGATCACAGCCAGGAGCAATGGCTTGCAGAAGTCCAGTGGTTGCCTGGCAACCTCAATGTGACAACAAGATTCCAGGAGTACTAACAAGTGAGGTTTCCAAATGTCAAACTACTCCTTGGTATCTTTTTCGATTTTTCTCAACATCTCATGACTGTGTGCATCTAAAGTGTAATGGAAGTATTCTTCATTTAATATCTCACGTTTAAGATGTCACATTTTTAATTTTATGCCTAAAATTTATTTTATAGTGAGGTGAAGAGACTCTTTTGTCCATGTTATAAAAATACAATACCGGGACCTATTATTTTCTGAATCCGTATTGTAATGGTGAAGCATTCAGAATAAATGGACATGAGGTGAGACAGACACCCTGCTCTATGTTCTGCTTTAGAAAGTGCATCTGATTAAGCTCAGAAATAATGTATCCGACAGTTAGATAAGTGCTCCAACGGCAACGTTGACGTGTGTCTGTGTGTGATGGAAAAAGAGACACACAGACCAAAATTAAAACGTTTGTGAGCGTGTGTGGGTGATGAGAAATTAATGTTTTTTACAACATGCAGTCAGAGTACAGTGGGTGTACACCTCTCCTTTGGTCTTTTACCTGGAAGTGGCAACTCTTTACAAACTCAGTAACTCATCATCTTAATTGTGTTCTTGACTCATCACACATCACTAAAACTATACAGGTGAGGGGAAATGGGAGTTACCTACTGGGAAGTGCAAGCAAATAAACGGGTGAGGTCCTAACAAACTGCTGCACACCAGAACTGCAGCAATTTAAGGCAAAAAAGAATGTGATAAATCTAACCCAATATTCAGATTCTTCAGCTTCGCTCTTAAAGCTGCAGTCTGCAACTCTTTTTCAAGCATAATGCCTGGAACTGTCCGGGGATTCTGAAAGTAGTACATTAAATACCCCAATACAAAATAAAAAGAGTTCTCTAGGTCCCCTATATGTCCCGCTAGGTCCCTCCAAAGCCAGCAGGTTTGTTTACAAAATTGCAGACCGGACCGGTAAAAGGTAACCAATCAGGTTTACGAGCTGGGCTCTGCTACCTGTCAATCACCGATTGTGCACGTGCGATACAAGGTAGGCTCGTCCCCACGCTTATTTATCTGGACTATTGAACTTCATTACGGGCTAGTCTACTTACTGTGTCTTCCATGATCGCAAATGACAGGTGAGTTGATGAATGAGGAGTCGTGTACGCGCATCTGGCGTGCACGTCTACGTGCACGAGTTCTCATGTGTTTTGATGGGGCGGGACAGGAAGTTGAATAACTTTTTATTTTTCGGTTAAAAAATAAGCATTTCTTGCATTTTGCGACTACGGAGGTCACCGTTTTCAACTTCAAGCGTTCTGATAGATCATGTAAACTCTTAAAATGCCAAAAATTAGGACTTTACGTATGACAACAACAAATCCTGCAGACTGCAGCTTTAAAGACTGAATTGTGATAAACTCACAAAGAAAGTTTCAAAATCAGTCCACCATGCCTTCGAAAGGACAAATCACACACATAAAAAAATATTAGCAATGAGAAGTTTATGACCAACTTGAACCATGATACAGTAGATGTTTCCATGGTAATAAGAGTAAGCAGAACTGATATTATTTCCACTGACCGTTTCCTCTTTTTGTGTTGATACTTAAACTGTTCCACATCTACCTCCTTCCTCATCTTCCACAAACTTCAACTCACATGCTTTAATTCAAACATGACAATAATCACTGCAGTTACTAGTGATGGGATTTTCGGCTCTTTTTCGAGATGCGGCTCTAATTGCTCATCTTAAATGTGGAGAGCCGGCTCTTTCGGCTCCCAAACGGCTCCCCATATATATATATTTTACATTATTAATTAATTTATAGCTTAAACCTAATTTTATAACTTTTTGTTTCATTATTGACATTGTTAAGCACTTATGATGAGTAAAAATGCTGCATGACAATGCTTTATGAGTAAAAGTTTGATTATAACCACTTAAATTTTTACAAAATAGCACCACTTCCACAAAAATAACTTTAAATAAAGTAAACGGTTATAAATACAAACACCCACTACAATATGAAAAAGTATCAAAGCAGCTACATAACAAAAAAGGTGCCACAATACAAATATCAAATACAGTGCTATTAAATTAAAGTATAAAACTATGAAGGATAAAAAACATGTGAACAACAAGTTTTGAACCACTAGAGATGAAGAACTCACTGTATTAAATCGCTCAAAGACTTACAGATTGGCGTTGAGAAACACCAGGTGTTTAAGCTTTTTGTTTTTAAGTTTTAAGGTGTTTAAGGGAGGGAGAGGGAGAGGGAGGGGGAGGGGGAGGGGAGAGACAGCGAGGCACCGAAGGACAAAAAAAACGATGTGGGGAAAAAACTGTCGGCTCTGTGGCAATTGCAGAGCACAAGCGCAACGACAGGGAGGCGGAGAGACAGCGAGATACTGAAAAAAAAACGGCTCCACAATGGGAGCCGTTTTGGGATCCTATTTGGGAGCCGTTTTTTTCCTGTCGTTCACTTCAAAGAGCCGGCTCGAGCCGGATCGTTCGCGACCGACACATCACTAGCGGTTACTTAAAAAAAAGCAAAAAAACACATCACTTCTTTTTTAGGGAAAACAAAAACAAAAAATAATAGTTTCTCAGTGGCTGGGGGATATCTTCGGGTGGCTGGATCATTTTCATTATGCTTTAAAAGTTTTTTATTTCATCAATATCAATCAACGCCTCAAATCATTATTGAAATGTTATTCTTTCGCCACCAGAAAGATTTTTTCCCCTCCCACTGCTTTTTCCATTTAGTCCGTTCTGGTTTTACCTTCATGCCAGCAGCAGCTGCAGGTCCACCAGGGTCCACAGCCTGGATGTGACAGGGTTTGCTGCCTCGCACCACGAAGCCCCAGCCCACAGCATCGCCCACAATCTAAGAAACCACGGCAACGGATTACATGTCAACATGATGAATCACTGTGTTTCGCACGGAAATAAGGACCTCTGTACACAGATCCTATTCACAACATGGTGTTTAACAAAACATCAAGTGTCTATAAACTATCGCATGCACTTGTATGTAAAGAACTCTGCAAAGGTCTTGACCCACACCTTGTTCATTTACATATTGCTGAAAAACCAGGAAATAGTTGCAGCGATTTACTGACACATTGGCAAACATAGATGTAAATATAGTATGACAGTAACAGAGTTTGTACAATTACAATAAACTTGGAAGTGAATAATTGGTCCGACCACCTTTATTCTTCAACACGGCCTGAGCCCTCTTAGACAAGCTTTCTTGTAATCCTTTAAGTCTTCCTTGAAGGACTTTTCAAAGCTCTTCTTTGGACGTTGGATGCCTTTTGTTCCGTTTTCTGTCAGATTCCACCCCACACTGCTTCAATAATGTTGAGCTCTGGGGATGATTCATTACATCATACGCCTGTTGCCACAGATCTTTAATCCAGTTGTGTCATTTGGCATATCTCAGCCTTTTCTCCCTGTCTCCCTTCCTTAAGGATGGCTTTTTGACAGCCACTCTTCCATGGAGACCATTTCTGATGAGACTTTGGTGAACAGCAGATGGTTCAACTGAAGGCCTAGATGCTCCGGTGCTGCTTCAGGTGATTGCTGGATGTTTTTTTAAGTTCCAGATTTTGTTCAACTACTCTAAATACATTTTTAGGCCTGACACTTTTTTCTTTCGTCATCCACTTGTCCAGTTTCCTCAAGTTTTATGCCAATATTTAACCTAATACCTCTTTGGGAATCATCTTGTTGGGGAAAAAATGTCATGCCTGTCGAATTTAAAAGACATTCTTTATTACATTGTCTGGTATACTTGGACACGACACTGGTTCATCCCTTGAGTTAGGACCCCGTTATTATGCTTAAATGACTCATAGGTCGGTGTTAATTGGCTTGAGAAACTAAAAAGCACATTGCTCAGAAAATGGTCAGGACCAAATTAAAAGTTTGTCTCCTTGGAAGAAAAATGTAAAGAAATGAGAGGTGTCCCAAGACCTTTGCACAGTACTGTATGTGAGAGGGCACATGCGCCTGTGTGTGAGTGTTCCCTACGGTGAATCTCTTCTTTACAAAAGGCCCTCCTGGTGACTGCAGCTCCTCTAGACTCACTTGTCTCTTTAGAACTGTAGAGAAAAAACCCACCAACACAGCACATAATGTTACTTTGTACAGTGAGACAAAATCAGTTACCCACAGTAAGATTAAGATTGACCCAGAAAGCATGGATTAAACAACATATCTGAACATTCAAAATCAAGCATGAGAAAACACATACAGTACAAAGTGAAACCCAGAGATCTAATCTTACAATCATATATTTGTTTTTAAAAATGTGTATGCATGTGTGTGAAGCAAAAAAAAGGGTTGGTCACGTGCTGACAGAGCCTGAAGGAATGTTGCTTCCTGAAACAGTGCAGCATTTCTCTCCTCCAACTTCCCCTTACTATTACTCAGTTCAACATAACTCTATTAAGGGATTAACAATAACTTTGCATCTAAAATGACTTTAAATCAAATTCTTTAAAGCAAATGACTAAAAAATGTTAAAACTTAGATAGCTCAGGGTGACACCTGAGTATACAGATTACATTAAAGATTATACTGTGGTGGACTAGTAACAAGTCCGTGTTTTAACCAGCCTCTCGCCCAGTGCATGCTGGGATAGGCTCCAGCCCCCCAGCGACCCTGAACTGGACTGAGCTGGCACAGAAGATGAATGGATGATGCTTTTGTTTCTTTTACTCCTTCAGACACTTTCTTTTCTTGTCATTCAGTCTCTTTTCTTTAGTATTCTTTCATTCAAATGTGCTTTTTCTGGTCATTATCAAAACATTTTAAACAGAAGCCCTTAAGTTAACAAACCGGTGATGGAAGATGATGACTAAATAAAAAACACTGTCACCTATAAATTAAAAAAATGTGTGTAACAGAACGATGAATTACTCTCACGATGCTTAAATCAGAGTGTGCTCCTTATAATGCCCTAAGGCCTGTGTGGAATGCACTGTATGTGTGTGTGCTGTGGCCTGTGCACTATCTCACACTGATCTGATAAGAAAAAGGAAGTGAGAGTAAAAAAAAAATCCCTTTTTTCAGGACAATTTCATAATATCTCATTTGAATCCTGATCTGATTAGATATACGGAACAACTTCGTTTTAATACTTTTTCCATCTGTCGCTTTCACCTCATATTACAAGCCAATGTCAGGCGAATTCTTTTGATCTGTCTGACTTCATAAGAGCATAAAAGCAATCACACCAGACACTAAGCTCATCATATTTGTAATATCTGCTGTGAATGTTATAGACTTTCCTCCTTATCTTCTTATCATGTGATACACAAAACTAACTATGATGAGGAAAAGGAAGATGGGAAATACCCCAACAGTATATTTTTTATGTGTGTGTGTGTGTGCGTGTCTCCATTCCTCTTTCTGTTCATTGTGTGAGTTATATCGACGGGATTCTGCTGCTTCAAAGACAGTCCTGTCAATAATTCAGTTTGAATTATATATCAAAGGGAAACCTCAAAGTAGTCAAGATACAGAAAGTAGAAAAACATACAGTGAACGATGTGCATTCAATAGTTCAAACAGTTTATGTCAACATTATTTTCCTGATCATTATTATGAACAAGCAGCCTATATCTGTTTTTGTCTCTAGTAAACAAACCCTCCTTTTTAGCACTTATAAATCCCCAACAACAAAAAGCAGGTGAGCTGCTTTGTGGTTTGTGATGGAATTTGAGTCCTGATCTGTTGTGAGTCTTCTACATCTACGATTAATTAATTTTACAATCATTAACTGAAAAAGCAAATTACGATTAAATGTCTTCTAAATTGGTATAATCCTTTAAATTGTCCGAAGAGCTGTTCAGATTTGCAGGGCCAAAGTAAGCCAAAACTCTCAGCTCAGAGTATTGCTGCCCAGCCTCCTCATCTATATCTCACCCAAGTTCAGCTTCAAATAGTGCTGCATTCGCTGTGCCTGAGAATTAGGAAGTTCTAACTCTTTCACTCCTGCTTTATGCTTTTACAGCAGATTCTCACCAGCATCCAATAAATCCCTTAGCTCAAAAATAAAAGGAGCTAATAATGCTTTTCCAGTCCTTTGTTTAATGTTTTATAATTAAACTAGAAAATAATTTACCTCTAACGGGAATTCTTTTACTTTTTTTTACCAGTCAGAAGCTAGATTTGCAGTTTGTCATTGAATGGAGAACACTCAACATTAACTCCTAAAAACTAGAGCAAAAAAGAGAGGAAAGGGCCCACAGTGTAATATCATGTCCTCTTTAACTTTAACTTCTCTTTTTTTCATTTTATCAGTACTTTTTATTGAGCACCGACAATTAACAAATACACAACAAAGACAAGATCCTTGAAACAATGCTCACATATTTTCATTTATGTCACACACACATACTTACACATACACTTAGTCCCCACTCCCCCATCCCACCCCGCAAACAACCAACAGAAGGGACACTCACCCAAAGAAGCAAAGGAGGCATAAAGCCGTGTACTGTTCATAAAGTTATACACTATTTGCTATGTTTTGCATGAAGGAGCATAACTGAGAGAAAAGACTGCTCAGTGAGAAGGAGTAGGCATAGTTTTAGTCTAGCTAAATACGTCAACACCGGGTTCCAGATGGAGAAGAAGTTTTCCCGAGACCCTCTGAGTGTATGTTTAAAGGTGAGAATGGTTGAATGGGGCATTAATCCTTGTTCTGTGATGTGATATGTAGCCCAAAAAAAATTGGTTGGGTCTGTAATGGCTCAGAACCTCCCTAAAAGGCTCTCTGAAACAGCTGTTACTATGCTGGGTTTAGAATGCGTCGTTTTCCCTTATTGGCGTCGTTTCAGAGCTTTTCTGGCAACCTCATTATGAAATGCAGGTAGGTGTTGGCGCTATTCGGTTGCCGTTGCTTGATTGGCTGCCCTTGCTCTCACTGAAAACAGAGCTATAGAGTAACACACTGACTGGAAACAGAGCTATAGAGTAACACACTGACTGGAAAGAAAGCTCATCAGAATCAGAATTCGTTTTATTGCCATTGTTAGTGAACAGTGTTCACTAACTAGGAATTTGCTGCGGCGTAAGGTGCAAACATGTAACATAGGATATAATAATAAAAAATAAAGAATAAAAATATATGAATATAAAATGTACAAGGTGTGTACAACAATACACAGTATCCAATATACAGAGCAACAACAGTGCAGCTTCATTAGTGCAGTTTTAATGATGGTAAAGTGACTGGGGCAGGTTATGAGGTGATTATGAAGTGTTCATAAGTCCAACTGCAAGGGGAAAAACTGTTTTTCTGACGGGAGGTTCTGGTCCGAATGGACCGAAGCCTGCCCGAGGGGAGCGGTGCAAATAGAGAAGGGTCAGCTGTGATCCCACCTGCTCGCCCCATAGTCCTGGAGACTGCAGGTCATGGATAGATGGGAGACGTGCAGGTCATGGATAGATGGGAGACTGCGGGTCATGGATAGATGGGAGACGTGCAGGTCATGGATAGATGGGAGACTGCGGGTCATGGATAGATGGGAGGCTGCAGGTTAATGGATAGATGGGAGGCTGCGGGTCATGGATAGATGGGAGGCTGCAGGTCATGGATAGATGGGAGGCTGCAGGTCGTGGATAGATGGGAGGCTGCAGGTCATGGATAGATGGGAGGCTGCAGGTTAATGGATAGATGGGAGGCTGCAGGTCATGGATAGATGG
This sequence comes from Odontesthes bonariensis, assembly GCF_027942865.1. NCBI lineage: Eukaryota > Metazoa > Chordata > Actinopteri > Atheriniformes > Atherinopsidae > Odontesthes > Odontesthes bonariensis. Next base: position 1,282,466 of record NC_134516.1, read on the forward strand.
GAGGCTGCAGGTCATGGATAGATGGGAGGCTGCAGGTCATGGATAGATGGGAGGCTGCAGGTCATGGATAGATGGGAGGCTGCAGGTCATGGATAGATGGGAGGCTGCAGGTCATGGATAGATGGGAGGCTGCAGGTCATGGATAGATGGGAGACTGCGGGTCATGGATAGATGGGAGACGTGCAGGTTAATGGATAGATGGGAGGCTGCGGGTCATGGATAGATGGGAGGCTGCAGGTCATGGATAGATGGGAGGCTGCAGGTCATGGATAGATGGGAGGCTGCAGGTTAATGGATAGATGGGAGGCTGCGGGTCATGGATAGATGGGAGGCTGCAGGTCATGGATAGATGGGAGGCTGCAGGTCATGGATAGATGGGAGACTGCGGGTCATGGATAGATGGGAGGCTGCAGGTTAATGGATAGATGGGAGGCTGCAGGTCATGGATAGATGGGAGGCTGCAGGTTAATGGATAGATGGGAGGCTGCAGGTCATGGATAGATGGGAGGCTGCGGGTCATGGATAGATGGGAGGCTGCGGGTTAATGGATAGATGGGAGGCTGCAGGTCATGGATAGATGGGAGGCTGCAGGTCATGGATAGATGGGAGGCTGCGGGTTAATGGATAGATGGGAGGCTGCAGGTCATGGATAGATGGGAGGCTGCAGGTCATGGATAGATGGGAGGCTGCAGGTCGTGGATAGATGGGAGGCTGCGGGTCATGGATAGATGGGAGGCTGCAGGTCGTGGATAGATGGGAGGCTGCGGGTCATGGATAGATGGGAGGCTGCAGGTCATGGATAGATGGGAGGCTGCAGGTCGTGGATAGATGGGAGGCTGCGGGTCATGGATAGATGGGAGACTGCGGGTCATGGATAGATGGGAGGCTGCAGGTCATGGATAGATGGGAGGCTGCAGGTCATGGATAGATGGGAGGCTGCAGGTCATGGATAGATGGGAGGCTGCAGGTCAGGGTTAGATGGGAGGCTGCAGGTCATGGATAGATGGGAGGCTGCAGGTCATGGATAGATGGGAGGCTGCAGGTCGTGGATAGATGGGAGGCTGCAGGTCATGGATAGATGGGAGGCTGCAGGTCATGGATAGATGGGAGGCTGCGGGTCATGGATAGATGGGAGGCTGCAGGTCATGGATAGATGGGAGGCTGCAGGTCATGGATAGATGGGAGGCTGCAGGTCATGGATAGATGGGAGGCTGCAGGTCATGGATAGATGGGAGGCTGCAGGTCATGGATAGATGGGAGGCTGCAGGTCGTGGATAGATGGGAGGCTGCGGGTCATGGATAGATGGGAGGCTGCAGGTCATGGATAGATGGGAGGCTGCGGGTCATGGATAGATGGGAGGCTGCAGGTCATGGATAGATGGGAGGCTGCAGGTCATGGATAGATGGGAGGCTGCAGGTCATGGATAGATGGGAGGCTGCAGGTCATGGATAGATGGGAGGCTGCAGGTCAGGGTTAGATGGGAGGCTGCAGGTCATGGATAGATGGGAGGCTGCAGGTCATGGATAGATGGGAGGCTGCAGGTCATGGATAGATGGGAGGCTGCAGGTCAGGGTTAGATGGGAGGCTGCAGGTCATGGATAGATGGGAGGCTGCGGGTCATGGATAGATGGGAGGCTGCAGGTCAGGGTTAGATGGGAGGCTGCAGGTCATGGATAGATGGGAGGCTGCAGGTCATGGATAGATGGGAGGCTGCAGGTCATGGATAGATGGGAGGCTGCAGGTCATGGATAGATGGGAGGCTGCAGGTCATGGATAGATGGGAGGCTGCAGGTCATGGATAGATGGGAGGCTGCAGGTCATGGATAGATGGGAGGCTGCGGGTCATGGATAGATGGGAGGCTGCAGGTCATGGATAGATGGGAGGCTGCAGGTCATGGATAGATGGGAGGCTGCAGGTCATGGATAGATGGGAGGCTGCAGGTCATGGATAGATGGGAGGCTGCGGGTCATGGATAGATGGGAGGCTGCAGGTCATGGATAGATGGGAGGCTGCAGGTTAATGGATAGATGGGAGGCTGCGGGTCATGGATAGATGGGAGGCTGCAGGTCATGGATAGATGGGAGGCTGCAGGTCATGGATAGATGGGAGGCTGCGGGTCATGGATAGATGGGAGGCTGCAGGTCGTGGATAGATGGGAGGCTGCGGGTCATGGATAGATGGGAGGCTGCAGGTCATGGATAGATGGGAGGCTGCGGGTCATGGATAGATGGGAGGCTGCAGGTCATGGATAGATGGGAGGCTGCAGGTCATGGATAGATGGGAGGCTGCAGGTCAGGGTTAGATGGGAGGCTGCAGGTCATGGATAGATGGGAGGCTGCAGGTCAGGGTTAGATGGGAGGCTGCAGGTCATGGATAGATGGGAGGCTGCAGGTCATGGATAGATGGGAGGCTGCGGGTCATGGATAGATGGGAGGCTGCAGGTCATGGATAGATGGGAGGCTGCAGGTCATGGATAGATGGGAGGCTGCAGGTCATGGATAGATGGGAGGCTGCAGGTTAATGGATAGATGGGAGGCTGCAGGTCATGGATAGATGGGAGGCTGCAGGTCATGGATAGATGGGAGGCTGCAGGTCATGGATAGATGGGAGGCTGCAGGTCATGGATAGATGGGAGGCTGCAGGTCATGGATAGATGGGAGGCTGCGGGTCATGGATAGATGGGAGGCTGCGGGTCATGGATAGATGGGAGGCTGCAGGTCATGGATAGATGGGAGACTGCGGGTCATGGATAGATGGGAGGCTGCAGGTCATGGATAGATGGGAGGCTGCAGCCGATCAGCTTCTCAGCGGAGCGCACAGCTCGCTGCAGTCTGTCTGTCCCTGTCGGAACTGACCCTGTACTGAGCATTAAATTCCGACTGAAGCCTGCTCGGAATCGTGCAAGCTTTGTGAAACTGTACTCCGTGAAATGTGCAGAGCAAAGGAAAAGTCGGCGGTTGTATGTACAGGGGATGCTGTTAAAAATAAATAAAAGCCATTGATCGCGAACATTGCTTTCCGGGATCGTAGTCCGCTCTCACAGCCTTGGAAGGCTCACCAGTTCCTGTTTCTCGCCGAAGGGGCGTGTCTGAAACGGGGTGGCTGTGGATTTGGGTGTGGGGGGGGTGATTGCTGAAAAAGTGACATCACTTTTTCACAAAAACGGATTGGCACTTTTTCAGGGGGATATTCAAAAAAGGGGATTACTTGAAACAGAGGTTCTGACACTTGCTGGCACTTGGTGTGTACTCCCCACAGCGGGGAGACTCAGAACTAACACCAAAAACGGGAAAAAGACGATTTTGATTCTCTATCCCCTTTAATCTTTTCTAGTTGTATGAATTGCATCAGATCACATAACCATTATGACACTTTACGTTGATTCTTGGATTTCCGATGTAATAATATTCTCCTGCGTGCCAGTAAGGTGATAAAAGCAATGATATGTTTATCTTTTCCTAATTGTAAAGCAGTTCCTATCTGTGACACCAAATATAGCCATAGCGGCACTGGGTTGTAGATTAATATTCAACCATTCTGACAGTGTTTTAAAGATCACCGACCAGTAGGTTGTCAGGGAGGGACATGCCCAAAACATATGAGTTCGGTTGGCAGGAGTGCCATGACACCTGTCACAGCAAATTGTATTATGCCGGGTTTTGCACAAGAAGTACTGTTATTTACTCTTCGTAGAGCGCTGTTCCAAATATCCTCAAAACAATTCCTCCCCTAATTCATTCTCCCATTCAGCCCTGATCTTTGCAAGGGAGATGTTTTTAATAGGTTATAAAGACATTTGTTCTTGAAATGAGTCTCCTTGAGTCTAAAGGAATTTCTAACAGATTACCCAAGGTAGACATTGATATGTACGGGAAGTTCGGGTCATGACATTTCAGAAAATGATGGACTTGGAAATGGCGGAATAAGTTAGACCGAGGAAGGCTGACTTTTAGGGATAGGTTGTCAAAACCATTTATGTACATATCCTTAAATGCATAAATCCCATGTCTTTTTAACTTTCACTTTTAATATTTCTTGTATTAGATAAGTCAAAGATCATCCATGTGATCATACCAGATTTAGGGTTGCAGAGGACAGGTGGACTGCTGCTGCTCATGCTGCTCCGCCGGGCTCCGACCACTGAGACAAGAGGGAGAGAGAGGCATTGCACTAAATAATATGCAGGTCAATGAGCAGTTGAGTGCTAACATAGAGCCTTTACCTTAACAAATATTCAAAGACCATCTTACTAATGTTGCACATTGGAACTTTAGGAGTGACATGCAAAACTCTGGTCAAAATATAAAAAATGTCTGCATGTAAAAATAAATAAATAAATAAAAACAATGACATCATTTCCAAAAGTCACTAGGTTAAAGATGACACTTTGTTCGGACAAGCTACATAGTCTGAACTTTTAACACAATCTCTGACCCGGCGTGATCACTGTGTGTGAGAGCTTTCAGTAGCAGTGAAGAGTCCTTTTTCTTTTTTGGAGAATTTTCTTGCATTCTTCCTAGAAAAGGCTTCTCATTCTGTGAGATTCTCAGGTCATCTTACATGCACTGTTTTGAGGTCTGTCCACAGATATGTGATTACTTTTTAAAGACAGTGAGGGCCATGGGAAAACCTTCAACTTTCACCTTTTGAGGTGGTCCATTTTGGATTTTTGTTACATGTAGTTAGGATCACTGTAAAAAATCAAAGCTTTCCTCTTTTTATATTTAGCTTTTTTTTGTTTGTACAGACCACAGAGTGGTGGTTTTTTTAAATTGTTTTTTTTAAATCAGCAATTTATTCTTTTTTTTTGTTATGTCAAACATGGGCTTTAGATTTACATCTCTATCAATCTTAGGAGCTGTTTTATTGGCCTTGCAGACTTCAAGTTGACTTCCACATTGCCATTAACAGCCATACTCTACTACATAAAGAAATAAAGGAAAAAGTTCTGGGAAATTTCTGTGCTTCCGTCTTATGACCTCTATCTGCTTTGTGGATATTAATCACTTTAATTTTAGAAAAATAGGGCAGCTGCTGAGGAGAGCCCATCGCTGCTGCATGTTCGGATAATCCCTAACAACTAAATCATCAACGTCTTTGACCATACTGAAAGCTACGAGAGCTGGAAGGTTTTACAATTTGATTTGCTTATGACAACAGCTTTATGCCACTCTTGTGATATGAGCCTGTTTCCTCTTGTGTGCATGTAAGCGTCTCCAAAAAATGCTTTGAGCTAAAAACAAACAAACAAACAAACAAAAAAGTCTCTAAACTAAAATTAAAGACAAGAATCACGATAATTCATATCTATTGATATCCTGATCCCTTTGACATTCATACAATGCAGTAGTATAACAGTGGAATAAGGCTTATTCAAATTCCAAGAAGCTACTTATTTTTGGAAATGTTATGATGACAGTTGAGCACTTTTCACAATCTTATTCTGACCGGTAACACAAAGCAGGACAGCTTTGTTAGCTGTACATCGCAGACGCCACCAAGGACATTGGCTGCCTGCGTTTGGGTATGTGTGTCAACAGATGATAAGACAAATGGGATAACTTTGTCACTGTTCAGTAAAGAATAGGGGCAATTTCCAGCTTCTATAATTAGGCTACAGCTGCCTCGGCGAGCACACAACAATATCGCCACATTTAAAGTTTTCGATGAGAGAGCAAAAGTTAGCCTGTACCACTTCCCAGAACATGTGGCGCCATCTTCAAATGTAAGCAAATCCTTTTAAAGAAAGACTTAACCTAAACTTTTTCCTGATTTTAACAATATTACCAAGGTGAGAGAAGGCAGTCCTGGAAACCTGTTTTATATGCGAGTCAGAGGACAGATCCTGGTAAGATATAACTCCAAGGTTCCTCACTGTAGAACTATGGGTTGCCAACTCCTTGATAAAAAAATAAGGGACACCTCATTGGCAGGAACGGCCGACCCGATTGCCTTCATCCTTCCATGCATGGTGATTTTTTTTGGGGTCTTTTTTTGTAAGTGAAATGATTTTTTAACTATTTGACTTGAACCTGAATTGAATTAAATGCATATTTTTGAGTGATATAAACACATGCAAAACAAATGTTTTACCAGAAATGTACTTTCTTAAAAAATAACAATAAACTGAATAAAATAAATATCTTTCTTAAACAGAAATGTCTTAAACCTAAAACTGTATAAATAAATATAAATCGATAGACAACGCAGAACTTGAAGAGGGCAATTATTTGTGTTCCTATTTATCGAGTCATTTTCACAATTTTGTATGTCAGCATTGGTGGTCCAGAGGGTGGACGCCCGCCCGCCACGCGGAAGGGCACGGGTTCGACTCCCGGCCAATGCAATTATATTTATTATTCATTATTTGATATAATATTTATACTCTTTAGGCGGCCGTCGCTCAGTGTTTAGAGTGTATAGTTTCTCTCTTGACTTATGAGGCTCTGGCTTTCTTTGAGATTTTAGTCACAGCATGCATGATAACTGAAGGCTGTATTTTTTTCATTTTTTTTAGGGGAAAGACTTTTTACATGCTGCACCTGATTTAAGTCTAATATAGTTTGATTTGATTTATTAAGATCTCAATTCAGCTCAACCATTGCAGATGCAGGCCTTTATTGGCCGTAATGGTTTTGCCTCTAATGTCCTGTGCCAAGCTAAAATTATTGCTGCATACATTTATTAATGACATTCATGCTTTTGATTACCAACATGGACAGAGCAAGCCGTCTTTTTGGTAAATGCATGTATTTATGTTGTTATTGAATGTTAGGTAAAGAGAATGTTTTCACTTTCCATAGAAACCCTTTGAGAACAGCTAACCATCTAAACCAGTCAGAAATGTACAAAGACAGTATGACTGGATTTCCTGGCAGACAGCAGAGCAGTCAATGGAAACTCCAGGCCTCTGCTGATCTGGTCTCATCTCTACTGAAGTTAATGTAGTTTTAAGGATGATCTGTTCACTGTCAGACAGGCAGGCAGCACTTGTTCTTCCGTTTGGTTTGGACCGATCTAATTATGTGAGCAGTTGTTAAGGTTTCACAGCCTAAAGTCTGATACCTTCATTTTTACAATGTGTACCTACCGGATAGCTTTCATTTTTCTGCTATTTCAGTTGAATAAATATTCAGAGCCTTATTTCAAATGTTCCAGCTATTACTTTTATACCTGAAACCTGTCTGAAGTGCACTGTTTGAGTTTTGGAATGGACAGGTCAGTGAATAACAATAGTTTAAATAGAGTGTATTAGTGTCTCTCTCTCTCTCTCTCGCTCTCTCTCTCTCTCTCTCTCTCTCTCTCTCTCTCTCTCTCTCTCTCTCTCTCTCTCTCTCTCTCTCTCTCTCTCTCTCAACGGACATTGTCTCTGATATGGCTTGCAGGGCTCTTTGTATCGTTAAAACTTGTAGGTTATTTTGTTTCTGTGACTCTGTCACCAGTGTCATACAGAAGAGACCAGACCACCAACTTGAGACGGTATACAGATTGAAACACGCATCACATGCACCACAGCACTAAAACACCAGAAGTGAAACATTCATTGAAGTTGTTATGCTTTTTATTTTTTAGCAGTAAAAGAAGAAATCTATCCTACATTAATCATCAGTAAAGGAGATCTAGGAGTTTTTCTTCCCTTGCTGTATTCTGTGGTACGCCAAGTTTCTTATCTCAGATGGTAAAACAGGAGTATGGGTTATATTGTGGCTATCAATTATGAATGTTGGAGCATTCTTGAAAAACCATCTGTATTCTGTCGGCTGCTGTGAGCTGTGGACATTGCTGCTAGAGCAAAGTGTAGCAACATTTGCCAGAGGCAGCTGCAAAATGAATGAATGAATGATCATATGCACCCTTCTCTCATACTTGAATAAATGTTGTGCTGAAGATGCAACATGAATTCAAAACCAAATGTTCTACTTGGTCCTGCTTTACAGTCTCCACAAGGTTACAACATCAGATGGACATTGAGTTTGACTTTTTCTCTCTACAGGATGATGAACATGGAGAACAAGTTAATACAGACTCGAGAGGAGGAAGGCGAGTCGTTTGAGCGGACGCTGGTGGCGTCTGAGTTCGTCGACTGGCTGCTGCAGGAGGGGGAGATGCCAACCAGGGAGGAGACTGAGCGGCTTGGACGACGGCTTCTTGAGCATGGAATCATTCAGCATGGTGAGGACGAGGGTTACTGTGTGCACTGTTTGAGCCCTTAAAGATGTAACGCAACAAATAATCAATTTTCTTATGCTAACTATGAAAATCAAAGTGAATATGAACGGGTCCCTCATTGCGATTAACTCACAAAGATTTAACTATTTGTTACATTTACACTTTATAACGTGGTAACACTGCTTTATATTTATCTTATTGTTATATATGTTACATTTTCACTCTCTGTTTTGCTTTGCCAGCCCATACTTGATAACTTTGGTTACTCTCACTGCTCTCAACACTGTCAGGCTGCTGTCTTTAGGGAACAAATCAAATCAAATCAAATTTATTTGTATAGCACATTTCATGTACAAACAATTCAAAGTGCTTTACATAAAATAAAAGCATTGCAGCAGGGAGTGGAAGAAGCCTTAAAAATACATAAAAGAATATAAAGAGAAACAAATAAGATAATTTAAATGAATTTAAAAACAAGCAACAGTCTGGATAAGTTAAAAGATATCGTGCAGATTTCATGCATAGACACATGAGAACAGAAATGTTTTTAACCTGGATTTAAAAATGTCTACATTTGGTGAAAGTTTAATCTCCACTGGCAGTTTGTTCCACTTGTTAGCAGCATAACAGCTAAATGCTGCTTCTCCATGTTTAGTCTGGACTCTGGACTGGACCAGCTGACCTGAGTCCTTGGATCTCAGAGCTCTGCTGGCTTTATATTCTCTGAACAGATCACAGATTGTAAACCATCAGCAGGCTTTTAAAATCTATTCTGTGACTGACTGGAAGCCAGTGTAAAGATTTTAAAGCTGCTGTGATGTGTTCAGATCTCTTAGTCCGGGTTAAAACTCCAGCAGCAGCGTTCTGGATGAGCTGCAGATGTTTAATGCTCTTTGTGGGAAGTCCAGTTAAAAGAGCGTTACAGTGATGGAGTCTGCTGGAGATGAATGCATGGATGAGTTTCTCCTGGAAACCTTTAATTCTGTTGATGTTTCTGAGGTGGTAAAAAAGCTGCCTTGGTGACAGCTGTACAGTTGAGTACAGTTGAGGTCTCATTGTGCCAAAGACTATGAAGCACCAGCAGGTTTTCTGTGGTCAGCAGTCAAGATATTTACACAGTACATCTTAAACTTACTCTTTGTCTGACAAAATTTCATCCTGAATCAGTTAACAGAGAAAGACCAGCCCCTCAGTGAAGAGGAGTGTAAAATACACTGAAGGCTGATCTATGGTGTGTGTGTACTTCTTTTTTCCCTTTTGTCATGCATAATAAAGGGAATATGTCAGGCTGATTGCAGCCTTGTATCCACAAATTGGCTGGTGAACTAACCACAAGCCTGAGCTGTATTACTTACAACCAGGTTAGTATTCAGCAGAAATGCATTCAGTTAACATGACAACATAATGTGGGGCAGATCTGTGGACTACAGTGTGTAAAGAAAACACCAACTGAATGCATAGTTTCTGTCATGGTCTCGGGTTTTTCTTATGTTTTTTATTCTGTTTGTATCTTGTTTTTTCTCATTTCCAGGTTTTGTCATTTTAGAAATTCTGCATTACATTTTGTTAATCTTTCTAATTCTGTTTAATTCGTTCGTTGTTTTAGTGTTCTTTTAATATTCCCTTTGTCTTTTCATTGGGTTGTTTCAGTCAGTCCTGCTTTCTGCTCTTCCAAACCGTTTTCAGTTTGTCAATTACATCACACCTGCCTTTTGTACCTCCTCAACACCTTCTGAGTAAATGTTTCCTTGGTCCTCTGTCAGGTCCTTGTCTTGTTATGGTTGTGTTTCTCACCTTGCTATGTCCAGTCTTGTGCCAAATGCTCTGTTGTTTTTTTCAGTTTGTTATTTTATTTTGCTCTGGCCTGCCTCTAGAATCTCATCTGCATATGTCTCCTGCACTTCTCAATACACTACACTGCATAAGACTTCATACGTGGAGAAAATGGTTCTTTTCAAGTACTTTTTTCAATCTTAAGTGTGGGTTTCAAGTGCAATGTCAACAAACCAACACAATAATGAAAAATGATGATTTTTTAAGCCATCTCATCTGGATATCTGGTTTATAATCGGGTCAAAGCTGATTTCTAGGCATGTCAATGTAGTCAGCAGAGACTGGAGTTCATTCATTTTAGAGGACCTGCTGCTGTAAAAAACAATTTTTTTCTATTTATATATGACATTTCTCTAAATTGATTTACAGATGACATTAAAGCTCAGCTTCTGATAAAGATAATCCAGTTAACAGATGCTCCTCAGTCTTGTCATAAAATATTATTGACAGCTTAACTTGTACATAACTTATGTACCAACCACACTGCATATTTTTTTTATATACATTTTCCATTGGCTCTTTTAGTTTTAGCTTAGTATATGTCTTACCTGTGTGCCCTGAATGTTTACTTTGTATTGATATGTCCTGTCCTATCTGTTGTGCCTGTGCACTTTATATGTCACCGTGAGAGTGTGTGAAATGTCCTCTCGATTCCTTTGGATGTTTTGGCATGTGAAGAAATTGACAATAAAGCAACTTTGACTTTGATATAATACTTATAATATAAATAATATGACAAATATAATTGATTATAAATGAAATGATGATAATATATTAAATGATAATATATTATCATTTAATATATTAAAAGATAATAAATTAAATGATAATATATTATCATTTAATATATTATCATCATCATCATCCTCTACCTTCAAAACGTTGTGGCCTGTGCATTTATCTGGGTGGGTTGGGTCAGGATTGATAAATGCACAGGCCACAACTGTCTGAGCAGCTCTATAAAAGCTGCTACATTTACCAGAACATAGAAGCAACATCAGAAAGCATGAGCTACACCTAGAACTCATGCTTTCTGATGTACCATAGGTATAACACATACCAGCTGATACCCCACTGGGGTGGGGGGAAAGGTGGGTTGGGCAGTCAAAGAACTGTAACTCTACAACAACTAAAACTGTTTAGATCTGTTTCCTCCAGACAGGAGACATGTTCTCCTGTATCCTCCATGACAACATCCTCCAGCACCAACTCCAGCAAAAAAACACACACTACGATACAATGGCCCCTGTTAACCCTCACCTGACCACCTGGCTGACCCTGAGAAAAAAAACCAATCATGCTGCCTCAGACCACCAGCAACAGGGAACTCAGCCCTGCTGCCTCATACAGAGACATGTCTTCCTCCTGCCAGTGACCAGGGTTCTTCTCAGCTGACAGAAGGTAGAGTGGAGATCTTCTCTTTGGAAAGACAAACATTCACTTCATTCCTCTGAGTATGCTGTGTTTATTCATCTGTTGATATCATTCTTATGAATCCATTCTTTCATATCACAGATCCCAGTATCTAATTCACAGTTCCATTGTTTTTCTGTAGGCCTTCCTCTCTTGTGAATCCTTCATAGCTGAGACAGCTGTAACAATGACACGTTTTGTGCTAACTACATTAATGAGCGCTTCACTGTGTTATTTAGCTGTGAAGATGATTTTCATGGGGAGAGAGGAGGTCCCACTGTGTCAGCTGAAGCTGCAGCAGGTCCTCAGTGCAGCATCAGGCCTTCTTAATGAGCCTCACAGGTAAAAATACCCCTGTTTCCTGGGTGGAGGACGAGGAGGCAAGGCAAGGCAAGGCAAGGCAAGGCAAGGCAAGGCAAGGCAAGGCAAGGCAAGGCAAGGCAAGGCAAGGCAAGGCAAGGCAAGGCAAGGCAAGGCAAGGCAAGGCAAGGCAAGGCAAGGCATCATTATTTATATAGCGCATTTCATACCACAGGCAACTCAATGTGCTTTACATAAAGACAAGGCATTTAAAAGAACAGCATAAAGCAGCATAAAAACAAGCAATTTAAAGAGAAAAAAAAATAGAATAAAAATTAAAGCAATCAAAGAAGAGGGGAAAAAGAAATATATAAACTCAACCATAAGCACACTGAAAGAGAAATGTTTTAACCTGGATTTAAAAGTGCTTACAGTTGTGGCTGATTTCAGTTCTGCTGGTAGTTTGTTCCAGTTGTGTGCAGCATAACAGCTAAAAGCTGCTTCACCGGGTCTAGTTTGAACTCTGGGCTCCACTATCTGACCTGAGTCAGCAGATCTCAGAGCTCTGCTGGGTTTATACTCTGCTAGCATGTCATTCATGTATTCTGGACCTAAACCATTCCGTGATTTGTAGACGAGCAGCAGAACTTTAAAATCTATTCTGTATCTGACCGGGAGCCAATGTAAAGACTTGAGAACTGGGGTGATGTGATGTGATCTCTTTGTTCTGGTTAAAACTCGAGCTGCAGCGTTCTGAATGAGCTGCAGCTGTTTGAGACTCTTTTGGGGGAGTCCAGTCAGAAGACCGTTACAGTAGTCCAGTCTGCTGGAGATGAAAGCATGAATCAGCTTCTCCTGAACTGTTTGGGACATGAAACCCTTCATTCTGGATATGTTCTTAAGTTGATAAAAGGCTGATTTGGTGACTGATTTCATATGATTGTTGAAGGTCAGGTCTGAGTCTATCAGCACGCCGAGGTTCCGGACTTGGTCTTTAGTTTCTAGAGACAGTGACTCAAGATGTTTACTGACAGCAAACCTCTTCTCTTTGTTGCCAAACACAATGACCTCAGTTTTTTCTTGATTTAACTGAAGGAAATTTTGGTTCATCCACTTTTTGACTTGCTCTAAGCAGTCGCACAATGACTCTATAGGACTGCAGTCATCTGGAGACAGTGTGAGATATATCTGTGTGTCATCTGCATAGCTGTGGTAGTTGACTTTAGAGTTCTTCAGAATTTGACCCAGAGGCAGCATGTATAGGGTGAACAGAAGGGGTCCAAGAACTGACCTCTGAGGAACTCCACATGTCAAAGCCACTCAATCAGATTGATTACTTCCAATGGTCACAAAATAACTCCGCTCCTCCAAGTAGGACCTGAACCATTCTAGGACTGTCCCGCTGAGTCCTGCCCAGGTTTCCAACCTGTTCAGCAGTATACTGTGATCCACAGTGTCAAATGCAGCACTGAGATCCAACAATACCAGAACTGACACCTTGCCTGAGTCAGTGTTCAACCTTATGTCATTTAACACTTTAATAAGAGCCGTTTCTGTACTGTGGTGAGGTCGGAAGCCTGACTGAAATTTGTCAAGGAGTCCACTGGAGTTCAAGAAGTTACTGAGTTGATTAAAAACCACTTTCTCAACAATCTTGGCTATAAAAGGAAGATTTGAGGTGGGTCTGTAGTTGGTTAAAATGGAAGCATCCAATGTTGTCTTTTTTAGGAGTGGCTTGATGGCAGCTAATTTTAAGGGTTTAGGGTGGAGTCACTCTGAAAAACGGGGAGTGCTTAGAGGGCAGACAGCTGGAAGCTTGTCCTGAGAAACACTTCAGAAACAGTATGGCACATGTTAATTTTACTTCGGTAATGAATGCCATCAACACTGACCTTCTGTTTTGATTTGTACACAAAGGCATTTGATTAACTGAAGCATGTCTCTGATTTTGAAATTGTGGAGCTGACCCTGTGCTTTCTTCTCTTAACGATAAACTGAAATAAGAATGTGAATCCAGATGTCCATTCAGACATGTTGCCATGAAATATATATGTACACAATAACACATTGTTGAGTCTGTATTCTGTTCCTCTGATGCTTCTCTTTTTGTTTCCTCCTTCCTGTTATGTAGTTCCTGACATAGTTGTTTGTGCTGTTTTCTGTTGTATTTTTCCTGTAGGTCAGGATGAATGTGAGCTGTGTCACTCATCCTGTGAGACGTGCTTTGCTGCAGGGAAGGAGAACTGCAGCAGCTGCCACACAGGTACGCTTATTCCATCTATAGGTTGTGTTGGAGTGCCTTGGAAACTAGGAAAGGTTTAGTCTTGTCATAAGCTACTGGAAAAAATTCCTTCACAGCACAAATATTTTTATCAGGTGGCGGTGTGTGTAAGGGCGATAAAGATCAGCATCTACCTTGATTGCATGTCATGACATGCTTCAAAGGAAACACAAACCTTCACACGGCAGCCGAGATATTAACTGCTGACAACCTTTTTATCCAGCTATTTTTTTTTCTTGAAACGCTGTTTAGATTCTTTTTTTCTCCCCCCCTTTAGGTCGATTTTTGACTGCTCATCAGACTTGTGTGTCTCACTGTCCATCTGGTACATTTGGCAGCAAGACATCTGGCAAGTGTGAGGACTGCTTGAAGGGGTGTATCACATGTCAGGAGGCCCAAGTCTGTCCGCAGTGTGGCCAAGGACTTTATCTGCAAGAGGGAGCGTGTGTGGTTGAATGTCAGAGGTGCTTCTCGTGTTGTCTCATTTCTTAATTTGTACATAAACACACGCCATGCATTAGCACTGACACCTCTCTCTTCCTCATTCAAAGAGGGTTCCCACGAGATGATGTATGCCAACCGTGTGCCCCAGAGTGTGGATCCTGAAAGGAAAGTCCCTCCCACTGTCTGAGCTGTGAGAAACTGTTGCTGCTGCTGGACCACTCCTGCAAGTCCCAATGTCCAGAGGGCTATTATGCCAGCAACACAGAATGCCATCGCTGCTCAGATCACTGTAGCAAGTGCAATGAGGACGGCCTGTGTAAGAGGAAGTGCACTCAGAAGAGTAGTGAAGGGTAGAATGATGGAGGATGTGAGGATGAAGATTAAAGAGATGCGGACTGGAAATGTGATTTAATTTAGAATTGAAGTGGCTGGCTGAAGAGAGGAGGAACATGAAGAGGAGATGCGCAAGAGAGATAATCAGCAAGGACAGCGAGATCCCTCTCTGCTCCCTGCTCTGCGAGTGGTTCAGCCTAAATTTAACAGCAGAAGGGGGGGCCGGTTGTAGGAACCACAGTAAAAACATAGCAGAAATGATTAACATGAATACAGGATATATAAAACCATCATTTGTTAGGATTAGAGTAGTTTCAGTAGTGACACCTTTGTGTGTATTTTAGGCATATTGAATATCATTATGATTGGATTTCATATAATGCACAAGGCTTTAGTGCGTAGCTTCTGGGAATTGGAAGATTGTTTGACTTGATAAAAGGTCAACTGATTAGCTCAATGGACAGGATTGCTTTGAGCAGTTTAGAAATGATTAACACCGAGACAAACTGAAATCGTTCTTCTTGGCTGCATCGTGTTCCAGAAGTGAATCCTGGATAATATAGACAAACCAGTAAGAGGTTATGGGCTGTTTCTTGTTAGCCCAATCTATTTCCCTCCTTAAACCCAACAAGGTGAGATCGTTTTTAGTCATTATACTGCCATCTCCTGGTATTAGCTCCCGCTGGACCTTTGTTTGCTCATGTCTTCACTTTAACATATTTTGTTTTGAAAATGTCTTTTCCGGTGCTATTTTGATTTGCCTTTGAATACTGAATTTATGAAAATTAATTCTAATTCCCAAATCTTTTTTTTTGCAAAAACGTTTATATTTATCCATGAAATTTGTTTCATAAATTTGTCTTGCTTGGAAAATATTATGGGGAAAATATTCAGTTAAAGTGAGAAACGGCTGGTGAACAGGGTCAAAGTTTAACCTGGCAGGTATCAGGAAGCGTCCTCATCTGTGAGTTGATTTCTAGTTTCTGAAACACAAAGTGTGTGAACTAGAATTTTTTTTTTATCTCTTATTGACAGATTTCAATAGAAAATCCTCTTTACAGGTTTACGGAGAACTGACGTAATGGTAATGGAAGCATTTTTCCAACCGTCAACTGCATGTTTCATGTAACAAAATAAACATAAAAATGTGTATTTTAGAGATTTTCTTTCCAAGTGCCTGAAAATGACGAAAAATGTCTGGACAAAAAGCTAAATGATTACAAAGCTTTTGCTGCATTATGTAGAAATTTTAATTTTCAGTGCGATAACAGATCAAATTTCAGCTTTTCAGCAGTGGAACTTTAGAGTTTAAGAAAAAAGAGTGAGTTGCTTGTATATGACAATAGTCTCAATCATATATGCCAAACTGGTCCTGTAGACCAAGTACATGCATATTATGAAAAGCAATAATCATTTATAAATAGACTTTATTTTTAACTTAAACTACCTAACCAAAATTCAAATTGTTGTATTTTCTCGACAGTAAAATAAACGAAACACAAATAAAAGCCCACACTGAGTCAGCTGAGACTTCAGTACAATGTGACAAACACAACCTCTCCTTTATTATCTTGCATATTCTTTTCTTCTATCTCCCAGAGTGTTCGGAATACTACTTCCTCCATGAGGATAAATGTGTGGATGATTGTCCCACTGGATACTTTGCCAGTGAGAAGCAACAGGAGTGTGTGCGGTGTCACGCTGATTGTGCCTCGTGTGACGGACCGGACATTGATGACTGTGAAGTGTGTCACAACCCGAAAGCTGTGCATTACAACGGAGAGTGTCTGTCTGAGTGTCCAAACAACACGTTCTATGAAAAGAACACCAATGAATGCAGAGGTGTGGAACTCCAAAACTGATATCACAGTAATATTCATGATATTAATGCACCTGTAATGTGTTACAGGTGCTTTCCAAAAAAAAAAATGCCTTCTCATTTTTTCACAGACTGTGACAAGTCATGTCTGACCTGCTCAGGACACGGGCCCTCAAACTGCCTCAGCTGTGATACCAACAGACGGAAAGACGCCAGCGGACACTGTGCGTGGTACAGTCAGTGCGCCCCGGACACATACGTGAATCAGAATGGGGAATGCCAACAGTGCCACGCACTCTGCAATCGCTGCTCCGGGCCTGGAAAAGACCTCTGCCTCAGCTGCAAGGAGCCATGCTTCCTGCTGAGTGAGTCCTCAAAATGCCAGAGTTGTAGTTTGTGCTCATTCAGGTGTGCTTCCAATCTTTTTAACTTTAAAGTTCTTGACTTTGTGTGTGCGTCCATCAGACATCACCTGTGTGAAAGAGTGTCTTGTGGGTTACTATGCTGAGGACAAGGATGAGCGTGTGTGTGAGCGCTGCCACCTAAGCTGTCAGTCCTGTGTTGGTCATCATAGCGTGCAGTGCGTCACCTGTAAACCTGGATTTTTCAAGCTGGGTAGCAGCTGTGTTGAAACCTGCTCAGAGAGGTTAGAGGACACGCGACAGACTGAACGAAAGCCTTCCCACTAGTCTACTGACACCTATCAATTGTTCTTCCTCTCTTTTAGTCACTTTGGCAACATGGCCACCATGGTCTGTGAGCGATATGACCCCTCCTGCAGCCAGTGTTCAGGTAGTAGTAACAGAAACTGCCTGAGTTGCCGGGAGGGCTACGTCTACCTGGGGCAGTGGGGCCAGTACCTGAAGAGCTGCCCTCCAGGCTACTACAAAGGCAGGAGGTCTACTACCTGTCACAAGTGTCACCCTACCTGCAAGACCTGCAGCGGTAAAAGAAGCCCGTTGTGGCTTTCTGTATTATTATTATTATTTACCCAGCTTTTTTGTATTTTTGGGATATGAGATGTGGTGAGAAGTTAACACATGTTGATTATAAAGACGGGGCAAAGACAGGGCAACATACCCATCATATGATATACTTCGGCTGGGCTTTTTGATTCAGTTGTTGTGCTTCTTTGTTTGTAAATTCCAGCTCAGTCATGTGTTTACGCGTTCTTCTTTGTGTTATATCCCTCTCCTAACAGGTGAGGGTGCTCTTGCCTGCCTATCCTGTTATGATGGCTTTGACTTTAAGAGAGGCATCCGTTACAACCCTTGTTTCGTAGGCTTCTATGCTGCCTCACAGGTGACAGACAGCTTTTGTGTTACTTTATGTACAAAAGGGTGTTTTGCTTCATGAAAAAATAAAAACAACATCCTGGCTTTGTGTCAAGATTTGGTGAAGTATCCGCAGGTCAAATTCACTCACAAGAGTGTGGCGCTGCAGTCTAATCTGTATTCTGTTGTTGCTCCAGGATTCAGAGAGTGAGAAACCAAATTGCAAAGCTTGCGACCTGTCTTGCGAGGGCTGCCATGGTCCCAGCATGAGGGACTGCACTCTGTGCCCTGCGAGCCAGATCTTGTCTGATGATGGCCAAAGGCTGATTTGGTGACTGATTTGATATGATTGTAGAAGGTCAGGTCTGAGTCTATCAGCACGCCAAGGTTCTGGACTTGGTTTTTTAGTTTCTAGAGACAGTGACTCAAGATGTTTACTGACAGCAAACCTCTTCTCTTTGTTGCCAAACACAATGACCTCAGTTTTTTCTTGATTTAACTGAAGGAAATTTTGGTTCATCCACTTTTTGACTTGCTCTAAGCAGTCGCACAATGACTCTATAGGACTGCAGTCATCCGGAGACAGTGCGAGATTTATCTGTGTGTCATCTGCATAGCTGTGGTAGTTGACTTTAGAGTTCTTCAGAATTTGACCCAGAGCCAGCATGTATAGAGTGAACAGAAGGGGTCCAAGAACTGACCTCTGAGGAACTCCACATGTCAAAGCCACTCAATCAGATTGATTACTTCCAATGGTCACAAAATAACTCCGCTCCTCCAAGTAGGACCTGAACCATTCTAGGACTGTCCCGCTGAGTCCTGCCCAGGTTTCCAACCTGTTCAGCAGTATACTGTGATCCACAGTGTCAAATGCAGCACTGAGATCCAACAATACCAGAACTGACACCTTGCCTGAGTCAGTGTTCAACCTTATGTCATTCACCACTTTAATAAGAGCCGTTTCTGTACTGTGGTGAAGTCGGAAGCCTGACTGAAATTTGTCAAGGAGTCCACTGGAGTTCAAGAAGTTACTGAGTTGATTAAAAACCACTTTCTCAACAATCTTGGCTATAAAAGGAAGATTTGAGGTGGGTCTGTAGTTGGTTAAAATGGAAGCATCCAATGTTGTCTTTTTTAGGAGTGGCTTGATGGCAGCTACTTTTAAGGGTTTAGGAAACGTGCCTGATTGAAGTGAGCAGTTTATTATTTGCTGCAAATCTGTTTGGACAGAGCTTACAATAGTTTTAAAGAAGTCAGATGGCATTGTGTCAAGACAGGATGTTGATGGTTTAAGATGCTGGACTGTTTCTTCTATGGTTTTTTGGTCAACTGTATTGAATTCTGACATCATAGTTGATTGATTCCTAGGTGGTTTTAAGGTTTGTGTCATTTTATTATTTTGCTGATTTATGTTGATATTTAGCCTTTTAGATTTGATTTTTTTCATTGAAAAAACAAGCAAATTCATTGCATTTTTCTGTGGAACAGAGTTCTGAAACTATCTGTTTTGGGGGGGTTGTCAGCTTATTAACCATAGCAAACAGAGCACGAGTGTTGTTGATGTTCTTATTAATCATTTCAAAATTTCATTTCATTTCAAAATTACAAAGACTTTGTTTGTCGAGGTCATGGTGAATTTGAAGTTTAGTTTTTCGCCATTTACGCTCTGCTTTCCTGCATTCTGTTTTCAAGGGCTTTACCATAATAGTGTTCCGCCATGGTGTTCGCTTTCCGCTCAAGATCATCTTATTTTTAACAGGTGCAACAGTATCCATGACATTTGAGATTTTCAAGTTAAAGTTATCTAAGAGTTCATCAACTGTCTCTGCACTCGCAGTTGATGACATAGCTATAACGTCCATAAACTTAGCACTGGTATTCTCATTTATGTACCTTTTTCTAACAGACACACGGGTTAACTGAATGTTTGGAGTTAACTGTAAGCCAGAGAACACACAGAAATGATCAGAGAGCGCCAAGTCCTTGATATCAACAGAAGAAATGTCAACACCTTTAGAGATAACCAGATCCAGTGTGTGGCCTCGAGTATGTGTGGGTCCATTCACATGTTGAAGGAGGCCAAAAGTGTCAAGTAGAGAGCAGAGTTCTTTGGCATTAGTGTCCATGTTATTGTCCATGTGAATGTTAAAATCCCCAGTTATGATAAAAAAGTTATAGTCAGTGCAGATCACTGACAGCAGTTCAGCAAACTCATCAAAGAAAGTTCCTGGGTATCTTGGTGGTCTATAAATGATTAGGAAGATAACTTTTGGATCCCCCTTTACTAAAAAACAGAAATATTCAAAAGAGCTAAAATCACCAAGTAAAATTTCTTTGCACTGAAAGACTGATTTAAAAATGGCAGCAACTCCCCCGCCCTTCTTACCACTTCCACACTTATTGATAAAACTGAAATTTGTTGGTGCGGCCTCATTGAGAATGGTATCACAGCTACATTCAGTCAGCCATGTTTCACTAAGAAATAAAAAGTCTAGATTATAGGTCATGATCATGTCATTTACTAAGAGGGATTTGTTGGCTAGTGATCTGATATTGAGTAGGGCTAATCTCGTGGAGACAACAGGTGATACTGGTGTGTTTCGGGGTTGACACACTATATTCAATAGATTGGTAGATTTAACTGAACCTTTTTTATTTCTCACCAGTTTGACCACTTTTCTGTTACCTGTCATCACAGGGATTGAAAAGGCTGTCTGAACTCCATAGGGCCCTGACTTTATCTGGGGAAGAGCATTCTTGATATCAGTATTACAGCCTGGACCCGGCACATATCAGTCAGACTCACAGATATGATGATTCAGAGGAGGTGGGGGGGCTTGGTCACTTCTGTTTGAGGGTTGTTTCCAACGTGATGGACGTGGTGGAATGGGAGGGGCTGGATGAGGTGGGATGTTAGGGGGGAAGAATATGGGATTTTGGCGTGGTGTCAATTGTATTCCAATATTGAGAAAGCTCTTCATCCTGTCCGGGAAATCTAGAAGTAAGGAGTCCAGAGTGAGTGGAGACTGCTGGGGGCTGGGTGGGGTCCGGGGGGGCGAAAGCTGGGGGTTTCCCACTGGGGCTGGGGGAGACTCCGCCTGTTGGACTGCCGGGGCTGGTGAAGACTCCTTATCTTGGGGTGAGGATGATGACGTTGCAGGTTCTTTCTGGATCTGCTGTCCTCCATGGTCAGAGGAGGAGGGGGAAGCGGCCACAGCGGAGGTTGAGGCCACAGCAGCGGAGGCGGAGGAAGCGGCCACAGCAGCAGAAGGTTCCTCTGTGAGAGAGAGCCAGACAAACACCTTACAGATGTCTCTGGCTCTCCCCACATTTTTGTGGAGTGCGTAGAAACGCTCCTGCGTCTCCGCGCTGTGGCACTTGAAGGTGGCCAACTTCCCCCTCATGGCCTCATCGTTCTTCTGGAAGTTCTACAAAAGACAAATTCATGCTAGAGTCAGTATGGATTATGGTTAGGCTGTAAAAATCAAACATCAGGTGTCTGTTATACTCACATAAGTCGACACTGCTGTCCTTAGGTCGAGGAGGCTGGGGGAACCGGTCAGGCCCATCTCGGACCAGACCTGGCGAAGGTACCTGACCAGGTTGTTCGCCTCCCCCCGCCCAAGGGACGCGAAGAAGTACGTATTTGTTGGCACAGCACGTTGGCAGAGGGCGAGCCAACGTGTGCACCAACCATACTCCTGCGCGTCCAGGAAGATTTGTGCCACACCAAACTTCCTGACCGTCTTGTGATCCAGCACCTGCAACAAATAGAAATGACAGAAAGCAGAAAGAGCAGTCAATGTGATGAACCTATGAAAACCCAATTTAACCTGATTTTCAAAGTGATCACATCATGACACTGTTTGAAATTACACTGAAACTTACATTAACGAGGTATCCACTCTGGGCGTCCCCCAACGGCCTCCTTCACCTCGGACGCCCGCATCCGGGTGAGGACGCCTGCCCTGTGCCCATAAATAGAGCACAGGAAAGCTGCGAGGTACCCAAAGAAGCGATACCTCGTCTTTGGGTCCTTGGGCGGTGCCTCCTCGATGTCGTCTGAAATGAGTTTAAGAGAGAGAAGAGAATAATGAGTGACAAAAAGTGTAGTGTGTGTGTGTGTGTGTGTGAGAGAGAGAGTGACAGAGAGAGGCAGCACAGACTTACCAAGAAGCGAAGGAATCTTGGCCAAGGCCAAGACCTGGCATTTGGCCAGGTCTTCCCGGGTCACCAGCCTCTTCATTTTCTCCTGTTTGAGCAGGTGCTGGTGACCCAGGATGGTCCGGCCAAGATCCTTGCAGAGCTTCTTGAGCTCTCTGAACAGCAGTGCCAACTTCCGTGCGGGCATTCGGGAGTACTTCGGGGTGACGTCCCGAACGTACTCCACAAATGCTATAGCCTGGCCCACGTACAGGGAGATGGTCGTCGGGGCCAGGCCAAAGGACCGGAGGAGAGCAGGGTCCATCTGTGGAAAGAGCAGTCTGCATTTAGTCTTTATCGTTCATTTGTTTTCAGTACTTACTATGTTCTGTCTTTCAAAGTTCACTACTTACAATTTGACCAGCGGGATGTTATCCAGGAACTCCCAAGTCCAGAACTTGACCGAAGGCCAGCCGACCATCATGAACTTTACGAACACTTTGGTTCGGCTGGCCTTGGACACTAATTCTGCTACATCTTGGGAGTTCCTTCAGTACATCCACGTACGACTGCATGTACCGGTCTATGAGAATAAAACACATGTGCTGATTAATGTAACAAGATAACACTCCACACACCTGCACAAATATACTATGTGTGATCTCAGTGATACACCAAGCCAATCTCAGTGACAAGCTGCATCCTACAGCCTTGCCACACCGGGTGACAATTCTTGGTGGAAAGTAAGAAATAACTTAACACTTAACTGTATCACACTTATACATGTTTTTGGAACTGTTTTTATTTGTTTACGTTGCTATTCTAATATAGTATGAATTAATTTGTGAGTGTTCATTACATTTTTCTGCTATATTGTCAGCATCCACAAAGGTACGAGCCAGCTGCAGTAACATACCACCTGGGCACAAAGAATCACTTTGTGGCATTCCACAAACTGGGCGCTGACAAAGACTGGCATTTTTACGATGGCCTTGAGGAAATGCTCAACCCTGGCAAGGGTGATGTTGTCATCACTGACACATTAAGGAAAAAGAAACTTAAGGCTAAGAGTAAAGTTAGCCACATTGTCATGGTCAGGGTAAGTATGGACATTAATTATGGCATAACACTGTCTTGACTTCTAAAACTAGTTTTCCTTAATATATGACATTTCAACAGATAACAAAAATATTCATGTCTTTTGGTTCACAAATAAGAAATTGAAATTAATCACAGTAATAACTAAACGTATTAATCAGACTTACTTGTCTTTCACATTCAGGTGACAATCCTTTCTGGAGAAAATAGGTGATAGTCCTCTTACATAATCTCTTCATAAAAAATTATTTGTTTTCCTCTTGCTTTAGGACAAAGCAACAGAAGCTGTTGAAGCCAGGCGGCAGGACAATGAACAGCTTGTTACATTCATTGTGGACCACAATGGAGCTGATGGAAAGCTGAGGGTACGTCTAACATGTCATAACTTTCCCATATGGAGCAATTTTACTAAAAAAAGCTATGAAATTACAGAGCAACACCTAACCTGATCCATTTATAATGTATCACCCTGTGATAAAATGTGATATATTAAACACCCATTAACCAATTACTAACTTAATGGCGAATGTGCAATTAGTTCAGTGAAGAAACATCTGTAACTGCTTGTGGCTTGTTCGCTTCTGCCAAGAACACCGTTCTCCTTACATGGACTGCACTAGACTGCACTTTATACCAGCACATTCAGATACTGAGGTGTATGTACCCACAGACAAAATGGAGGAAACAGGCCTTATTTGAGTTCATTGAGTCCACAGCTCTATAAGTTCATTAAGTTCATAATGGTTGCGCGCGCCTCCGCACGTCTCCGTGCAAGACACTAAGATACACTGAAGAATAAACCCCTTTTTCTTACCAAATGTAGATTTGATATGAGACATTCTTACAGTCAGACCATATCTTTTGGCTGTACGCCTGGACCAGTCGCCTTGAATCTTCTTTAAAAGTAAGGGACTTTCTCTCCCCGGGCAGAGAGTTTTTCCATTTGACAACCGGCTCTCCCAGAAAATGCATTTTCTGTAATTGAGATGGACCTGACGACAGAAATAAAGATTTCTTTTGTTCGACTACGTCCGTTTCAGCAGCTTTCTTCATCACTCATTTTCTGCACCGGTTTTTGAGGGACCTCTCTCAGAATTCACCACAATACCATAGTAGTTAAGTCAATTAGTTTTACAGTAAAGCAAGTTTCATTGCAGAGATTTAAAGACACATATGTCTACTGTGGAAAGAAAGCCACTATTTGGGGTATTCTGGCCTCTTGCTGTGAATGGAACTAATGAAATAGGCTGAGACACGGCGATGCCTCACAGCACCACTGTGTGTGAGCAGATAAAAATTAACTGAACGTTTTTAAATATTCATGTTTAATTACTTTCATAATGAATTCAAAATAAATAAGTAATGTAGTTTCCATAAAGGACCCAGTTTAGGGTGATCAGAATTCCAAAAATGCAGTAAAATGGCCCTGTTCTGCATTTTCACAAATCAGAAAAAGGTTTCACAAATCCCAAACAAGGTTTTAATGAATCTATAGCCTCTTTAGAATAATTCTATCCAGATTTGAGCAGTCTAAGTAATGTAGTTTCCATACAGGACCCAGTTTATGGTGATCAGAATTCCAAAAAAGCAGTAAAATGGCCCTTTTCTGCATTTTCACAAATCAGAAAAAGGTTTCATGAATCCGAAACAAGATTTTAATGAATCTACAACCTCTTTAGAATAATTCCATCCAGATTTGAGCAGTGTAACTATTGTAGTTTCCATACAGGACCTTGTTTTGGTCGATCAAAATGCAAAAAAGCAGTGAAATGGCCCTTTATGCCCACCCCTTTAATGCGCGAATCGGAGGCTGGCGAATCGGATGCCAACTTCAGCGTCGTGTACCGCCCACAGGTGAAACAAACGATAACGCTGGAATGAGCAATTAAAGAGACAGACTTCAATCTTGATAACGGTGTTCGTTGCGTTATTAGCTAGCAGGGTATTTCTGGTTGAATAGCCAGGGTCCGACTTCCTTGTGTAGGTCATTCTGTCGCTTTCATCTAAGCCAGCTGCTCTTGGGAAACTAGTCATGAAGAGCCTTCCGTATTTCTGTCGAGGAGAGGTTATTCGAGGCTTTGGAAGAGGAAGCAAAGAACTTGGGATTCCCACTGGTAAGAAAATAGTTTAGCCTATATCTCTTTGGGCTTTTCAGTTGGCTAATATGTAACGCAGTGCTTACGCAGACAACGTAAACCCAGTGTACATCGTTTTTCTACCAAACCAGAGCAATATCAAGGAATAAACCATGTGTGAGTATTCTTATCACGACAATCACTTCTTCTCAGGTGACTTATCAGATACTTCGTGGTTGTTCATGCACACTGGATACATGAGCGTTAGCTACACTGGTTACGACACTCTTTCACGTAACGGAACTTGCCCTGTTTTCTACCTGGTTTGTCGCTATGGATGTTTCCATAAACCTGTTGTAGGTGGATAAAAATGTGCTCTTGGATACTGAATTAGTTAAGCAATTTATGAGCGTCGAATGTAGGGAAAATTGAATTTTGTGACAAACATGCACTCTTAATGTTCGTTATTTCTCTAACATTCAGCCTGAAAATAACTGCGAATGTTTAAGACGTACAATTTCATTTTGTCATGGGAATTCTGAGTTCAGGACATCATATTTGGCAAAGTGACAATGCAGACAACGGGGAAGTGAATATTTGTTTGAGGTGGTTCAAGCTTTGTTTAATCAGAAGGGAAATAATACCAAAGTATGACATTATATTATTAAAGCGATACTCCGTAGTAAATTCACCCTGGGGTCATTTGAACCGTGATATCCAGCCAAGTAGCCCACCCGCAGTTTTTTCGATCTTGGCTGAACATCAGCTGAGTTACTGAGTTATCCCGAATAGCTTCATACAAGGGTTAATGGATCCTGGTCTGTATCTCCAAAATTACCACACTAAAATCACATGCCATGACACCAAACTTCTACAGTAGTACAAATATGGTCTGTACTCACCAAACGATGCATTTGGAAGTTTGTACATAGTCCAGGAGTTTATTATTATCAACACAAGCCTGATAGCTTCTCTGCAGCTAAAGCTGCGCCGACGTCACTTCTGGGAGCTGGGAGCTTCAAAGTAAGATGAGGGTTGATCTACTACTGTAGACAACAAAGTATATGCTATATTCTACATGTTTTTTTATGTTGTAGAGTAGTGAATTTATTTTATTAATGGAGAAATTGAGCAGTCTTGCTTTGTTGTCTACAGTAGTAGATCAACCTTCATCTTACTTTGAAGCTCCCAGCTCCCAGAAGTGACGTCGACGCAGCTTTAGCTGCAGAGAAGCTATCAGGCTTGTGTTGATAATAATAAACTCCTGGACTATGTACAAACTTCCAAATGCATCGTTTTGTGAGTACAGACCATATTTGTACTACTGTAGAAGTTTGGTGTCATGGCATGTGATTTTAGTGTGGTAATTTTGGAGATACTGCCAGGGTCCGTTAACCCTTGTATGAAGCTATTCGGGATAACTCAGTAACTCAGCTGATGTTCAGCCAATATCGAAAAAACTGCGGGTGGGCTACTTGGCTGGATATCACGGTTCAAATGACCCCAGGGTGAATCTACTCTGGAGTATCGCTTTAAAACTGTCCTGATCTGGAAGTAGTCTGCATCAACTATTGAAAACCATTGTAGGTGGGTCGCTACTCCTTGTTACATGCCCCTGCTTCTTACCTTTCTTTGTACTTCTTCTGACTCTTGTCTCTGTTTTCCAGCCAACTTCCCAGACTCGGTGGTGGACAATCTTCCATCAGATATCAGTACAGGGATCTATTATGGCTGGGCCTGCGTCGGTAACGGTGATCTGTACAAAATGGTGATGAGCATTGGCTGGAACCCTTACTACAAAAATACCAAGAAATCCATGGTAAGTATAAGATTTTTTTTAAAAAAGTATTCATTACAATCAGCTCGGTCTGAAAAACGGTGTGCACATTTTAAATATGTTTCCAGTATGTTCGATAGTCCACGGTCTCAAGCTTATTGGAACCCATATATTACATGACTACACATCCGATTATATATGTCAGTTTAACTGAGCATTGGAGTCTTTCTGGACTCTAATGGGAAGAAAGATATTGGAACCATTTTGATTTGATATATTAGATAAAGTTCCTTTTATATATAAAAAAAACCTCTACTGATCAGAATAAAACCAGGAAAACCCCACAAATCATTAAAAAAATGGCCATTTTTGTGTGCGTGTGTCTGAGAGTACTTTGGTTGTCAGCTCCTAATGAACCAACATGAAATCAATGGTTGTATTTATTGCTCATTGAATGCATCGTATAAAGTTGGACTACGGTCAGTCGCGTAAGAAGCTGGCTGCGGGCCCCGGTGCGACATGCGGAATACGGGCCCTCTAGTGGTCATAGTGACATTTAAAGCTGCCGTCGGCAGGTTTTCAAAATTGCGAGTCTAAAGTCGGAAAATTCGAACTGATACAACTTTCAGGTCCCTCCCCCAGCCTCTAACAAGCTCCGAATCGCCCCCAAAACCCCTCCCCCTCTGTGGACGAGGTTGTGCACGTGAGTTCACACCAGTGTGAGCGCACACAAGCTGGGGCAGACTCACGCTCAGCAGCGTGTGCACAAGCTGTGATTGACAGGTAGGATTCCTCCACCCTAACGTGATTGGTTAAAAACAGCCGGGAGCGCTCGGTTTTTGCAAGCATGATTACAGGCTTCAGAGGGAGCTACAGATTTCATTATTTTTCCTAAACAGCCTATTTAATATTCTACTTCCAGAATCCCATGACAGTTCAAGCTAATATGACAAAAAAAAAAGTTGCCGACCGCAGCTTTAAGGGAGGACTTAACATAAGGGTGCCTAATCCTCAAGGATCAAAGATAGCCTATAGAAGTAGTTTATATTGTTGTACATAAAAACATACTCCACAACATTGAGTCAATAATATGGGAAAACTTTACAAATCATTTTTATTAATAGGCCTATACGGTAATCAAATATATACAGCATTGACATTAGCGCATGCCATGGAAGTAGGCTCAAAGCGCTGAAACCTCGCCTTCTGCTGAAACAGCAAGCTCTTACAGTATGGTTGCCCTAAATATGAACTGCGCAGAAACTGAACTTGGGCTTTACAACGGTGCAGGAACAAAGAAAAAAAATATTCATACAACTGTGCAGAAACAAAGAAAAAAAATATTCATACAACTGTGCAGAAACAAAGAAAAAATCATACGACCATCACTGTACATTAATCATCACTAGAATGCCATTTTACGAGCCTTGCGTTGTGCAAAATCATCAACGATGTCACCAATATTTAATGCTCTGGCTCTCCTGTTTTCAATGGATAGTATAGCTAACCCACTGAGTCTGTCCTGCCCCATGCTGCTCCTTAGGTATGTCTTTATAAGTTTTAGTTTTGAAAAAGATCGCTCAGCTGTTGCCACAGTCACAGGTAGTATGAGAAACAGCATGAGCGCAGTGCACACTTCACCGAATGTGGATGTTACCGTATCACAATCCACCACAAGCATTTTGGCCAGTTGTAAAATGGATGTTTTTTGCGCAATCTCTGATTTGAAACACGACCTAAATGAGAGGAGTTGACTTGGAAACGTTGGTGCGATGTCCCTGGCGTAATAATCAGATAAACGCTTCGCTTTTGCAAACAGGTCGTCATCATCACCTGCGAGCAGAAGGGTGGTAGGACGCAAAGCTTCAAACTAACGACACGTTTCCCGCATACTTTTAAATCTTTGTGTGAGTTGGGCGTTTATTATGTCCAGAGTGCCATTAAATATATGCACTCTGAAGTAACTCTCTGCGTCGGTAAAACGCTCATCTTCAGACAGTTCGTCAAAGTGACGCTTCACTCTCCTTGCCCTAACATTTTCAAATGCACTCTGAACCCCCCATTTACTTGCGAGCATCTGCGCTGTAGTCTTGGCCTGGTCAAATGCACCCCAGTACTCAGAGATGACTTGTATCGAGTTTTCTAGTAACTGAATTGTGGTCTGCAAATCTGTGTCTGTCTTTTGAAGTGTTTTTGACACAGCATTGACAGTCTCCAACACTTTTGTCTGCACAACGAGCAAAAAAATGAAATGAAATTTTTCCATCAATTTCGTAAGCCCAGCGGCTTCGTTTCGCTCATCCCTTTTGTCGCTTGTCAGAGCTATTTTTGTCAGCACCCGCATTACATCCACATACCTGTACCGTATAGCACTGAGGGAATCGAATCTGGAGGACCAGCGAGTGGGGCATAATCGCTTCAGAGTCACATCTGGGTGATCTGAGCCATCTGCTGTTATTATGCCACTGAGCATGTTCCATCTTTTAATGCTGGTTCCAAAGAATGTGTAGATGTGTTCTATGGTGTCATAAAACCGGTCAATCTCTGGGATGTTTTTCACTGCATCATTCAAAACCAAATTCAAATTGTGCGCTGCACAGTGAACATATGTAGCAAGCGGCTCACTCTCCCGTAGTCTGGCCTGCACCCCTGAGTAAATGCCACTCATATTTGCGGCTCCGTCGTAACCCTTTTTCGATAGCTGGACTTAGGTATTTAATGGAACCCTGTGGTCGGCTTATGAGCTCTTTCAGTAAAGGGTCGTAACCCGCGAGCAGCTCAATTATAGAAAGAAAATTCCCACTATTGGGCTGTCCCAGTACCTCCTGATGAGCCCTGAATGCAAGGTTACAAGACGCCAGAGTAAGTGTAACATTGACTATGCGCTCCAGCACTCCTCGCCAAAAAAGTGCGG
Source organism: Odontesthes bonariensis (assembly GCF_027942865.1). NCBI lineage: Eukaryota > Metazoa > Chordata > Actinopteri > Atheriniformes > Atherinopsidae > Odontesthes > Odontesthes bonariensis. Next base: position 1,312,341 of record NC_134516.1, read on the forward strand.
CATTACGCACATCCCTCTCCAAATCTTTGTCAATGGTACCATGGAGCTTCCATTGCTCAAACACAACACAGGCTGCTACAAAACAAAACAAAGCTTCAGATTCACTATGAGCTGTATAAAGAAAGCCTGCGTAGTTATAACAATGAGCTGTGCAAGGCCAGACAGCTGCATTTATCTGAAATGATTAATAAGAATGTCAACAAGTCTCGAACTCTGTTTGCTATGGTTGAAAAACTCACAAATCCTCCTAAACAGACAAACCCAGACCTCCTCTCCACTGAGAAATGCAATGAATTTGCCAACTTTTTTAGCCAAAAAATCAAAACAATTAGACAAAACATTAACGCAACACAGACAAACAAGAAAACTAATCTGTGTCTAAAACCTAGAAATAACTCTGACGTTATGTCACAATTTAATATTGTAGATTTAAAAATCCTAGAGGAAACAGTTCGGCAGCTGAAATCAACAACTTGTTCTCTGGACATAATACCATCCGACTTTTTAAAAACTGTTTTTACCTCAGTAGAAAGTGATCTCCTACAAATAGTTAACAGCTCACTGGCACCAGGCATTTTTCCCAAGTCACTAAAGACAGCTGCCATTAAGCCACTCCTAAAGAAGAGAACTCTAGACGCCTCTATGATGAACAACTACAGATCTGTCTCTAATCTCTCTTTTATATCTAAGATTATTGAGAAAGTTGTATTTAACCAGCTCAACGACTTTCTGAATGAAAGTGGAAGTCTTGATAACTTTCAATCAGGCTTCAGACGTCATCACAGCACTGAAACAGCTCTGGTCAAAGTGTTAAACGACATCAGGTTGAATACTGATTCTGGTAATGTTTCAGTCCTGGTTCTGTTGGACCTCAGCGCTGCGTTTGATACTGTAGATCACAGAATCCTGTTGCACAGGCTGGAAAACTGGGTTGGACTTTCTGGAGCGGTCCTTAACTGGTTCAGGTCCTACTTAGAAGGCCGGAGTTATTTTGTTACTATTGGCAGCTATGAATCTGAGCGAGTGGCCATGACTTGTGGAGTCCCCCAGGGGTCAATTCTTGGACCTCTTCTGTTTAACTTGTATATGCTCCCTTTGGGTCAGATATTGCAGAATTTTAACATCAATTATCACAGTTATGCAGACGATACACAACTTTATGTGTCTCTGTCAGCGGACGACTGCAGCCCAGCAGACGTACTGTGTCAGTGTCTGGAGGAAGTAAACACCTGGATGAGAGAGAAGTTTCTACAATTAAATGAAGACAAAACTGAGATCATTCTGTTTGGTAGCAAAGAGAAGAGGGTCAGCGTTGGTAAATATCTTGAGACTCGGGACCTTACAATCACTGACCAAGTTGGTAACCTCGGAGTGTTGATAGACTCAGATCTGACTTTCAGCAGCCACATCAAAGCTGTCACCAAGGCAGCTTTTTACCATCTCAGAAACATCAACAGAATTAAAGGTTTCCTCTCCCAAAAAGACCAGGAGAAACTCATCCATGCATTCATCTCCAGTAGACTCGATTACTGTAACGCTCTTTTAACTGGACTTCCCAAAAAGAGCATTAAACATCTGCAGCTCATCCAGAACACTGCTGCTGGAGTTTTAACCCGGACTAAGAGATCTGAACACATCACACCAGTTTTAAAACCTTTACACTGGCTTCCAGTCAGTCACAGAATAGATTTTAAAAGCCTGCTGATGGTTTACAAATCCCAGAATGGTTTAGGCCCAAAATACATCTGTGATCTGTTCAGAGAATATAAAGCCAGCAGAGCTCTTAGATCCAAGGACTCAGGTCAGCTGGTCCAGTCCAGAGTCCAGACTAAACATGGAGAAGCAGCATTTAGCTGTTATGCTGCAAACAAGTGGAACAAACTGCCAGTGGAGATTAAACTTTCACCAAATGGAGACATTTTTAAATCCAGGTTAAAAACATTTCTGTTCTCATGTGGCTATGCATGAAATATCTTTTAACTTATCTAGACTGTTGCCTGATTTTAAATTAATTTAAATGATTTTATTTGTTTCTCTTTATATTATTTTATGTATTTTTAATGCTTCTTGCACTCCCTGCTGCAATGCTTTTATTTTATGTAAAGCACTTTGAACTGTTTGTACATGAAATGTGCTATACAAATAAATTTGATTTGATTTGATTTACATGTGGCTGAGAGGACTCGTGACATTCAATTTTTTAAGACAAATGGCCCCAATCATTTACTCCATTCACCCATGCGTTATTATAATGCGATGAACGGCGATCTCCAAATAGCCAGCATGGTTCACAGTAAGCACAATCCAATTTTGGTGAATAGCAAAGCCACATCCGTGGCAATTTGACACCTGCCTTTGTTTGGGTATGATAAAACACATCAGAAAAAGAGCGATTGTGTTTATTTTTAGGAAAAAGGCCGCTAAGTTTACATGAACCCATTGTTGAAATGTAGTTTTTAAAGCTGCGGTGGGCAACTTTTTTTTAGTCATATTAGCTTGAACTGTCATGGGATTCTGGAAGTAGAATATTAAATAGGCTGTTTAGGAAAAATAACGAAATCTGTAGCTCCCTCTGAAGCCTGTAATCGTGCTTGCAAAAACCGAGCGCTCCCGGCTGTTTTTAACCAATCACGTTAGGGTGGAGGAATCCTACCTGTCAATCACAGCTTGTGCACACGCTGCTGAGCGTGAGTCTGCCCCAGCTTGTGTGCGCGTACCCTGGTGTGAACTCACGTGCACAACCTCGTCCACAGAGGGGGAGGGGTTTGGGGGGCGATTCGGAGCTTGTTAGAGGTTGGGGGAGGGACCTGAGAGTTGTATCAGTTCAAATTTTCCGACTTTAGACTCGCAATTTTGAAAACCTGCCGACGGCAGCTTTAACAGAAGCGTCCAAGACATGTTCTTGAAAGTGTCCCCTGTCTGTAGGATAACGTTCTTCCCCCGCTCCTGTCCTGTCCAGCTCCTGTTCTGTACTGTCACTGCCTGACGCCTGTTTACCACAGTTTCGTCTGCAGACAGGTCACCTGCGCCACTGACTTCATCGCTAGTTTCTGGTTCTTTCTGTTGAGAGCTGCAACAAAGATTATACGAATCGAAATTTAGAATGAGCATCCAGTTTACTATAGGTCTAGGCTAACAAGCGCTAGTGTAACGGATGACAACTACCAACTAGAGTTTGGCGTAGAACGTTAGTAAACCTCCCTCCCGAAGCCTCATAGTTCTGTCGGTAGGCTACACTGTAACATGCTAACGTTCAAATAGCTAACACTTAGCTTATCTTGTGATTCTACTAGCAGCGATCATATTTTCAGATCTGTGTGATTATATGTATCTCGGTGGATTCTACATTCTACAATGAATACCCTTTCTATGTTGTTGTAGGTAAAATCCAACATGTTTGATCCTGAGCTCACACCTGTTGCATGGTTCTTCACAGTCGCCGCTAGGTGTAGATGTTGTTCTGTTCTTCTCACTGCTCTTGGTGGTAAACCCGAATTTGTCCAGTTTTGGCAGTTTTACCACCCTGTCCTGTTCCTCCCTGCGCTCCTGTCGCTTCTGGGAGCCGCTTTTGTGTTTGAAGGACTTTTGAGAAAGATAATGACAACAAACAATGGTGACCATTTCATTTTATTTCACCGGTTCACGATCTGAAATTTGGATAAACATGTAGGCCTATGCTTACATCTTCGTTCTTGTAGAGAACGGCCCGGCGGCAGCCGGCTTCTCGTGATCGTGCGGTTCTCGCGAAGAGAGCCGTCCGAGCGGCTGACAGATCATGAAGTGCTGCACGGGGTCCGCGGGACGTGCGGAGAAGCTTAAAGGATAAGACCGGTTTTTTGACATTGGGCCCTTGATTTCACATTATAACATGATGTTTATAATAAATAAAGCATAGTTTATAATAAATTATAAACTATGCTGTTTATAATTTATTAATTACTCTACACCAGCACTAATAACGTGGAGGTGCGTCGCTTACTTAAAAAAATCCGGGTTACTAATTTTGAATTTTAGCCGAATGAATAAATAGGCAGCAGGTCTGTGGGCTGTCTGTGGCAGTAGCACCACGATGACGTCAGTAACACCCACTTTACGACAAAAAAATCAAAATTACAATAACCCGGATTTTTTTAAGTAAGCGACGCACCTCCACGTTATCAGTGCTAGTGTACAGTAATTAATAAATTATAAACAGCATAGTTTGTGCCTGTATAAGCTTGCCCATAGGAAACCGTTTCATGGCCGAATATCTCAAGAGAGCAGCCAGACGCCTCGCGAATATCTTCGGAACAGCTCCAAATGTTCAACAACAAGCAGGGGTGAGTAGAACATCATGTGAAATCAAGGGCCCAATGTCAAAAAAACGCTCTTATCCTTTAAGATTTGCTTGCGACGGGCAAGGTGACCGTCGCTGGCCAGGGTACTGAAGTGCCACTGACTGAGAGCTCAGCGGATGACGGGTGAGCGTAGAATAAATCCTGCATCGTGAATTAGGGGGGTGCCGAATTTCGTTGCACTGAAATTCCACCGAATGACAGCTCAGTGGAGAATAAACGGGCCCTGCAACGGCCACGGGCCCCGGTGCGGCTGAACCTGCTATAGTTACGCGCCTGACTACGGTTAAGTTTTTATCTCGGCTCACCTTTGTTGAACCCCTTTCACTAAACGTGCAGCTAAAAATTGTTCAAAGGACAAACTGAAAAGCATACAGACACGAAGAGGTGAAAGCAGCGAGGCGACGTGATGGTGGTAATATGTGTTTGGGGTCATTTTTGCTGGCGCGGTTTAGATTAATTTGTCTCTTTAGTGGGAAGGGCCTCTGCAAATTTACACTTGCAACATGTATCAAGAAACGTGAGGAATGACTGTCTGCAAACAGATTTCTTTTGGACAATGTTGAACCTTTTTTGTTACAAACCACGCTCGGCAGCTGTGCTGTTATCACAGTTGAAGGATGAGAAAGCATCTGTGACAGACAAAACAAGAGCCTTGGAGGTGGCTTAATTTCAAAATTATATAAGAAATAGGAGCACACTTTGTGCCAAAGCATTGTTTTAAAAAGACTTACTTTCTGAAGTTAAGATTTGAGACACATTTGAAGATACACCACAAACTTGAGGGCAAGTTGAAAAGCCCTTGTGTTCTGTATGTGTACAAAGAGCAAAGGTTTTTATCCTGCAGTGCAGATTTAATCAGTTTTATAACCATCTCTTTGAATTATTACATGAGTTTCCCATCATGGTTGCTACGCACACATTTTTCAGCCTCTTAATTTCCTGGTCCCTAACTTCAGATGCCAAAGCTAATCTTTGTACTCTCTGATTTCATAATACCAGAGAAATGCAGTAAATTCTGGCGTCTGCTGTTCTCTGAGAAAGTTGATGCGAATGCTTTTTTTGGCCCTAGGAGATGCATGTGATTCACAAATTCAAAGAGGACTTTTATGGGGAGATTATCAGTGTTGTCATGGTGGGCTACATCCGTCCAGAAAGGAGCTACGACTCACTCGGTACGCCTTGCCTTAAAGTTCTTATCTTTCACACCTTCGTATTTTAGTTGGTGTTTGGAGATGTTTTTGCTTTTGTTTTTTTTCCCTCCACAATGCCCACTCTTAAGTTTGTTCTCCTCTGCACATGTTTACCTGTCCTAACAGAGGCTCTCATTGTGGCCATCAACAATGACATTGAGGAGGCCAAGATGAAGCTGGAGCTCCCAGAACATCGCAAACTGAAAGAGGACAACTTCTTCACCAGCACGACCAGCTCGACTTCAGTCACACCCTCCACCACTGCATCCACGTCTCAGACTATTACGAACGGTCACTGACAGCTGGCAGTGACAGCAGCGCTTTGTGCACGCACTCACACAGACCAGATGAGCACAGTTGTCTATATACACACACACGCAGACACAGACAGGTTGTTTATATGCACAGCCTTATTCTGAAACCTGTCAGCGGGCGCAACATGCATATAATCATAAACAGCCAATCTGTTTTGATATATTTTTCTTTTTTCTTTGTCAGTGTTCCTGTTTGAAAGAGCTTGCTGGAATTATTTTTTTTTCCTTTTTTGCAGTCAATTATTAGATTACTGTTCTCTTCTCTTTTTTTGTTCATCTTCACACCAGACTGCCTCTTTGCATCTCATTGGTCCTGCTGAGCATTTTATAAGAGAGAACACTGGTAAATTACAGATTTTTGGCAAGATATCGAACAGAAAAAAACAGTTTTGTAATAGCGCACCAAACAGACTGTAAATTCAACTCTGTGAATGCTGTCCTCCTACCTTAAGGTGGTTGAGAGAAGGTTTCAGCATTATTATCTGTAACGTACTGTGGCCTCGAAGTCAGAAAATGTTGTGTAACATTGTCCCCCTGGTTTTCTCATTTTTCACCCCTCTTCTAGAGCCTTATTCATCACTTGCCCTGAAAACCTCTACATTGGACCAGAGATTTTATTTGTGGTTTTGAGGCATTAAAAATAAAAAATAAACGCTTGCTAGATAGGACAAATTCAATAACTTGCAGCATGGTTATTTTTTTAATGAAAGCTAAGCAAATGTGTTTTGATAGACAGGCTTTTTTCCCACTGTTTCAGCATATTCATTTGCTGGATTTAAGTATCTTGACACTTGGTCGTTGATAATCTAAAGAACACAGTAAAGCTTAATAACAAAGCAGGTGCTTCTGCTCGTGGTTTATTCACTCACAGTTCTAGTGACACATTGGTAGATGGTAGTACGAATTAGAAAAAAACAACAACTCACCAATCCTGTTAGACAACCACAGGCTTTTAATTGCACGAAGAGCAATGTTAGAAAGTTGCTTAGAACTGGAAATTGTTCAACATGTATACGACTCCTAATAACTCTCTCTACAGCAAATATACTACACGTATGTTTTGTTCAGAGGGACTTTTCAAGTTCTTAACAAATATATTCCAAAACAGCTGGCAAAACCCTGAAGGAGTATCTCTTTATAGTGTGTGTGTGTGTGTGTGTATACTTGAGAGATTACATGAAATTGTCAAAGATAAAACTACAAGTCTCAACAGTTATTTGAACCCCCTGTAAAAAATAGTTTTAGGTGATAAAATATTTAAGTCTGCATATGTGATTATTGGATTTTAAGTCTGTTGGATTCATTATTTTTGTTTATTAAAGTGTTAAATAGGCAGCGAAAGATGTGACCACATTTTCTGAATGTTGACTTAATCATGCAACCGGAGGTGCGATCCTGTTTTTCGGCCGATGGCTTTTCTTCTTCTTCTTCTTCTGCTCTCCGTGTACATTGTTTTCATCACTTTCTTAACCAGCCAAATGAAAGCGGCGTAATCGGATGTGTCGCTTCGTCAAATCTTTCAAAGATTTGAAGAGGGCAGCGCTCGTAACCCTGAAACGTGTTACTTTACTTTGTCACTGCGGTGAGGCTCGTGTTTCCAGGTCCCATTTGTTGGAATAATTCGCTGTAGTTTACACAGGGACCGGGGTTGCTGCACACTGACTGAAAGCTCTGTTTTAATCCATCGTGTTTTACATCATTTTATTAAATGAAAAATTTGATCAAATATATTTCAAAGTTCATTTTTGATGTTTTTACATGTTAAAAAAAAAAAAAAAAGAATGTAAATGATGCTTCAGGAAAAATGAACCTTATAGAAAATACTTGTGGCCTTGCTGTTTTGGGACTTTGCATCCACAGTTGAGACCTTTCTTTTAGCTTCTGCCATGTTGCACAGATGCGAATTATAGTTGATTTATTTTTTATCTTTTTTGAATATATAATTGAGATGATCGTCATCTTCCCTTTTATTTGTGCTCCTGAAAGGAACTGTGAAGTGGAACACTGTAAGCAAAACAGATTCCACTGTGTGCGTCGAAACAAGCGAAACAATGAAGTGCATTTTGCGTATTATGTTTCTAATCCAGACACGACAAGTTCTACTGGAAATCAGGTATTTCTAACTGGCAAAGCGAGATTAATGCACGTTTAACATGCACGGCTTAACAAAAAGTCAGTTGAAAAAAATATATAGTCATTACATAAAACATTCAGTTGTTCACAAAGGCAGAAATTAAATGCAAACAGAAAGAAAATAGCATAAAAACTACGAAATTATGAACCATCTCAAAGGGTTATAGGCTAGTTTGAAAAAGTGATCAAATAAGTGCAAGTGGCAAACAACTTTAAATGATATATTTGAATATATATATATATATTGTTTTTGAACAACCACTACTAAAATGTTATGTTGTCAAATGAATGAATGGAATTAAAAAAAAAAAAAGAATAAATAAAAGTATCTCAGACCCATTTATTAACACCCAACACTGACATTTCATTACAGCCTCACAAACTTGTATGTAGCCGCCCGGAGGCTTCTTGGATCCGTCTGCTTTGTTGTAATCGCATCATTTCCTCAAATAAGTCAGAAAGCCGTTAGACTGACTAAAGTTCCTACAACCTCAGTGAACCAAGACATGATGTTAAAAGGGTCTGATTTATTCCAGTGTCTTTATCACGGTGGCAAAGTCAGGAGAGCAGTCTGAGAACATCTGAAAGGCTTTTGTGAAAAAACTATTTCAGAAGCCACATGAAATTCACCTTAAAGTTCTCGTTTCAGCACTTTTTGACGCCATGGTTTACTGCTGAGCTGTGTAAGGGAAAAATTAATTCCTATATACATTGTTTGAGTGTTACTCTGTATCACCCGGTAATAACTCATTTAAGACACTTGTTTTTCTCTTTTCTCCCTCTTTCAATGAGGGTATTGTGCTCTTATGATTTAACAACTTTAAGGAGTTTGACAGGGAAGATGGCACGGTACCGAGGCGCCTTGGCTGGAGAAAGGGAGGAAAGATAGATAACAAAGTCTTGAACATATCAAAGGAGTGACTACGTATTAACCTGTATATTAACTGACTTGTTTTCGCCTAAGAGTCAGAGCAACTCTGAACTCTGTTCTGTGTTGTTCTCTCTTGCAAGATATTATTAAAAGCATCTTATCTCCTCAGAAAATAACTGACTCTGTGCCTTACTAAAATTTCCGCAACAATCTTGGCGTCACCAACAGGATCCCTCGACTGGTTTACCTGGACCGGACCGCAGTGCCTGATCAGCCTGGACTGAAGCTCCAGCCTCATACCTCCAAGGCCTTTCGGAGAGAGAGGGCTGACGGGTCCGTTTCCTGGATATCAGCGCTGGGGTCATCTTTTGAAACACAGTAATCTGGGGCGGTAAGATTGCTTTCTGTTATTATTTGGAAAAGAGGGTTTTCCCGGTTGTGTCATTAGCGAGACAGAGATTTCACGGGTAAGTGAATCTTAAATCAGTCCGAAGAAGTGTGACTGAATCAGTCCGAGGAAGTGTGACTGAAGTAGTACTCCGAAGAAGTGTGAGTACAGATTAAGGTCCTCATTGGAGACGTCCTTTGAATGAAGGAATATATTCCCCCATTCCAAGTCCGAGAATGGGAAACAGTAAGTCTCGGGCTTCTGACCCTCCCGGGGGACCCAAGTATGATGAAATGATAAAAAAATATGGTCCGGAGAGTGTAAAATGGACTACTTATTAGATAAAAAATTGGGGTTTTCCCCCTGAAGGTTCTTTTAAAATGTCTGAAATAAGAAAATTAGAAGAGAAGATTTGCAAATGTGAGAAAGATATGAAAAAAAAAACAGTGAAGGTTAAACAGTGGGAAAAATTGGAAGAATGTAAGAAAGGTATAGAGTGTTGGAAAAAGGAAAGTGAAGTGAGAGAAAGAAAGAAAAATGCTAAACAAATGCCAGGACGGAATGATGATGATAATGCAGTATGTGGACGAAAAGATAATTTATCTCTGACTAAGACTGAATCTCCTTTTAAGCCACCACCATATTCTACTGGTAACATTTTTTCTTCTCCCTTTTCATCCGCACCTCTTTACCCTACACTGAGCGCTCTCGCTGTGCCGGATCCGGACCTGGACTCCTGCCCTCCACGACGCCTACAACAACAACAACTACAGCCACAACAACAACTACAACAACAACAACAACTACAGCCAGACACACCACAAACATCGGTTTATGGGAAGAGGGAAATTCTCCAAACTTCTCCAGGAGAAATCTCTCCTCACCCACAACATCTGTCACACCAGTCTGAAGATGAAGAAAAGGAGGAAGTTGAATTCTACAGTGTACCAGCCCAAAACCTTTTAATGCAAGTAAAAAAACTCCTCTCCCCACAATCTGGAAGTCGGAAATCTCAACGTGTGAAAAAACCAACCCAGATCCAAACCATGCCTATGGTTGAAGTTGCAGGTCCAGTTGGACCATTACTGGTCTATCGACCCTGGACTGAGACTGACATCATCGAAGCATCACGAAGTCTCCCGGATCCAGAGAATTCTGGACCCTGATTTGCTGACGAGTTGCGAGGCTTCTGCGCACAATTCCGCCCGACCGGAGTGGAACTGCGTCGCATATTGACAAGAAAGTTTAAACAAACCGACCTCTGCAAATTAGAGGCGGGTTTGCCACAACCGGATCTGCGACCTACTAACAGTAAGCCTGGACATAATGACAACATTCATTACGAAGCAGCCATCCAGAGACTGTGTCAAACCATCACCACTCAGTTTCCGACCAAAATCAACATGTCCCACATTTACACCTGTAAACAGAAACCCGGTGAAGGGACTGAGGACTTCATACACCGCATCCTCGAGGAGGTGAGCAAACACAGTGGTCATCAGAGACCAACGGATTTGGGCCATGAACCAGGACCATGGGAGAGTATTGCATGCGATGCAATAATTAAAGGCCTGATGCCAGATGTCGCCTCTGAAGTAAAGAACATCTACGTGGGATGGTGTGAGGGTCCTCGTCTAATTGACGTCCGCCGATATGCCCGACATGCCCAGAACCAAGTTGAGACCCGTCAAATAGCCAGAAAGGACAAGACTGAAAAGGAGCTGCATTTGGCAGCCATGAACATGTATTACGCAGTTGGTGATGTGACAGGTCACCCCGGAAACAGAGGACGAGGTCGGGGACGTGGACGTGGACGTGGAAGGGGAGGTCGACGTGGACCACACCTGAACTATGACTCAAATGTTTGTTTTTACTGTGGCCAGACTGGACACTGGAAGCAGGACTGTCCACAGCTGAGAAGAGATAAAACTAAGCAAAAGGCTGACTGAGGGTGGGAGGCGGGTTCCGGACGTCACACGCCAGCGGAGCCTCAACAAATGGGTGATAACACAACACACACACATGCTTTTCCTGCTCTGTGCAATGAAGAGACGCTTGCTGACTGTAACTCACATAGTAAAGTTTTGCATGCTATTTCTGTCCTAGAGCAAAGATGTTCACCTCAGGTGATAGGAACTTATGCTCATTTGACATCTGAAGCCTACAAGGCTTTTCCAACTTTTCAGCTTAGTATTTTGGGGAAACAAGTAACATTTCTGGTTGACTCTGGGGCTACATCATCAGGAGAGAAGTCAGGGGAATTTGATCGTCCTCCAAAGCTAAGTTGAAACTACGTCTATTCCATGTCTGCATCAGGTCAGGTTGTGAAGGAGAAAATGACAACGCCCATTGCGTGTGTCACTCCCGATGGGCTCTCCTTCAAGCACTCATTTTTGTTATCAGAGCTGTGTCCCATTAACCTGATGGGCCGTGATCTGATGTGTAAACTGGGCATTATTTTAACTTCCACACCAGAGGGTGTTAAGGTTATGTTGCAGCCTGAGAAGGTTTTTACAGCGGTGCAGTTTGACTCATCAGCACTTACATATGCTTATGAGTGGAAACTTCCCAGCTCTCCTTCCTCACAACAGCTCGTGGAGGAAGCAAAAGCTTTAGTTTCACCCCTTTCTGATTTCATGCAACCTGCTGATCTGCACTGTACATCACACATTTCTTTGGGGCCTGACTATGACTATGAGAAGAAGTGGTTTCGCACTCCTTTTGAAAAAATATGTACGTCTACTTTATTTTGGAATTCACAAACTGCTGCACTGGCTGTGTGTCTCACTCCAGAGCAGTTAGAGTTTTTTAATGTTTGTGGTACTCGCCCTCACATCTCCTTGGCCAAACCTACACATTGGCACTGGCAGTGTGTGGGAGAGTTTTTTGCAACCTGTAAAAAAGAAACTGATTGGACAGTTTCACCTGCTGATCCAAATTTGTTGTTTTCTGAACGATTGTCAGCATACAAGAAAACCTTTTTGAGCACAATGCATTGTCAAAAAACTGTGGAACTAGTTTCCACTACAGAATCACATTTTGAAGCATGTTTTTTATCTGAAACAGATCTGTCTTCGTTACCCATGTTGGCTGAAGTGCCCACTGATCTTTGGGCTAAAAGCAAAAATGATGTGGGGTTGATAAAAGGCTGTGAACCGGTAATTGTCACCCCTAAATCGGACTTTCGCCCGTGTAAAAAACAATACCCTTTGAAGCCTGAAGCAATCAAAGGGATCAAGCCTGTTTTTCAATCTTTTCAGAAAACAGGCGTCATTGTTCCCTGTGAAAATTCACCTGTGCGCACTCCATTATTTCCTGTTAGAAAGATTAGAGATGCTGGCCAGCCAGATGAATGGCGTTTTGTGCAGGACCTCCAAGCTGTGGATGCTGCAGTTCAGCCACGTGCTCCCACTGTGCCCAGTCCACACACTATTTTGTCTCAAATTCCATCAGATGCACAGTTTTTCTCAGTTGTTGACTTGTCTAACGCATTTTTCTCTGTCCCTGTGCATCCTGACAGCCAGTTTTGGTTTGCCTTTGAATTTGAGGGGGAATCTTGGACTTTTACCCGGTTATGCCAGGGATATTGTGAAAGTCCCACTATTTACAATGCTGCCCTCAAAGCTAGTTTGGAACCACTCCAACTAACCCAAGGCTCTGCTCTTTTGCAGTACGTAGATGACATCCTTTTATGCAGCGCATCCAAGCAACAGTGTGAAAAAGACACAGTGGCCCTGCTCAAGCATCTTCATTCTTGTGGCCACAAAGCCAGCCTTTCTAAATTGCAGTTTGTTCAGGACAAAGTCACCTTTTTGGGCCATGTGATTTCCAAAGAGGGGCGCTCACTTTCTCCTAAACGCGTTGCTGCTGTTCAGAACATTCCTAAACCAGTTACTAAAAAACAGCTCATGTCCTTTTTAGGCATAACATCTTACTGCAGGAACTTCATTCCTAACTACTCTTCTCTCGAAGCTCCTTTAGGTTCTCTTATCCACGGGAAAGGCCTCCAGTCAGCTGATGGTGTTCCATGGACTTCTGAGGCTGAATCAGCCTTCACTCAGCTTAAGCTGGCTCTTCAAACAGCTCCTACACTTGGTATCCCAGATCCTCATAAACCTTTCACACAGGCAGTTGATGAGAAGCGTGGTTGTATGACATCTGTTCTTATGCAGGAACACGGGGGAAGACAAAGGCCAGTGGCTTATTTCTCCGCAAAGTTGGACCCTGTGGCTGCAGGTCTGCCTGGTTGTCTTCGTGCTGTTGCAGCTGCAGAGAAAGCTGTCCTGGCCTCCCGAGATATTGTAGGCTACAGTAATTTGACTGTTTTGGTTCCTCATTCTGTTGCCATTATTCTTCTTGAGCAGAAAACCTCACATCTTTCAGCTGCTCGCTGGCTCAGATACACCTCTGTGCTCCTTGATATGCCAAATGTCACTGTTAAACGTTGTACTGTTCTGAATCCGGCTACGTTGCTTCCCACTCCTGATGATGGGGAGCCGCATGACTGCGTAGTTGTTCTGGAACAGGTTTGTACACCCAGACCTGATCTTTCTGACATTCCTCTTCCCAACTCTGACATGATTCTTTCTGTAGATGGATCAGCTTTGCGTGATCCAGCCACAGGTACTAACTGTGTTGGGTTTGCAGTAAGTTCTTCACATGACACTTTGCTGTCTGGCTCCCTTCCTAAACACTTCTCTGCCCAAACTGCTGAACTCATTGCACTCACTGAAGCATGTAAGCTGGCAGCTGGTAAGTCTGTCACCATTTACACAGATTCCAGATATGCTTTTGGTGTTGTTCATGACTTTGGTGCGCTGTGGAAACACAGACATTTCCTTAAATCAGATGGCAAACCCATCTTGAACTCCTCACAGGTTTCTGATCTTCTTGATGCGATCCTTTTGCCTACAGCAATTTCGGTCTGTAAGTGTGCGGCTCACACTAACTCAGATTATCCTGTTGCTCGTGGCAATGCTAGAGCTGATGCTGCAGCTAAGCAGGCAGCTAACTATTTTCCTGTTTTCACTTCCCTCTTTTTGCAAGCGGAAGACACGCCCACAGATTTCCATGCTTTGCAAAGTTTTGCTTCTGCAGATGAAAAACGCATTTGGTCCTCAGCGGGTGCAACTCATACAGATGGTGTTTGGCTGGGACCTGATGGTAAACCCTGTCTTCCTAAACATTTTTTTCCTCACTTTGCTAAATTGACACACGGGTTGGACCATGTGTCAAAAGGGGGGATGCTGAATGCTCTCACTGCTCATTGGTTCACAAAAGGGTTCAGCTCATGTGCACAGAAACACTGTCAGTCATGTATGGTTTGTGCTACACACAATGCAGGGAAAGCAATACACACTTCACAAGCTGCACATCCTCCACCAGAAAGACCTTTTGAACATTTAATGATGGACTTTGTTGAACTCACACCAGCTGAAGGAAAGAAATATGCACTCGTAGTGCTACTGTTCTTAATGAAGCAGCTCCCCCAAACTTTAGTTTTATGGATAAATGCCGAAATGGGAGGAAAGGTGGGGGGGAGGCTGCCTTATTTAAAGATACATTCCAGTGTAAAGATATCTCATTTGGGGAATTCACTTCTTTTGAATATCTGAGTTTTATTTTAAAGGGTGTTCCTAAAATCCTGTTTTTAATCATTTACAGATCCAGGATACTGTGCAAGTTTTATTGATGATTTTTCTGAATTATTGTCTGTTATTTCGACTGATTTTAACCATTTTATCTTGACCGGGGATTTTAACATTCACATGGATAATATGACAGATGGTACTGCCAAAGAATTTTCTTCTGTGCTGGACATGTTTGGTTTGTGGCAACATGTAACAGAACCTACTCACCTTCGAGGTCACATTCTGGACCTGCTCATTTCTAAAGGTGTTGATATTTCTTCTGTTGTGGTTATTGATTTGGCCTTGTCTGACCATTTTTGTATTTTATTTGATTTACATATTACTCAGAATGTTCAAACAACCAGCTTCTCAGTTAAGAAGAGCTACATCAATGAGAAAACAAGTGCTCAGTTTAGGGAGGCCATAGCTATGTTACCAACAATGAGCGCAGAGTCGGTTGAAGGAATGCTGGATCATTTTAACTTGAAAATTTTTAACGTAATGGAAGCTGTTGCACCGATAAGAATCAAGAGCACTTTGATCAAACAGAAAACCCCATGGAGAAACACCACTACGGTCAAAGACCTGAAAAGAGAATGCAGGAGAGCTGAATGTAAATGGAGGAAAACAAAGCTTCAGATTCACTATGAGCTGTATAAAGAAAGCCTGCGTAGTTATAACAATGAGCTGTGCAAGGCCAGACAGCTGCATTTATCTGAAATGATTAATAAGAATGTCAACAAGTCTCGAACTCTGTTTGCTATGGTTGAAAAACTCACAAATCCTCCTAAACAGTCAAACCCAGACCTCCTCTCCACTGAGAAATGCAATGAATTTGCCAACTTTTTTAGCCAAAAAATCAAAACAATTAGACAAAACATTAACGCAACACAGACAAACAAGAAAACTAATCTGTGTCTAAAACCTAGAAATAACTCTGATGTTATGTCACAATTTAATATTGTAGATTTAAAAATCCTAGAGGAAACAGTTCGGCAGCTGAAATCAACAACTTGTTCTCTGGACATAATACCATCCGACTTTTTAAAAACTGTTTTTACCTCAGTAGAAAGTGATCTCCTACGAATAGTTAACAGCTCACTGGCATCAGGCATTTTTCCCAAGTCACTAAAGACAGCTGCCATTAAGCCACTCCTAAAGAAGAGAACTCTAGATGCCTCTATGATGAACAACTACAGATCTGTCTCTAATCTCTCTTTTATATCCAAGATTATTGAGAAAGTTGTATTTAACCAGCTCAACGACTTTCTGAATGAAAGTGGAAGTCTTGATAACTTTCAATCAGGCTTCAGACATCATCACAGCACTGAAACAGCTCTGGTCAAAGTGTTAAACCACATCAGGTTGAATACTGATTCTGGTAATGTTTCAGTCCTGGTTCTGTTGGACCTCAGCGCTGCGTTTGATACTGTAGATCACAGAATCCTGTTGCACAGGCTGGAAAACTGGTTTGGGCTTTCTGGAGCGGTCCTTAACTGGTTCAGGTCCTACTTAGAAGGCCGGAGTTATTTTGTTAATATTGGCAGCTATGAATCTGAGCGAGTGGCCATGACTTGTGGAGTCCCCCAGGGGTCAATTCTTGGACCTCTTCTGTTTAACTTGTATATGCTCCCTTTGGGTCAGATATTGCAGAATTTTAACATCAATTATCACAGTTATGCAGACGATACACAACTTTATGTGTCTCTGTCAGCGGACGACTGCAGCCCAGCAGACGTACTGTGTCAGTGTCTGGAGGAAGTAAACACCTGGATGAGAGAGAAGTTTCTACAATTAAATGAAGACAAAACTGAGATCATTCTGTTTGGTAGCAAAGAGAAGAGGGTCAGCGTTGGTAAATATCTTGAGACTCGGGACCTTACAATCACTGACCAAGTTGGTAACCTCGGAGTGTTGATAGACTCAGATCTGACTTTCAGCAGCCACATCAAAGCTGTCACCAAGGCAGCTTTTTACCATCTCAGAAACATCAACAGAATTAAAGGTTTCCTCTCCCAAACAGACCAGGAGAAACTCATCCATGCATTCATCTCCAGTAGACTCGATTACTGTAACGCTCTTTTAACTGGACTTCCCAAAAAGAGCATTAAACATCTGCAGCTCATCCAGAACGCTGCTGCTAGAGTTTTAACCCGGACTAAGAGATCTGAACACATCACAGCAGCTTTAAAATCTTTACTCTGGCTTCCAGTCAGTCACAGAATAGATTTTAAAAGCCTGCTGATGGTTTACAAATCCCAGAATGGTTTAGGCCCAAAATACATCTGTGATCTGTTCAGAGAATATAAAGCCAGCAGAGCTCTTAGATCCAAGGACTCAGGTCAGCTGGTCCAGTCCAGAGTCCAGACTAAACATGGAGAAGCAGCATTTAGCTGTTATGCTGCAAACAAGTGGAACAAACTGCCAGTGGAGATTAAACTTTCACCCAATGTAGACATTTTTAAATCCAGGTTAAAAACATTTCTTTTCTCATGTGGCTATGCATGAAATATCTTTTAACTTATCTAGACTGTTGCCTGATTTTAAATTAATTTAAATGATTTTATTTGTTTCTCTTTATATTATTTTATGTATTTTTAATGCTTCTTGCACTCCCTGCTGCAATGCTTTTATTTTATGTAAAGCACTTTGAACTGTTTGTACATGAAATGTGCTATACAAATAAATTTGATTTGATTTGATTTGATTTAGTGGTGGACATGTTTAGTAAATGGGTTGAAGTTTTTCCTGCAAAACATGCAAACAGTCATGCAGTAACTAAAGCACTGCTGACAGAAATCATTCCAAGGTGGGGCATTCCAGAGAAGATCAGCAGTGATAATGGCAGACACTTTGTAAACACAGCATTGACCGAGGTTGGTAAGTTCCTGGGAATAAGCTTGCGTACACATTGTGCCTATCATCCACAGAGCGGAGGTGCTGTGGAGAGAGAAAATGGTACTTTAAAGTCCAAGCTAGCCAAATGTTGTGAAGAAACGGGTCTGCCATGGACAAAAGCATTACCTATTGTGCTCACCTATATGAGGATGAGAATTAGAGCTCGAGTGAACCTCAGCCCATTTGAAGTTTTATTTGGCAGACCTCCTAACCTGGGAGTGGGACCTGTAACCAGACCCCTCCCCTCCACAACTGTTTGTGATGATGCAATGTTGTGTTACTGTCAAAACCTTTCCACTGTCCTCTCTCAAGTTTCACAGACAGTGAAAGCGGCACTTCCAGCCTCAGCGGACACACCCCTGCACCCACTCCAACCAGGTGATTGGATAGTGGTGAAGGAATTTCGCAGAAAACACTGGAAGTCCAAACGCTGGCAAGGCCCGTTCCAGGTGCTACTGGTCACTCACACAGCTGTTAAAGTCGCAGAAAGAGCAACCTGGATTCACGCCAGTCACTGTAAGAAGGTGCCAGAACCAGTAGATGACTTCCACCCTGACATACATCAGCCTAACCAACTCGCCCTGAAGGACAAAGAAAAGAGTCAGCAGTAAAAGCTGTACTCCACCGGTGTGTTAAGTGCTAGTAACCTCTGACACCGAAGATTGAGACATCCTCACCGAGACCTGCGATGAAGCGACGTGATCATCACACGTGCGAACAATGGCAGAAACTGTTTGTTGTTTGTATTTTACTATTTGTAACCAGCATGTGTACATTTTATCTTGATTTCACAGGCAGCAATAATGCAGATCATGTTAAAGATGCCTCTCCTGGTGGCAAGTCCAGAAATGTTTTACAAGAACCATGGGTGACACGCAACGTTTGGTATCAATTGGCGAATTATTAAATCTGTCACCGATGCTTCTTGTGTGGTTTGTATGAAAGATGCACAGCCTGTTGCTTTTACAGGAGTGCCTGGGGAAGTTCATCCTTTAACTTGTACTTCCTATGCCATCTGCTCTAAAGGCATTCGTAATGTGACGCTGTACCTGCCTGAAGTTGACCCTGAGATGACAACATCTCCATTCCGTGGTATGAATTGTACTTATCACCTGTGTTTGACACATTGTTGGCTGATGAGAGGAAGTTATTTTAAGGGCGTGGATGGCAAATATCATAGTAAGGGAGACCATTATCCTTGGAGTACTGAATGTCCGCCACTCACCGGTGGCATTATTCCACCACCGCCACATTTTAAGTTATCTAGAGCACGAAATACTTATATAGTTTGCTATGAATCCCAACCTGAACCTGCAAATGAATTCAACAGACATGCCCTGGGCAGTGTCCCACCTGACATGTGTAATGTTACTGTCCCTGTCACATGGGGAAGAAGTAGTACTCAGAATTCAGTAGCTTTTCATTGTATTTTTACTTATTGCCTATTTGATTCTCCCTCCATGTCTCATTGGATTTTTAATGATACTTTGCATTCCACTCGCCCTGTCCCCGACATGTTTTGGCTGTGTGGCCGTCACAGTAAGCTACATTCTAGTTTGCCTGCCAATTGGACTGGTAGGTGTGCCCATGTGATGTTGGTGTATAATGTCCGTATTGCTGTTGATCCTTTTGCTCCTCAACCCACCCGCTCAGTACGCAAACGCTCTATTCCTGGCAGTTTTGATGATCGTGTCTATGTTGATGCAATTGGAGTTCCCAGAGGTGTCCCTGATGAATACAAAGCCAGAAATCAGATAGCTGCTGGTTTTGAGTCCATTTTCTTATGGCCTACCATTAACAAAAATGTGGACTGGATCAATTATCTTTTTTATAACCAACAGCGTTTTATTAATTACACTCATGATGCTATTGAAGGACTGGCTGAACAGCTAGGCCCCACTTCTCTTATGGCTTGGCAAAACAGAATTGCTTTAGATATGTTGCTAGCTGAACGCGGAGGGGTGTGTGCTTTGATGGGTGATTCATGTTGCACTTTTATTCCTAATAATACGGCTCCGGATGGCTCTGTAACCAGAGCTCTGGATGGCCTCCGCTCCCTTAGAGAAGAACTGGCTGAAAACTCTGGCGTTGACACCTCCCTTACTGGTTGGCTTGATTCAATGTTTGGCAAATGGAAGACTCTTATTCTCTCCCTCCTCACAGGGTTAATTATTGGATTGTGTCTATTAGCTCTTTGTGGCTGTTGTATTATTCCCTGTGTGCGAGGCCTCATTGTGCGCGCCATTGATAAGTCTGTGTCTTACCAAATGATTCAACTGACTCAGCAAACTCCTTTGCTTTCAGGTTGTCCTTTTAGTGACTCTGATTTGGACATGGATGACGATGTTTCTGTTTAATTGTTGATGTTTTTATTGTTCATCATTGGACCCTTTATCACTATGATGCCTGCGTTTTAAACTCACGTTGTGTGTGAATGCAGACTGATGTTTACTGATAAAGTTATTATTTTTCTTGCTTCTTTTGGGTTGATTAAAATAATGGTATTATTATAATCAAAAGGGTGGAGTGTAAGGGAAAAATTAATTCCTATATACATTGTATGAGTGTTACTCTGTATCACCCGGTAATAACTCATTTCAGACACTTGTTTTTCTCTTTTCTCCCTCTTTCAATGAGGGTATTGTGCTCTTATGATTTAACAACTTTAAGGAGTTTGACAGGGAAGATGGCACGATACTGAGGCGCCTTGGCTGGAGAAAGGGAGGAAAGATAGATAACAAAGTCTTGAACATATCAAAGGAGTGACTACGTATTAACCTGTATATTAACTGACTTGTTTTCATCTAAGAGTTAGAGCAACTCTGAACTCTGTTCTGTGTTGTTCTCTCTTGCGATATTATTAAAAGCATCTTATCTCCTCAGAAAATAACTGACTCTGTGCCTTACTAAAATTTCCACAACAGCTGTAAGTAAGAATGAAGAAATAATCTTTTTTAACGGTGGAAATGTGCTCAAAAAACAGGTTGGGGTGTGTTTCACCAGGGAATGGGGTGAGGCAGGGATTATGGAGTGATGACGCTTCACATAACTTTCTGTTCTTGTGAAACTAAAGGAAAAGGTTGCACAAATCATCCTTAATTAAGAGCTTCGAAGTTCACATTTTGTGTGTGATACACAGTCAAGTTTAATAAAGGTACCAGCAAAATGATGACATTGCAACACTCTGAGCTGCGGTTAAGTCTGGCATTTGATATCATGTTTGTGATTTACAAAGTAAGTAAGAAGCCCAATCAGAGGACCAGTCTGCTTAATCCAACACTAAACCTTTTTATTGTTTGTTGTGAGGCTGAAGGCCATCGGTAAGCTCACGTCCAGCTTGACCTCGCAGCGTTATGTCGGATTTCTCAGATGACTCGGTGACTTTCACAGTGACTTTATTTGCAGACTCCAACTTCTGGGTCAGATATTGTCTGGGCTGTAAAAACCTCTCTTTTCTGTGTCCCTTTCAAATATGTTCATGGATATGTGGCATGCAACAGCAGGGTTGTTTAAAATTTTGTGAATACTATCAAATTTTCTACATTTGAGCAAAGATGCGTTGTGGAACACCACTGGATCTTTAGACTTTTTAAAGATTAACAAACACTAAATTTATTTAGACATAGACTAGACTTAGACAAGTCGTTTCTCTACTGAGGAAAGTGGCGTTACATACTGTATCTTAGTGGCAAAAGCTTGTGGGACCTTTGCCTTCAGGAGGAGGTAAATTCAGTGTGACTTGGCAAACCTTTTTTATTCAAAGAACTGAAAACTTCACAAAATGTTCAATTCAAAGAAAAGTTCAATTCAATTTGATCTAACTTAGCTGTACTACGTTGGTGGAGAAAGGAAGCACTGTTGTATATTTGAAACATTGCGGTGGTGGTGCTGTCATGCTTCAGGCATTTTTAGTTTTGTTTTTTTACGGCATCTGAACTGCATACAAGAGGTTTTACCAAAGCCTAACCAGCTTAACAAGAATAAAGTCAATGTAATAACATGGCCAAGTCAAAGTCCTGATCCAAAAAGGCATGTTGTTGCAGGGCATAAAGTAGGAATTCATTTGAGGAAAGTCACCAACATCGCAGAGTTGTATTAACAACTGCTCAAGAGTTCTTCAGCCAAGGCTCACAATCTGCATCCGCCGAGGAACTCTGCTACTCGTTAAATTGAATAATTTTCCTCAATAAAGGTGTATAATTGTGTCTCTTGTTGTACTGGGTTCTCTACAGCTATGACAAAGACTTGTGTGATCATCTGATGAAGTTTCAGGTCACATTCAGTGAGGAACACATTTAACTTGTTAGTTATAGCCAGAATTCCTAGATGAATACAAATCGCCCTGCTTTAACCTAGAAATGTGCTAAAAGTCGGAAGGAATACAGGTTAAAAAAAAGGATTCATTAAAGATCAAGACGGTTTATTACATTGATGTTTGGTTTCCAAACAAGTAATACATTCACAACAAATTCAACTGCAGAAATAGGCGAAGAACTGTGTCCGTCCACTGAAGGTCTTTTTTGTTTTCTTTTCACCTAAATGAGTAGCTCTCATCGTCATACTCTAGCTCCATGTCATCCTCATCCAACAGTCCATACTTAAATTTACGATACACCATGCCATCTTTTGTCATGTACACAATATCCTCATCATCGTCTTCTTCCTCTTTATCTTCACACTCAATTATTTTGTCACCGTACTCCCCAAACATAGAGGTGGTGGCTTGTGGCACCTGTCTTTCACTGGTGTCCAGTTTCTCATACCCTCCCGCTCTGGTTTTGTGAGTCATGGCGGCAGTTTTAGATCGAGCACTGAGGAAGAGGAAGATCCCTCCGCCCAAAGACAGGATGACCACAACACAAACAGTGACAAAGAGCTTAGCCGTGCCGTCCAAATCGTCAGTCGTCACCATCACAAAGTTGACACTGAGCATGCACTCCACTGGGAAGAAGAAAAAGAAGAGCTTACAGTACATTGCTGGGTGTGACCAGCTTATCTTAAATTGTTGTTGTTGGATCAGTATGCATGACATCCGTCTTCCTTGATTAATTTTGCACTTCTTATGTGGGGAATTTCATCGGCCAGTTCCCCATATCAAAAAATGTCGTTATTGTAAACTTATCTAACAAAAAAAAAAAAAAAAGAAAGACGATTCAATTCTTTGTACATTCACTTATATTCAACATGTTTCCATGAATAAGTATGCGTACTGTTTTTGTGCACAAATACTGGAACTTCCTCAGGAGTTTGCACTAATGAATGTCACAAGATGTCTTGTTGCACCTTCAGTGTTCATCTTGTTTACCTTTTGATGACTTGCAATCACAGCACTCCCTGGGTATCGGTTTATTATCGTGCAGGGTCTCATTTCCACAGCAGCTCAAGCAATGGCCATCATCAGACAAGATCTGGCTCGCAGGGCACAGAGTGCAGTCCCTCATGCTGGGACCATGGCAGCCCTCGCAAGACAGGTCGCAAGCTTTGCAATTTGGTTTCTCACTCTCTGAATCCTGGAGCAACAACAGAATACAGATTAGACTGCAGCGCCACACTCTTGTGAGTGAATTTGACCTGCGGATACTTCACCAAATCTTGACACAAAGCCAGGATGTTGTTTTTATTTTTTCATGAAGCAAAACACCCTTTTGTACATAAAGTAACACAAAAGCTGTCTGTCACCTGTGAGGCAGCATAGAAGCCTACGAAACAAGGGTTGTAACGGATGCCTCTCTTAAAGTCAAAGCCATCATAACAGGATAGGCAGGCAAGAGCACCCTCACCTGTTAGGAGAGGGATATAACACAAAGAAGAACGCGTAAACACATGACTGAGCTGGAATTTACAAACAAAGAAGCACAACAACTGAATCAAAAAGCCCAGCCGAAGTATATCATATGATGGGTATGTTGCCCTGTCTTTGCCCCGTCTTTATAATCAACATGTGTTAACTTCTCACCACATCTCATATCCCAAAAATACAAAAAAGCTGGGTAAATAATAATAATAATACAGAAAGCCACAACGGGCTTCTTTTACCGCTGCAGGTCTTGCAGGTAGGGTGACACTTGTGACAGGTAGTAGACCTCCTGCCTTTGTAGTAGCCTGGAGGGCAGCTCTTCAGGTACTGGCCCCACTGCCCCAGGTAGACGTAGCCCTCCCGGCAACTCAGGCAGTTTCTGTTACTACTACCTGAACACTGGCTGCAGGAGGGGTCATATCGCTCACAGACCATGGTGGCCATGTTGCCAAAGTGACTAAAAGAGAGGAAGAACAATTGATAGGTGTCAGTAGACTAGTGGGAAGGCTTTCGTTCAGTCTGTCGCGTGTCCTCTAACCTCTCTGAGCAGGTTTCAACACAGCTGCTACCCAGCTTGAAAAATCCAGGTTTACAGGTGACGCACTGCACGCTATGATGACCAACACAGGACTGACAGCTTAGGTGGCAGCGCTCACACACACGCTCATCCTTGTCCTCAGCATAGTAACCCACAAGACACTCTTTCACACAGGTGATGTCTGATGGACGCACACACAAAGTCAAGAACTTTAAAGTTAAAAAGATTGGAAGCACACCTGAATGAGCACAAACTACAACTCTGGCATTTTGAGGACTCACTCAGCAGGAAGCATGGCTCCTTGCAGCTGAGGCAGAGGTCTTTTCCAGGCCCGGAGCAGCGATTGCAGAGTGCGTGGCACTGTTGGCATTCCCCATTCTGATTCACGTATGTGTCCGGGGCGCACTGACTGTACCACGCACAGTGTCCGCTGGCGTCTTTCCGTCTGTTGGTATCACAGCTGAGGCAGTTTGAGGGCCCGTGTCCTGAGCAGGTCAGACATGACTTGTCACAGTCTGTGAAAAAATGAGAAGGCATTTTTTTTTTTGGAAAGCACCTGTAACACATTACAGGTGCATTAATATCATGAATATTACTGTGATATCAGTTTTGGAGTTCCACACCTCTGCATTCATTGGTGTTCTTTTCATAGAACGTGTTGTTTGGACACTCAGACAGACACTCTCCGTTGTAATGCACAGCTTTCGGGTTGTGACACACTTCACAGTCATCAATGTCCGGTCCGTCACACGAGGCACAATCAGCGTGACACCGCACACACTCCTGTTGCTTCTCACTGGCAAAGTATCCAGTGGGACAATCATCCACACATTTATCCTCATGGAGGAAGTAGTATTCCGAACACTCTGGGAGATAGAAGAAAAGAATATGCAAGATAATAAAGGAGAGGTTGTGTTTGTCACATTGTACTGAAGTCTCAGCTGACTCAGTGTGGGCTTTTATTTGTGTTTCGTTTATTTTACTGTCGAGAAAATACAACAATTTGAATTTTGGTTAGGTAGTTTAAGTTAAAAATAAAGTCTATTTATAAATGATTATTGCTTTTCATAATATGCATGTACTTGGTCTACAGGACCAGTTTGGCATATATGATTGAGACTATTGTCATATACAAGCAACTCACTCTTTTTTCTTAAACTCTAAAGTTCCACTGCTGAAAAGCTGAAATTTGATCTGTTATCGCACTGAAAATTAAAATTTCTACATAATGCAGCAAAAGCTTTGTAATCATTTAGCTTTTTGTCCAGACATTTTTCGTCATTTTCAGGCACTTGGAAAGAAAATCTCTAAAATACACATTTTTATGTTTATTTTGTTACATGAAACATGCAGTTGACGGTTGGAAAAATGCTTCCATTACCATTACGTCAGTTCTCCGTAAACCTGTAAAGAGGATTTTCTATTGAAATCTGTCAATAAGAGATAAAAAAAAAATTCTAGTTCACACACTTTGTGTTTCAGAAACTAGAAATCAACTCACAGATGAGGACGCTTCCTGATACCTGCCAGGTTAAACTTTGACCCTGTTCACCAGCCGTTTCTCACTTTAACTGAATATTTTCCCCATAATATTTTCCAAGCAAGACAAATTTATGAAACAAATTTCATGGATAAATATAAACGTTTTTGCAAAAAAAAAGATTTGGGAATTAGAATTAATTTTCATAAATTCAGTATTCAAAGGCAAATCAAAATAGCACCGGAAAAGACATTTTCAAAACAAAATATGTTAAAGTGAAGACATGAGCAAACAAAGGTCCAGCGGGAGCTAATACCAGGAGATGGCAGTATAATGACTAAAAACGATCTCACCTTGTTGGGTTTAAGGAGGGAAATAGATTGGGCTAACAAGAAACAGCCCATAACCTCTTACTGGTTTGTCTATATTATCCAGGATTCACTTCTGGAACACGATGCAGCCAAGAAGAACGATTTCAGTTTGTCTCGGTGTTAATCATTTCTAAACTGCTCAAAGCAATCCTGTCCATTGAGCTAATCAGTTGACCTTTTATCAAGTCAAACAATCTTCCAATTCCCAGAAGCTACGCACTAAAGCCTTGTGCATTATATGAAATCCAATCATAATGATATTCAATATGCCTAAAATACACACAAAGGTGTCACTACTGAAACTACTCTAATCCTAACAAATGATGGTTTTATATATCCTGTATTCATGTTAATCATTTCTGCTATGTTTTTACTGTGGTTCCTACAACCGGCCCCCCCTTCTGCTGTTAAATTTAGGCTGAACCACTCGCAGAGCAGGGAGCAGAGAGGGATCTCGCTGTCCTTGCTGATTATCTCTCTTGCGCATCTCCTCTTCATGTTCCTCCTCTCTTCAGCCAGCCACTTCAATTCTAAATTAAATCACATTTCCAGTCCGCATCTCTTTAATCTTCATCCTCACATCCTCCATCATTCTACCCTTCACTACTCTTCTGAGTGCACTTCCTCTTACACAGGCCGTCCTCATTGCACTTGCTACAGTGATCTGAGCAGCGATGGCATTCTGTGTTGCTGGCATAATAGCCCTCTGGACATTGGGACTTGCAGGAGTGGTCCAGCAGCAGCAACAGTTTCTCACAGCTCAGACAGTGGGAGGGACTTTCCTTTCAGGATCCACACTCTGGGGCACACGGTTGGCATACATCATCTCGTGGGAACCCTCTTTGAATGAGGAAGAGAGAGGTGTCAGTGCTAATGCATGGCGTGTGTTTATGTACAAATTAAGAAATGAGACAACACGAGAAGCACCTCTGACATTCAACCACACACGCTCCCTCTTGCAGATAAAGTCCTTGGCCACACTGCGGACAGACTTGGGCCTCCTGACATGTGATACACCCCTTCAAGCAGTCCTCACACTTGCCAGATGTCTTGCTGCCAAATGTACCAGATGGACAGTGAGACACACAAGTCTGATGAGCAGTCAAAAATCGACCTAAAGGGGGGGAGAAAAAAAGAATCTAAACAGCGTTTCAAGAAAAAAAAATAGCTGGATAAAAAGGTTGTCAGCAGTTAATATCTCGGCTGCCGTGTGAAGGTTTGTGTTTCCTTTGAAGCATGTCATGACATGCAATCAAGGTAGATGCTGATCTTTATCGCCCTTACACACACCGCCACCTGATAAAAATATTTGTGCTGTGAAGGAATTTTTTCCAGTAGCTTATGACAAGACTAAACCTTTCCTAGTTTCCAAGGCACTCCAACACAACCTATAGATGGAATAAGCGTACCTGTGTGGCAGCTGCTGCAGTTCTCCTTCCCTGCAGCAAAGCACGTCTCACAGGATGAGTGACACAGCTCACATTCATCCTGACCTACAGGAAAAATACAACAGAAAACAGCACAAACAACTATGTCAGGAACTACATAACAGGAAGGAGGAAACAAAAAGAGAAGCATCAGAGGAACAGAATACAGACTCAACAATGTGTTATTGTGTACATATATATTTCATGGCAACATGTCTGAATGGACATCTGGATTCACATTCTTATTTCAGTTTATCGTTAAGAGAAGAAAGCACAGGGTCAGCTCCACAATTTCAAAATCAGAGACATGCTTCAGTTAATCAAATGCCTTTGTGTACAAATCAAAACAGAAGGTCAGTGTTGATGGCATTCATTACCGAAGTAAAATTAACATGTGCCATACTGTTTCTGAAGTGTTTCTCAGGACAAGCTTCCAGCTGTCTGCCCTCTAAGCACTCCCCGTTTTTCAGAGTGACTCCATCTTCGCAGGTGTCACAATCATCATATTGTGGCCCTCCGCAGCTGCGACAGTTGCGGTGACAAGGCTCACACTCTCGACTCTCCTTGTCCACAAAGAAACTTTCCATACAATGATCCGCACTCACTGTTGTGATTGCATTTCACAGCCGGGGATTCGGTTTCTGATTAAACTCAGGCCTCCGTGTGTATCGTTGCTTCCACAGGAATGAAACAGAAAGATCTATAATATTGTGTGCGACTTTAATTTCATACCTGCCTGGAGTTGTGTGTGTGTGAGTCAGTATTCTGATGCTGTCATGCTCTTTGATTGACCATCTCTTTTTTTGTTATTTCATCTGAGTTTGTTCCCTGTCATGCTCCCGTCTTTACTTTTTCCTTTTGAGTGACAGACGTAGAGCAAAGCGTTACGGGTTAGTATCAAGAATTGTCTGCTCAGTATGTGGCGGCACCTTCTGCACGTATATGTGTGTGTGAGAGAGATGGGCTGAGATAAGAGAGGTTGTTTTGAGAAAGAAACAGCATAGAGAGAGATAGATAGAGAGTCTGTTCATGCTATTATTGTTATGTCTCATTGAGCCTCAGACAGAGCTGCAATTAAATGGAACCACATTTGCAAACAGAGTTTGATAAACTTTCCAGCTAAATGAAAGTGTGTGTGCACAAATGAAGGTGTGTGTGAAAAGAGAAAATCTGGTGCTAATTTTCTCTTGGCTGTCTGGTATCTGCAAATGTGTGTGTAGGTAGGAGTGTAACAGTATATCCCCAGTGTAAATACTCTCATTCCTACAGCCATAATACTGTCTGTAACTGTGTGATAAACACAGTCGTTCTTGACATTAACAGGCCGATATTTCTTCAGCTGTGATCCAGTAATGACGTCAGAGCTTTATAATAATACGAGGGTGTTTTATGAGGGTGTGCATCTTTGTTTAAGAAGATAAAAGAGGTCATCGCACACAGACACAGTTTGTCCTTTAACTGAGATCAAATGAGATGTTAGATAAAATCTTGAGATGTTCAGGGATCTCTAGATCAGGATGCAACATGCGAGTGAATAATTCCTCTTTTCAACACATCTATCAACAGTTCATAGCTGAATTACTGCTTAATTAGATCCAATTACTTTCAGAAGATGGATTGGTGGTGTCTGACACAAATGAGCCTTAGCTTGATCCAAGAGCATGATTTCATTTCATTACAGTTACAGCTACATAAATTAATTTTTAAGAGAACACCAGTGAACCTCTGCAAAAAGCTACCTGTGTCAGTTCAAACACAGAGAGAGTTCATGTTTTATGAGCTAGGGGAGAAAAAAAAAAGGGAAACTCCATGCTCTGTAACTGGGGCAGCTGGCTGGCATACCTGTGTCACAGCTGGTGCACTGGTCAGGTCCCTCATCAGTACACGCCTGGCAGGTGTGGTGACAGAGGTTGCATTGCCCTCCCATAGCATAACGACCAGTTTGGCAGTGGATAACACAGAGTCCTTCATCAAACAACCTGCAGGGTGCGATTCACAATTGATGAGCACAATCAGATTGAGCTGCTGCATCTGATGTACATATCACCATATAGAACAACAAGTTTGATTAATCTACCTAAATGAACAAGATTTTGCAAAAGCTGGACCTCTGCATGGATTAAGAGCCCAATTTATACCAAATGTAATCAGATGCACTGTTACTTTACATCTTTTGTATGTGCAGCGCAGATGGAAAGTTTTCAAACCCTCTTAAAAGTTCCACATTTTCTTGTGTTTGAGGCGAAAGTGGATTCAGATTGTTTTTCTCCCTCGTTCATTTACACGCAACAGTGCAAAAAGACAAAGCAAGAGCAGATTCTCGAGTGTTTTGTAAATTCTTTAAATAGAAAAACTGAAATGCCCCTTTTGGCAAACCTTTCTCTTGGCAGAATCCTTAAAGGTCAATCAGGTTGTACGGGGAGCATTTGTACTCAACCATCTTCAGGTCTCCCCAACAATGCCCTGCTGGGTTTAAAATCTGGTCACTCAACCCCTTCACAGAGTTTTTCTCAAGTTTCTCCTGTGTTTTCGTGATGGGATGCTTGAATTGCTCTCTTTTCTCACTAATCTTCCAGACCTTGTTGTAGAGTGTATGGAGGACGGTGTCCCGGAGGTGTCTAGTTCCTTGCTCTCGTCTGAGAATTATGGCCAAGTAGTTCAATCTTTGTTTCATCAGGGCAATGCTTCTCATCGCCTCAGAATCGTTTAGATGTCTTTTGGCAAATTCCCAGCAGGTTTTTATGAGCCTTTAGTGAATAATAGTTTCTGTCTACCACCACCATAAAGACTTGGTTGACTTTCTCCGTTTCCACAAAAGAACTTGCATTTGTAGTGACCATTACCTTGTTTTCTGTCCGACCAGATTACTAAGCTTGGCTAGGAACCCAGACATAAGAAATCTGTTTCAGGGCAATTCAGGTCACAGTGCTTTTGGGCTCCTTAAAACACTGAAGAAATGGCCCGGTATCCTTCCCAGAGAAGTTGCCTTGACTTATCTGGTCTAACACACTGACAAATCTATCAATCTCAAGGTTTGGTTTTCACTCAGAAATACATCATCAACTGTTACATTAACAGATCGTATCTAACCAAATTCAATCAAGCACTGATGGTCTCTGAGTACTGTGTCCAGATCGACAGGGTACAAAAAAACCCAAAAAAACACAACCTTTTTAAAATCAATTTGATGTGGAAAACATTCAATCTGCTCAGTAGATGCTCGCATGTCAGTGGTGGTCACCTTGTTGCAGGGCAGCTGGTGCAGTCCTCACTCTCTGGACCTGTGCACTGCAGACAGGTAGCATCACACAGGTGGCACTTTCTTGATTTACTCAGGTACTCTCCTGCTGACAGAGAGCCACACTGAATAACACTGCATTATACCTGCTGCATACTTTTTGTGTGGTAGCATTTTGGTCGCTTCATGCCTTTTTAATTTGTTTACCAGGTTGGCTTTCTTTGTGCTCATTCTTTTTTTTTTTTTAATCTACTTGAGTGATCCTATTTGATGCTATGATGTTGCTCAGTTGAACCAATCAGCCAACACACTGTTTTCACTTTAATAACAGGCCCACCTCATTGTCCTCTGGTTTCTGACACCTCCTGCAAAATAAAGACTAAATCTTTCATCTGTCTTGTCATCATGTTCGGCGCAAATCAATTTCACAGATCAAAAATCCCTTTTGAAACTATCACTCAGATGGACTTATTGAGTTTTTTAAATTGATCTATTTTCCATTATGAGTTCTAAGATAAAGGTTGATGAAATAGATTATCATCATTTTGAGACCAGAAATGATCTTTGACAAGCACAAAATAAAATAAAAACTCAATTCTTACATAAACTTAAATTGATGATAATTTGGTAACTCACTGCAGAAAGTTTTGTTCGTCATGGCTTTTTGTGTCATTTGCCATTTCACTTCACATTTCTGGGGTTTCCCTTCATCGTACAAAGAAATACAGTTGATATAAACTTTATGCTACCCTGGGGCGGTCTGTGGCGTAGTGGGTACAGCAGACGCCCCATGTACAGAGGCTAAAATCCTCGCTGCAGCTGGCCCTTTGTTTGTTTTTTCTGTTTCTCTAGGGCATTGGAGTCATTTTAGGACAGGTAGAGGACAAATGGTTAAGAATTTAGCAATAAACAAAATCATCTAGACTGAAACCACAAAAGAGGCATTTTCTTCTGATGATTAGTTTTTGTGACCAGATAATGGCGGCATCAGCAGGCCTCTGAAGGAGAAGCAAATTGGAGCAGAAATCGGCAGGATCATCCACCACCTTTCCTCGAGCTCCATGGTCACATCCTCCACTGCTGAAAATGCTGAAATGTGCGTGGGCAGTCTGGAAATTGAGTTTTGGATGCCAGAAATCTCCACACCTGGCGGAGTAATTGTTGAGTCACTGCACTGATTGAAAACATTATCACACTCCAGGTGTATTTGTAATTTTTCATTCCACACTATGTAGCAGTGAAATGTACTCATTGCTCGTGTATCAAAACAATCCTGTTCGCCAAATTCGTTTTTCTCTTTCAGGAGTGGGTAAACTCTGCTCCCACAGAAAATAAATTTGACCCATCTTATCCATTGTGGAGAGAGAATTGAGTTTCCAAAAGTCTCTTCAACCTTCAGCTTTACACTTGGCTGCATTGAAACAGCCATAACAAAAGAGGCATAAACATTGTCTACTATCCCACTTTGGTATTAGACAAAGGTGACAGTCACTGGTTCAAGCCTAAGGATGAAGCTGTGTGTGTGTGTGTGTGTGTGTGTGTGTGTGTGTGCGTGTGTGTGTGTGTGTGTGTGTGTGTGTGTGTGTGTGTGTGTGTGTGGAAGAGCATCCTTCAAGGCACCGGCGTGGTTGTCTGTGCTCTCTGGCTTTCTGTGAAAAGCTCAATTGTGTCTTTGAAAAACAAAAGAGCTTCTTTGTGTACAAACACAACAGGCAGTGGCTTCCCATTCAGCCGAGCTCTGCTGAAACCATTCAAACAGCCCCCGAATAAACGCCGTCACTCTTCCTCACACACACAGATTGTCTCCCCTCCTCTCGCGCTAACAAACAAACGGCGAGCCAAGCTCTCGGGGGACAGAAAGCCGCACAACTTCACTCAGCAGAAATAGACACTTTGGACTCACACTGCCAGACGGAGCAAAGAAGAAAGAGAGGCTGTCACTCAGGGGAGTAAAACTTTTCCTCCGTTATAGACTACCCTGACCTTGTGACGATATGACAGTCTCTGTCAAGAAAGATAATTGTGTTGCCAGGTATCCCACTGACACCACCCACTCTTAGTTCCGAATCCCAGTTTCCTGAACCCTACTCCTCCTGAACCCTGCTCATCCCTGGTCCAAGCAGAAAAAGAATAACTTCATTCGGCCCTGCAGGTCATCTGGATAACATCATCCACCTGGTTTATCTACTACTGTGCACCTATTAACTGACATCAGATATACTTTATCAATCTTTATTGTACTCGCTGTGCAGGAGGTGAAGAAAGTTTCCTCATTGGCTGCCCTCACTTTGAATGAAACTAGATATAAAAAAGTGGAGGCTGATTACAGCTGGAATTGTCATCTGAGAGAGATCAAGCAACAACAAAAGAAACATCCTAATGGAATGTAGAGAGGACTGAAATCAACATTTGTCTGCACAGGGAAGATTAGTTTCAACAATAAAACAGCTTGCTTGATGAATTTGAAAAATTTGCTTGTTTTAAAGATAAAGTTGATCAGAAACTAAAGGTTTCTTAATACATTACCTCTGTCTTGCAACTACACTGCACCCCATGCCTCTCTAAACACGCGACCCCAGAGGTTGTGCTGTGGTAGATTCCAGAGAGTGGCCGTTAGCAGCACATTGCTCTTTCTATATCCTCATTTTTGGGGAAGTTAGAAGCCCAGGTCTGCGTATTTGGTTTCATGTCCACTGAGCTGTTCTTATTTAGTTTTAGCATGAGGGCGAGCCACAACAATGTTTTGGATCATAAGAGAGCAGAATCCACATGAATGCAAAGAGCCAGAGTTTCTCAGCAGAACAAAAATGATTCTCCAAATCTAGTGTGGAAGAACTTAACTGGCCTTAACAGAGCCCTGACCTCAGCTTTATTGGTCATCTCTGGGATGGACGGGAACAGAGACTACAAGACTTGTCTTGTGCCTAAATGGGATTGCTCCCATTTAGGCACCACCAAGTCTCCACCAAAGTCTTCCTTGAAGTGTGTAGTAGCGGACGAGTGCCAAAAGTTATTGTATTGAGATGTGCAGCATTCGCATCGAGGCACGATGTCAGCAGATCTATCCTAAAACAGACTTTACGCACATTTTTGACTCGCGTGTCAGAAAGTCGGATAGCTTGTTTGAGCTTGTGCCTGTGTTGTACCTGATTTGTCGGTCAGCGCTCTCCACGCAGATGTGCTGAGCTGGGACTTGCTTCCATCCCTCTGCCTCCTTCACCATCGCCTCAGCGTCCATCAAGCCAAAGCCGTACAGGTACAGGTACTGCAGAAACGGTCAAACAGTGGAAAGTCACAACTGATCAGACCACTCCTTTGCTGACTCAACTGTTTTGCAGACCAATGAGGATTTACCGTTGTTAGAGCTCTGGGACAGATTGTGAAATTTACTGACTAAACTCACGTCGATCGATCATGTGAATGAAAGGGTCAGTTTAAGCATTGGTGCGATTCCAGCACAATTCCAGGC
Source organism: Odontesthes bonariensis (assembly GCF_027942865.1). NCBI lineage: Eukaryota > Metazoa > Chordata > Actinopteri > Atheriniformes > Atherinopsidae > Odontesthes > Odontesthes bonariensis. The sequence continues at coordinate 1,346,422 of NC_134516.1, forward strand.
TAAAAATGTTTCTTTATGAGGAAAACTCCAGATCGAGTTGTTCTTCTTAAACAGATTCTTTATTATGCGTATTATGAAATTACTCTGAAAAATTAACTCTCCACTATGAAAAATATAGTTTGGAAACCATACAACTTATCTTATGGGTACAGCTAATAAACAATGAATTCTTTTCATACTTCTCCACCCCCATTCTCTGCTTTGTCACTTGGAAGATCTCCAGGTACACTGAGCCTGCAGCCTGGCTGACCCTTAGTTTTCACTCTCTTGGTTTCTCTCCAACTCACACTCACAACACACACGCATTTATAACACACTCAAAGTTACAAAATAGCACCCACCACATGGACCCTGACAGATGGCAGCTGGCGGCGCAGTAGTTAGAAAGCAAGAACTAAACATTTTTGGAAACAGCTCATCACCCCTCCTCCGTATGGAATGATAGGAGTGCCACAAAAAAGACTAACTCTGTAAAAGAATAAGAAAATAAATGAGGAAACATATACAGAAATATATCAAATAAATGTGGAAAGATGAAGACAAATACCTAAAAGAATAAATATGGAAATATATTTTAAAAAGAAAAAGACGAAACATAAAAGAATTAAAGTATTTTCATTTTTATTTTCACATTTATTTGTTCATTTTCCTTTATATTTACACATTCAAATCTTTTTTAGATAAATATTTCTATCCCTCGTATGAAAGTTGCTCTATTTTCCTTTACTTTCAAATATGTCATTTACTTATTCCTTTATATTTCCTCATTATTTTCCATTTTGCTCTTCTTTTCTTTCTTTTTTTTTTAAAATACATTTCTCATTGCTTTTTCGTTAAATAACTCCAGTTAGTCTTTCCTGTTTTCATCAGGCTTTTTACTCTGGGCCAGTCAGGTTTGAGCCACAGTTGCCTCGTCCACAGAGCCAATAGGGTTTGAGCACGAGCGCAATCATGTTGAATCGGACTAATTAATCTGTCACCATTTCACCTTGACAGTATATCAAAATCCATTTATGACCACATTTGAAGGGAGAGATTAACAGTACCGTTACCAAATAATTCGGCCATCAGATTATTTCACAAAAACAGTAAATTGTGCTGTAAAAGTTAACATTTATTTCTCACCTCAAACAATTATCAAATAGATTTTGTTTGATAAATGAGGGAGAGATTAATTGGTCTTCTCATGCAAAAACTCCTAAAAAAGAAAAGGAGTTTAGTGCTCGATCAAACCCAATTGGCTGACAAGACGAGGCAGAGGCCGACTGTGGCTCGAACCCGATTGGCTCAGAGTGAAAGCTTGATGGAAAAAGTTCAAACTAACTCGAAATGAAGCAATGAGCAATTAAAATCAATCCAAATGGAAAAGAAAAATGAAACTAAAGGGATAAAAATAAATGAAAAACATGATTTAAAAAAGAAAAAAAACATGGAAAGAAAATAGAGCAACTCGCATATAAGAAATAGAGATTTCATGTCTAAAATTAAAACAAATCAATGAATAAATGAACAACCAATAAATGAACAAATAACTGAAAATAGATGAAAACGCTTTTCAATGTTATTTTGTCTTTTGCCGTCTTAATATTTCCACATCCATTTTTTCCTTTGTCTTTTTATTTCCTCATTCATTTCTGTATAGATTTCTTCGTTTGTTTTCACATCTTTTTTAAGATGTGTTCCTTTTTTTGTGGCAATCCTAGGATTCCATTTGCCGGACTAAAGAGAAAATGATGCAACCAAACTCCTCTGAAGCTTTTCTACCCAGACTTGTCTTAAATATGACTAAATACGGATACGTTCATTTCTGTGACGCTGTCCACATAAATGAACTAAAGTAATGACTTTTCACGTCCAGCTGATTAGTTCTGTTGTGTCGCACTGGAATTATGGTATGAGCATATACATGCTTGGATGCAACATCGTGAGTTTTTCTGCTTTTGTTTCAAGGTTTACGTCACCTGCAGCCTTTGCAGGACCATCTGCGTCCACTGACAATAGATCTTTGAGTTATGTGTTGTGTCAAGTAGTGTGTGTGTGTGTGTGTGTGTGTGTGTGTGTGTGTGTGTGTGTGTGTGTGTGTGTGTGTGTGTGTGTGTGTGTGTGTACCGTTGTAACCAGCAGCATTAGTCTTCCAGTCAGGAGCACTAAGGTAACCAGCTCTAGAAGTCTTTACAATGATGCGTTGGACATCTCTCCAAGTTAGAAGAGCAATAAAAGAGGAAACAGACACAGAAGTTTGCTCAACCATACATCATCATCTTATTTATAATATTATATATAATATATCTAGCAAGTGTAGGAATGAATAATGTTGTATGAACTAGGCGGATGAGTGACACTGTGCATAAATCCACATTCATACAGCACAATGTAGCGCAGGGGGATGATGCAGATGAGATGGTTATGTAAAATTCATTGTATTGTGAAAGAATGAGCAGAGCCTGGTGTGTGGATGTGTGTGATAGTCAACACAGTATTACAGGCAACACTTTTTCTCTAAGAAGAGCTGTATGAGGGTGAGTGAATGTGGCTTGTAGGGTAAAAGCACATTGAGTGGTAAGCTAGACTAGAGAATACAGTCCATTTGCCAAATAACATGAAGATGTAAACCTAAAGTGTAATAAGGACAGTAGGAACATTAACTAGCAGACATAGCTTTGTTAATGGGAGTAAATCTAGACAGGAAAGAGAAAAACAGAGGAATAGAAGGGGCAGGGGATTAAAAACACAGCAAAGGCAGGGACAAAGGATGAAATGTAAAATAATGTATAACAATGAAATACTGTAGGTAGAAGATCACTCAGAGGAAAATTACAGAAGGCATAAATAAGAGAATATGGATGCGCGTTCATCCACTCAGTTTCTCAGATCTCACGTGAGATCCATTTCAAGATGGCAGCCATGTGTCTTTTGATGTCCCAACATTACATTAAAAGGAAAAACCAGGAAGAAGTGGGTCACCAAGTTTCCTGGGATTCCCTTCTATCTCATATGTTGGCCAGATGCTCCGTTCCCTCCCCTGGTGTCACTGCCTCTAGAATTGGCAATACTCTAAAGCAGACCTGGGCATTCTACGGCCCGCGGGCCACATCCAGCCCGTCGTGCATCCCTGTACGCCCCGCGAGGCCTATTATAAATTACCAAAATAAATGGGGGAAACCCTCGTATTCCAAGTGCAATATAATGGTGCGACTTTTATTTTGAAATTGTTGCGCACGTGGTTACGTTCTAACGTGCTAGCATAGTCGAACTTTGGGGTGAACGTCTGCAACAAGTGAGGATAGCCATTCCCAGCACATCGCCGTCATGTCAGCTAAAAAGAGGAAAGTTGATATCGAAGGTCGCGTTTTCAACAAAATATGGACTGCCAAGTATTTATTTACTGACATCCAAGGTAATGCTGTGTGCTTAGTTTGTGGGACTCAAGTTGCTGTGCTGAAAGATTATAATCTGAATTGCCACTTCGTGACCAAGCATGAGGAGAAATACAAGAATCTGTCGGATGAAGAGCGTGCACGAGTAGCTGATGCATTGCTAGCCAATGCCAACAGAGACGCTACCGTCAAAACAAGTTTTGTAATTGCTCATAAAATCGCCTGGAGAAGCAAACCGTTCTCTGACAGAGAGTTCGTCAAGGAATGTTTAGTGGACGCTGCTGCACTGATGTGCCCTGAAAAAAAGGGTGCTTATGAGAACGTCTCGCTCCCCCGGCGCACTGTAACGAGGCGGGTGGAGGATATTGCAGAAAATTTGGAGCTGCAGTTGAAGGAAAAAGCTGCCGAATTCGACTGTTTTTCCCTGGCTTTGGATGAGAGCTGCGACGTACGTGACACCGCCCAGCTACTCATCTTCTTGCGAGGCATAACGAATGACTTCCAAATCACAGAGGAGCTGGCATCGATGCAGTCAATGAAAGGCACAACCACCGGCAAGGACTTGATGACCGAGGTAAATGCATGCTTGGACAAATTAAAACTTGAGTGGGACAAATTGGCTGGCGTAACAACAGACGGTTGTCCAAATCTGACGGGAAAAAATGTGGGATTGTTGAAAAGAATGCAGGATAAAGTAACCGAAATTAACCCCGAGCAGAAGTTGACATTTTTGCACTGTATAATCCACCAAGAGGTGCTGCGTAAGACGGTGTTGAAAATGAACCATGTCGTGGATGTTGTAACGAAAGTAGTTCATTTCATCAGAGCGAGAGCACTAAACCACAGGCAATTGGTGGCTCTTCTGGAGGACAGCGAGAGCGGGCATGGTGACGTAGGCTACCACTGCGCTGTCAGGTGGCTCAGCCTCGGCAAAGTCCTGAAAAATGTCTGGGATCTGAGAGTGCAGATTCAGGATTTCTGTGCCAAGAAAGGACATGACATTCCCGACTTTTCAGATGACGAGTGGGTGGCAGACCTCGGATTCACAGTAGACGTGACTTCTTTGATGAACGAACTAAATGCCAAACTGCAGTGCAAGGGTCTGTTTGTGTTTGTGCATCAGATGTACAGCGCGGCGAAGGCTTTCATGAGAAAGTTAGAGCTTCTCTCAAGCCAGGTGAAGGAGAAGGTTTTGACTCACTTGCCAACACTGAAAGCAGCGACAAAGTCGGCCGATCACCTCCAGAAATACTCAGAGATGTTGGATGCACTGCATTGTGAGTTTTCGAGGCGATTTCAAGATTTCAAAAATCTTGAGAGTGAGATGCTATTGGTCTCCTCTCCCTTCAACTGCAGTGTGGAAAAAGCACCAAGTGATGTTCAGATGGAACTAATCGACCTGCAGTCTGATTCACTCCTTTCAGACCACTTCAGGTATTATTCAATAACTGCTGCTTGTGTGTGTGTGTGTGTGTGTGTGTGTGTATTCATGTAAGATGACAGACACCTTAATTTCCTTCAGAATTAATAAAAGTACTCTACTCTACTCTACTCTACTAGGTCAGTCTCCCTGCTGCACTTTTACTCCTCTCTCAAAGAGGAGAGCTTCCCACATCTGAGGAGGCATACTCAGAGGATTCTAGTCCTGTTTGGATCCACCTACGTCTGTGAACAGACATTCTTAGTGATGAAGTTCAACAAATCCAAACACAGATCCTCCATCACTGATGAGCACCTGTCTGCTGTCCTTCGCATAGCAACCTCAGACATTCAGCCAGATTTCAATGCTCTTGTTCAGGCCCAGAGCAGACTGGATTATTCTCACTGAAGAGTTGAAATTAAGTGGTAAATAAATAATAAATAAATTGCACTGATTCAATGACTGTTTTTGCTTTCTTCTTTATATATAGCCTACACCACAATTCCACATAGCCTATGAATAAATATAATACTAATATTAAAGATGTATTGATATGAATATAAAGAATATTAAAAAACCTTAATGATTCTAATAATAATAAAAGGTGAAAAAGGTAGGGAAGAACAACCATCCCTCTTCAACAAGAGTAGTAAATAATTAATGATTTGGCGCCCCCTAGTGGCGGACTGTGCTGGATAATGATTGATTGAATTAAGTGTGACCGTGGTACCCAGCTTTATATTAGACTCCCCACCACAGGTCAGTTCCTGTGCTTATTCCAGAACACTTTGCTGTAAGATTTCTCACAAAGAGCTGCATTGAAATGATAGTCATTAAGAACAATGTGCCTATTAAAAAAAAACATCAGCTTTCCAACAAATGTGTTTGAGTTTCAACAAGAGTTTCAAAAAGAGTTGTTAAGTGTGTGGGCCATTTGTTGCTCAGGGCCAATGTAGGATGTGTGTCAAAATATTTTTCTTTTTTCCCTTTTTTGTAATCCGGACATATTGTTATTTACCAGCCGCCACTGATGGTTATGCTTGGTCAATGAAATTACCACCTAAATTTATCGTGGCCCTCTGACATAATTTTGGTTTCTCATGTGGCCCCTTGAGAAAAATAATTGTCCACCCCGATCTAGAGTAACTATATAGCTAGACAATTTCTCCCTGAAGCGCTCAGGTCCAAAGATAACGACTTCAGTTTTGTCTGAATTTAGAAGCAGACAGTTCTGAGTCATCCAGGTCTTTATGTCTTTAAGACATGCTTGTAGTCTGACCAACCTATTGGGTTCATCTGGTTTTATAGATAAGTACAGCTGAGTATCATCAGCATAGCAATGGAAATTTATGCCATGCTGTCTAATAATGTTCCCTAATGGAAGCATGTATAAAGTGAAAAGAATCGGTCCAAGCACAGAACCCTGGGGAACTCCATGACTTACTCTGGTGTGTGAGGAAGATTCTTCATTTACAAGAACAAACTGAAATCTATCAGATAAATATGACTTAAACCAGCCTAATGCAGTTCCTTTAATCCCAATAACATGTTCAAGTCTGTGTAATAAGATACTGTGATCGACCGTATCAAATGCAGCACTGAGATCCAACAGGACAAGCACAGACACAAGTCCGCTATCAGAGGCTAAGAGGAGATCATTGGTAACTTTCAGCAGTGCTGTTTCTGTGCTATGATGCACTCTGAATCCTGACTGAAACTCTTCAAACAGATTATTACTGTGTAAGTGATCACAAAGCTGAGCTGCAACTATTTTATAAAGAACTTTAGACATAAAAGGGAGATTGGATATAGGTCTATAATGAGCCAACACTTCTGAATCAAGAGTAGGTTTTTTAAGTAAAGGTTTAATTACAGCAACCTTAAAAGTCTGAGGTACATATCCTGTCAACAAAGACAGATTGATCAGATCCAATATGGAAGTGTCAATTAATGGGAAAACCTCCTTGAACAGTCTGGTTGGGATTGGGTCTAAAACACAAGTTGATGGTTTAGAAGAGACTATTGCTGTTGTTAGTTCAGAGAGATCAACTGGGCAGAAGCTGTCTAAATACAAATCAGGTTCTAAAGATACTTCTAAAGCTGCTGTACTTGATGATACATCACTGATAATAGTGGGAAGGACTCCATCAATCTTCTCTCTGACAGAAACAATTTTATTAATAAAGAAGCTCATGAAATCATCACTGCTGAGAGTTAAAGGAATAACTGGCTCAGCAGAGCTCAGACTCTTAGTCAGACTGGCTACAGCGCTGAAGAGAAACCTGGGATTGTTCTTATTCTCTTCTATTAATGATGAATAATAAGCAGTTCTAGCTTTACGAAGGGCTTTCTTATACATTGTTAAACTATCTTTCCAGACTAACTGAGACTCTTCCAAATTAGAGGAACGCCACTGTCTCTCCAGCTTTCTTGCAGTCTGCTTTAAAGCACGCAGCTGTGAATTATACCAAGGAGCCAGCCTCTTCTGACTGATTACCTTCCTTTTCAGAGGAGCAACATTGTCCAGTGCTGTACGCATTGAAACTATAGTGCTGTCAATGTTATGGTAAATTCGATGTCTGCTAACCTTTTGTCTCTTAAAAGACACTTTGTTGTAGACCCAATGTCTGCAGACCATGTGTCTGTTGATTAACACATTGACAATAATCATTCAAATGACCATTGTCTCCGGATTCTGCATCTCCCCAAAGTGCGAGACTTTCCCCCAGGGGGTGTGGCAAGGAGACAGTTGGAGAATACACACGGTGTGTTCTTTCAGGTGTCACCTGAAAGTCCAAACCCTCCTCTTTCTGTATAAATGCTTCTGATTTCCTTTGTTCTGGGTCTCTTCTTACCACGAACGCTGACTGGTGAGGATTGACCTCTTTTGCAGAAGAAAATAAACACGTGGCCGGCCGGCACAAACATTGAAAGTCTATATTTCACTTCTCATCAGATGTTATAGGATGGTAAGCAAAATCTTAATAGGGAGTTAAGACAATAATTCCATAACAATTTGGCGTTGTCGGCAGGATTCACGCGCAATCGTCCGGGGCAAAACACGGGAAGCGATTGGCCGTCCTGAATTATATAATTCAGCCTCTGAACGTCTGTTTAGTTTTTAAGACGGGAGGGCTTAACCGTGTATTTGTCCTGAATCGTTGCCGCTGAAGTCCAACGAACATAGATCAGCGAAAAACCATCTGGTGAGTACTGAAATATTGACTTCTAAATTATTATTTCAAATTTGGGTTTTAACATTTCCATTTCTCATGATCTTAGCAGGTGGCAAAGTTTTTTTTACTGCTTGGGAACTTAAGACAGACGAAGCAGAGGGTGTTAAATGTTCGTAAAACGTTTGTCTAATGTAGTTTTTTGCTGCTTGTAAACTTTAAGAAAAACGAAGCAGAAAGATGAATGTGTTTGTCAGAAGGGTGAATGTGTTTGTTTGTAGTTTTTTGCTGCTTGTAAACTTTAAGAAAAACGAAGCAGAAAGATGAATGTGTTTGTCAGAAGGGTGAATGTGTTTGTTTGTAGTTTTTTGCTGCTTGTAAACTTTAAGAAAAACGAAGCAGAAAGATGAATGTGTTTGTCAGAAGGGTGAATGTGTTTGTTTGTAGTTTTTTGCTGCTTGTAAACTTTAAGAAAAACGAAGCAGAGGAAAGTTCTACTTGGAGAATAATCAGTCGTACGACGCTTCCTAGTTGGGGTGGGAAGCAGGGTCCCCGTTGAGGGAGCGCAGCCTCCGGGGAGGGCCACTTGTTGACGTTATGAGAAGGAAATGTGGGGAAAGAAGTTTAAAATATCTAAATGTTTGGACGAATGAGTTTGGGTTTCCAATAGGGGGATCCTTTATTTTAAAAGACATATCAAAGTTAGAAAAAAAAAACTGAAGAATAGAGAACAGGAAATAATAAGACAGAACAAAATTCAAAGAGTTTACTAGAGAAAAAAAAAAAAAAAAAAGGAAAAGTGACATCTGTGTGCACACCCAAAGGAAAATCCAGCTGGTAACTAAAGCACTTCTAAAAAACTTTTGTTGTTTGTCCAAAGAAAACACTGTACTCAAACAGCCTTACAGGAGGTCTCCAAGTCACTGTGGACTGTCGGTAAGTATGATGTTTTTCAAAGTTTGTGAAAATGTTGTCATCACTCCAAAATCAGACTTTAAACTTAGTAATTCAGTTAAACAAGAAGCCATCAATTCTTTGAGCCTCTTAAGACAGCAGGAGTCATTGTCCCGGATGATGATTCTCCAAAACACACACATTTATTTCCTGATAAGAAGATCAGAGATAAAGATCAGCTAACACAGTGGCGTGTTGTTCAGGGTCTGCAAGCAGGTAATGCAGCCAATTAATACAATATTTGTTTCAATGGTCAACTTTTTCAGACATCTAATTTGAGGCTCCAGGTTTACACAGGAAGCTAATTCTGGTTTGCTTTCAACTTCAGCACACGAGGCCATACATTCACACGTCTGTTTCAAGAATACTGTGAAAGCCAATGAAGCGCTCAGACAGTCTTGAATCCTTTGTTTTCTCTCCAGACACTACTTTGTTACAATATGCTGATGACCTAAAGATTTGCATCCCACTTTGCAGGTCTATTCTGATGTTGATATTCTATTCTCACACTAACAACATTCAGATCCTGTCTCTCTCTAGGAAATGCAGGCGAGGATGCCGCTGGCTGCAAACAGAGCGACATTCCAACACACTGATCCTTTATTTGTATCAATTCCTGTTACCATTCCCAACTTTCTTACAGCAACACAGCCCTTCGCCACACCACAGGAAAAGACGCTCCAGTGCCACACAGAAAAGGAAGCTGTGTGGTGTGGACCTGACGATAAATCTTTCCTGCCTGAACATTTCTTTCCTCACTTTGCATAAGTGACACATGGGTTGAACCATGTGTCAAAAGGGGGGAATAATGGATGCTATAACCCAACACTGTTTTCACTAAAGGATTTTCAGATTTTCTTCAAGTTTCATCAATCATGAATGGTTTGTGCAACGCATAACAGGTAAAACAAAACGATCACACCCACTCACCCACCACAGACAGACCATTTGAACACCTGACGATAGATTTAATAATTGCTTAGAAATAGATCGACATGTGGTCGAACTGAATTGAAGTATTCCAAGCAAAATACCAAAAAGGCTCTGCTAACAGAGATTATTCCCAGCTCACTTTGTCAATTCTGCAATAACCCAAATTAATACATTTCTTGCTATTAACCTCAAACAACATTGTTTATAACACCCTGCCAGAAAATGACACTCTAAAATCAAATTAGCGTAGTGTTGTGAGGAAACAGGACTGCCAGGGACAAAAGCCTATTGTCCTTATGCATATTAGAATAAGGAAAACATTTAACATACACATAAGACCTTTTGCAATTCTTTTACACACGGAGTTTGTAACCAGGCCACTCCATTCCACTCACACAAGGAAATATGTTAAAATATTGCAAAACTTATTCTGTCTCTCTGTGTCAGCAGGTAAAATCACCACCAGCTTCCACTTCACGCCATGACTTCCAGCCTGACGACTGAGTGGGGGTGGAGGGCCTGAGAAGGAAGCACCGGCATTCCAAAGGGTAACGAGATCCATCCCAGGACCTTATGATGACGCATACCGCTGTGACGATGGCAGAGAAACGACGCGGGTTCACGCCAACCACTGAAGGAAGATCCCCGAGCCAACGGAGGAGCCAAGCTGCCAACCGGAACGACAAGGAGGAACACACGCCGAGGAGGAACAACACGAGGACGAATGGTGCAAGGACGCACAGACGCCAAGGAAGATGGATGACATCAGGAACGAACGGTGCAAGGACGCACAGACGCCAGAGAGGACGACGCAAGGAATCAACTCAATAAACGCCAACTAGACGTGTTTCAACAAACTACACCATGGCACGTATTGGTGTGGAATTAAATATCCAAGCTCGGGTATACACAAACAACTCAGTTTTAGTCAATGGGTCACCCGACCCACATGGCTCCCAATTTAACATGCTGGTAGATTTTAAGACGGTCAAGCGGACCTCTAGAACTGAAGACAACCATTCTGATGAATATGAGAACATTACCAGCATCATCAAAAATATGCAAGATGCCATTCAACCTCCACCAGCAGTGAATGACTTTCTAGGCTAAAATCTTAGAGCCAAAGATGGCCATCACGGTTTTTAATAATAATTTTCTTTTTGCTCTGCATCTTAATTCCATGCGTGTTAAAATGGCTGTTTGATGTGCTCATAACAAAGATGATTTACTCCTCCACGTATGTTCATGTGTATGCCAATAAGGCCGACCAAAATTCAACCTCTGTTCACATTCCTGACACCAAATCAGACTTTGATGATAACATTTTGTAAATGTTTATTTTTATTTTCTTTGTTTTGCTTTGTGTTGGTTTGGTTTTGTTTGTTTGTTTTTATATTCCCATTATTTTCTCTCTTGTAGACAACCACCAGGATGATATATTTTTCAATCTGTGTGAATTAGTGATAATAGTTATGACTATTTTTAATTTTGTTCCCTTTTATTTTTTTAATTCCTTTTTATTTTTCTTTAAGGTTGTTTTGTTTTCTATTAGTGATTAGGTCTACTCAATTGAAAGAAAGTGGTTGATGATTTCTAATTTTTATCTTTTTAAAATTCTATTTCAATATTGTTTTCCTTTAGTTTTACACTATTTCATTTTTTTTTTTTTTTTTATGGTTTTCTCCTATTAATGATTAATTAATAATCAAAAGGGACAAGTGTTATGGTAAATTCGATGTCTGCTAACCTTTTGTCTCTTAAAAGACACTTTGTTGTAGACCCAATGTCTGCAGACCATGTGTCTGTTGATTAACACATTGACAATAATCATTCAAATGACCATTGTCTCCGGATTCTGCATCTCCCCAAAGTGCGAGACTTTCCCCCAGGGGGTGTGGCAAGGAGACAGTTGGAGAATACACACGGTGTGTTCTTTCAGGTGTCACCTGAAAGTCCAAACCCTCCTCTTTCTGTATAAATGCTTCTGATTTCCTTTGTTCTGGGTCTCTTCTTACCACGAACGCTGACTGGTGAGGATTGACCTCTTTTGCAGAAGAAAATAAACACGTGGCCGGCCGGCACAAACATTGAAAGTCTATATTTCACTTCTCATCAGATGTTATAGGATGGTAAGCAAAATCTTAATAGGGAGTTAAGACAATAATTCTATAACATCAACAAGAGAGTCAAGTGCTGCTGGAGTAAAGTTTAGGTAGTCGTCCTCTGTCATATCTGCACATGGCAGTGAAGAAAAGGATGATGGAATTAACTCTTTAAATCTGGTTACAGCATCCTCTGATAGACACCTTCTATATGTACATTTCTTCTCAGAAACTGTATAGTCAAGTAATGTAAACTCAAAGGTTATCAGAAAATGGTCAGATAAGACAGAGTTATGAGGGAACACTGTTAACTGTTCACTCTCAATGCCATAAGTCAGCACAAGATCAAGTATTTAAAACATTACAACAATATTACTGGGCATGTATTGTTGTAATGTTTTAAATACTTGAACGCAGTTTTTCTAGAGAATATAATTGTTTTGTATATGGGATTATCGTCCATCGACTCTTTTGGGCTTTCACATGCGCGAGCCTACAACCAGCCGCTGTTTCTAAAGTTGTTTTGTAACGTCCCCATGCCAGTAATGTGAGAACCATGCATATGGTTTTGATGGTAAGGCTTGTGACTTTATTGTCGGATGGTTTATAAAGTGGTGTGACGTTTCTGCAGTGTGCAAGTTGTTGTTTTACGTGGAAGGGTTAGCGCTTGCCCCTTAGCCACCACGTATTAGCCTCGCATGACAGGCTGAGCGAACAGAGCGATCTCCACACAGGGAGCGCAGATTTGCACCAGTCTGTGTCCTACTGTCAGTATTTGACAACCTCTAGCAATGGAAACATGCTTCAAATGCCCCGGAGTTCCCCTTTAATGCTAACATGATCCTTCTGCTGCAGCCAGGTTTCTGTAAGACTAAATATATCAATATGATGATCACAAATCAACTCATTCACTAACAGAGACTTGGAAAGGAGAGATCTGATATTCAGCAAACCACATTTAATAGTTTGATGTTTTTGTTCAGTTAAAGTTTTTGTTTTAATTTTTTTTTGCACAAGAGGATTTGCTCCTTTTGTGTTAAAGGTAGGTTAGGAGATCCTGGATTTTGAGTCCAGCGAAGCTGCATTTTGAAAATACAGAGGTAAAAAGTCCCAACCCTTTTCTTCACTTTCCCCCGAAGGCACGCCTCTAGAGTACATGAACGCGCACGAGCACGAAGGTGCACGAGCGCTGTTCTGACAGCAAGCATCGATCGTTGTCGTATTTAGTATTTAGTTTATGCTAACTATACGTTTAATAATGCTAGGTGCTAGCCAAGCTGGCTCTAGTTTAGCTTCCTGCCAAGCTTCGTTCACGGAGCAGGGTACGCGCACAGGGGGAAGGAGGGGGAGGGAGGGGGAGGGGGAGGGGAGGGAGGAGCAGGTTGCAGTTTGATAGACGGCATCAGAATCCAATCATTCTGAACGGTCCGTTCAGAATGATTGGATACTGTTTTTCCTAGATTGTACGTTCTAGAGGCCACTAAAACTTTTCATATTTGTGTCAAAACTTTTAATTAATTGGTTGCAATGAGGGTGTGAAGAGTATTTCAAGCAATATGTAAAAAAATGTTCCAGAAAAAGATCCCCTACCCCGCCTTTAATTGATTGGGTGGGTAGCAGCAGGTGGGAAGCTGCAGAGAAGTGTGTAAGACTACAACTCTGCATCCTGGTCTGAGCCCTGGATTGTCATGTTTTACGGTGGCAAATAAATTCATCCATATTTCTAGAAATGAGAGCAGCTCCTTCCAAAGTGGGATGGATGCCGTCTCTCCTCATCAGACCAGGTTTTCTCCAGAAAGATTGCCAATTATCTATGTAGCCCACGTTGTTTGCTGGACACCATCTAGACAACCAGCGATTGTAGGACGGCATGCAGCTAAACATGTCATCACTGGTCAGATTTGGCAGGGGTCCAGAGAAAACTACGGAGTCCCACATTGTTTTGGCAAAATTACACACCGATGCAACATTAATTTTAGTGACCTCCGATTGGCGTAACCGGGTGTCATTAACGCCGACGTGAATAACTATTTTACCATATTTACGTTCATCCTTAGCCAGCAGTTTTAAATAGGATTCTATGTCGCCCGCTCTGGCCCCTGGAATGCATTTGACTATGGCCGCTGGTGTCTCTAATGCCACGTTTCTGACTATAGAGCTGCCAGTTTCCAGGGTTTTGTCCTCAGCGGGTGTGTCGCTGAGTGGGGAAAATCTGTTTGAAGCGTGGACAGGTCGATGGTGAACAACGGGCTTGACTTTAGAGCTATGCCTCTTCCTGACAGTCACCCAGCCACCTTGTAATCCTGGCTGCTCAGGTTCTGCTAGGGGGGAGGCTAATTGAGCTAGCTACGCTAGGTGGCTCCACACTGGCTAAAGGGACCTGGCTCGCTATCGGTTGATTTTCAACAGTGCAGAGCCGAGCTTCCAATTCAGATAACCTCGCCTCCAAAACTACAAAAAGACTACATTTGTTACATGTACCATTATCGCTAAAGGAGGCAGAGGAGTAACTAAACATCTGACACACGGAGCAGGTGAAAGCAGGAGAAGGAGGAAGAGAACCGGTAGCCATGCTACGCTAGAGAACCAGACACACCGCTAAAAAGTGACAATAAAGATTAAAGATCTGTAGGAGTGTGTTAGAACAGAACGGTAAGCTATAGAGTTTAACTATGCAAAATTGTGTAAGTTATAGATCGAAATAAAGTGATTATCAGTACTCCAAGCGGAGCAAGAAATTCCACAGTGCACAAGCAAGGTAACAGGAAGTGATGCAACACGTCTTACTGCAAAGCAAAGCGTATACATATACGGCCGTGGGTTACAGTTAGGTGTTTATATTTACATGTTTCAGAACAGAATATCACAGAGTATGTTAAATTATTCTTGCTTCCTGCTTCTGAATAGTGCAGACGTGTCTCCTCCTGCTGCTTATCGCTTTATTTGCTTTTAAATCATTTTACTTCTTTCCACAAGTCTTGGATATCATTTTTATATCCTAAAACCTAAAACCTAACTATCAAGTTAGAAATCTCGGGGTAATATTGGACTCAGACCTGAACTTTAACAGCCACATTAAATCTGTAACATCAGCAGCTTTTTACCATCTGAAAAACATTGCCAGAATCAAAGGAATATTGTCTAAAGCAGACTTAGAGAGACTGATCCATGCGTTTGTCTCCAGCAGGTTAGACTGCTGTAACGGCCTTCTCACTGGGCTCTAAACGGGCTGTAAGACAGCTGCAGTACATCCAGAACGCTGCTGCTCGAGTCCCAGTGGCGATTCTAGAGATTTATACATGGGGGGGCAGGCATATATTGTAGGGTGGCAATTTTTTTAGGAAGCCCATCTTACTTTGTACTTTATATGAACCCATATACAACAGTTTTTTCAACACCCAAGTGTGATTTCACTTCAATATTTGGTCTACATACATGCATGAGCATTCCACTTTTAGTACATTAAAACAGTGTTTCCCTTGGGATTATTGTAGCAGCAGAAATGTTGCTCATCCCAAATTTTTTAAAAGGCTTAGACAGGCTGGATATAGTTAGATACTGTAGCTGGCTAGTTAGATATATGCCTACACAATTGAGTAACTAAATGTGTATTGATACTTCAAATAAGTCTTTGATACGTTTTGCTTTATTTTATAACAGCATTTAACCTACAGAAATAAAATGCAGATGATTGCGCGTTCAACTTAGCCTACCTACATGTCTTTTACAGTCATTAAGTTCGCAGTGGACAATACTGAAGTCACTACTGCATACAGTGCATCTCGCACGGTGTCATCATTCTTCATCTTCTCTAGACATGGATATACTTTAGTATATTCTGCTGTAAAATGAATCTTATATTTTCGTTTTTTACTCGAGGATTCACGCTCTGCCATTTTGCAGGATACACAGTTTTGAGTGGTAACTTAGGTGACTGTCAGAGAGTAAATCGAAGCCCTCCCACACCGAAGGTTTTTGGCTTATTTTGCTGACTAAACCAATCAGCCTTCTGACAAGCAGTCGCCCTGAACGTTTGTTGAATCGCTTTGGACAGATACGCACAGGTTTCACAAGCAACCTCTCACACCCCTCTCTCTCTCGTGCATGGCGCACAAGTTATCAAAGTCAAAGTCAAAGTGAACTTTATTGTCAATCCAACTATGCAATCAGTGCAAGTAATTACATAGAGGATCGAAATTGCGTTCCCCCATACTCCAATGTGCAGCAACATTATAACACACTCAAAATACGCAACATACAATAATGCACACAGGTAAGACAAAATAAACACACAAGTACAGACAAATGGACGGGTGAATAATTAGAGGTAAATAGGGATGTGCAAAGGTACAGTAAGTAAAGTGCAGAGTGACAAAGTGTATTGCCTGCACGCTCTCACTCGCATTGAAAAAAAAAAACCACTCCCTTGCATAGTCTAAAATCCGGGATATTTTATCCGACTTGCGGGCATCCGTGATAAACTATCAATATCAGGGAGACTCCCGGAACTTCCGGGAGACTTGGGATGTCTGTGAATGAGACCCAGCTGGCTTGAAAATGATAATAATAATACTTTTATTGTGTACAGCGCCTTCAATCTATGAGGAATTATAAACGTTTCCAAACCATATTACACTTTGATGCATGTTACCCACCTGTGAACAGACTCCATCTGACAGCTTGTGTCCGTACTGACTCCACGTCAGTACGGCAAAGAGATTCTGCGATATGGATGCAACCATTCGTGATGGGGAGGGGAGGGGAGGGGGGTGGACCAACGTGTTTCTTTTTCAAATTTAACATTCTGCAGTTTGACACCAATTTCGGATTGTTTTGCATTTGATTTGATCTTAAAACGATATTAATAAATATAGCTGCAAGCAGCAATATGGGGGCCTAGCAGAATGGCACAATAGGCAAGGCTTGGGCTGCTCAGGAAGGGGTCATGAGTCCATGCACCAAGTTTGGCATTGATACATAAATGCATCGCAGAGATACGGCCAAATGTCCCATTTGCGTGTCGGCGTAGAGTTTGATTGGCTGCCGCGGTTAAACAGAAGTGAAATAAAAATATCCACAGGGTAACTTTTTTGCGGCTTCGTCTGCAGATTCTATGTGCCAAGTCTCGTGGAGATTGGACAATATGCGTGGCCTGAAATGCTTTTTGAATGTTTTCAAATAAATTCAAAATGGCAGAAAATCCAATATGGTGCTCATGATGTCATGAGGTACGTTGGCCTCGTCTGCATCCAGGGATTCCAGCAGTACCTTATTTGTGAAATTTGGACCAAGGGGTCCAAAGATATGAGCAAAAATGCATTTTTGAAACATATAGCGCCACCTATAGGCCAAACGTCACCAAACCTTTGTGCCTCTTACTGTAGGGGTCTTGAGTCTCTGTTAGTAGTTTGACGTCATAACATCAAATGGTTACCAAGATATGGCCTCACTTCCAGTTTGGAGGCGTCAACCTCAAGTTTGATTGGCTTTTATGGAAAATCGGAAGCCTAATTAAAAATTCCCTTGAGTAACTTCTGTGCGGCTTGGTCTTAAGAGTCTATGTGCCAAATTTCGTGAAAATTGGACAATCTCTGTGACCTGAAATGCTTTTTTAAGCTTTTTGATTTAATTCAAAATGGCGGAAAATCTAAGTATACGCAAATTGACGTCATAGTTGGACTCGTCATGATCCAAGGATTCCAACGATGCCTCATTTGTGAAATTTGGACCCCCGGAGATTCGGGGCTGAAGCCCCGTGTAAGGGAAAAATGAATTCCTATATACATTGTATGAGTGTTACTCTGTATCACCCGGTAATAACTAATTTAAGACACTTGTTTTTCTCTTTTCTCCCTCTTTCAATGAGGGTATTGTGCTCTTATGATTTAACAACTTTAAGGAGTTTGACAGGGAAGATGGCACGGTACCGAGGTGCCTTGGCTGGAGAAAGGGAGGAAAGATAGATAACAAAGTCTTGAACATATCAAAGGAGTGACTACGTATTAACCTGTATATTAACTGACTTGTTTTCGCCTAAGAGTCAGAGCAACTCTGAACTCTGTTCTGTGTTGTTCTCTCTTGCAAGATATTATTAAAAGCATCTTATCTCCTCAGAAAATAACTGACTCTGTGCCTTACTAAAATTTCCGCAACACCTGAATGACCAGGTCTCTCGACGCCCCTGTTACTTTCAACAATGAGTTGTCCATGTTCTGTTGTGCATAAGACTCTGGTTAATGACATTTGCGGATCATCACAATGTGTTTTTGTTTATATTTCACACAGCGCCCCAGCCTTTGATACATAGGGGTTGTAATTAGATTTTTATACTTAAAAACTGTAGTCATTATACTTGAAAACATATTTCTTTAGACATATGAAGATATCTAGGTTTTTTGTTTGGCCTATTTTTTTGGATTATTTATCTCTAGTATAATTACCACTGTATATCCTTTTGGGTAAAAAGAATATTTGTTTACCAAACATTGAGCGGGTCCTTCTGTTTTGCTATATATTCTCTTTATCTTTCTCAGTTTACAGTGTGTACTTTTGTGGCCTTTACTGTGTGAATTGGACAGCTCGTGGCTGCATGTTTTCTGCCTCCAGATTTCCATGTGGGACACTTTCATGTGGTGGTGGGGGACCGAAGAACTTGGAGCAATAAGAAGAAGAAAAAAACCGATCGTCAACAAAGCAATCCTGAAGCCAAAAGCTAAAGAGTAACACGGGAAATGCACACGGAAGGTCATCACCTGTTCAAACAGCAGAACACAGACGTTATTATGTATACTTTTCATTTAATCTATAAAGATTCAGAATGCTACATTCAACCAGCTAAAATTTTTTACCATCATTTAATGAATCATACAGAAGACGCCATATTGAGACATTTAAATATCTTATTACACATGATTTGGAAAATTAAAAACTAAACTCACTGTAAAATTATCTGACATTGCCATTAGAAATAATCATCTTATATAGTGTGGTCTTATAACTCTGTTAACATACATTGTACGTGAGCCATATATTGATTGTAATCCCATAACAAATTTCAGAACAGATAACACTGTATAAAGTGAAAGCACCTCTGTGTTAACTTGCATGTACTATAACTGTACTGCATAAATACTGCACACAACAAACATTAAGTGACACTTTTTTCCCCACTAAACATGTGACACTCAGCAAGGGTTACGGCAAACAAGCAAAATATCTAAAGTGGTCTCCGAGGGGCGAACGGCTTTAGCGACATCCACACTCTTTCACTATCATATCTGGCTTGATGGAGAGAAAAGAATTTTCCTCGTTCCAGTCTATGACCTCCAGGTGGTCGTAGGCCACCGGCACACAGCAGGGGGCCCGCTCGTTCGCATTGCCGCTCTCGATGTGCGAGTTGAGCAGGACGGCGTGGTTGTTGCCGTTGATCAGTGGGAAAGCACACGAGCCTTGGCAGTTGTTGATGTTGGCCGTCCGTGGGCCCAAAAGAAGCTTTTCGAAGGACACGGTGAGACTCCTCAAGCCACATTTGTTGCTCCCCGATGGACTGTCGAGTCCGGCTCTGGTGGGCCGCAGCTTTCTCTGCATGTTATATGCATGGGCCACCGTCTGCAGGGCCTTCAGCAGGAGAAATGCACAGTACTGACTCTCACCTGTTCAAAGCAGAAGAGAAAAGAGGAGCATGAGTTGAAAAGAGATTTATTATGTCTGTGGGTTAAAAAAAAAAAAGGTCAGATTCAAGTCTACAGTGGTCCGTGCCTTACGAAACGGTTATCTCTCCACATCACCTGCTGCTGTTTCCTTCCTTTGAAAAGCACTGAGTCCTTTGAGCCTCCCTAGCCTCTCTGTGGCTCTGGGATCCACGTTTGCCTCACTTATAAACTCCAATATCTGCATCTCACTCTGCTCCAGCCTCTGCCCGAGCTCCTCTAACAGTGCGGGAGACAGGGCCAACCGTCCGTGTTGCACCGGAGATTTGGAGCCCCAGCTAGTGAAGGAGAAGACAGTAGGGGCAGAGGAGGTGATGATGCCTGCCAGCATTGTCTCGCTGGAGGATAAGCCAAGTGCCAGGGGAGGCAGGGACTGTAAGGAATCCATTGGGAGCAGAGGGAGCTTGGTGTGGTCCTGAGGCAGGACGTTATCCAGGAACCGCCTCAGCTCACAGAGGAAGAAGGTCTGTGAAGAACCCTGCGCAGGTCTGGAACAGAGCGTGAGACATGTCACTGAGCACCACTGTGACAACACTTATTTTCAAAGGAGGGATGTGAGAGCAAAAGCAACCTTGTTTCAGGTCCAGTTTCCCCTGAGAAAAGCAGAAGTGGTGTTATGGGGATGTTACTTCCTGATTTTCCACCAATAAGGACGTCTTTAAGGTTTTGCCCTGCAATGAGACGAAGCGTGACGAGGGTGCACACGACATATGACCATGAAAGCAAATGAAAATCATATCTCACTCATATTGGGGGATTTCGCCTCAATAGAAATCGTCCATTTCTGCTCATCACTGTCCTCTGATGGCTTTCCTGTCAGCAGTATGTGTTGGGTTCCTTGTGTAATGCACACAGACTGGAACAGACAACAGGTAAACTTCTGGTTAGTGTTAGCCCGATTCTTTATATTGGAAGCCCAAGAACCAGTTGGATCAGTCTTAAGTTAAACAAAGTATTTATTGGAGGTCACAGGTCAAGTATCAGCGCTGGACTTGGAGAGACAGAGTTCTCGCATGAAATCCGTCCGACCAAGTCCCGAGATACGGAAACATTCCATATTTATGTTCATCTCAGAGGTTGTACCTACATTTGATGACGCATCATTGAATATTTACTCATGATGTGAGCAGGCCATCCACCGTCTTTGTCATGTTCTTTGGATGTGATAAGCGATGTGTGTGTGTGAGTGCTGTTTCAGGCGTGCATCTACTGTACCAGACCTATCTGTCCTAAGAGACGCTTTATCTGACCCAGTTATTTTATCCCGCTACGTCATCTTAAAGTTTTGAACATACATTCGCGTTGTATGAGCAGAGTGTAACGTACAAACTAGGAAAATAGATTATCTAGAGAACTACAGAATATGAATACATAAAGTCTAAGAATAAAGCCAATTTATAACATTAGCAGGTGACAGCATTTAAAATCTACAAGTTCGATGCCTTTCGATTTTCTCTTTGGAAACTTTTTTTTGTCTCCAACACTGTTTTCCTTAAGCAATGAAATATCGAAAAGCAATTGTCCCATTCTCACATCAGATTTAACAGCATAGTCCATGCAGTGTTCCCGCCTGGCCTTTCATCACCTGTGTGTGAGGCTGTAGAGTCTGACCAGTGAGCGCAACATCCAGGTCACCGCCTGTGAGGGGACTTTCAAAGGTGAAGAGCAGCACCGGGTTAAGCTTGAGCAAAGGGGATCGAGGGAGGTCAAAGGTTACCGCGATGGCTGCTCGCTCATCGTCCTGCTCCGACACCAGCACTGATGGAGAAAACAAGATGCAATGTGTGATAAAAAAAACAAACAAAAAAAACCCATTTCAGCAAAAATGACATTGCAGCCAGAAAGAACTACTACCTGCAGCCGGATGCAAAACTTCCAGACCGGCTCTCCTGTTCCGCCTCAGTGCTTCAGCGAGCCGTGACAACAACAAGCGTGATGAGTTATCTGAGGCCCTGCAGACTCCAAACAGAGACAGACTGCTGTCTGCGAGGTCACCATCGTTCCCGACTGCTTCGTGCAGTGCAGCAACTATGTCATCCACAAAGCAGGGTATGAGGTTATGAGGTGCTGAGGAAGCTACGTTTGCTGATGGGAAGGCGTGCTCTGAATTGAAAAAAGTTTAGTATTCAGTTTAGTTTTTTTTTGCTCAAAACTAAATGAAAACCAACCGAATAAGGCAACGATGCTGCACAAGATTGCATCAATCAACTGACACCGCCTGACCTGATGCTCCGGGGATGGGAAGTGGACTCTGCCGATGCACGACTTGCACTGCCACCCCGAGCCAGCTCGAGAATATCACCAGCACGGCCAACATGCTTCACTGTCTGCTCAAAACTCCGACCTCCGACGTGCAGACCTCCGACATGCCTTTCTCCGAAGTGTCTATGGCAAGCCGAAAGTGCCTAAATGCGCATCTAAGTGTCACGTTAATGTGGCAGCCGAGCAGACTAGGTTAAGCTCAAATGGTTTTCGGTGTGATCCAACAACGCCACTCCAGGAATTTCACCCAGAGAATTTACTAAGTTTAGGTTCAAAGACACGCAGATTTAAGATACAATGAATGTGGAGATGTAGTTCGATGTTTATACAAAAAGATATAGCTTTTACAGGGCTCTCAAGTTTTCAAGTTTGCTTGGAGTGAGATTCGGGCGGGGCAGGGGCCGGGCCGTGTGCATGGGGGGGTTTCTTTCGGGGGTTTTTTTTGGGGGGGGTCCCTTGCAGTATCCCATCGCCATAAACTAGCTACTTAAAGAACAAAGAAATTGTTTTATTTATACCAAAATCACAAATCTTCACTTTTACACTAAATTCTGCTATATTTTAAAATAAATTGTTTTAGGTATGCAAAGTCTTAACAAACAAAAAAACAGACAAATTAAATTAAGAAAAACAAACATAACCCCAAATGGGCCCCTTGAGCAGCCCCTCTCTGTGTGTGTTTGTTTATGAGTGTTGTTGGAAGTGTTTGTGGCAGATTTTGATGCTTGATGACTGATATTGGGGGCTCCCATTTAAAGCACTGTGGCTCA
Source organism: Odontesthes bonariensis (assembly GCF_027942865.1). Lineage (NCBI taxonomy): Eukaryota > Metazoa > Chordata > Actinopteri > Atheriniformes > Atherinopsidae > Odontesthes > Odontesthes bonariensis. The sequence continues at coordinate 1,369,122 of NC_134516.1, forward strand.
ATGTCAGCCATTTTCACAGTCATGATGGATGGCACAGTTCCATTCAGAAACAAAGTGTTCCTGCTCTTGGTTTTATTGAGCCCCACCATGGAAAAAACCCTCTCTGCATCAGCATTTCAGTGTGGCAGAACTAATACCAGTTTGGCAATTGTAGATAACCTTATTGGGAATCTGCTCATACCAGTCACCTTTGAAAAGAATTAACCACGGAAGCCTAATTACACTCCTACATATTTTTCATTTTTCATTAAGTTGCTCATGTCAAAGGGTGTGTGCTGAATATTTAGGCCTACTACTCCAACGAACACTTTAATCGGCAGGTATTGGTCTTTTACAAGGACTAGGAAAACTATAGTAACTAATAAAAGATTCAAATAAATGAAGATATGACCTGCTGATGATCCTGACGGTTCTCTTCCACCTCCAGCTCGTCTACAACTTCTGCACGCATTCAGAGCATAATAGGCAATGTCCGCTGTGCATTCATGGGACGCGTGCTTGCAGCTGAAAGCTATTTCACACCCGGCAACAAGAACTTCTGTTTTCTGATTGGCTGAGAAATTCTGTTTTGTGATTTTCCGATGGGTTGCTAAATCAAGACAGCTGTACCAGAGCTATAGTTCTGAGCTGTACGAGCGCACAGTAACCTGCCATTGACTCGTTTATAGTATCGGCCATTCTCAGCGTGAGAAATGGCATGTGTGGCGTGTGAGCGTGTGAACTTTTTGAAATGCGTGTGTCTCACCCTCATTGCGTGAGACTTGAGAGCCCTGGTCACACTCAAACCAAAAATACACAAATTAACATAACTCAACAAAATTAATGAAGTCAAATTAGCAACTGAGAAAGAAATAAACAAAACCAAAATACAAATTTACTTTTAGCAGTCAAAAATCTAGTAAAGATCTAGCAAAGATTTAGCAAAAATCTAGCAAAAAGCAAAATGGTACACAAGATAAATGTAGCTTACGAATTCTGGATGAATCAAGAAGTCCACAGCTCCTCCAGAAGGTCAAACACACTCAGATAGTCACAATACAATCTGAGCTGACTAAGGTGCCGTTTACACATACCCGGGTATTTTGAAAAACGAAGACCTTTCCCTTCGTTTGTGCCTTTCGTTTACACACAAACGGAGTTTTTTCCTCCGAAAACGAAGCTAAAAAAAAACTCCGGCAAAAGTGGAGATTTTTTAAAAACTCCGTTTAGCGTTTGTGTGTAAACTGGTTGAAAGACGAAAACGGAGTTTTCAGAATGGAATGCGGAGTTGTCGTCATAGTACAGAGCCCCGCCCCTATCCACCATAGTGGCAGGATAACGCCATTCATTGTTTATCTGGCAAGCATGGAGGTACTAGCAGCATTTATTTTGTTGAGAGCTATACTCGCTTGTGTGATTTTGAAAATTACACTCCTACAAAGTATTGAACAACAAAGGCGCATTACGGCGCGGAGGGCAACAATTGCGGAGCTTCTGTTGGCAGACAGAGCCCGGCCATACCACCGCCAGCGACGGCGATTCTGGATTAGACCCGGACGGACTGCTTTATGGTGGGAAAATTTTGAAAATGGCTTTGTTGTCCCGGAGGAATGGAGGGAAAATTTCAGGATGTCACGATTTTCACTCCTTTCCCTAGCAGAACTGCTACGCCCGCACATCCAGGGTGAGAGTACTCACATGCGCGCTTCTGTTGATGTTGTGAAGAAAGTTGCCTGTCAGCGGTTCTCTATTAGGCTTCTGATTGGCTTGTGTGGAATTCTCATTGTTCTAACACTGCCACCGTCAGGCTTGGCGTAATTTAACAGCTCCTGATAGCGTATTTCTCCGGATCAATGTAGACGGGGTTTTTTTTAAAAACGGGGCTGTGTGCACGGGTTTTTTTTTGAAAACGAAGGTTAGAAAATATGCGTTTTTCAAAATACCCGGGTATGTGTAAACGGCGCCTAAATAGGGGTAGGAAACTACCTGACTAAATAGGTCATGCAAACCCCTCCCACAGATTAAAAGACAAGTGGCCACTCAGGGCTGAAGCTAGTTTCAATGGGGCTGTTATCACACAGTGAAAACAAGCCTCCGGCAAATTTACTTTTAGCAGTCAAAAATCTAGTAAAGATCTAGCAAAGATTTAGCAAATATCTAGCAAAAAGCTAAATGGTACACAAGATAATTGTAGCTTACGAATTCTGGATGAATCAAGAAGTCCACAGCTCCTCCAGAAGGTCAAACACACTCACACTCACACTCACACTCACACTTTATTCAGTTCACTCTTGCTTACATCCAAGGAAACATTTTCTTTAAAATGACCAACATTTCTGTGGAGCTTACTCTTGAATTCTGGTCTCACTGTCATCTGAGGCACAATTCTAGAAAAACTAGATCTGACTAAACTAATAACACACAAAGAGTTGTACTTTTCAGACCTGCTGAAAACTGTTATTGAACAAACCGAGTAATCATTTACATTATGGGCTGGAAAATGTAAGTAAACATCTGTTTTAATGACTTCAAAAGCTACTTGGAGACAGGTGTTTGAAATAGAGAGCGGAGAGGCAAAGTGTGGGTTGCGGAGGTTAACCCCCCCATGATTAAAAAAAAAAAAAAAAAAGTCATGTTGTCTAAAATGAAGCCTAGCAGAGGTGGGATGATGCAACAAGATGATATTCCAAAGTACATACACTCAGCTGCAGAGTGCTTGAAAATGAAGAAAATGAATGTCTTGGAATGGTCAAGTCTTCTGAAACCTGACTGAGACAGTGTGGTGCACGATATGAAGAGGACTGTTTAATAAAGACATTCCAGAAACACTAATGGACTAGTATCCCTCTTCATCACAGTGTGTGTCTGTTAGCTTAAGTCTGTTGAGCAGCTACTGGAAACAAATGATGGTTTTGTGATGTTATGATGCTGTGAGTTTCTAAGAATAAACAGGTTAAGATAAGTTTTGATTACATAATTTTTGATAGTTTAGTTTAGAATGTGTTTGTAAGTGTGCCACATTCCTGTGAGTAATTAGCACAGACATCCAGGCAGTTTTCTTTCTGTAATCTTTTCTTTGTAATAACTAGACTTTGGTGGACCTTGTCTCTTTGAAAAGGCCTTTGCTGCTGAGAAAATCAATAGAACTAAATTATCAGCTGCTCTCACTGTAAATTTGAAGTAGCTCTCTGTGTAAATACCAGGAGAGTTACTTTGAAATAATGTTAACTCCACCAATAGTCACCCACATTTCCACTGAAACCTCTGGACCTTTTTTTTATTTATTTTTTTTATATATACATATTTTCACCTTTTACTGGAGTAATTTTCTTTTGGCCTCAGAACTCGATCAGCACATTGATGATTGCTGCTGAAATTGTTTCGGTTCGAAAATAAATCTTCTGGATTCTGGATAGTTCTTGTTTAATTTTTGGGAAACTCAGCAAATCTTCCTCATTGGGACCAAACTTATGTTCACTGTCAGCTACAGAGATTCAGTTTCTTTTCTAAAAAGGCTCTGGAGTCCAGTTGATACACACAAGAGCCGGAAAATTCAGGTTGTGAGTTTGATCCCTTCTTGTCTTCAGCCACTAAAGCAAAATTCTATGAAATTCTTTACATTTTACATTTTCTGCCATTTGTGAAGTCAGTCTGCTGGAAAATGAATGGCAGTAGGAGAGGATTTGTGCTGATGGGAGAGCAGTACTTAATTTTCCATCGGACCACTTTGGGAGTGCCAAGTTGCGGAGAAGAGCAGATAAGTTATATTGCTTATCAAAGACTGTGGTTGTTGCTACGCTAATCTATGCAAATTGTAATGACACACCAGTACTTTTGAGCAGATACATTCACGCACAATTCCTGATGACAGTGTTATTTTGAAGCTAATGGCGTGTGTAAACGGTCGCTTGGAAGCTGATAGTGCTGCCTAAGATGTTTAAGTGAAATGAGCTGAGACCTTGGCAGACGAGAGGAGCATCAGGCTTTTACTGGCTTTCCACTCTTTACATTTCTCCCTGCCCTGGATTTCTTTTTCTTTCTTTTTCTCCCCATCTTCTTGGAGTCTTACATGGGAGCTTCCAACAGTTACTAAATTACATCACCTATACAAGTGTTTTTTTTTTTTTTTTAATTCTCTCTTTCCCTCCTTCATAATCAATGAGTCATCTTCAGCCAAGTCAGCCTTCTCTTGCTATCTTTTAGGCTACGGCTACACGAAAACGAAACGAGGTTTTTTTTGAAAACGGGTTCGAAAATTCTTGCGACCACACGGAAACGCGCTGCTGTCCAGACGACAACGATGAAACGATACAGTACACACGCCGCTGTGTCACGCCACGCTGTGAGACAATAGAGAGGTGTTAAAATTGGCTCCCAGCGTCAACGTGTGGCTGACGCAAAAACGTTTTTGCTGTAACAATGGAAACGAAACGAGGCCGTTTTCAAACTTTCCCACTCTGGGACCCGTTTTCAAAAACTATCGTTTTGGGGTAGTGGGAACGCCGGCTCCGTGTGGCCGCGACAGCGAAACGATAAGAAAAAGTATCGTTTACAGTGAAAAACGTTTCCGTGTAGCCGCAGCCTTAGTCTCTCTTGCTGTTTGTTTTCACATCCCTCCTCTTCCAGCTCAGCCTTCTTTTATCGACTCCTGGGACTCGTTCTCTTCAGCACTTTATTGCCTCCCCTCCTCTCATCTTATCTTGTCTTGTTGCCTCGCACTCCAACTCTCCGGAGATCCTGGCAGATTGTTTCAGTGCATGAGACCAGATAATCACTCCTCAGTGATCATGTCAGCTATTCTCCCCCCCCCCCCCCCCCCCTCTCTCTTCTCCTCTCAGTCCCGCTGAAGCTTTATTGATGTAGAAAAAAAATGCTTTGTCTTTATCGAGGGACTTTGTTCAATAAGCTCTAGGCTTTTCTGGAGCTGGCAAACAAAAAACACCACTCAGCGTGAAAATGATTTTATCGATTTTCTTTTGAGTTTAGTCTCTTTGTCAGTACTTCAATTCAATTCAATTCAATTCAATTCAATTCAATTCAATTCAATTCAATTCAAATTCAAAAATACTTTATTTATCCCAGAGAGAAATTAAATGTTGATGTAACTCAATTAAATTAAAGAGTTATTATAGATGCTGATGGCTGTGGGCAGGAAAGATTTCCTGTAGCGGTCCGTTTTGCATCCAAACTGAAGAAGCCTTTGACTGAAGAGACTCTGTTTTCCGATAACAGTCTCATGGAGAGGATGTTCAGGGTTGTCCATAATTCTCTTGATTTTATGCAAAATCCTTCTTTGCATTATTGTCTCCAGAGGTTCCACAGTCGTCCCCAGAACAGAACCAGCCTTCCTTATCAGGTTGTTGAGTCTTTTTAGGTCTTTGTTTTGTTAACATTCAAGATGAGATGATTGTTCCCACACCATGCCACAAAGCGGTCCACCAGCTCTCTGTACTCAGCTTCTTGTCCATCTCTGATACACCCGACAACTGCAGAGTCATCTGAATATTTCTGTAGATGACAGGAGTCTGACTTGTACTGGAAGTCTGAAGTGTACAGAGTGAAAAGGAATGGTGAGAGTACAGTCCCCTGTGGTGCTCCTGTGCTGCTGATCACCTGGTTAGACACACAATTCTTCAGTCTGACAAACTGTGGTCTGTTTGTCAGGTAGTCATTAATCCAGGTGATTGTTGAGGCCTCCACCTGAGTCTTCTGGAGTTTCAGACGAAGCAGATCAGGCTGAATTGTGTTAAATGTACTGGAGAAATCAAAGAACATGATCCTCACAGTGCTGCCTGCTTTGTCCAGATGACAGTGGGTTTGTTGAAGCAGGTGTATGATAGCGTCTTCAACTCCAACTCCATGGCGATAAGCAAACTGCAGGGGGTCCTGATATGTGCTGGTTTGCTTACACAGGTGGGTCAACAGGAGTCTCTCCAGGACCTTCATGATGTGGGATGTCAGGGCATCAGGTCTGTAGTCATTGATATCTGAAGGGTGAGTTTTCTTTGGTACCGGAACCAGACAGGATGTCTTCCACAACAGTGGTACCTTCTCTTGGGTCAAGCTAAGGTTGAAAAGGTGTTGCAGAATCCCACAGAGCTGCTCTGCACAGGCCTTCAGGACTCGGGGGCTGACACCATCTGGACCTGCAGCCTTGTTCCGGTTCAGTCTCTCCAACTGCCTCTTCACCTGACTTCTAGAAACAGAAAAGTGGGAGGGGGAGGCAAAGGGGACAGCAGCATCTCCTGATTTGGTTGAAGACAAACTAGTGGAAGCAGAAGAATCCATGACTGAGGTGGAGGTGGAGATGTTACAGGAAAGCTGTGGAAAGCAGTGCAGTTTTTACTTTATTTTTCAGCACTTAAGTTTGTTTTGATCATTGATTAATCAAACATTTTGTTTTATTCTTTTTCTTGAATCCTGGATATTGTTATGGAGTCTCTGAAAAAACAGTCGAGTAATTGGTATTGTTGTGCATTGTTGTTTGCCGTCGTCTCTGTTTCATGTTGCGTTTCGTCTCTCTCCTTTCCTTTATTCTTCCTCCTCCAGTCTTTGTTCCCCTCTTTCTTTTCGTAACTCTTCGTCACTCCCATTTGTCAGCATTTGCTCCAGTCTCATCCTCCTCTCACTCAGAAGGGCTCATGTATTACTTCCTTACAGAAGCCTTTCTTTTGAAAAGCTCAATCCTACCTTTTATTGCCCTGTACTTGCATGTGTATGTTGGGTCTGTGTGTCATGACAAGCGCTGTGAATCACAGTGTCAGTCGGCTTGTCAAGTGTCTTTTCCGCTGACTTCTGGCTAAACTTTACCTTCATGAGACAGTCGGTCCTCACCAAAGCTGTGACACCTTCTGTTTTCTTCCACTAGGTCCGGTGTTTAGATCATATTAAATTTAGCCAGATCTGGTTTCACTGTTTCTACCCAAACAAGTGGGTTTGAAATGGTGTTGAACGTCCAAAAATAATGGAGGCTGCATTTTATTTCATTTATTTATTTTTATTTTTTTAAGATCTTCTGAATACAACTGGAGTGTTCTGAAAACCTACTGAATACTACGCACAATATATGCACAACTCTTCTGTCTTTCTAGCAAACAAAGAGATTGTCATTTTCAACTTTTAGATTTACAACAAATGTAACAGAAACAGATTTTTTGAGAAAGTTCAAGCTGAAGTCAAACATCACTTTTGAGCTGAACATGCATAATTTTGACAGTTTATCACAATTTGAACAGAAAGTATCCTTATTTTTAAGCCATATTTCAGTCAATAAAGGAACTTTCCACCTCTGCTGCAGTCGAGGGAAAAGAGACTGAAATTCACCTCCCTTAACCCAACGTGTAACAAAAAAAACACCTCACTAACATCTCCGACATCTCTTAGGAGTCTGTCGCACGTTTTATTGATCTTTCAGCAATTGAATGCACAGAAATAATTTTTTAACAAAATTTATATTGCTTTTTTTTATTGTGTGTGTAAAATACATGAGATTTACAGAGCTTATTATCGGTCCGCAAAGGCAGCATGCGCTGCCTTCTCTGACATTTATATTAGACTCCTAAGGGTTAAACATGATTACTGAACTTGGATATTATTATTTAAAAATACCCGAACCAAATCAAAAGACAAGACAAAGACATCAAAAGATCTTTAAAAAAATCAAGACTATACAGCATTTTTTCAGCAGCAATTACCCTCAAGTACTGAGGAAATCTTAACCTCTTTGCTTCTTTTCCTGTCAGGGGAGAAAGGGCCGTGGCTCTATCTTTGTATGGGCTTCAGGCAACGGCGGGCGCAGCAGAGATCACTGCTCCTGTGACGGCTACACCAATTCCATCTACACCATCTCCATCTCCAGCACAGCTGAGAGTGGACGCAAGCCCTGGTACCTGGAAGAATGCTCGTCCACACTGACCACGACGTACAGCAGTGGGGAGAACTACGACCGAAAGATCGTAAGAAGTGAAGTGTCTTTGTTTGTGTGTGTGTGTGTGTGTGTAGACTTTGAGAACTGGGTCTTAATACACATGCGTTGGACCTTTTCCACCAAGGTATTTCCAAAGCTGGTTTGGAGCCAGTGCCTAATTTAGAAGCAATTCTTTCTGTTTTGACTTGCAAAGCTCTGGCTCCAGCACACACACAAACAAAAAAAAAACCTGGGGCCACAACTGCACCAACTCATTGATGGTCTAGAAGAATGAACGGCACATCAGGGGTAGTGGGTTAAGGGATTTCAGGGTTTTGAACACCAATCGGACCAACTAATACTTTTAAAAACACCATTGAGTTTGAAGATGGATGTGAGATCGAAGCAGCAGTGTAAGCACATGAACTCAGTCTTCCACTCATTTTCCTTTTGCAGCAGCATAAAAGACAGTGGTTTTCAATTAATAAACCATGTTTGCAGCCTTTTTTTTGGTTACTAATTGTATGTGCTTTTTTTTCTCTTAAATATTACCAGCTAGTGTTTCTTGATCTTGCTTTAAACAGTGTGCAGAAATCTTGTTTGCAGCGTGATCATAAATGCCGTTCAGCATTTGGAAAAGCTCGCCTGCTATGCAAAGAACATTCACAGACACAAACATCATTTGTTGTTTATCAACTTAACTGATGAAGATAAGATATCAGTTTGTAAGAAAAATGAGACGCACACTTTGATCAGTGGAGATGAACTGTCCCTCTGTGCTGCAGTGCAATAGAGAAATACACCAGAGGGAGGTTCAGACATGTATTGGAAGAGACATTTAAAGTGAAATAATGATGTTGCTCAGAATGGCTCTCTTTCTGTGGTAAGTCAACCGCTTCCTAGATCTAAAGTTGAACTAGCTCTAAACTGGCTCTTGTCCTAGCCCGGCACCAAAGCATTGTGGAAGAGTAATAATTCAAATACAGTCATTCGAGGTAAGCAGCCAAGACATGATTTCATTTAGATTGCAGCACAAAACACAACAGAAACAACTTTGATTGTAGTTTTTCAGTAACAAATGTGTGAGAAACGTGCTTGCAAATGTGGGTCTCTTTGTAGGTTTGCACACACAGTGTGTAATTTTAGTTTAGAGTGCAGCATGACACAACTTGGCGTTAACTTGGCCTTGTGTGTTTGTACTTGCTTGGGGGTCTAGCGGGATGACCGTGACTTAAATTGACCACATCTCTCCCATGACCTACTGGGATGAACGGGGATGGTTGGCCACTTTTAGCTAACTTGTCTGCCAGTGTCTTGCTACATTCCTCATATTGATGCTACAGACTGGCACACACACACACACACTTTCTTTACAATTCACCCACAACTTAGCACAATTAACAATAGAACCTCATATATCAGAAGTTCGGGCTGTCTGCTGCAGCACATACTGGCCTGTCTACTTTGATACTTTTGGACCAATTTAATTTCTTACAAAATCATTACATCATCCCGTCACTTCATCCCTTTGCACCTTGCTTAACCTCTAATGCTCTTCTATACTCTGCCCATGATGGGGACACGTGAGACTTTTTTTTTTTTCTTCTCATAATCATAATTGCAGGAATGCCTTTATCTGTTTGGAGGAGTTGCAAAATTTGTGCAGAGATTTGTAAAAAGGATGCACAAGGTTTCAGAATATGCAACTGTCTTGGTGGAAAGCTGGACTAAATACCCTCATATCGGCCTCTTGTTTTCAGTTAAAGCAGTCCAACAAATGTGTGTAAATGTACAGCTGAAGGCTGCGCTCCCTTAGCACAGATGGTTAGGATGCAGTGTTAAAGCTCAGCTTTGATACACAAGGGTTGAGTGGCACAAATACAGTTTGATTCTATATCTGGGTACAAGTGATGAAGGCAGAAAGCTCAGCAAAAGAAGTTAGCAGCTGTTAATATTTACCTGTTATTTTCACCCAGACCGACGCAGTCAGTGGGAAGCTTGTCGATGATCAACAGTTTGACCTCCTTGGGTTTTAAACAGGTCTTTGGGATTGTTTTGAAGTAGAGGCAGATTATACAGAGACCTTCTTTCAGTAAACAATGGCTGCTTCTCAGGTTGTGGTTTGTCATCACACCTCTTCAGTGGCAAAAACGTTTGTTTACATTCTGCTCTCTATTGTGTCGAGACAACCATGTTTGGCAGCAGTGTGTATGTATTGTAAGCAGAGTTAACTTGCTGCGGTATATCCCGAGGCAGGTGTAAAATACATTTGCATTTCTGTTGTTTACTGCACACACTTGGTTGATGTGGTGTTCTGCCGTGTGGCCTTTATTTGGCACAAGGTTTCAGCTTTGAGAAACGCCTCGACTTCAGTAACACTGACAGTAATCGATTAATTTAGAATATGAATAAATGCTCATGAAACGACAATTTCCAAGAGTACCTTCGTATTCAGGAACACCCAGACTGTGATAAAAGCAGATGGTTGTCATTTTTATGCTATATTACTGTGGGAAAGTAATGGGATATCATGACCACTATTTTTTACACTTTTTTGGACATGGCAGTTCCCTTTTGAAGATTGAAAGAAAAATAAAACCTTGATTGATTTAGAAAGGGTGCGTTTGAGCAGGGCAGCATTTCGCTCTTGAAATGAGAGTAAAATGTAAGAAAAGTCTTGAAAGCAAGTTATTTTTCCACTATGTTTTAGTGTCCTGTCCCCATCCCTTCAAGACGCTGTTGTTGCCTCTTCTTTTTTTTTTAAATTTCTTTTAGGGGGTACGATAGTTGCTCGCCAGCTTTTCTGTGAAATCTGTACAGTGGCTTCATGTTTAATAAAAATCAAGGATTTCACTGCAGGTAGAGAGACTGAATTAGGCCCATCACATGTTGAGCAGCTCAGATAGCCGAGGTCACATCGATTAGCCTGGATAATCAAATCCAAATCCTCCCTACAGAAAAAATTCTCGGTTTCCAGGCAGTACTGGGCACATAAGCCTGTTTCCTCAACAAGATTATCACACACGCTTGCCTGCCTGCTTTCTAGTCATCCGCTGGCTCTCACTTCCGCTGGCTCTGCCATTCTTGCTGTGCCTCCACCACTGTCACAGTGCTCCTTGCTTACTCCTCCAAGGCAAACTCTCTTCTTTCTTTCAGTCATTTCATTCAGTTTCTTGCCTGTGTGATACGTGCAGTCAAAGAGGACAGGATGAAAGAGGGGCAGGGAAACAGTTTAGACAAGCTGGCACAGTACTGATAACATGTGCTCTTATCAGGTAAATGAGGGCGAGCAAACTTTCTGCGATAAACATGACACGATACCCTTAAACTGGACTTTACTAAACTATCTGTCCTCTTGGGTTTCTCTTGACCTGAGAGTACTTTGGAACACTGGTGTACTATGTTAATTATTTGCCAAGTTTAAGATGTTGTTTAAGTGATTGATGATTAAGCACGCCAAGCTTTTGGATCTTTTTTAAAGAATCTTTCCTTGTGTCTGTAGAAATAAAGAAATGGAAAAGTGAATTAGCTAAGACGTTGAAGACTTCCTTGAGAAATTTAGTAGAAACAAACAAGAAAGTGAGAGGAGCAACCTGTCATATAAACTTGTCCTACTCGGAGGGTCTTATGAAGGCAAAACAAATATAAACGATTTTTCTTTGGTTGTCTGCTTTAGAATTAAAACTGCACCAATTTTAGAGTAAAAATTTATACTCACAAAATGACAGGTTAGAGGATAATCTGCTGTTACTGGATTGAATTTATGGGAAGTGGAGATGAAATCTCATTTTCTCCTCTCTGCTCTCTGCCTTCTCCCTCCAGATTACTCCCGGGTGTTTTCACCCATAATTACACTTGAGAGAAGTGCCGAGAAACTTATATTAGACTTCTTATTTGCTTCTGTTTTTTCCCCTTTCTGTGAGCTTCTCCAATAATTAGTATTGGTTTGTTTATGGGAAGGCGGTCATGGCCTACATGACGATGCCAAAGCCACTTTTAATTAATGACCATAAAACTTTAATGGAGCCATAATTACACAGTGGCAGCTAAGCCTATTAATATTGATGTGAACATTAATTATTCTAAATCCCTGCGCTCTAAATATTGCTGGCCTCAAATATCCTTATAATCAATTGATTCTCAGCATCCAAACTTAAATCTCTCCCGTACTGAACAAACCTGAGTTGACATTACTAAGTATTTTTCCACTGCTGCACATAAGCCTATCTGAACATTACAGAATAAAGAGCATGCACAAAAGCTGCTTTTGACTACATTCTGTGAAAGTCTGCAGCTAAATGTGTGACGGGCAGAGCCCACCCCCCCACAATCCTCCAGATGTTCATGATTTTAAACATACCTGCCCCCTTTGCACACAACTCAACAGGCAATGGCCTGTTGCTCCCTGTCTCCCCCTCATACTACACCTGTGTCATGTCTTAGATTGTGAAACCCATTTGTTGGATTACAAACCTAGAAAATAACTTTTTGTTCAGATGCTTTAGATCAGGGGTGGGCAATTATTTTTCTCAAGGGGCCACATGAGAAACCAAAATTATGTCAGAGGGCCACGATAAATTTAGGTGGTAATTTCATTGACCAAGCATAACCATCAGTGGCGGCTGGTAAATAACAATATGTCCGGATTACAAAAAAGGGAAAAAAGAAAAATATTTTGACACACATCCTACATTGGCCCTGAGCAACAAATGGCCCACACACTTAACAACTCTTTTTGAAACTCTTGTTGAAACTCAAACACATTTGTTGGAAAGCTGATGTTTTTTTTTAATAGGCACATTGTTCTTAATGACTATCATTTCAATGCAGCTCTTTGTGAGAAATCTTACAGCAAAGTGTTCTGGAATAAGCACAGGAACTGACCTGTGGTGGGGAGTCTAATATAAAGCTGGGTCCCACGGTCACACTTAATTCAATCAATCATTATCCAGCACAGTCCGCCACTAGGGGGCGCCAAATCATTAATTATTTACTACTCTTGTTGAAGAGGGATGGTTGTTCTTCCCTACCTTTTTCACCTTTTATTATTATTAGAATCATTAAGGTTTTTTAATATTCTTTATATTCATATCAATACATCTTTAATATTAGTATTATATTTATTCATAGGCTATGTGGAATTGTGGTGTAGGCTATATATAAAGAAGAAAGCAAAAACAGTCATTGAATCAGTGCAATTTATTTATTATTTATTTACCACTTAATTTCAACTCTTCAGTGAGAATAATCCAGTCTGCTCTGGGCCTGAACAAGAGCATTGAAATCTGGCTGAATGTCTGAGGTTGCTATGCGAAGGACAGCAGACAGGTGCTCATCAGTGATGGAGGATCTGTGTTTGGATTTGTTGAACTTCATCACTAAGAATGTCTGTTCACAGACGTAGGTGGATCCAAACAGGACTAGAATCCTCTGAGTATGCCTCCTCAGATGTGGGAAGCTCTCCTCTTTGAGAGAGGAGTAAAAGTGCAGCAGGGAGACTGACCTAGTAGAGTAGAGTAGAGTAGAGTACTTTTATTAATTCTGAAGGAAATTAAGGTGTCTGTCATCTTACATGAATACACACACACACACACACACACACACACAAGCAGCAGTTATTGAATAATACCTGAAGTGGTCTGAAAGGAGTGAATCAGACTGCAGGTCGATTAGTTCCATCTGAACATCACTTGGTGCTTTTTCCACACTGCAGTTGAAGGGAGAGGAGACCAATAGCATCTCACTCTCAAGATTTTTGAAATCTTGAAATCGCCTCGAAAACTCACAATGCAGTGCATCCAACATCTCTGAGTATTTCTGGAGGTGATCGGCCGACTTTGTCGCTGCTTTCAGTGTTGGCAAGTGAGTCAAAACCTTCTCCTTCACCTGGCTTGAGAGAAGCTCTAACTTTCTCATGAAAGCCTTCACCGCGCTGTACATCTCATGCACAAACAGACCCTTGCACTGCAGTTTGGCATTTAGTTCGTTCATCAAAGAAGTCACGTCTACTGCGAATCCGAGGTCTGCCACCCACTCGTCATCTGAAAAGTCGGGAATGTCATGTCCTTTCTTGGCACAGAAATCCTGAATCTGCACTCTCAGATCCCAGACATTTTTCAGGACTTTGCCGAGGCTGAGCCACCTGACAGCGCAGTGGTAGCCTACGTCACCATGCCCGCTCTCGCTGTCCTCCAGAAGAGCCACCAATTGCCTGTGGTTTAGTGCTCTCGCTCTGATGAAATGAACTACTTTCGTTACAACATCCACGACATGGTTCATTTTCAACACCGTCTTACGCAGCACCTCTTGGTGGATTATACAGTGCAAAAATGTCAACTTCTGCTCGGGGTTAATTTCGGTTACTTTATCCTGCATTCTTTTCAACAATCCCACATTTTTTCCCGTCAGATTTGGACAACCGTCTGTTGTTACGCCAGCCAATTTGTCCCACTCAAGTTTTAATTTGTCCAAGCATGCATTTACCTCGGTCATCAAGTCCTTGCCGGTGGTTGTGCCTTTCATTGACTGCATCGATGCCAGCTCCTCTGTGATTTGGAAGTCATTCGTTATGCCTCGCAAGAAGATGAGTAGCTGGGCGGTGTCACGTACGTCGCAGCTCTCATCCAAAGCCAGGGAAAAACAGTCGAATTCGGCAGCTTTTTCCTTCAACTGCAGCTCCAAATTTTCTGCAATATCCTCCACCCGCCTCGTTACAGTTTGCCAGACTCTCTTGCTTCCTTCTGGAGATTCTTAATCAGGTACAAAGTATACCCAACATCATTCTCCAAAAGCCACCTAAAAGACTTCCCTTTATATTTGCCAAACTGCAGGATGTAGTCTCCATGCGCCTCTGTCATATCTGTGACATCCCCACCTCTCTGACGGACCATACTCAGAGCATTCTGTCGCACAAGCTCTGCTCTCATGGGTGCTGATTTATCTTGAAGACTCTTATCATCCTTAATGTGCTTGGCCTCAGGAGAAGGCTCCTGGAGGAGAAAACCAAGAGGCCCCTTGCGGAAAACCACTTGAATTTTCCCAGGAAAGAAAAGAGTTTTCCTCTGCATCTTAACCTGTGAAACAGTAAAGTAAACAGTTAATTTTTGGTTTTTAGATTCCACTTTAAGAAAATACCAATGACATACATATTTTTCATGTTATTTTCACATCAACTTTAATAATCTAGCTCAAAGGATAGTCCTATTAAAAACCTGTTACTCTCCATCATCTTATCCTTAAAGAGGTCAAGAAGAGAGCAGAGGCACAGGTAGAGAGAGATAGGACAGTGTGTGCATATGAGTGCACAGACTTTTTTAGTGTGTATAAGAAAGAAAGAGGAGGGAAAAATACTTTGAGTAATAATTAAATTGTCACTCTGGAGCTTTACTCTAATTGTATTATTCCAAAAACAATCAAAAGTAATCCCTTGATAAACAGCCTACAGAAAAAAATAAACGTTCTTGTTTCAGTACAGTACAGAGTTTGATGGAATCAGTGCCTCCGCGCTAGTAATCAATATTAACTGGACAGAAAGACGGGAGTACTAAGATGCGTTAGCGACACAAGGTGGGTGTAAGATAATATACAGTAACACCGATAGCGCCAGTCTCTTACAGCTGGCGTTAAGTCAACACATCGTTAAAAAAAAAAACCTCAGTAATAATGACCAGATAGCTTACAGTTATAACATGAAAGCCTATACATGAATATGAATGAAAATTTTCATTCATCATTTGACGTATCATTACACAGCGTTACGTTGTATTTAGCCGCTTTCGGACAGGAAAGTAGTTATCAGAACTACCCTTCTCGAATTTCGTTCTGATAACTATCTTCCCCAGCGGAACTGTTTTAGTCTGCATTCGCACATGAGTCGGGACCAAGTCGGGACTGATGTTACGCAACCGATGTGACGCACCCGTCTGCGACAGTGACGTATTACTTTAGCGCCGCATTCAATAAAAGCCCGCGAAAAGTAAGGAGAGAACAAAACAACATCACAATGGAGAGCGAGGAGGCCACCGTGTTCATGGTTTGCGCGACGCTATTTTTATTAATGGAAGATCACATCAGGCATCTAACATCGAGGCTGGCAGAGCACACAGAGAGAGTCAGGAGACGAAGAATCGAGCGACAAGCGATACTTTTTAATTTCATGACGGAAAGAAGGAAAGCACAGCGCTGCTAACAAAGGAGACAACGTGTAAGTTTTACTTATTAAACACCCGCCGGTTGTGTCTGTGTCGTATGAGGAAACATTTCAGCCGTTATTGTACTGTTTGCGTTGAGCCGATTACAATAAGTGAATATTTCAGACTGTAGGTAACTCGTGTTCTGATTGCATTTCAGAAGTTGCTGCAGCTCGTTGCAAAACACTCCTCGCCGTCCGTCTGGGTTCGGAGCAAAGTTGATGAATGGTGGACAAAGGTTGTTCCCTGTTTTACTGACGAGCAGTGGATCGATAATTTCCGTATGTCCAGAGAAACTTTTCAGTACGTTTGTCGCCGCCTGAAGCCGTCACTGGAGAGAATGGACACAACATATCGTCTTGCTGTACAGCTTGAAAAGAGAGTTGCTGTTGCCATTTGGAAACTCGCCACTAACTCCGAATACAGGAGCATAGCACACTTATTCGGAGTTGGCTTGTCAACTGCCTGTGACTGTTTAAAGGAGTTCTGCTCCTCTGTGGAAGAAATCTTGTTGCCTGAAGTTATTAGTATGCCAAATGCAGAAAAACTAAAAGAACTGTCACGGTACTTTGAGCAGAGATGGGGGGTACCACAGTGTGTTGGGGCTGTTGATGGCTCTCACATTCCTATTTTGGCACCCGAAGAGTACCACACAGAGTTTTTCAACCGGAAGGGATGGTATTCTATTACTTTGCAGGCAGTCGTTGATGGAAGAGGTTTGTTTTGGAATGTGTACACTGGGCAACCTGGCAGCTTGCATGATGCCAGAGTTCTACGTTTGTCTGCACTGTGGGAGCTGGGAGAGGGAGCGAAGGTTTTTTCACAGCAGCACAGGGGCATTGGAGGACAGGATGTTGGCTACTACATCATCGGAGACGCTGCCTATCCGCTGACAAGCTGGCTCATGAAGCCGTTCCCAGACAACGGTGCCCTCACTCACCAACAGGAGACATTCAACCTAAAAACAAGCAGGGCAAGGGTTGTGGTTGAAAATGCTTTTGGCAGACTGAAAGGCAGATGGCGATGCCTACAAAAGCGCAATGACTGCAGCCTTGAGAGAGTGAAGTCCATGGTGGTCACATGCTGTGTGCTTCACAACCTCTGTGAAAGCCACGGTGAGGAGTATCGAGAGGAGTGGAGTGAAGACAACCCTTATCCGCAGCCAGATATTCCAACACAACCACCTGCTGCAGATACAGAAGGAGTTGGAGTGCGTGCAGCCTTGATGCGCTATCTTGTGACTTCCGGTTGATCACATGAACACACAGTTTCATAATGACCATCGTATTTTGGAAGTTTGTCGAATGTTCCGTAGAACTTGAATTCTTTGTTCAGTTCATTTTTTTTTTTATGTGCAAAATAAAGATGTCAATTCCTGCCTTTAAGTTTTGTGTTCATTATGAAATCAATCAAATTTATTTGTATAGCATATTTCATGTACAAAACAATTCAAAGTGCTTCACATAAAATAAAAGCATTGCAGCAGGGAGTGGAAGAAGCATTAAAAATACATAAAAGAATCTAAAGACAAACAAATGAATTTAAAAACAAGCAAGTCCAGATAAATTAAAAGATAGTGTGCAGACACATGAGAACAGAAATGTCTTTAACCTGGATTTAAAAATGTCTCCATTTGGTGAAAGTTTAATCTCCACTGGCAGTTTGTTCCACTTGTTAGCAGCATAACAGCTAAATGCTGCTTCTCCATGTTTAGTCTGGACTCTGGACTGGACCAGCTGACCTGAGTCCTTGGATCTAAGAGCTCTGCTGGCTTTATATTCTCTGAACATCAGATGTATTTTGGGCCTAAACCGTTCTGGGATTTGTAAACCATCAGCAGGCTTTTAAAATCTATTCTGTGACTGACTGGAAGCCAGAGTAAAGATTTTAAAACTGGTGTGATGTGTTCAGATCTCTTAGTCCGGGTTAAAACTCCAGCAGCAGCGTTCTGGATGAGCTGCAGATGTTTAATGCTCTTTGTGGGAAGTCCAGTTAGAAGAGCATTACAGTAATGGAGTCTACTGGAGATGAATGCATGGATGAGTTCTTCAGTTATCAAATGTTAAGGATAAATCAGTCCTGAAGAGGTTATTTGTGACTGTCTTGTGGTTTAGTGAAATGAGAGTCAAAAGCAGTATGTGGAGGTTAAAATGTAGAAAGTGGTGTGTGGAGAAGTATTTGAATGCCAGACCTTTGCTGTAGTGTGATGCACACCAGAAGATAAAGATGGATAATTCAATATTTCATACTTACTATTAATAATAATAATACATTAATATTTCATAGTTAGATGTGGCAACAAAACATCTAACTGGCAGCACTATCAATAAAGATACAGAAGACTTCTGACTTTTCAAAAAGCCATTTATTAATATATAAAAGTGATTGTGCAAAACAAACCAAAAACAAAAGTGCAAAAAACTATTTACAATTTTCATGACATTTACATGACATCACTTAGGTGCCATTCCTTTTAGTGCACCCAAGAGCTCCTCCATAATGGCTCTGCTATTGCGACTGGCTTCCACAAGCTCCGCCCGTAGAGCCATGCGCTCCTCTGCCTCCCTCTCTGCCTGCTCCTTAAAAAAAGCCATCATGTCACCTAAACAGGCATCACTCCGCCGTTGCTGCTCTGCGTCGGAGACCAGCATCTCCTGCACAGTGGCCAGAAGTGTGTCGGTCCTTTTTCTCTTTCCTAAAAAAAAAAAAACAGAGGGTGGAGACAGATACTTAGTGAACAGCAATTATAATACAACACCTTGAATTCTAATACTGTGACACTCAAGATTCATATAAAATGCAATAGGCTGTTTTATTTACCAGGTCTAGGGTGGCAGAGGGTGCTTGCAGCTGGCTGGGGCTGGCTTATGGTTGATGATGATGATGATGATGATGATGATGATGATGACGATGATGCTACGGGCTCTGGTGTAGTTGCTGAAGGGTAAAAACATTTAAGAATAAAAACAAGTTATAAAAATGAAGGATGGTTTAACTGTCATTATAGTTCTGTGTGACTATCAGTTCTTTTTTTCCATTCAAACAAGACCTCAGTAAGAGCAGCCTACATGATGCGTTTGTGCTTGGCTCTTGTTACCACCATATCGACAGCAGAGATTATATATTTTCATATTCAATAGCAATGTTCTTTACCTGGTGTAGGGTGGCAGAGGGTGCTGGCCACAGCAGAAGGGTCTGGTGTAGTCACTGAAGGAATAGACATTGCAGAATAAAACATTTTTATAAACAGGAAGCATGGTTGCATGGCAACAAATCACGATTGTACCTCTAACAAAAAATAAAGTATTAATGAATGATTGAATGTTTCAAAATATTTCGTACGTGACCATGGTTTAAGCGGGATAATGCCCTCCGAGGTGCCCATTACCAGAAATGAATGGACGACGCGAAAACAACAGTCCACCGCGGTTCACGCCACCGTGTAGTCCATTAATTTCTGATAATGGACACCTAGGTGGGCATTCTCCCAGAGTAGCATACAATGGTCCGTTTACATTTGGCTTTTCTTAACTCCATTAAATTGAGAACAGACAGTGAACATTTTCATAAGAGTGTTTTCTTTACCTGGTCGAGGGCGGCAAGGGGTGCTGGTGGCGGTAGGAGGATCCAAGACGCTGTTGGACCCTGTAACTGATAAAAAAAAGAAACAGATCAGAACCATATATATAAAATAAAAAAATATGGCAAAACTGGTGAGGTAGATCAGCACAGCTGTTTTTAGTTATTTACTAACCTTCTAGCTCCTCTGAGCGCGTTGCTTCGCTCCGCTGGAATTCCTCCAGAAGCGCGGCGCCAGAGTCCTTTGTCCCCGCGTTGCCCGAGTAAGCAGGTCGGTGACCCAAAATGCTGTCTAACGTGCCGAACCACTTGCTTGTCTTCCTACTCGCCCCACTCTGGCTATTGTGGTCCTTGATTCTTTTGTAGTCCTGTTTCAGTTTTTTCATCTTCTCTCTGCATTGCTTCGCGGTATGATATATCCCCGCTTTTTCCAGCTGGCAGCTTATCATAGCAAAGATTTTCAGATTTCGCTGCGCACCTTCAAAATCCCTCTGTATGTCCTCTGTGGCATATATAGCAAGCAAAGCTTTGACCTCCTCGTCCGTCCATTTATCTGTGGCTTTGTCCATAGCTCGAGTGTTTTCGTAGCAAAAGTGTTTTTTAAAAATGGCGGGGGCACAGTATACAAACACAAGAAGCGGAAATGAAGAAGCGGAAAAGGCGTAGCCATAAGGCGTAGCTACCGACCACCAAACACCTACGTCACATTCGTTCTATAGAACCATGAAAAGACCCGACTTCGGAGAAGGAGCTAAATAGTTATAGGAACTAAGGGAGAAAGCCCCGAGTTCCTGTATATCCGAACACGGGAGAAAACGGCCCCGCGGATTAAAAGGTTATTAGAACTACCAAAGGTTCCTACAGTCCGAAAGCGGCTTTTGATCAGCAGTTACTATGAACTACGAACTAAAGTTTATGATGTACTTTTTTAAATATCTATCCACGAAGGCGGGTGAAAAATAATATACAGTAACAACAATAGCGCGAGTCACACTGGTAGCTTACAGTAACACTGGTTACTGTAAGAAAGGTGCGCCAGTTTCTTAAAGCTGGCGTTAAGTCAACACATCGTTAAAAAAATTAATAACTCTCAAATAATGACCAGATAGCTTACAGTTATAACATGAAAGCCTATGCATGAATACGAATTAAAATTTTAATTCATCATTTGGCGTATCATTGTAAAACGTTACGTTGTGTTTTATCAGCAGTTACTATGAACTACGAACGTCATTTCATGATGTACTTTTTTCAATATATATCCACGTTAATATGTCTTACCTTTTATCGATGAGCACACGTAAAAAATCTCTGAAAATCAGCGAAGAGCAGTCCCGTTCTCATGGAAATTTACTAATCGTGGCCTAAACCATGGAAATGGCATCAGACTCTAAACACTGAGCGACGGCCACCAAAAGAGTATAAATATTATATCAAATAATGAATAATAAATATAATTGCATTGGCCGGGAGTCGAACCCGTCCACCCTCTGGACCACCAATGCTGACATACAAAATTGTGAAAATGACTCCATAAATAGGGACACAAATAATTGCCCTCTTCAAGTTCTGCGTTGTCTATCGATTTATATTTATTTATACAGTTTTAGGTTTAAGACATTTCTGTTTAAGAAAGATATTTATTTTATTCAGTTTATTGTTATTTTTTAAGAAAGTACATTTCTGGTAAAACATTTGTTTTGCATGTGTTTATATCACTCAAAAATATGCATTTAATTCAATTCAGGTTCAAGTCAAATAGTTAAAAAATCATTTCACTTACAAAAAAAGAGCCAAAAAAAATCACCATGCATGGAAGGGTGAAGGCAATCGGGTCGGCCGTTCCTGCCAATGAGGTGTCCCTTATTTTTTTATCAAGGAGTTGGCAACCCTACTTCTAGTTCTACAGTGAGGAACCTTGGAGTTATTTTTGACCAGAACTTATCATTTGACTCGCATATAAAACAGGTTTCTAGGACTGCCTTCTTTCATCTTTGTAATATTGTTAAAATCAGGAACATCTTGTCTCAGAGTGATGCAGAAAAACTAGTCCATGAATTTGTTACTTCAGGATTGGACTGCTGTAATTCTTTATTATTGGGCTGTCCCACATATTCTCTGAAAAGCCTCCAGCTGATCCAAAATGCTGCAGCCAGAGTTCTGATGAGAACTAACAGCAGAGATCATATTTCTCCAGTTTTAGCTTCTCTTCATTGGCTGCCTGTTAAATTCAGAATAGAATGATGCTGAACTGATGCTGAGGAGAGCAGCAGTGGAGTGAGTGTGATGGTTTACAATACTTTTACCAATCTTAAACAAGTTTTGAACAAAGACAGACATTTGGTCATGTTAATGTTTTTTATTTACATTAACATTTTTTTCAAAACAATAACTACCCTCTTCGGGCACTTTTTGGTAGACAGCTTTTCTTTGATTTTTTTTTTTTTTGCCAGTGCCTGGGTGCTGCTCCGCCTCTTCTTTGGATCCACCTTTGGGTGACGGAACAGGTATACATTGAGCTCAGTGAATTTGGACATTTGTGTGACAGTGATTACGTGGTTTTCACTTACTGTGCCAGAGGAGGAGGCAGCGGCCGCAGTGGTGGAGGACAGGGGCGGATTGGGAAGTATTTTTCCATTTTTCCCTTGCCGGCCTCATACCAAAAAAAATACATGCAGTAGTCCTCAGAAAAAAAACTCTAAGATGGCAAACACGTTCCAAGCGACGGCTCAATGGTAGGCTGGAGAACCCACCGGCTCTCAAAACCCTAAGACGTAGCTAGCACGCCAACAATCGCTAACGCTACCTTTTTCTTCGATCCAAAAACCTCCTAACGATTCAACATTGTCATCGAATGATTGCCAAGAACTCATCTGAAAAAAAGTGACAGGCTCCACCTTAAATGTATATAGACTATACAAAGATTAGACATCTGCACAGGCTCGTTTGACAGTTCCGTCCAGGGGAATCATCTTCTTTTCTCGCTCCTCTCGCTCCAGCTGAACTCTCAGGCTCCCATCATGGCCTCCACCGAAGGAAAAAAAGAAGGTAGAGCAGGCTGGGATTTTAGAACAAATATCCTGCCGCCGTCACTGTATAGTCCCGAAGAATGGTTAAAAACTGTTGGCTCAAGATCATCTAATATTGCTTCAACAATTCTTTTTAGAAGGTGTTAATCAGACGCCCACATGTGTAATTGTTTCAACACTAGGGACATTCCAGGATTTTGGTACATTTCAGGGGTGGTCACTTCTGAAAATTTGATCTTCAATTTGATCATTTTTAGGCATATATTTATTAACTAAAGGTAATAGACTATCAAAAAGTTTGATTCGTCAAGCTCAGGTATCGAAGCAGTTTTTTTAATTCGATGCTTAAGTTGGTATGCAATATATTTGGTGCAACCCTGTTACCAATACTTAAAATCCTGTAAAAATTATTTTTAAAATTTTTTTTTTTGCAAATCTTTTGCCAGCATGTAGGCTAAAGAAAGATATATACAACTGAATTATCGATTTGATTTCAGTTAATTACTGGTTTCCTTACATTTTATTGACTTTCAAAGTCTTTCTTAACTGAAATGTCAAAATTCGTATGTGTTGTGGTTTTATTTTTATTAGTTTTATTTTCAGATATTTGCTGAACTGTACATAGAATGAATGATTCAAACTATTTAAAGGGCAGTGGTATTAAGATTTGCAAGATAAGGATATTATACAACATTATTTTAGCTAAAAATGTTACAGCAACAGGGTTGAGGTTGAGTAACAGGGTTGCAGGGTTGAATGAAAATCTATAAAGACCCGATAAAATGCCATGAATATAAGCCCATCACACAGGATTACTGAAATGCTTTTTTATTCATCAAACTTCCATGAAGACACAACAAGTAGGAATGTGATTCATCACTGTAGTATCAATAGAACAGTACTCAGCTTTTTGTATTTCATTTTAGATTGAACTCAACTGGTATGTGGTTTTATACCCCTTCTTTTAAAAGTGTTCAGCAAAATTGAGCATGAACTATACAAAATGGAATTCATTAATGTAACTCATCAATGTAATATCATCAAGAACAGTACAAAAAATGTATGAAGATCAGTCTATTATCATTTTATACTAAAGTCAATAGTCATGAGGTTTAAAACCTCTTTTTAAAAAACTTTTCATCAAAATTGAACATGAATTATAAAAATTGAAGATGAATTTTTAAAAGAAATGAACAATAACACATGGCCGCAAAGTGACCCACTGGAGCCTAAGCCTGAACATGAACACATTGGATTTTAGTTCACAAAATGTCTTTACATTTCTCGTTCACAAGAGGCTATTGAACTCCTGCGGTCACATGACTTTTGGTTTTCATCCGCCATTTTGGCAGTAAACATGACGACCGGCGCCAGCGTTCAAGATTTCCTACCAAGCGAGTATACGTGTCATTTTAATTCAAGTGAAATTCGGCTTTATACTACAAATTACAAAGATTAAACATAAGCGACCCATATGCTGTTAGGCAAATGGTTTTCTGCACCAAAACGTGAAACTGCAAGCACTGATCTCCAGCAACAGTGGTGCTACTGCCGTGCACCTGCGGCAGGAAACATGCTTGTCTGCGCTTCAGAGTTCTGTGCCGTGAAGAGGTTCCACCAAACCTGCCTTCAGATGAAAAGGGTACCGAAACAGTGGGTGTGTCCTAGCTGTAGGAAACTAATCAATGCCCAAAAAAAAAAAAATTTAATTACTCAGTCTTACTTACGAAAGGTGTGTGTGTGTGTACTGTGCGCATCCAATACTGTGCTAATCTACCTGTACTGTACTACCTGTTCAGTGAATACTTGAATCCTGCACCTGTAACTGAAAGCCATCACTTGATTGTATATTTTATATTTTTCTCTATATATTTTCATCACACTAGTCATACTGTTAATATATCTTTACTTTTGTGGGCATCTGAGGGTTGCTTCCAAACAACTTGTCATTGTATTTATATAGTGACAATAAAGCGCTACTACTACTACTAAATGTGTGAATGTTAATGAACTGATATTTTATTGTAAAGTATTTAACTGTTAAGCCAATGCTATTGTCTTCTGTGTCTGTAGCAGTATCTGTAGCGCTCTTAAAACATGGATAGGTTACTCAAATCTAGTGAGTGAGAAAAATAGTCACAACAAAAGTTAGAAGCAAATCAAAAAGGTTTATTTTCTGTTGACACAAATTCACTCAAAGGGCACCACAGAATCTGGTACATTTGTTAGTCCACAACATACACTCACAATTTTATCAGGATAAGTAACATCATTTTCTTTTTCTATGTCTGTGAAAGTTATTGGCACAGTGCTTTGTAAGATAGTATACTTCTGACGGAGTACTCCTATGACTCTTTCGATGTGAATCCTCAAAGAGGCTAGAGATCTTGTATTCTCTATGTCAACAGGATCTAACTGTGTTTTTCCACGAGTAAATGCTGGAATTTTTAATTCAGCCTGACACCTTTCAACAGACTCTTTCACCAGAAACCCCCGGTCTGCCAAAACAACATCCCCTGGGAGAATATTAGGTAAAAAATTACTGTGTTCTGTAATGAACTTAACCCTTAAACTAATTGAACCTTGAGGGCAAATGCCAATTAAATATTTCATGGTGTGATGTGATTTGTATCTTGAGTAACACTGTGCACTGGGTCGCAATCTACTTGGTTTCTCTAGAAAAATTTCAAAACAATCAATGATACAAACAGTCTTCTCGTAGTCACCATTTCTAAATACATATGGAAGAGATGTTCTTAAAGATTCTCTTTCAGGCCACACCACTAGACTTGGCACCAGTCTACAATAAATCAAATTCACACAGTGTTTGAAGTACCTGGAGACAGTAGTTGGGTCGATACCAAAATAAAAACCTAAAAAGTCAAATGTTATGTTCATTCGAAGCTTCATCAAAGTCAACATGTATTGTTGAAAACATGTTAGCGATGATTTAAGTTTGAGAAATGGAGCCAAATATTGAAAAATGGCCATAAGACATGTATAGGTTGCTAACCTGGTGAGGTTATTCACCTTTTTATCATCATTCTGCAAACTAATCTCTGTCAGGGTCTTCCTATTTATTTTGTCCCTTAACAACATATTTTCAGTCCTTAGAGCTTGGCATTCTAGCTCAAGACACTGGATGTGGTTACGACAGGTTTCAGAGGTGCATGGTGGTGTTGCAGGATCAGGCTGGACAGGATCTTCATCGCCTGAGTCTTCCAAAGGATCTGTGATGGGGGGCTCCTTCAAAGGCTCTGTGGTGTGGTCTTCTTTTGCTGCCTTGTTCGGGGGACAATCAGTTGATGTCCTGATGAAAACACAGAAGCAGCAAAAGAAGCTTTCATGCATACAATACTGATGGCAGTTTGACATGTTTACATATTTACAGTTTGACATATTTAATGGAAATCAAATGATATTAGCCTTCATTGAATGAGTTAACTAAAAGTGAACTATTTAATCAGACAGGAGTTTGACCTACCCACCTTTGACAGATGGCTTCTGCGGATAGCTTTGCCTGCTCTATTTTGTGTAATTTTGCCTTCAGCCTTCTGTTGAAAACCTCCAGTCTTGTTATTCGTCTCCTCTTCTCCGGAGATGGAAGGTAGTCAAAAATGGATGGAATAAAATCTGGACTCAACGGGTTATCACTCTTTCTCCCTACAAAATAAAAAGGAATATTTCAACACAGGGTTTGTTTACCGTTAGCTTGCTACACGCTGACTTGCTAACAGGTTACTAGGCTGCGCCAGAGCTACACTTGTTGAGTTAAAACGGGACATCACAGTGTCCATTACTTAGCTATAACAACAACTGGGTGCTGTAATTCAAGTAGGTACTTCGGTAACATGAAACCGACGTGGACACACCTCGGGGCTCTTGATGATCGCTCTGCCGGCTGATTTCAGGGCAACCATCCCGCGGTGTGTCCGCTCTCCGCCAGGTGGATTCTCAGTGTCCGCACCGCAGGGAGCTGAACACGGCGGGATGGCTCCGGCTGATTTCACCAGAGAGGAGGCAGGCGGACAGGGAGACACAGACACACGACCGCGGGTCTCTCTGCTTCCTCTGTCCCCGGTGGTGTGAGCTGCTGAGGGCAACAGACGCACCCACAGCACTTCGTACATGTACTCGCAATAAAAACTGCACTGAACCCAACGTTTTATTGCCTTCACCACTCAACAAGCATACTAATAGCGGCAGCCAGGAAAACCCATGGCACCTGTGACGTCACACGGAAGCCCCGCCCCCAGTCTGGAATTCCAGGAAGGATTTCCAAGCAGCAAATTCAAAATCGCAAATTTCATGCGTTTATGAAATGTTTTGGTGTAGAGTCCAATGATCATTATTGTTCCTCTGTGTATGTATTATCATTATGTATTGGGTGTAGTGTCAGCTTTCTGTAGGCCTTTAAGAAGCATTTCAAACTCAAAGACCTCACAAAGAAAGGCATCCAGGCCTTCCGCAACTGTAGAGGGTCCTACGTAGCCAACCTAGACGGGGGCTACTTTTTCAATTTGGTGGTTCTTCCTAAAGACCTGAAGAAGCCTGAAGAACACCTCCTCAACAAAAAAAAATTCCTGGAAGTTGCTGTCGATGTCTTCAGGAGGGTTGGAGAAGACTTTAAGGACAGGCTCCTTAATCTGACAGAGGAAGACCTCTGCAGGCCAACCATTCAAAAACAGCACCTGATGGACATCGAGAAGTTCGAAGTCCTGGATCAGGATCTGGGCTTTGTACTTCAGCTGCCGCAGGCCTCAATTGACGAGGTAAATTCAAAAACCACAGCGTTGATGATTGTGCCAACTGTCACAAGGTTCGGCCAGAAACAGCCAGGCTTCCTGTCTCTGGACTTCATCAACAAATTTGAGGTCCACAGCATTACAGTGCACTGTGCATGTGTCAGCCAAAAGCCTTTTTCCTTAGCCTTTTGGACTTCCGTAAATGCCCAGGACAGAAGAATCACAGGAATAGGTTTAAAATATATAACAATTTTATTAGGTAGATAAAAGTGTAAATTGTCCTCTAAAATAGCCTAAGCTAATAAGAAAGTGAAATAAAAGAAGTTAAATTAAAACAGTCCAGTTTGTGACGCGAGTGGCCTTCCGTAGGCGCGCCAGTCGTGGAGGAGTGGGGAAGCCCGGCTGGTGACGTCGCTGCTCTGACGGCCGAAGGCTGAGGGAATCCCTGATGACGTCCGTGGCTCGTCCAGGAAGCGGCCCAACCTCGGACAACAGTAGCAAGCGTCAGCGCGGAGCCAGCAAACAGTGCAACCACGATAACAGAGGCAACAATAAAGGAGGTGTCTTACGTCCCTTTTTGTGGTTGTTAGCGAGCGTTGTATGGAAGACAGGTCGGCGTCGGGTCCTCCAGGTCTGGTCAAGGCTCCAGTTGGAAGTCAGCCGTGTCAGCCGCGTTGTACCACTCTGGTGCAGACCACGGTCCTTCGGGCTCGCTCGTTCTGGTTCGGTTCGTTTCGTTTCGTTTCGTTTCATTTCGTCCGGTTTCGTCCGGTCTCGTCCTGCTCTCCAGGTCTACCAGTGTTGGCTCGCCTCCTCCGTCCGATCCCCACTGCCTTCCACTCTCCAGGGCCCACCAGTGCCGGCCCACCAGTGCCGGCCCACCCGCCGCCGCCGCGTCCGATCCCTGCGGAATCCCCCACTGACCTCCCTCCTAGTAAGTCTGCAAACATCCTTTTTATACCAAACCCTCTCAGTGTTCAAGCAACAGGATAGGTGGAGTCCTAATTGTCTGTGTAGCAGATCAGGTGTTGGCAATTGAGTCATTAGTGAGCCGCAGAGGAGACGGTATGTGGGTGGCAGTCAATTTAGAACATACGGTGCACTCATAACACAGCAAACAGTAGCACAGCAACCAGTATATAAAAACACAGCAAACAGTGAATAAACCAACAAACAAAATACCCCACCTCCAGCAGGCTGACAATTCCCCCCCGCCTTGAGTATAGTCGACCCGACTATCACGGACAGAATCGTACTGGTTTGTTACCTTGGGTCGAGCGTGAAGAACGCCGCAGGGGCAACTGGTCCCCATTACCTTGAGGAGCAGGCGGGACTGGGGGGGTAGGCGACCCAGGCACACTGCTCAATGGCGGACCTTGCGCAGGACCATCCGTCTGGGTGGAGGGTCGTCCTGCGCCAGTTCTTGGGGGCCCTGACGGTGCCTTCCTTCAAGCATAGAAGGTCAGGGGCCAGTAGGCCCTCCCTGGGCCTGGTAGGCCGTGGTCCACGTCCCGGTCCTGGTCGGTGTCGTGTCTGGTTTCGTCTAACAGGGCCACTTTGCGTCGGGCGTCTCCCTCTAGGGCACTGAAGACAAAGTCTGCTTGCTGATCACCTGAGAGAGGTTGTGCGCGCAGCATAGCCTGCACCTGGGTCCGCCATTCCCCAAATCGCCGCCGCTCCCCGTTGAACTTTGGCAGCCATGGGGCACTATAAAACCAAGGCATAAACAAGGGTGAGGCTGGGGCATTAGATACATTAGGCCTACTTTTATCACCAACAGCATTTTGACTAGCATGGGTTTCTTCTGTGTCACTGGGCATCCTGCCGACAACGCCAGTTAAATGTCAGCCAAAAGCCTTTTTCCTTAGCCTTTTGGACTTCCGTAAATGCCCAGGACACAGAAGAATCACAGGAACAGGTTTAAAATATATAACAATTTTATTAGGTAGATAAAAGTGTAAATTGTCCTCTAAAATAGCCTAAGCTAATAAGAAAGTGAAATAAAAGAAGTTAAATTAAAACAGTCCAGTTTGTGACGCGAGTGGCCTTCCGTAGGCGCGCCAGTCGTGGAGGAGTGGGGAAGCCCGGCTGGTGACGTCGCTGCTCTGACGGCCGAAGGCTGAGGGAATCCCTGATGACGTCCGTGGCTCGTCCAGGAAGCGGCCCAACCTCGGACAACAGTAGCAAGCGTCAGCGCGAAGCCAGCAAACAGTGCAACCACGATAACAGAGGCAACAATAAAGGAGGTGTCTTACGTCCCTTTTTGTGGTTGTTAGCGAGCGTTGTATGGAAGACAGGTCGGCGTCGGGTCCTCCAGGTCTGGTCAAGGCTCCAGTTGGAAGTCAGCCGTGTCAGCCGCGTTGTACCACTCTGGTGCAGACCACGGTCCTTCGGGCTCGCTCGTTCTGGTTCGGTTCGTTTCGTTTCGTTTCGTTTCATTTCGTCCGGTTTCGTCCGGTCTCGTCCTGCTCTCCAGGTCTACCAGTGTTGGCTCGCCTCCTCCGTCCGATCCCCACTGCCTTCCACTCTCCAGGGCCCACCAGTGCCGGCCCACCAGTGCCGGCCCGCCCGCCGCCGCGTCCGATCCCTGCGGAATCCCCCACTGACCTCCCTCCTAGTAAGTCTGCAAACATCCTTTTTATACCAAACCCTCTCAGTGTTCAAGCAACAGGATAGGTGGAGTCCTAATTGTCTGTGTAGCAGATCAGGTGTTGGCAATTGAGTCATTAGTGAGCCGCAGAGGAGACGGTATGTGGGTGGCAGTCAATTTAGAACATACGGTGCACTCATAACACAGCAAACAGTAGCACAGCAACCAGTATATAAAAACACAGCAAACAGTGAATAAACCAACAAACAAAATACCCCACCTCCAGCAGGCTGACACATGCACTATAACAGCACAAGACCACCAGACACACCTCCTCTGGGCACGCAATGGCCTCCAGGACATTGTTGGGAATAACTACAGCCTCTACAGCTGCCTCGGGATGCATGAGGCCATCAACATGCAGACCCCCCTGGATGGCAGGGAGTTAGGGATGAAGAAGGAGCTGTTCGACATCTGTAAGGCCCCAGTGACCTTTTTCCAACTATACTCCACTTCCCCTCATGTCAAGTACAGTATGAGGTACTATCATCCCATCAGCGGCCTCATAACCCTCTGTGGTCTCCAGCATGTGGCCACAAAGCAGGCCATGGACACAGAAGCCTGGAGATATGTAAGCCATGTGAAAGAAATGGCGAGGAAGATAGTGGGCCAGCTGGGGGCCAGGGTGGAGTATGTGGCCAGGTTTGACAAGCCATCAACCATTTGCAACATGTACTCACCACAGCAGTACATAGATGAAGATGCGCTGCTGAAGCTTGTGTCCAAACGCCCTGTTTTGCTGCCCTTCCAAGGCAAGGCAGTTCCCCATACTTTTGTTAGATTTGGTTCTTTTAGTTGGAAGCTCAAGAACGGACCGGAGTAATTCAAGTGAAAATGAAGTCTTTATTTGTAGTCACACGTCAAAGCATATCAGCCCTGGGCTCAGTGGGAAAGAGTTCCCGCAGGAAGTCTGTCAGACTGCGCGCCGATTTCCGGGTATCATTTGTATTTATAGCCTCATAGGTTGGACTCACACTCGACCTAATATGATTGGACATGAGTAGGTTCAACATGCTTCGTCATTCTCTGGATCAGCCCAAAACAATGTGTGTGTGTGTGTGTGTGTGTGTGTGTGAATCTGCCCTTGCTTTCCCAGGCTTTCCTAATTGTTTTGTCTTTCTACTCCTGGATCACTTTAGGTCATAATGGAAAAGTACTGAGACTTATTTCATTCATAATGTCTAAGAACATAATGTCTCTTTCTCTCCCTTCTTTTTTTTTCTTCATCCCCTTCATCATCCACCATCCCCGCCGTTCATCATCATCATCATCATCATCATCCTCGCCACGATGTCTCGGCGCAAGCAGCCCAACCCCAACAAAGTCAAGCTGTGAGCAGTTGTTGCAGACACAAACACAACAAACCCCGCCCCCTCCCGCCCCGTCCCCGAGACTCGAGCGAACACGCGAGTGAGCGTTGCTTTACGAAAAGGACGGCAGTCATGGAGAACTCCACAGAGGAGATCCAAGAGGGGGGAGGAGCCAACACTGAGATAAACGAGAAGGAGGCGGAGCTAAAAGAGGAGAAAACGCACAATAACCTCAAAGGACCGATCAACGGCGTGTCGGAGGGAGCAACAAGTGGAGGAGAGAAGCTTCAGAACGGAGACCGAGGGGGAGGCGACCTCTCCTCCATCAACGCCATGATGTCAGCGGTGATGTCAGCAGCAGGGACCATAAACGGAGGAGGAGGAGACGAAGGAGAGAGTGGAGTCCCTCCGTTAAGAGGAGGCAGGACCCCGAGGAGAGCGGCGAGGAGCCGCCCAACAAGAAGGTGCCGGAGGACGCGGCGGCGGCGGTTCAGGGGTCGGAGGAGGAGCTGCTGCCGTGTCCCATCTGCTTCAACACCTGCAGCTCCAACGTTCTTGGATCAAATTTTTTAAAAAAAGCCAACGTTCTTGGACCAAAAAAAATAAAAAATGAAAAAAGCCAACGTTTTTGGACCAAAAAAAAAAAGAAAAAAAAGCCAACGTTCTTGGACCAAAAAAAATAAAAAATGAAAAAAGCCAACGTTTTTGGACCAAAAAAAAAAAGAAAAAAAAGCCAACGTTCTTGGACCAAAAAAAATAAAAAATGAAAAAAGCCAACGTTTTTGGACCAAAAAAAAAAGAAAAAAAAGCCAACGTTCTTGGACCAAAAAAAATAAAAAATGAAAAAAGCCAACGTTTTTGGACCAAAAAAAAAAAGAAAAAAAAGCCAACGTTCTTGGACCAAAAAAAAAAAGCCAACGTTCTTGAACCAAAAAACTAAACAAAAACAACGTTCTTGAACCAAAAAAAAAAAGAAAAAAAGTTTGGACAAAAAAAAACACACCCAAACTCTTGTGGTGTAGCAAAAAAACTAAACAAAAAAAATGTTCTTGAACCAAAAAAAAAAGCCAACGTTCTTGGACCAAAAAAAAAAAAAAAAAAAAGCCAACATTCTTGGACCAAAGAAAAAAGCCAACGTTCTTGGACCAAAAAAAAAAGCCAACGTTCTTGGACCAAAAAAAAAAGCCAACGTTCTTGGACCAAAAAAAAAAGCCAACATTCTTGGACCAAAAAAAAAGCCAACGTTCTTGGACCAAAAAAAAAAGCCAACGTTCTTGAACCAAAAAAACTAAACAAAAACAACGTTCTTGAACCAAAAAAAAAAGAAAAAAAGTTTGGACAAAAAAAACAAACCCAAACTCTTGTGGTGTAACAATATTCCAGGTGAAACTCCTGGCGAGAGTCGGTTGTTCTGGCCAAAAATGTATGTGGCTAATTTATGGTAAGTATTTTGTCAAAAATCATGTCTATAAAATAGGTACTAAATGACTCCAATGACCTGAAATGTGCTCCTAAACGTTTTTTGTCGAACAGCTCCGGAACGAAAGGTCGTAGACAGTCGGGAGTCTCGCTTTGAAATTCTTCCCTTGCACATGTTGTTGTCTAGTTATCTATCACGCACTATAGAGTTTATTTGGCCTTCATTCTGCAGTGCAAAGTCCAGATTTGTTCTGGATCGCTGTGGAATTGGAAAATGGAGTGCCACATAGGGTCCAGCACCAAACGACCACGGAAAAATGGCAAGTGTAATTATGTTTTGAAGACTGAGATAATCATACAGTAGATTCCTTCAGAAGTCTGTGTCTACATACAGGATAGTGACATAAAATCCTTAAAGACAAAATGTAATTCCCAGAAAGATACATTCTTATATGTACTTAAACCCGGAGCAAAGTGATATATATATTTAAATTGAGCATTTCTCTCCCCTCCAGGTCCAGTTGCTGTTACCGTGACAACTTACTCATTATAGTCACATTGGTGGCTCTGGTCTGCGCATTCATTCAGTTATTGTTAATGCTGATGCATTACAAATATATATAAACAAAATTTGATTTGTTTGAGTCTTGGACTCATTATGTTCTAAAAAGAAAATGTTTTAAAAAAATAAACGTTTGCTAAAATCATGTCATTTGTATGTCTTTCTTTAAGACTTATTTTCTTTAGGGCTATATCATAGATGGGAATATGGGAATTTTCCGAAACTTAATCTATGGCAGGTTAGGATTAGGGTATAATAGACAAGAATGTGGAAATCCTGTAGATAAGAATGTGGAAATTCCGTAGATGAGAATGTGGAATATTCCACTTTCTGATCTATTGCATGGTCTATGATAGATGAGAATGTGGAATATTCCACTTTCTGATCTATTGCATGGTCTATGATAGATGAGAATGTGGAATATTCCACTTTCTGATCTATTGCATGGTCTATGATAGATGAGAATGTGGAAATCCCGTAGATGATAATGTGGAATATTCCACTTTCTGATCTATTGCATGGTCTATCATAGATGAGAATGTGGAATATTCCGCTTTGACACATTTTAATAGTTACAGTATATTAAAAACAAAAAGTTAGAGCTCATGAATTTTGCTCACCGTGTGGTCGAGGCTGCTCCATATGTCTATCCACTTCCTACTTCCTGTTGACACAGGAAGTCCAAGTTTTCAACTTGAAAACTTAAACTTAAATTTCTTTAAGTAAACTCAACTTGTTGAATTTACACTGTAAATTCAACAAGTTGAGTTTACTTAAAGAAATTTAGGAAACCGATTACCTTGGGAAAAGTAAGTTAACAAACTTAATTGTGTGAAGTAGCGTGAAATTATAATTTCACGCACACTTTTACCAAGGTAATCGGTTTCCTCAATTTCTATTAGTAAACTCAACTTGTTCGAATTTACAGTGCATACATGCATCATTCAACAGATTGAAGCAGCACTAGCAGCTTGGTATGTTTGCTCTGTAACTTCTTGATTTTTGCCAGATATAAAGCGTTGATACCTGACTGCTTTTGCTCTATTTCAGTGTGTAACATGTCAGTCTCACCTTAGATGTTGTTTTTTATTGCACTTTGGATTGTTTCAAAAGTTAATTTATATCACATGGTCAGCACATGGTCAGTAAAATGACATAGGTGTAAATGTGGAATTTCTCCATCAAAATTTCAAATTTTGTAGAGGATCATTTCTGCAGCTAGAAACGCTCCTCTTTCGTCTGTGTGCTTCATGCAACCTGTGTTTGTTAGTGTTTACCCACTGACACTGCCTTTTAATGCGTTAAAGTGTCGTTTTCAGCCATGCTAATTCATGAGCTAACAGTAATGCTGTAGATCAGAAATGGGAAACGTGGTACTATATGTAGATCAGAATTGG
This sequence comes from Odontesthes bonariensis, assembly GCF_027942865.1. NCBI lineage: Eukaryota > Metazoa > Chordata > Actinopteri > Atheriniformes > Atherinopsidae > Odontesthes > Odontesthes bonariensis. Next base: position 1,403,887 of record NC_134516.1, read on the forward strand.
GAAACGTGGTACTATATGTAGATCAGAATTGGGAAACGTGATACTATATGTAGATTAGAATTTGGAAAAACCAACCGCAACCCTAACTCATACGCTCATTTATTTCATGGCCCTCTGCAGGTCAAACATATGACATCTGGCTTTAAGCAAGATGGTGAGTAGATATTCATGGCATGTTTATAGTGCGTGTGTGTGTGTGTGTAAAAAAATGCAGCTCATTAATTTTGCTCCCTTTTCTATTGCACACAGGCACATAAACTGTGCGGTCTGTGCTACCGCACATATAGCGACCTGAAGCAGCACTTGAATGTCAGTCACACCATCAAAAATATGGACGAATTCACCCTCCTCATGAAATATGGCAATGCAAGGTAAGAGTTGCCTTTCTAATTGTATTTTCTTTTTTAGTATGTCTTGTGCAGCATAAATAAAATTGAAAATGCTTGAATGTGAAATTGTCAAAATGCACTCCATTCATCTAATAGCATCCACTGGATGGCTCTTTTCCTTCAACAGAACACGGGCACATTTGGATTGCACCATCTGTGATGGGAAGGCCTTTGTCCGCCTGGACAAGCACTTAATTCACACCCACTTGATCACATCCACCGAGGCAAGCGCATCTAGCTAATCTATGTGCATGACACGCATAATCTTTTGGTTGACGGCAATATTAAAATGTTTCTCTAATTTCAACAGGAAAGGGAGCAGATTGTCATCCAGGCCAAACATTTGGCAATTGTCAAAGAATTTGCTATTCTGCGCGAGTCAGACCCGTTCCCACCGCTAGTCTCAAACCTGGGAATGGCCATTGATTCAGGTATGGCCGACTTTTTCTTCTTTAATTTTAAAAAAATAATAATAATTTAAAGGAGCAGTGTGTAAGATTTGCTGTTCGCTAGATTCTGTAATTTCCAATTACGTTTAAATGTGGTTGCTAGATTCTGTACTTTCCGATTGCCCCTGAAGGCTAGTGTTAGCAAGCTGGTCCATATGCTAATAAAAGCTAATTATGTTTGCAATTGTGTCTATCTACAAACGACTGTTCTCGACAAACAGACGGCGAGACCCCGTTGGACTTGGGTCAGCCTGAGGTACAAGTAGACCACCCGAGAACCTCAACTCCCACCCGTGTCATGAGCCCGAGCTCCACATACGAAACCCAGGAGTTACACCGTGAAAGCACACTCACAGACGAAGGCATTTTTTCAAACCTTGCGTTTGATGAGAGTGACGTCACCCGGCCCTGCCTCGCATCAGCAGCAGCGGCCGCCCCGACCCACACCCAACCGGCACGGTCCCCGCAGCAGCTGACCGGACCCCTCCCATGGAGACATCCCAATTCTCCGGTTTCTCCAGCTCCAACTGCGCGGCTGGGCACAGTTACGAGGAGTTGGCCAGCAGGGTTGCCAAACTCGAGCGCACGCTGTTGGAAAAACAGACGGCCGACTCTGGTGGCAGAAGGTCCGAAGAGCTCCAACGGACCCCGAGGTCGGTCCAGAAGGGCGAGCAGGCTGAAAGGCTGTACGAAAAAGTCATCCGTGACTTTCAGCAGTTTCGTCTGGGAGCCCGGACGGGCCGCAAGGACATCGATAACGCACATCAGTGCGCCAGCCATTGCCTCCGGTACTGCAAGTACATGGTGGGCGGACTGACCGAGAGCGCGACAGCGAAGGACCTGAGGTTCCTCGTTCGGATGGACAGGCTGCGGCAATATCCAGTCTACCTCAAGGGCAAGGGCTACATGCCAACGACTATAAGGAATATGATGATTAATGTGGGACTTTTCTACAAACACATCAGTCACGCTTTCCTTGCGAAAAGTAAGTTGAAGTCTGAAGACGTGAGTAGGGTGCTCTATGAGCTGAAGAGATTAAAGTCGGAGATCCACAGCCAGGTCGTCGTCCGTCAACAGAGGGTCAGGCGCAAGAAGACGGGTATTGTTGTTGTTATTTATTAATAAAATTATTTATTGGGGCCAAGCAGCGCAAGTCACTATATTTATTTAACACTGTTTTCAACCATTGCACTTTAGAAAGAGGTATTGTGAAACCCATCTGTTTCTCTTCTCCTGGTCTATTATCTCCATAGAAGAGAAGCTGGACTCATCTCAAGAGGTGGAATTCTTGATAAAAGCAAAAAAGAGAATTACACAAATTTTAGCCACGCTTCCACAGGCAGTCAAGCAGAATGGACATGCAAAGCTGATGGGCTACATGATGGGTTACCTTTGTATAATCAGTGGGCACAGGTCCGTGGTCCTTACAAATATGCTCCGGGAACATGTGGTCAACGCCGACAGGTGGATGGGGGGAAAGCGCTTCCAGATACTAGTGAGTACAATTGCTCATTCAATTCAATTCAATTCAATTTTATTTGTATAGCCCAAAGTCGCAAAACACATTTTGCCTCGCAGGGCTTTACAATCTGTGCAGGGAGTCACACCCTCTGCCCTTAGACCCCCGTAGGTGGTTTAATCCCCTAATGGTTTAGTCCCCTGGTGGTCATCAGCTTTAAACATCGAATTAGCCATGTTTTCCATAGACTTGAATGGCTTCTTGCCATGTGGGTGATTTAACAAAAAAAAGTTTCTTTTCCATTCATTCATTCATTCATTCATTCCTCAGGTAGACGAGCACAAGACGGTCAAAAGCTTTGGGCAGGCCTCCTTGGTCCTCGACCACACAGAGTACTCATGGCTAGAACAGGTCACACTGGGCAATTGCTGGAGCGCTGCTGCAGCAGCCGAAACCAACGTTTTCCACACTACCCTTGGCGGACCCATCATGAAGCCCATCAACTTCCTGCACCTGGCCTGGTCAGCTTCAATGCCATACGTAGCAGCGTGGCCACTCAGGTAGGCAAAACTGACACTGAGATTCAAATCGATTCACACGTCATACTTTTTCCTGTGTTCTTTTCTCATCCTGTGGCTCAGAGGTGGAGCGGGTTGTCCACTAATCAGAAGATCGATGGTTCGATCCCCTCCAGTCTGCATGTCGAAGTGTCCTTGGGCAAGATAATGAACCCCGAAAGGAGCTATATAAGTAGAGTCCATTACCATTTAACATCCTTTCTCTTTGTTTTCCCTGGTTCTCAGGCCGCCAAGCACCTGACGGAGAGTGAGCGGTGCAAAGTTGCACGATCTATGTGCCATGACCCAAGCACAGCAGAAAAGTTTTACGTCGCTCTACCCGAGAGGGATGAAGCCTACGAGACCCGGCAGCTCCGCTTGAAGGCCCTCCACATTGAAAGCAGGAAAAGGAAGGCCCGTCCAAAGGCACTCAAGTAGTCTGAGATCCTCTGCGACACGTCCTCCGAGGAAGACGACGAGCTGGTCTGTGACGACGAGCCTGACTCCAGTTCCTCACTGTCATCAGAGGAGCTCATGGTGATGAGGGAGAAAAGGACCGGGAAGAGGAAATGCCACAGTCCTATCCACGACTCCCCCGTAGAAGAACCTGCTGTGCACATTTATACGCCATCCAAGATGAAAGTGGATATTGAAAGACTCAAACCATCCATTGCGCAGTATTATCACGACAAATGGCAGGTCACAGTCAATGTCGAGAGGGAAGATGGGTCTCAGTACCACCACAAAGAGATGTCATACCCTCCAGCCATGCTTTTTGCCCAAGACACGCCAGCCATTCCAGACACAACAGCCATCGAAGACACGCTAGCCGTCCCAGACACGCCAGCCGTCCCAGACACATCAATCACATAGAACAGGGATGTCAAACTGATCCATAAAGGGGCCTAGTGGCTGCAGGTTTTCAGCCCAACCATGCAGCAGCACACCTGACTTGGCTCATTCAATCGACTCAACTAAGCTGTGCAGTCCAGTCCAGTACAGCTCAGTTGAGTGATTGAATGAGCCAAGTCAGGTGTGCTGCTGCATGGTTGGGCTGAAAACCTGCAGCCACTAGGCCCCTTTATGGATCAGTTTGACACCCCTGATGTAGAAGATATGTTCACAGTTCGAATGTCCAAATTTTACTGTTGAAATATTTTTTTGAGAAAAGGCAAGTGCTAACCCTAACCCTAAGTGCACTTTATTATTTCAATCACCAACACTTGTGCATTCAAGGCATCATGTAAGTCTTAGAAAATCACTTGTGTGCATGTGTTGAAATGTGTTCACAACAATTCTTGAAATGTTGAAAGAAAAAACAATAAATGTTTGCTTAAAAGCACGCCATTTTTGTTTTTCAAATGTTAATATAGATGAGAATTTGTAAATCCAATAGATGAAAATGTGGAATAATCCACTTTCTAATCTAATGCATGGTCTATCATAGATGAGAATGTGGAATAGTCCACTTTCTAATCTATTGCATGGTCTGTCATAGATGAGAATGTGGAACAGTCCACTTTCTAATCTAATGCGTGGTCTATCATAGATGAGAATATGGAATAGTCCACTTTCTAATCTATTGCATGGCCTGTCATAGATGAGAATGTGGAACAGTCCACTTTCTAATCTAATGCATGGTCTATCATAGATGAGAATATGGAATAGTCCACTTTCTAATCTATTGCATGGCCTGTCATACATGAGAATGTGGAATAGTCCACTTTCTAATCTATTTTATGGTCTATCATAGATGAGAATGTGAAAACCGTGTATATGAGAATGTCTATCCACTTCCTGGATAGCTAGCTGAAGTTAACAACAGGGTCACCAAAAATTTATAATTGCATTGAGCATATTTGGGTCGATACCTGTACACCTGAGGTGCTAAGTGTTGAAACCTGACTGCTTTTGCTCTATTTCGGTATGTTATGTATTAGTATCACCTTAGGTGTTGTTTTTTAATGCACTTTATTTTAATCGTGTATGACTGGACATTTGACAAAGTGTCACAGGGGAAATATAATAGATGTGTATATGGAATAATCCACCTTCTCATTTAGTGGCCTTTTTTTCCCCCATCACATGCTCACATATGCCCTGCTCACTGTGACAACTTCCTGTCCTGGCCATTTTTGCGACGGCTGCGGCAGGTGAAGGTGACTCAACAGGTGCACGGACAGAGAGAATGGTAAGTTGATATGTTTACGGCTGGAAATGCTTGTTTTTCATGCCTGTGCTTCATGTAGCATTTGTTTGTTATTGTTTACTGACTTCTGCTGCCTTTCAATGTGTTAAAATGTCCTTTTCAGGCCATGCTCGTATATGAGCAAACGCTAACGCTAACACAGATCAGAATTTGGAAACATGTGGTCCGATAAGTAGATTCAGGGCTCTCAAGTTTTCAAGTTTGCTTGGAGTGAGATTCGGGCGGGGCAGGGGCTGGGCCGTGTGCGCGGAGGGGGGGGTGGGTTCTTTCGTTGTTGTTTTTTTTTGGGGGGGGGGGGGGGGGGGGGGGGGCTGGTCCCTTGCAGTATTCCATCACCATAAACTAGCTAAAAAACAATTGTTTTATTTATACCAAAATCACAAATCTTCACTTTTACACTAAATTCTGCTATATTTTAAAATAAATTGTTTTAGGTATGCAAAGTCTTAACAAACAAAAATTTTTTATGAGAGTTGTTGTAAGTGTTTGTGGCAGATTGTGATGCTTGATGACTGATATTGGGGGCTCCCTTTTAAAGCACAGCCATTTTCACAGTCATGATGGATGACAGAGTTCCATTCAGAGCCAACGTGTTCCTGGTCTTGGTTTTATTGAGCCCCACCATGGAAAAAACCCTCTCTGCATCAGCATTTCAGTGCGGCAGAACTAATACCAGTTTGGCAATTGTAAATAGCCTTATTGGGAATCTGCTCATACCAGTCACCTTTGAAAAGAATTAACCACGGAAGCCTAATTACACTCCTACATATTTTTCATTTTTCATTAAGTTGCTCATGTCAAAGGGTGTGTGCTGAATATTTAGGTCTACTACTCCAACGAACACTTTAATCGGCAGGTATTGGTCTTTTACAAAGAGTAGGAAAACTATAGTAACTAACAAAAGATTAAAATAAATGAAGATATGACCTGCTGAAGATCCTGACGGTTCTCTTCCACCTCCAGCTCGTCTACAACTTCTGCACGCATTCAGAGCATAAAGGTTATGTCCGCTGTGCATTCATGGAACGCGTGCTTGCAGCTTAAAGCTATTTCAGACCTCACCCGGCAACAAGAAATTCTGTTTTCTGATTGGCTGAGAAATTCTGTTTTGTGATTTTCCCATGGGTTGCTAAATCAAGACAGCTGTACCAGAGCTATATTTCTGAGCTGTACGAGCGCACCTGCCATTGACTCGTTTATAGTATCGGCCATTATAATTTCTGTGCGACGAAGTTGATCATTTCTCAGCGTGAGAAATGGCATGTGTGGCGTGTGAGCGTGTGAACTTGTTGAAATGCGTGTGTCTCACGCTCATTGCGTGAGACTTGAGAGCCCTGGTAGATTAGAATTTGTAATTACTTGGTTTAATTCCATATTCTCATCTGTTACCTTCACATCATTGTCCATCCTGCTGCAATGTGCTTTGTTTGCAGGAGCAGCAGCAACAGCAGCAGGGGGAGGAACAACAGGAGAAGCAGCAGCAGCAGGAGCAGCAGGGGGAAGAGCAGAAGGAGGAACAGCAGGCGCAGCAGCAGAAAAAGCAGGGGGACGAGAGCGTGGACCAGCAGATATACAGCCAATACAGGGCCACAGTCGAAGCCATATTCCGCCATCGAGGCATGCCCGTGCCCCCTGAATTTTCACATCCCGGGAAAGGGTACGATCTCGTGCCATGTCACCAGGAGGAGGAGAAGCCCTGTGGCCAAGCCCTGAGTGGCACTCAAAAAGAGTATCATTCCCTGACATTGTGTCACGATGATGATGAATCTTCCTCAGCGACAGGCACCTCCAACTATGTCACTGCATGGGAGTCACCTGCTCGCTCCTCCCTCTCTTCCCCGTTCTTCACACCTTGGGCCACTCCCGAGAAAATATGGGTCCCAGGCAGTTCATCATCCTCCAGCAGTCAGGACAGCCAGGACACCATCAGCTGGAGTGAATGGGAGTCACAATTTTGTCCCTTCCACGATTCATCTTTCTTCACACCTCAGGACAGTTCAGAGTGATTCAGAGTGAATCTGACAGCCGGAGTCACTCCACGGCTTGGCCCCCCCCCAACTCCTGAAGCTGCCTGCAACTTTTGGATCCTCAAGTGAATTGCCATTGTGTATTCTTGAACTGTCAAATAGAAATAAATGTTTGCTGAAATCATGTCATTTGTATGTTTCTCAATTGGTGATAAAGATGAGAATATGGACATTTTGTAGATGAGAATGTGGAATATTCCACTTTCTAATCTATTGCATGGTCTGTCATGGATGAGAATGTGGAATAGTCCACTTTCTAATCTATTGCATGGCCTGTCATAGATGAGAATGTGGAATAGTCCACTTTCTAATCTATTGAATGGTCTATGATAGATGAGAATGTGGAATATTCCACTTTCTGATCTGTTGCATGGTCTATGTTGTGGAGAAATTGCTGAAGTCAATGGTCAACGGTGAGGTCAGGAGGGAAGAAACTGTTCAGAAGTCTTTGATGTCTTATGCTGTAATATTTTTTGACGCTTGGCCAAGGAGAATTAGAGACACTCAAAATATATCATATGTGCCTGAGTCGGTCTCACATTCTGCCGAACTCCTGCTGGTGGATAGACTTTAAACCTCAAGCTAACACCACAAGGCTATACGCCCCAAATTAGGAGACAGAGAATGTTTTTACCAATGGAGGTGTTATTGTCAACATATTCTAGTCTGGAGACACAGATGTCTGTTTATGTCAAAGGCAGGCTTTCTATTATGTCTGAGATAAGCAGCAACAAGTCGCTTCGACCCTAGTCGGCTCACAAACCAGGCGAGAGCATGTTTAACTTCCAGACAGTCATGTTTTACATTTGGCTTTTACTTTGTGCCCCCATCACAGCTGAAATTGCAGTGGAGGATATTTTGTGTTCGTGTGTTCTGATTTGCTGTTGCTATTTTAGTCCACTAGATGGAGACATTGCCATAGCAGGTGAAATCTGGATCCCTCTGGTGGCTGTTCAGCACTTGTTGTGCTTTGCAGAAGTGCAAAACAATTATTGAATTCTTATTGTTGTTTTTTGTGTTTCCTTTTTTTAAGATTCTATCATTTTGTTTAAGTATTGTCAGTAATATCTTCCAAAAATAACATGCATTCACAATATTTAGCTGTTATAGTCTGGGTTCAGAAAACATTTATTTATGCAGGTTTGACTGGTGTGAAACCTACAAAATGTCAATTACAAAGAATAATTGTATGTCCTGAAGCATTACAGTGTGAAATTATATAAGCAGGTGAAGAACTTTACGTCGACTATGGGGTCAGACAGCGCCCATTTGGTGGGGAAGCCATGGGACTTTCGTGGCTGGATGACTGAACTGAATTCAGCCCACCTCCCACTGTCAAAAATAGGGTTGAGTGTGATGTGAATAATTTCATTTTCTAATTTATCACTTAATGTTTAAGTGCAATTTTTTGTTTCAACTTTGTGGTACGTATTGTGGTAGTGTAATTTGTAGTAGTATTTTTAGTTATTTGTAGTTAGTATTTATTGCAGTAAAAGTTCAGTGAAACCTTTAATAGTATTGTTGTAAGAGGGTCCTCTTCAGGGCAGAGGAGGACGTGAGGCAGATTGGCAAAAACCTGGAAGAAGGCCGGCACATCACAGAGGAGCAGAAGACCAGGTTCCGCTACTGCTGTGAGGCCGTGCTGCTTCTGAAGCAATACCAGAGGCCAAAGGTGGTGGAGAAACTGACGGTGAGGGAAAAGAAAACTGCGATACCAATTTTGTCATTGTGGTTTTCTGAACGTCTCTGACGTTCGTTTGGGTGCCATTTTGTTTCCAAGGCAAAAGAGTGGCTTGAGCGCAAGTGGTACGGAAACTATGTGGTGGTGGTCCACCAAGCGGCAGGGAATCCGGCTGCCTCCTTTGGACTGGCAGAGGGCGACGACGCTGTAAGATGGGTTTTTGGCGTTGTTGAAAGCAATGCCAGCGGCGGTGTTTCCTGACTGCTTTTAACCATGCTGGCTTCTCTCCCTCTGCAGCTGCTCAAGGCGTACTTCACAAAAATCAGGGCCGGCTATCTGCAGGACAGTGATGTAGAGGACCCCTGCTTTTTCCTCAGCCGCTCTGGTTCCGCAGTAAAGAGCGCCCACGTGGACTTGAGCCGTCTGCACCGACAGTGAGTGTACGACTTTACTTGCTCTGGACTTATTTTCCTTTGCAGCGCTCGCACCCAGGGCTCTGGAATCCTGACGTCGGCTTGTCCTGTCCGCTTGCATTTAGCCAGTTAGGGTTCCTCAAGCGGTTACTGGGGCTCACTAAAACCCTGTGCACTGCACTGTCTCTCTGCCTTCCAGCTACAATCTGCCGACAGTCAGCAGCCAGGACGTGCTGCAGATCGTGGGCCGGGAAGTGAGGCTCCTGGAGGAGGACGTAAGGACTCCCCTCTTCTCCTACCTGGGGCTCTCGGAGGGCTCAGCTGAAACCCAGCTGAGTATGCAGCAGGTGGCGCTCGTGTCCATCAACCTGGAAGCTCTGGCAGGGTGGGTGCATTTGATCTTGGAGCGGCACTTTCTACTTGTACCAAGGGAAAGCTGCGTGTTTGGAAACATGTTTTAACTCATTCATCTGCACGTTCTCCTCCCTCAGCACCTCGGACGACGCCCAGAGCCCCAAAAGACCACGCAGAAGCTCAGAGGAGGACCTGGGTGCTTTCTTCCAGGCGTTTCCGGTCACCCTGGATGGCATGCCTCCTGTCAAGAGGAAGAGGGTTGAGGCTGGGTTCCCCCCATCAAGGGGCCTCTCTGACAAATGGCGGTCTGCTCAGCTGAAGCTGAGGCAGGACCACCTGACGAGTGAGTTCCTTTTTTTCTTTCTATGACCCTTCCTCAGCAGGTTCCAACGCAGGGTGTGTTTCGGTCCGCTCTAACCGCACACATCGGTATCTTGCTGTCTCCTAGCCAAATGGACCCGGCAGAGGCCCACCCTGGCTAAGGTTCAGAGCTTTATAGCCAGGTCCAACTGGACAGGGAACTGCATCTCTGCAGAGGAGGTCCTGGAGCACTGGGCGCCACCGACCATGGGTTCCCCGGAGGACGACCAGGACCTCGTCCGCCACATCCGGGAACAGAGGTGGGCGGGACTCTTGATTTCGGAGAGCAGGAAGACTGGCGCCGGAAGAGGCGGGTTGATGTCGCATGCCGGTTCCCCACGATGAAGCTGTGTGTTCAGAATCTGCCAGCCTTTAGCCGCGGTTTTGGCGCACGTGGCAAATCTGCTTGTGAATACTGATGCCTTTGTGCTCTTTTTACTTCCACAGGCGTCTTTGCGACCAGGGCTTTCACCAAAGGCTCCGTGCTGTGTGACTACCACGGCAAAGTGACGAGCGCTACTGAGGGCCGGCGCCTGATGGAGTCCCTGAAAGCGGGTGAAGACTGCTATATCTTCTTTTTTAAGTCCGGGGACCAGGAGCTGTGCATCAACTCCCAGGTTAACCCGTGCGAGTGTCACCCGCAGTTGCCCACGTTTGGACGGATGATCAATCATTCTGCCAAGAACTTTAACGTCAAGGGCGTGGTGTCAAAGTTTCAAGGCCTTGAAAACCCCGTCTTCCTGATAAAGGCCACTCGTGACACAAAAGCAGGTGAGGAACTTTACGTCGACTATGGGGTCAGACAGCGCCCATTTGGTGGGGAAGCCATGGGACTTTCGTGGCTGGATGACTGAACTGAATTCAGCCCACCTCCCACTGTCAAAAATAGGGTTGAGTGTGATGTGAATAATTTCATTTTCTAATTTATCACTTAATGTTTAAGTGCAATTTTTTGTTTCAACTTTGTGGTACGTATTGTGGTAGTGTAATTTGTAGTAGTATTTTTAGTTATTTGTAGTTAGTATTTATTGCAGTAAAAGTTCAGTGAAACCTTTAATAGTATTGTTGTAATTGCTCAAACTTTTTTTGGTTCTTTTCTGCTGGTAATAAATTGCTTATTTATTCCACTTCTTTGCTTCTAGCTCCTTTTTTCTAGTCGGCTCACAAACCAGGCGAGAGCATGTTTAACTTCCAGACAGTCATGTTTTACATTTGGCTTTTACTTTGTGCCCCCATCACAGCTGAAATTGCAGTGGAGGATATTTTGTGTTCGTGTGTTCTGATTTGCTGTTGCTTTTTTAGTCCACTAGATGGAGACATTGCCATAGCAGGTGAAATCTGGATCCCTCTGGTGGCTGTTCAGCACTTGTTGTGCTTTGCAGAAGTGCAAAACAATTATTGAATTCTTATTGTTGTTTTTTGTGTTTCCTTGTTTTAAGATTCTATCATTTTGTTTAAGTATTGTCAGTAATATCTTCCAAAAATAACATGCATTCACAATATTTAGCTGTTATAGTCTGGGTTCAGAAAACATTTATTTATGCAGGTTTGACTGGTGTGAAACCTACAAAATGTCAATTACAAAGAATAATTGTATGTCCTGAAGCATTACAGTGTGAAATTATATAAGCAGGTGAAGAACTTTACGTCGACTATGGGGTCAGACAGCGCCCATTTGGTGGGGAAGCCATGGGACTTTTGTGGCTGGATGACTGAACTGAATTCAGCCCACCTCCCACTGTCAAAAATAGGGTTGAGTGTGATGTGAATAATTTCATTTTCTAATTTATCACTTAATGTTTAAGTGCAATTTTTTGTTTCAACTTTGTGGTACGTATTGTGGTAGTGTAATTTGTAGTAGTATTTTTAGTTATTTGTAGTTAGTATTTATTGCAGTAAAAGTTCAGTGAAACCTTTAATAGTATTGTTGTAATTGCTCAAACTTTTTTTGGTTCTTTTCTGCTGGTAATAAATTGCTTATTTATTCCACTTCTTTGCTTCTAGCTCCTTTTTTCTAGTCGGCTCACAAACCAGGCGAGAGCATGTTTAACTTCCAGACAGTCATGTTTTACATTTGGCTTTTACTTTGTGCCCCCATCACAGCTGAAATTGCAGTGGAGGATATTTTGTGTTCGTGTGTTCTGATTTTGCTGTTGCTTTTTTAGTCCACTAGATGGAGACATTGCCATAGCAGGTGAAATCTGGATCCCTCTGGTGGCTGTTCAGCACTTGTTGTGCTTTGCAGAAGTGCAAAACAATTATTGAATTCTTATTGTTGTTTTTTGTGTTTCCTTGTTTTAAGATTCTATCATTTTGTTTAAGTATTGTCAGTAATATCTTCCAAAAATAACATGCATTCACAATATTTAGCTGTTATAGTCTGGGTTCAGAAAACATTTATTTATGCAGGTTTGACTGGTGTGAAACCTACAAAATGTCAATTACAAAGAATAATTGTATGTCCTGAAGCATTACAGTGTGAAATTATATAAGCAGGTGAAGAACTTTACGTCGACTATGGGGTCAGACAGCGCCCATTTGGTGGGGAAGCCATGGGACTTTTGTGGCTGGATGACTGAACTGAATTCAGCCCACCTCCCACTGTCAAAAATAGGGTTGAGTGTGATGTGAATAATTTCATTTTCTAATTTATCACTTAATGTTTAAGTGCAATTTTTTGTTTCAACTTTGTGGTACGTATTGTGGTAGTGTAATTTGTAGTAGTATTTTTAGTTATTTGTAGTTAGTATTTATTGCAGTAAAAGTTCAGTGAAACCTTTAATAGTATTGTTGTAATTGCTCAAACTTTTTTTGGTTCTTTTCTGCTGGTAATAAATTGCTTATTTATTCCACTTCTTTGCTTCTAGCTCCTTTTTTCTAGTCGGCTCACAAACCAGGCGAGAGCATGTTTAACTTCCAGACAGTCATGTTTTACATTTGGCTTTTACTTTGTGCCCCCATCACAGCTGAAATTGCAGTGGAGGATATTTTGTGTTCGTGTGTTCTGATTTGCTGTTGCTTTTTTAGTCCACTAGATGGAGACATTGCCATAGCAGGTGAAATCTGGATCCCTCTGGTGGCTGTTCAGCACTTGTTGTGCTTTGCAGAAGTGCAAAACAATTATTGAATTCTTATTGTTGTTTTTTGTGTTTCCTTGTTTTAAGATTCTATCATTTTGTTTAAGTATTGTCAGTAATATCTTCCAAAAATAACATGCATTCACAATATTTAGCTGTTATAGTCTGGGTTCAGAAAACATTTATTTATGCAGGTTTGACTGGTGTGAAACCTACAAAATGTCAATTACAAAGAATAATTGTATGTCCTGAAGCATTACAGTGTGAAATTATATAAGCAGGTGAAGAACTTTACGTCGACTATGGGGTCAGACAGCGCCCATTTGGTGGGGAAGCCATGGGACTTTTGTGGCTGGAGGACTGAACTGAATTCAGCCCACCTCCCACTGTCAAAAATAGGGTTGAGTGTGATGTGAATAATTTCATTTTCTAATTTATCACTTAATGTTTAAGTGCAATTTTTTGTTTCAACTTTGTGGTACGTATTGTGGTAGTGTAATTTGTAGTAGTATTTTTAGTTATTTGTAGTTAGTATTTATTGCAGTAAAAGTTCAGTGAAACCTTTAATAGTATTGTTGTAATTGCTCAAACTTTTTTTGGTTCTTTTCTGCTGGTAATAAATTGCTTATTTATTCCACTTCTTTGCTTCTAGCTCCTTTTTTCTAGTCGGCTCACAAACCAGGCGAGAGCATGTTTAACTTCCAGACAGTCATGTTTTACATTTGGCTTTTACTTTGTGCCCCCATCACAGCTGAAATTGCAGTGGAGGATATTTTGTGTTCGTGTGTTCTGATTTGCTGTTGCTTTTTTAGTCCACTAGATGGAGACATTGCCATAGCAGGTGAAATCTGGATCCCTCTGGTGGCTGTTCAGCACTTGTTGTGCTTTGCAGAAGTGCAAAACAATTATTGAATTCTTATTGTTGTTTTTTGTGTTTCCTTGTTTTAAGATTCTATCATTTTGTTTAAGTATTGTCAGTAATATCTTCCAAAAATAACATGCATTCACAATATTTAGCTGTTATAGTCTGGGTTCAGAAAACATTTATTTATGCAGGTTTGACTGGTGTGAAACCTACAAAATGTCAATTACAAAGAATAATTGTATGTCCTGAAGCATTACAGTGTGAAATTATATAAGCAGGTGAAGAACTTTACGTCGACTATGGGGTCAGACAGCGCCCATTTGGTGGGGAAGCCATGGGACTTTTGTGGCTGGATGACTGAACTGAATTCAGCCCACCTCCCACTGTCAAAAATAGGGTTGAGTGTGATGTGAATAATTTCATTTTCTAATTTATCACTTAATGTTTAAGTGCAATTTTTTGTTTCAACTTTGTGGTACGTATTGTGGTAGTGTAATTTGTAGTAGTATTTTTAGTTATTTGTAGTTAGTATTTATTGCAGTAAAAGTTCAGTGAAACCTTTAATAGTATTGTTGTAATTGCTCAAACTTTTTTTGGTTCTTTTCTGCTGGTAATAAATTGCTTATTTATTCCACTTCTTTGCTTCTAGCTCCTTTTTTCTAGTCGGCTCACAAACCAGGCGAGAGCATGTTTAACTTCCAGACAGTCATGTTTTACATTTGGCTTTTACTTTGTGCCCCCATCACAGCTGAAATTGCAGTGGAGGATATTTTGTGTTCGTGTGTTCTGATTTGCTGTTGCTTTTTTAGTCCACTAGATGGAGACATTGCCATAGCAGGTGAAATCTGGATCCCTCTGGTGGCTGTTCAGCACTTGTTGTGCTTTGCAGAAGTGCAAAACAATTATTGAATTCTTATTGTTGTTTTTTGTGTTTCCTTGTTTTAAGATTCTATCATTTTGTTTAAGTATTGTCAGTAATATCTTCCAAAAATAACATGCATTCACAATATTTAGCTGTTATAGTCTGGGTTCAGAAAACATTTATTTATGCAGGTTTGACTGGTGTGAAACCTACAAAATGTCAATTACAAAGAATAATTGTATGTCCTGAAGCATTACAGTGTGAAATTATATAAGCAGGTGAAGAACTTTACGTCGACTATGGGGTCAGACAGCGCCCATTTGGTGGGGAAGCCATGGGACTTTTGTGGCTGGATGACTGAACTGAATTCAGCCCACCTCCCACTGTCAAAAATAGGGTTGAGTGTGATGTGAATAATTTCATTTTCTAATTTATCACTTAATGTTTAAGTGCAATTTTTTGTTTCAACTTTGTGGTACGTATTGTGGTAGTGTAATTTGTAGTAGTATTTTTAGTTATTTGTAGTTAGTATTTATTGCAGTAAAAGTTCAGTGAAACCTTTAATAGTATTGTTGTAATTGCTCAAACTTTTTTTGGTTCTTTTCTGCTGGTAATAAATTGCTTATTTATTCCACTTCTTTGCTTCTAGCTCCTTTTTTCTAGTCGGCTCACAAACCAGGCGAGAGCATGTTTAACTTCCAGACAGTCATGTTTTACATTTGGCTTTTACTTTGTGCCCCCATCACAGCTGAAATTGCAGTGGAGGATATTTTGTGTTCGTGTGTTCTGATTTGCTGTTGCTTTTTTAGTCCACTAGATGGAGACATTGCCATAGCAGGTGAAATCTGGATCCCTCTGGTGGCTGTTCAGCACTTGTTGTGCTTTGCAGAAGTGCAAAACAATTATTGAATTCTTATTGTTGTTTTTTGTGTTTCCTTGTTTTAAGATTCTATCATTTTGTTTAAGTATTGTCAGTAATATCTTCCAAAAATAACATGCATTCACAATATTTAGCTGTTATAGTCTGGGTTCAGAAAACATTTATTTATGCAGGTTTGACTGGTGTGAAACCTACAAAATGTCAATTACAAAGAATAATTGTATGTCCTGAAGCATTACAGTGTGAAATTATATAAGCAGGTGAAGAACTTTACGTCGACTATGGGGTCAGACAGCGCCCATTTGGTGGGGAAGCCATGGGACTTTTGTGGCTGGATGACTGAACTGAATTCAGCCCACCTCCCACTGTCAAAAATAGGGTTGAGTGTGATGTGAATAATTTCATTTTCTAATTTATCACTTAATGTTTAAGTGCAATTTTTTGTTTCAACTTTGTGGTACGTATTGTGGTAGTGTAATTTGTAGTAGTATTTTTAGTTATTTGTAGTTAGTATTTATTGCAGTAAAAGTTCAGTGAAACCTTTAATAGTATTGTTGTAATTGCTCAAACTTTTTTTGGTTCTTTTCTGCTGGTAATAAATTGCTTATTTATTCCACTTCTTTGCTTCTAGCTCCTTTTTTCTAGTCGGCTCACAAACCAGGCGAGAGCATGTTTAACTTCCAGACAGTCATGTTTTACATTTGGCTTTTACTTTGTGCCCCCATCACAGCTGAAATTGCAGTGGAGGATATTTTGTGTTCGTGTGTTCTGATTTTGCTGTTGCTTTTTTAGTCCACTAGATGGAGACATTGCCATAGCAGGTGAAATCTGGATCCCTCTGGTGGCTGTTCAGCACTTGTTGTGCTTTGCAGAAGTGCAAAACAATTATTGAATTCTTATTGTTGTTTTTTGTGTTTCCTTGTTTTAAGATTCTATCATTTTGTTTAAGTATTGTCAGTAATATCTTCCAAAAATAACATGCATTCACAATATTTAGCTGTTATAGTCTGGGTTCAGAAAACATTTATTTATGCAGGTTTGACTGGTGTGAAACCTACAAAATGTCAATTACAAAGAATAATTGTATGTCCTGAAGCATTACAGTGTGAAATTATATAAGCAGGTGAAGAACTTTACGTCGACTATGGGGTCAGACAGCGCCCATTTGGTGGGGAAGCCATGGGACTTTTGTGGCTGGATGACTGAACTGAATTCAGCCCACCTCCCACTGTCAAAAATAGGGTTGAGTGTGATGTGAATAATTTCATTTTCTAATTTATCACTTAATGTTTAAGTGCAATTTTTTGTTTCAACTTTGTGGTACGTATTGTGGTAGTGTAATTTGTAGTAGTATTTTTAGTTATTTGTAGTTAGTATTTATTGCAGTAAAAGTTCAGTGAAACCTTTAATAGTATTGTTGTAATTGCTCAAACTTTTTTTGGTTCTTTTCTGCTGGTAATAAATTGCTTATTTATTCCACTTCTTTGCTTCTAGCTCCTTTTTTCTAGTCGGCTCACAAACCAGGCGAGAGCATGTTTAACTTCCAGACAGTCATGTTTTACATTTGGCTTTTACTTTGTGCCCCCATCACAGCTGAAATTGCAGTGGAGGATATTTTGTGTTCGTGTGTTCTGATTTGCTGTTGCTTTTTTAGTCCACTAGATGGAGACATTGCCATAGCAGGTGAAATCTGGATCCCTCTGGTGGCTGTTCAGCACTTGTTGTGCTTTGCAGAAGTGCAAAACAATTATTGAATTCTTATTGTTGTTTTTTGTGTTTCCTTGTTTTAAGATTCTATCATTTTGTTTAAGTATTGTCAGTAATATCTTCCAAAAATAACATGCATTCACAATATTTAGCTGTTATAGTCTGGGTTCAGAAAACATTTATTTATGCAGGTTTGACTGGTGTGAAACCTACAAAATGTCAATTACAAAGAATAATTGTATGTCCTGAAGCATTACAGTGTGAAATTATATAAGCAGGTGAAGAACTTTACGTCGACTATGGGGTCAGACAGCGCCCATTTGGTGGGGAAGCCATGGGACTTTTGTGGCTGGATGACTGAACTGAATTCAGCCCACCTCCCACTGTCAAAAATAGGGTTGAGTGTGATGTGAATAATTTCATTTTCTAATTTATCACTTAATGTTTAAGTGCAATTTTTTGTTTCAACTTTGTGGTACGTATTGTGGTAGTGTAATTTGTAGTAGTATTTTTAGTTATTTGTAGTTAGTATTTATTGCAGTAAAAGTTCAGTGAAACCTTTAATAGTATTGTTGTAATTGCTCAAACTTTTTTTGGTTCTTTTCTGCTGGTAATAAATTGCTTATTTATTCCACTTCTTTGCTTCTAGCTCCTTTTTTCTAGTCGGCTCACAAACCAGGCGAGAGCATGTTTAACTTCCAGACAGTCATGTTTTACATTTGGCTTTTACTTTGTGCCCCCATCACAGCTGAAATTGCAGTGGAGGATATTTTGTGTTCGTGTGTTCTGATTTGCTGTTGCTTTTTTAGTCCACTAGATGGAGACATTGCCATAGCAGGTGAAATCTGGATCCCTCTGGTGGCTGTTCAGCACTTGTTGTGCTTTGCAGAAGTGCAAAACAATTATTGAATTCTTATTGTTGTTTTTTGTGTTTCCTTGTTTTAAGATTCTATCATTTTGTTTAAGTATTGTCAGTAATATCTTCCAAAAATAACATGCATTCACAATATTTAGCTGTTATAGTCTGGGTTCAGAAAACATTTATTTATGCAGGTTTGACTGGTGTGAAACCTACAAAATGTCAATTACAAAGAATAATTGTATGTCCTGAAGCATTACAGTGTGAAATTATATAAGCAGGTGAAGAACTTTACGTCGACTATGGGGTCAGACAGCGCCCATTTGGTGGGGAAGCCATGGGACTTTTGTGGCTGGATGACTGAACTGAATTCAGCCCACCTCCCACTGTCAAAAATAGGGTTGAGTGTGATGTGAATAATTTCATTTTCTAATTTATCACTTAATGTTTAAGTGCAATTTTTTGTTTCAACTTTGTGGTACGTATTGTGGTAGTGTAATTTGTAGTAGTATTTTTAGTTATTTGTAGTTAGTATTTATTGCAGTAAAAGTTCAGTGAAACCTTTAATAGTATTGTTGTAATTGCTCAAACTTTTTTTGGTTCTTTTCTGCTGGTAATAAATTGCTTATTTATTCCACTTCTTTGCTTCTAGCTCCTTTTTTCTAGTCGGCTCACAAACCAGGCGAGAGCATGTTTAACTTCCAGACAGTCATGTTTTACATTTGGCTTTTACTTTGTGCCCCCATCACAGCTGAAATTGCAGTGGAGGATATTTTGTGTTCGTGTGTTCTGATTTGCTGTTGCTTTTTTAGTCCACTAGATGGAGACATTGCCATAGCAGGTGAAATCTGGATCCCTCTGGTGGCTGTTCAGCACTTGTTGTGCTTTGCAGAAGTGCAAAACAATTATTGAATTCTTATTGTTGTTTTTTGTGTTTCCTTGTTTTAAGATTCTATCATTTTGTTTAAGTATTGTCAGTAATATCTTCCAAAAATAACATGCATTCACAATATTTAGCTGTTATAGTCTGGGTTCAGAAAACATTTATTTATGCAGGTTTGACTGGTGTGAAACCTACAAAATGTCAATTACAAAGAATAATTGTATGTCCTGAAGCATTACAGTGTGAAATTATATAAGCAGGTGAAGAACTTTACGTCGACTATGGGGTCAGACAGCGCCCATTTGGTGGGGAAGCCATGGGACTTTTGTGGCTGGATGACTGAACTGAATTCAGCCCACCTCCCACTGTCAAAAATAGGGTTGAGTGTGATGTGAATAATTTCATTTTCTAATTTATCACTTAATGTTTAAGTGCAATTTTTTGTTTCAACTTTGTGGTACGTATTGTGGTAGTGTAATTTGTAGTAGTATTTTTAGTTATTTGTAGTTAGTATTTATTGCAGTAAAAGTTCAGTGAAACCTTTAATAGTATTGTTGTAATTGCTCAAACTTTTTTTGGTTCTTTTCTGCTGGTAATAAATTGCTTATTTATTCCACTTCTTTGCTTCTAGCTCCTTTTTTCTAGTCGGCTCACAAACCAGGCGAGAGCATGTTTAACTTCCAGACAGTCATGTTTTACATTTGGCTTTTACTTTGTGCCCCCATCACAGCTGAAATTGCAGTGGAGGATATTTTGTGTTCGTGTGTTCTGATTTGCTGTTGCTTTTTTAGTCCACTAGATGGAGACATTGCCATAGCAGGTGAAATCTGGATCCCTCTGGTGGCTGTTCAGCACTTGTTGTGCTTTGCAGAAGTGCAAAACAATTATTGAATTCTTATTGTTGTTTTTTGTGTTTCCTTGTTTTAAGATTCTATCATTTTGTTTAAGTATTGTCAGTAATATCTTCCAAAAATAACATGCATTCACAATATTTAGCTGTTATAGTCTGGGTTCAGAAAACATTTATTTATGCAGGTTTGACTGGTGTGAAACCTACAAAATGTCAATTACAAAGAATAATTGTATGTCCTGAAGCATTACAGTGTGAAATTATATAAGCAGGTGAAGAACTTTACGTCGACTATGGGGTCAGACAGCGCCCATTTGGTGGGGAAGCCATGGGACTTTTGTGGCTGGATGACTGAACTGAATTCAGCCCACCTCCCACTGTCAAAAATAGGGTTGAGTGTGATGTGAATAATTTCATTTTCTAATTTATCACTTAATGTTTAAGTGCAATTTTTTGTTTCAACTTTGTGGTACGTATTGTGGTAGTGTAATTTGTAGTAGTATTTTTAGTTATTTGTAGTTAGTATTTATTGCAGTAAAAGTTCAGTGAAACCTTTAATAGTATTGTTGTAATTGCTCAAACTTTTTTTGGTTCTTTTCTGCTGGTAATAAATTGCTTATTTATTCCACTTCTTTGCTTCTAGCTCCTTTTTTCTAGTCGGCTCACAAACCAGGCGAGAGCATGTTTAACTTCCAGACAGTCATGTTTTACATTTGGCTTTTACTTTGTGCCCCCATCACAGCTGAAATTGCAGTGGAGGATATTTTGTGTTCGTGTGTTCTGATTTGCTGTTGCTTTTTTAGTCCACTAGATGGAGACATTGCCATAGCAGGTGAAATCTGGATCCCTCTGGTGGCTGTTCAGCACTTGTTGTGCTTTGCAGAAGTGCAAAACAATTATTGAATTCTTATTGTTGTTTTTTGTGTTTCCTTGTTTTAAGATTCTATCATTTTGTTTAAGTATTGTCAGTAATATCTTCCAAAAATAACATGCATTCACAATATTTAGCTGTTATAGTCTGGGTTCAGAAAACATTTATTTATGCAGGTTTGACTGGTGTGAAACCTACAAAATGTCAATTACAAAGAATAATTGTATGTCCTGAAGCATTACAGTGTGAAATTATATAAGCAGGTGAAGAACTTTACGTCGACTATGGGGTCAGACAGCGCCCATTTGGTGGGGAAGCCATGGGACTTTTGTGGCTGGATGACTGAACTGAATTCAGCCCACCTCCCACTGTCAAAAATAGGGTTGAGTGTGATGTGAATAATTTCATTTTCTAATTTATCACTTAATGTTTAAGTGCAATTTTTTGTTTCAACTTTGTGGTACGTATTGTGGTAGTGTAATTTGTAGTAGTATTTTTAGTTATTTGTAGTTAGTATTTATTGCAGTAAAAGTTCAGTGAAACCTTTAATAGTATTGTTGTAATTGCTCAAACTTTTTTTGGTTCTTTTCTGCTGGTAATAAATTGCTTAGGTGCCTTGGTGAAAGCATAGGGGTAAGTTTGAGGGTGTTGCTTTTTTGGATGATTCCTCTGTTTGGAGTTGTCACTGTTGAAAATAAAGTTCCTATTATTTAGGGTTTTTTAAGTCTTGAGTGGACAGAAAAGGGGAGCATTGGTGGATTGGAGGGAGAGGTTTCTACCGTTTGGATCTCCTGTTAAAGTTTATGTTATATTCCTATAAGGGAATATAATTATGAATTTATTAAAAAATGCTAATTGAAATTACATTTTTCAGAATGTGGCTCATAACCAGACTCATGGTTAGGCATATAGTCCTGTGATCCAGCATGTTTCTTTGACTTTAGGGTTAGTGTGAGGGAAAGGTTATGTCCCTGATATTTAAGGGAATTATGAGTTTATTAAAAAGTATTAATTGAAATATTCCTCTAGTTTTTCAAAAATGAAGTTTTTTTCTTTTTTTTGGAAAGGGGAGTCGAGAGGAGAGAAATGGTGGAAGAGAGCGAGAGGTAGGATAGGGGAGAGGTTAGAGAGAGAAGGGAGGGAAGGGTTAGGTGTTTTCTAACTGTTTTTTTGTTTCATTTGATGTATTGTCCAAAGTGTGCATTCATTGGTCTCTGATTTAACTCGGAGCCATGGAGCAGCATCAGTTAGATTGAGGATTGGGCAAGGTTAGGGTTGGGGTTAGGCTCAATGGCCCCCTCCTACGTGATGTCTCAGTTCGGACTCCTGTTCAATCACCATGGAGTTTGGTATAGGTGCCAAGGGAGGTGCACTGTCGCTCAGGACCCGACTGATGGTTGCTGCGTGTGCTGGAATGGTCTTGGAGTAACTCAGGAGGCCGTGGGAAACTCCGTGCATTTCTGGGTTTATGTTAAAAAATGGGTGTGTTAGACACAAGGTCCGTATCAGTTTGTGTCATGTGTTGTGGGGAGAGAGGAAGGAGGGGAAGAAAAAAAGGGGAGGAAGTGATAGAGTAGAGTGAAGAGGAATTATGGATTTTTTGAAGTATTAATTTATTCAAGATTATTAATCGAGATTTCATTTTTCAGAATGTGGTTCATACTCGGACTTATGTTTAGGCCTATAGTCCCGTGATCCAGTTAGGGTTGGGGTTAGGGTTAGGGTTAATGAGAGGGGATTATGAATTTATTATGAATTGGGATTATGAATTTCTTAAAAATAAAAAAAATTTAATTGAACTTTGATTTTTCCAAATCTGGCTCATACTCGGACTTATGTTTAGGCATATAGTCCTGTGATCCAGCGTGGGTTAGGGTTAGGGTTTGTGAGAGGGGATT
Organism: Odontesthes bonariensis; assembly: GCF_027942865.1. NCBI lineage: Eukaryota > Metazoa > Chordata > Actinopteri > Atheriniformes > Atherinopsidae > Odontesthes > Odontesthes bonariensis. The sequence continues at coordinate 1,426,537 of NC_134516.1, forward strand.
ATGAATTTTTTATGAGTTGGGATTATGAATTTCTTAAAAATAATAATTTTTATTTGAAATTTTGATTTTTCCAAATCTGGCTAATACTCGGACTTATGTTTAGGCATATAGTCCTCTGATCCAGCATGGGTTAGGGTTAGGGTTAGGGTTGAGGTTAGGGTTAGGGTTAATGAGAGGGGATTATGAATTTATTAAAAATATTGATTTTTTCATTGAATCTTGATGTTCCCAAATGTGGTTAGGATTAGGGTTAGGGTTGGGGTTAGGGTTAATGAGAGGAGATTGTGAATTTATTGTGAGTTGGGATTATGAATTTATTAAAAATAATAATTTTTAATTGAAATTTGATTTGTCCAAATCTGGTTCATACTCGGACTTATGTTTAGGCATATAGTCCTGTGATCCAGCATGGGTTAGGGTTAAGATTAGGGTTCATGAGAGGGGATTATGAATTTATTATGAGTTGGGATTATGAATTTATTAAAAATAATAATTTTTAATTGAAATTTGATTTTTCCAAATCTGGCTCATACTCGGACTTATGTTTAGGCATATAGTCCTATGATCCAGCATGGGTTAGGGTTAGGGTTAAGGTTAGGGTTAGGGTTAATGAGAGGGGATTATGAATTTATTATGAGTTGGGATTATGAATTTATGAAAAATATTCATTTTTTAATTGAATTTTGATTTCCCCAAATGTGGTTAGGGTTAGGGTTGGGGTTGGGGTTAGGGTTAGGGTTAATGAGAGGGGATTATGAATTCATTATGAGTTGGGATTATGAATTTATTAAAAATCATAATCTTTTTTAATTTGAAATTTGATTTTTCCAAATGTGGCTCATACTCGGACTTATGTTTAGGCATATAGTCCTGTGATCCAGCATGTTCCTGTGACTTTAGAGTTTAGGGTTCGTGAAAGGGGAAGGTTATGTCCCTGATATTTGGGTTGGATGATGTATTTATTAGAACTTATTAGTTTTTCGATTTGGGTCTGGGGTTAGTTGAAATTAGGGGTTGGATTTGGGGCTGGTTCAATTAGCAGTGTGGATTTGAGATTGGTTAACCTTAAGTGTCAAATCTGGTGTTCAATCCATCTGGGAATTTACATTGTAGCCGGTAGATCCAGATGCGTTCTTGTTTTTTTCTTGTTTCCTGTGACCATTGGGGGTTGTGTTGTATTGGTTTGGCCCTCAGATTCTCCAGTTTGTGTTGTTGGAAATGTTGGACCAACGGTGTGTCTGATTTTCTGTTCTTTTGGATGTTGTGTTTGTGAGCATGCAAACGTGTTGTTAGGGAATAGCCTGTTTCCCCTATGTATTGTTTTTTACATTTGTTACACCAGATTAAGTAGATGATGTTTTTGGCGTTGTTTGTGATGTTAGGTTGGATGGGCCATCTTTTGTTACTCTTGGTGTTTCGAATGGTGGTTTCTCCTATTTGGTGGTTATTTTGTGTTTTTTTGCGTTCGGAGGTGAATTTTGATCTGACCAGTAGGTCCTGTAGGCTTGGGTTTCTTTTGAAGGCTGATATGACTTTTAGTTTTTGGAGTGGTGGGTGGATCTGTTGTTGTCTTTTGAAGTTGTTTTTGAGTTCCTGGTGGACCTTTAGTGTGTGACCGGAGTAAAAACCGGTCAGTGGGAGTGTTTGTTGGAGTTGTTCGGGTTCTGTTTGCTCAGGGGTCCTGTCGTTTGGTTTTTTGTGGTTTCTTTTAATTTTTCTGAGTGCTTGTCGGGAGTACCCTCTGTGTTTCAGGGCTTTAAAGAGTGTGTTTGTGGCCTCCTCTTTGTCTGATTCGCGGGAGCAGACTCGTGAGTATCGTAATAGTTGTGATTTTATGATACCCGAGAAGGTATGTTTAGGGTGGAAACTGTTTCGGTGTAGCAATGCATGTGTGTCTGTGGGTTTAACATAAAGTTTGTGGTCCAGTTTCCCTGTTAGGTGGAATTCGGGCCCTTTGAAGGTAGTAGTGTCGAGGAAGTCGATTTGTTTTTGGCTGGTGGCTGGTTTGATTCTGATGGATGGGTGGTGTTGATTGAGTGTGTTTATAAAGCTTTCAAAATCGGTTGGCGAGTGATTCCAGATGCCCCAAATGTCATCCAGGTACCGATAGTAGGCTAATGGGAGTTTGTCACATTTGAGGAAGGCGTCTTTTTCCCATTTGGCCATATAGATGTTGGCATAGGCTGGTGAGAATCTTTTTCCCATGGCTGTCCCTTTAACCTGGAGGTACCATTTCTCGTCAAAATAGAAATCATTGCATTCTAAGTTGATTTTGAGGAGTTCTAGGATTTGCGTGTCTGGTCGGAGTGGGTCGGGGTTGGTTTGTAGGCATTCGGAGATGGCCTGTAGGCCTTTTTCTGTTTCTATATTGGTGTAGAGGCTTTCTACGTCTGCCGTGAAAAGCATGCAATTTGGTTCGAGTTTAAGGGCCGTGATTTGCTGTAGAAAATCCTGTGTGTCTTTGATGTAACTCTCATGTCGGTTAGCCAGTGGGTTTAGATGATAGTCCAGAATAGAGATTAGTTTTTTGAGCGTGGTATGGTCATTGTAATCTTTGTTGTTTACTCCAAATGATAAGATCACTCGTTGGGTTGTATCTGATACTGGTGTTTTGTTCCGGAGAATGTGGATGGCGTGAGTCAGGTTCCCTCCTGGGAAGCTGTCTATTTGGACCTGGTTGTTTTTCATTACAGGTAGTCTTCTTAATTTTGAATCGCCAAAGATAATGAATGGTTTTTCTGGTTGTAGAAATCAGTTTTGCATTTTATTGCCAAAATGATCGTGGACATTGAGGCTTGTTTTTGGTAAGAAGGTTGTTTGGGTTGTGCGCCGTGGTTCCGTTTGTTTTAGGGTGGTTTTTGTTTTTTTGTTGTCTGGTTCTGTTTCAATTACTGTTTCCGGAGGTGTTGTTCATTTGTGTGCTGTGTGTGATAGAGCTTTGAGGCTCCTTGAGTGTGTTAGTGGTTGTTTGTGTGCTGTGTGTAATGGTAGGCTTAAGCCTCCTTGTATGTCAGTTCTGCCTATTGTCTTTTCCTGTTGTGGTGTAGTGTCTATTTCCTGATTCTGTGTTTTCGTGATATGTGGTTGGGTGGGTTTTGGATCATTTTTAGGTTCTGTTCGGTCTTGGTCTATTGTTTTTGCCGGTCTCTCCAGGAGTGTTGTTTTTTTGTGTGCCGTGTGAGATGGAGCTTTGAGGCATGAAACCAACGTCCACGGATAGCTGAGGGCCTTATGTGTCCAACCAATAAGGTCCGACGGCACTTTCGTACAGTAAGTGGGCTTGGCGTCGGAAAGAAAGGCAGACAATGCTGTATTTCGGAGACTGTGAGTGTGGGAAACCCACACATGTGATTGTGCAACTATTTGGACTCTTTGGTCGTGCCCTAGTGGTCCTGTGGACTCTGGGGATTGGGTCTAGCCAGCTGGTCTACTGCTGTTTGGTACGGCAGTAGTAGACCAGCTGGCCAGACCCCATCCCCAGTGTCCACAGGACCACCAAGGCGTTGGTGAGATATCGCAGGATGTGGCTCCCATAGTATTTGGGAGACTGTGACTGTGTGAAACACACACATGTGATTGTGCAACTATTTCGACTCTTTGGTCGTGCCCTAGTGGTCCTGTGGACTCTGGGAATGGGGTCTAGCCAGCTGGTCTACTGCTGTTTGGTACGGCAGTAGTAGACCAGCTGGCCAGACCCCATCCCCAGTGTCCACAGGACCACAATGGCACTTAAGCCCCCACGCCACGACAAGGCAGAGTCCATGTGAGGGAATATGTGGAAAGAAACGTGTGTAAGTGTCATGCATGCAGTGTGTGCCTTTATGTATGTGTGTTTGAGAATGTACCAATAAATGTGTATAAATGTTGTGGATTCATTGTGTGTGTTTTATGTATGTAAGTGGGTTTGTTAGTGTGTGTGTGTGGGTGTGGGTGTGAAAAAGAAAATAATGGACCTAGTTGGACCTAACCTATGGACCTAACCCTAACCCTTCCGAGGATGCCTCTTCTTAGAGAACCCTAACCCTTTTTATTTGGTCCTAGAACGTAGGATCTTTGTTTGTTTTGTTTTCTTTGGCTCCTGGGAAAAGGATTTTTTTCTTTTTTGTAGAACAAGGGCAACAATTTACAAGGGGACGTCTCTCAGCAACTGCCTCCTCTTCTTGGAGAACGCCTCCAGAGTCCTGATCAATCTGCCTGTCTCCTGGCAAGCCCTGACGTAGGCTTAGTAGGCCTCCCTATGTGTCATACCAGTGTTTTTTGAGACCAGCTCCATTTCCCAGTCCTGCCAGCGCAGCCTCACGCTGCCTGGCAGGATCTGGCTCTTTGACCTCAATCCAGGCACCTCCTCCTCCTCCTGCACCTGCGGGACATCGTCCGAGTGCACGTCCTCTCTCTCTTTTGGTGGCAAGCTCTTGAGGGCCGGGCCCGGGGCTGCAAGAGGCTTCCACAGCCTGTAGGGCACGTCTTTGTACAGTTTGTACACCCTCAGTGCAGTCACCCCTTCGAGCAGGTCCCGGGAGAGAATTATTTTGCGCTGCAACTCAGCCTGGCTCAGAGGCGCGCTCTGAGCCAGGTCCTTCCAGATGTTGTAGTCCACAAACACGTTGTTCATCCTGAGGCCGATCGCCGACAGGAAAACCAGCTGCGTCAGCTTTGCCGTGCCTTGCAGGGGGGGCAGCCTCTTCAGGATTGTCCCCAACCATGGCATCCCGTGTTCACGGTAGTGCTCCAGGTTCCTGCCGTAGGTCAGCCGCAGGCGCTCCATCTCTGTACATATTTCAGAGGAAAGTGTCGCGACGACGGCGTCTTGGGGGGGACTGGTGGATTCTGGATGTACTGCCATGTAGTGGTTCACCACTCTTCTTACACAGTACCGATTGGTCTTGTCCTTCATCCTCAGGAGCGGGAAGAAGGTCAACTTCAGCTCCCTTAACCCCAACAGGAGGCAGGCAGCCACATCCTGTCCCGCGTCCAGCGCGAGCTGCTTCCCCCTATTGAAGGTGTGTGGGAAGCTAAAGTTGTAGCTGTCCAGCAGCTGTTTGGCAAGCACCTCCTGTGTAACAGCCCCAACGAGGCGTGTGCCCTCTGGTAACTTCTCCCCTGTCAGGATGTACATGGGGAGGGAGCTGGTGTCAAAGATGTCCCCCACGATCACCCTCACCATTACCACGCCCAGGACCGAGGGCTCCGCTCCGACTGCCTCCGCCAGCGGAAACAGCTGGCGCACCCGCCAGTGGAGCTGGGTGTTGTCCGTCCACAACCGCTGAGGTGGCGGGTTGTCGCCCTCCGCCGCCGCGTTGCAGGGTGCCAGGCCCAACACCCCCCTGACATGACTCAAGCTCCTTTCACTGCAGCTGCAGGTGCCCAGGGAGGCGCTGTAGTGACGGTCGTGGTGGGATCCCGGGTGCCCAGAGACCATCTCCTCAAATGCCAGCTCCATCTGGTAAGCCTTCCAGGCCGGCTCAAACCCTCCTCTATGCTTGTGACGTTGACAGATGTCTTTGAGGACAGTGTAGATGTGTTCCAGGGTCCTCTGAGCATATTGGATGACAGCCGTCCCCTGGAAGGGAAGCAGCACGGGCCTCCTCGCGACAAGCTCCAGCAGGGCCTCCTCATTTATGAGTGCCTTCGGGGTAAAGACCATTGTGTCCGGTCTCTCCAGCCTGGCCACATATTCGAGCCGGGCACCCAGCTGGCCCACCATCTTCTTCCTTAAGTCATCCACCCGGCAGATGTATTCCCAGGCCTCGTTGCTCATGGCCTGCATGGTCTTGGGGTACTGGATGCCAAGGAGGGTGACAACGCCGCTCACCGGGTGGAAGTACTTCCTGGTGTAGCGGACGTGGGGGGAATTGCTGTAGAACTGGAGGAAGGTAACTGGAGCCTTGCAGACATCAAATAATTCCCTGGTCAGGCCCAGGTTCCTGCCATCAAGGGGCGTCTGAACATTAACAGCCTCATGCATGCCCAGCACGCTGAAGAGGCTGCTGTTGTGGCCCACGAGTTCCTGCAGGCCGCTCCTCCCCCACAGGAGGTGTGTTCTGCTGTCCAGTGCCTTCATGGTGCAGGCACAGTGGACCGTAACGCTGTCCACCTCAGATGGCTCGAGGAAGTCAAGGTTGAGGGATCCTTGATTCTTTTGGCCGAATCTGCTGATGGTTGCCACCATCACCAGCCCTCTCTCCTGTCCGTTCAGTGTGTCCATTGATGCCTGCAGCATTTCAAGGACAAACCCCAGGTCCTGGGGCAGGACTTCCAGTTTCTCCACATTCATCAAATAGGTTTTTTGGATGGTGGGCCTCATCAGGTCCTCCTCCCCAAGACCCAGGAGTCTGTCCCTGAAGTTCTCCACCATATCTCTAAACATGTTGACTGCCCTCGACACGTAATTTGCCTTGTCCTTCAGCCCTTCTTCAGGGTTCCTGATGTCTGTGGGCAGACAAACAATGTTCAGGAAGTATCCCCCATCGAGCACGGCCACGTAGGTCCCTCTGCAATTACAGATGACCTGGATGGCTTTCCGGGGGAGCTGGTGGAGTGGCAGGTGTTTCTTTAAAAACTGAAAATGGTCCTTTATTTGATGTGGAGCAGATGGCAAATTCAGGTGGTGCAGTCCAGCTTTGACGGCCGTCAATTTTTGGAGCTGCGCCACCACGCCATCGACATCGTACAGTAAGTTGAGCTCCCACTCTGGCGCTTCAACTACTGACGCATGGAGCGGTACCCTTACGTCAGGGGACTCAAGGAAGTCTTGGTGGGTTAAGAATTCCCCCAAGGCACCTGCCAACTTCGAATTGTTCTCTTCACCCACTGCAATGTGGACTGACGTGCCCAGGTCCTCTGGCTCCATGTGTTCGGTTTAAAGGCAAAATAAGTATCGCAGAATGATATGTTTAAGTTCAGAGACGAAAGCACACTAACAGTCCCTTGACTGTTTGCCTCCTTTTATACTCTGCCTTTTTAGACGAGAAAATGCATTTATCATTGCAAAGAGACGAATGTAATGACTTTTAGACTCCCTGTTTTAGACCATTAATTAATATTAGGACAAAATTATTTTGAACACATTTGTATTAAATGACCTTGTTTGAGAAAGAAAAACAGGAATAGCCTTACTTTTGCGCGTTAAAGCCAAATTGGTATTTTTGCTATAAAATGAATTCCTTCAGTCAAAACAAGTTCAAACTAATTTGTCCTTCATATATATATATTCTAAGTAGGTTCCATGCATAAACCTCTTTAAATGACCTCGTATGAGAAAGAAAAACAGGAATAGCCTTCTTTTGCGGAATTAAGACGAAATTCGGATTTTTGATTATAAACACCAATTCCTTCAGTCAAAACAAGTTCAAACTCCTATGTCCTTCATATATATCAATATTAAGTAGATTACATGCATAAACCTCTTTAAATGACCTTGTTTGAGAAAGAAAAACAGAAATAGCCTTACTTTTGCGAGTTAAAGCCAAATTGGTATTTTTGCTATAAAATGAATTCCTTCAGTCAAAACAAGTTCAAACTAATTTGTCCTTCATATATATCAATTCTAAGTAGGTTGCATGCATAAACCTCTTTAAATGACCTTGTATGAGAAAGAAAAACAGGAATAGCCTTCTTTTGCGGAATTAAGACGAAATTCGGATTTTTGCTTATAAACACCAATTCCTTCAGTCAAAACAAGTTCAAACTCCTATGTCCTTCATATATATATATACTAAGTAGGTTACATGCATAAACCTCTTTAAATGACCTTGTTTGAGAAAGTAAAACAGGAATAGCCTTACTTTTGCGAGTTAAAGCCAAATTGGTATTTTTGCTATAAAATGAATTCCTTCAGTCAAAACAAGTTCAAACTAATTTGTCCTTCATATATATCAATTCTAAGTAGGTTCCATGCATAAACCTCTTTAAATGACCTTGTATGAGAAAGAAAAACAGGAATAGCCTTCTTTTGCGAATTAAGACGAAATTCGGATTTTTGCTTCTAAACACCAATTCATTCAGTCAAAACAAGTTCAAACTCCTATGTCCTTCATATATATATATATCAATACTAAGTAGATTACATGCATAAACCTCTTTAAATGACCTTGTTTGAGAAAGAAAAACAGGAATAGCCTTACTTTTGCGAGTTAAAGCCAAATTGTTTTTTTTGCTATAAAATTAATTCCTACAGTCAAAACAAGTTCAAACTAATTTATCCTTCATATATATCAATACTAAGTAGGTTACATGCATAAATCTCTTTAAATGACCTTGTATGAGAAAGAAAAACAGGAATAGCCTTCTTTTGCGGAATTAAGACGAAATTCGGATTTTCGATTATAAATACCAATTCCTTCAGTCAAAACAAGTTCAAACTCCTATGTCCTTCATATATATCAATTCTAAGTAGGTTCCATGATTAAACCCCTTTAAATGGCCTTGTTTGAGAAAGAAAAACAGGAATAGCCTTACTTTTGCGCGTTAAAGCCAAATTGGTATTTTTGCTATAAAATGAATTCCTACAGTCAAAATAAGTTCAAACTAATTTGTCCTTCATATATATCAATTCTAAGTAGGTTCCATGCATAAACCTCTTTAAATGACCTTGTTTGAGAATGAACAACAGGAATAGCCTTACTTTTGCGAGTTAAAGCCAATTTGGTATTTTGCTGCCTGCCGCTGTCCCGTCCAAGAAACGGCCGAGAGAGGGTCTGTTTATAGGGGAGGGAGAGGAAGTTGTCACAGCAGGCGGGGCATAGAGAAGCAAGTGATGAAAAAAGAATGCTCATAAGTCTAAAATTGGCATTAAACGGAGTAATTCCTAATGCTAATCTACATATTGGAGATTTTTCAATGTGGATAGCTGAGGTTGAGGAATTGTTCCAAATTCCCATACGTTTTGCTGGCAAAAAAAGTAGGGAAAATGTCGTTCCTCCACATTTCAATCTACTCAGAACAATCAGAGATTAAAATATGGAATTGGAGTTGTATTAGCATAAATGCTACATGAAAGAGGACATTCAGGGTATTGTCTTGTGTGTCTCATGGAGGCCTTTGAGAATGTCCAGGTCCCCTTCCCATATCTCTTTCCCTTAAAGATGTTGCTCCAGAAGAGCGCCACCTACGTGGAGTAAACATATGTGATGGACCACTCCAAGAGCTTTCCAAAGATGTCTTTTTCTCACCCCTGACTGCTTCCGTTGAGGAGACAGAGCACTTTAGCAAACAAAAAAAATTAACATTTGCTGCCCCCTAGCTCTGCACTGGATCAAACCACAACTTTGTATCCAACGTGGGGTGAATCACCTCAATGAGACCTTTCCGAGTGGCTCAACTCGGGCCCCTAGGGGTCCAGGAGCAATTTTTAAATGTGGGGTGTGCAGGAGAGATGTGAGCTCCGGCCTAATCTTGCATTTGTCACAATGCTGAATCCAACGGTGCCACTCCCAAGTCTCTACGAGCTACCGTTGCCAAGATATATCTTAAGTCTTGAGCATAGATGACAGCGCTTTTCACTCTGGTGTTTGAGCATTAGGAGGGCATTAAACATTTTTCTCATAAAAAACTAGCACTTGCTTGACCTCTACTGGCACGTGGGATTGACATCAAGAAAAAAACAGTAAAATTAGTTAATTTAGCCATAAAAAAACAGACATCTCAAAATGAGCCCAAATCGCTATTGACTCACCATTATGGGCTTGGTTAGGATATGAATCCATAATAACATCTATGTCCAAATTCTGGTCTATAGAGTTTATACGTGAGGCAATGGCGCGGCAATGGCGCCCCCTATTGATATTCCACAATTCCCAATTCCACATTTTCATTGTCCTGTCTATTAGATGTGATGTGGGCACCCCATTCCAATCCCCATTCTAAGTCAATGGGCGGCTCCTAACCCTAACCCTAACCCTGACCCTAACCCTTGTGTACGTAATACTTACCTGGAACCGGAAAAAAAGACCTGGAAAGGAGAAAACAAAGTTAAATTTGACATGCCTTGTTGGTCCTATGGACTCTGGGGATTGGGTCTAGTCAGCTGGTCCACTACTGCCGTACCAAACAGCAGTAGACCAGCTGGATAGACCCAATCCCCAGAGTCCACAGGACCACCAGGTCAAGACCAAAGAGTCCAAATAGTTGCACAATCATATGTGTGGGTTTCCCACACACAGTCTCCGAAATACAGGCTTGTCGGCCTTTCTTTCCGACGCCATGCCCACTTACTGTATGAAAGTGCCGTCGGACCTTATATGGTTGGACACATGAGGCCCTCAGCTATCCATAGACGTTGGTTTGATGCCTCTGGCACATTCCTACCAAAAGATATGAACTTAACATCTTTCCACAAAACCTAACCCAAAAAATTATTCCACCAAGTGCATTCCCATGCATGTCAGAGTCCTGTGTGTGTGTATGTGAGTGCGAGTGAGGCATCTTTTCCAGTGAGGATCTTGGTGGAGAACTTGGGCAGCCTACACAGGTGGAGCTCATCACCTCATCAGGGTGCTGGGAATAAAGGAGCGGCAGAGCCTTCACTCAGTGCTGGGTGATTAACCTTCACAGGTAGTCTCTCTGACCCTCTGTTGTAGCTTTCCTGTTAAAAGTTAATGACTATAATCACTGTTTAGGGTACTGAATCACAACTTTTTGGACAAAAGAACTTAGAAACTTTCCACCAAATGAGGTCCCATGTATTTCCTATGGGAAATACATTTTGTCAAAAGCATTTTTTTTTCAAAAAAAATCATGTCTCTAAAATGGGTACCACTCAACTCCAAATGACCTGAAACGTGCTCCAAACAACATTCCCCAGGGTCCATTTTGGCTGTGGGACTTAGTAAAAAATCGCCTCTCATTCATTTCAATGCTGAAATGCTCAATTTCCGAAGGTCACTGAACATGGGCAAGTGAGGTGTCTACAGACTCGGGGGGGCCTGCTGAGCACGGGGAACCAACTCCCAGCTCGATACGACTTTCCCAGCCTGACCTGCACTTGGGCCAAAAATGAATGGGAGTCTAGGGCAGCCCTAGGAAGGGAGGGGCCTAGGACCACCAAACTTGGGGGACACCTGGGGGGCCCCCTGGGCACTATACACACCAAGTTTGGTCCAATGAGCACTTGTACTTTTTGAGTTATTTCGAGTGAGCAAATTTTTCACATAATGGGAGTCAATGACAGCTACATCATAGGAATAAGCCACACCCACCAAACTCGGTGGGCATGTAGGTACCCTCCCACAGTCTCTCTGTGCCAAGTTTGGTCTCCCTACCACTTATACTTTTTGAGTTATTTCGAGTGAGCAAATCCATTTTCTGGTTTTCATCCTATATCCCTAACCCCTAACCCTAACCCCTGTCAGCACAAATCAGCAGGGCAACACAGGGATTTGAACCCCGTCCCACAAGTGGGAGTACCAATACCATTGCCTTTTGCCTTTTTTAATGCTATATGACAAGGTAAAGCAAAACTTGCATTAAGAACAGCATGCTAATTTGTGTATGTTAACTGATGTTAACAGCCATTTATCTTCAATTTCAAATATACTTCGGTGGAAGTTAAATAAATGCCGTCTTAATGCAAGAAAACGAAACCTCTAAAAATAAACTATTTACAAAATGTTGTACAAGAAAATAAATAAAAAATCACAAAGACACTTACCTCAAATAATAATACTTACCAAACATAATTTCAGTGTAAAACATAACAACTAAGTCATCACCCTACTTACCACATACCCGAAAAGGAAGAAAAACCCAAGATTTGGGGTATTTTTTTTGGTTCCAAGATGGTTTTGTTTTTTTGTTTTTTGGTTCCTGGGAACAGAATTTTTTTTTTAACTATTTACAAAATGTTGTACAAGAAAACACATAAAAAAACCAAAGACACTTACCTTAAATAATAATACTTACCAAACATAATTTCAGTGTAAAACAAAAAAACTAAGTCATCACCCTACTTACCATATACCCGAAAAAGAAGAAAAACGCAAGAGTTGGTGTAATTTTTTTGGTTCCAAGATGGTTTTGTTTTTCTGTTTTTTTTTTTGGTTCCTGGGAACAGGATTTTTTTTAAAGTATTAACAAAATCTTGTACACATAACTATTTACCTTGGAATTACATCCTTACCTCACTCGTTTAGATACTCTCTTCGTTTCTTTCTGAAGGCAAAGAATGTCCGGATCCTCATCTGGTTCTCCTCACACCACTTGAGATACGCATTGTATGCATCTCGGTGACCAATGGATTTGTCCACATTGAGGTAATCCAGTTCCATGGCTGACCACTTCAGCCTAACGTTGCCAGGGAGAACTCGTGTGGAAGACCACCCCGACTCCTCCACCTCCTCTGACTCCACCTCCGGCACCTCTGGCACCTGTTCTTTCTCATGGGGTGGGGGCTTTTTTCCTATGTCCATAGGAACTGGATTTCTAGGCATGTTTGGACGTACCTGGATGGAATGATGGATTTTCGAGAGCCGAAATGCTGTGACCTTCTCCAACAGGTCTCTACCGAGGATGAGTTTTTGCTGGAGACATGCCTGGCTCAAGGGCATCGTCTCAGAGAGAGTCCGCAAAACATCGTAATCGATGTAATCCCCGTTCATACGTAATGCCACGCAGCTGACGAATGTCAGCTGCTGAAGGCGATCCTCTCCTTCAAGATGGGGCATCCTACGTAGAACTTGTGGCAGCCACGGCATTCCATAGACCCGGTACTTCTCTAAATACCTACCGAAACAGAGCCGCTGGCGCTCAATTTCTGTAGCTATTTCGGCCGTGAGGCTGGCCATCCTTGCCTCCTCCGGTGGATCTGTTCCATCTGGGTGAACAACTTGGAAGCAGTTGGGCACCAACCTGACGCAGTATCTAGTGGTGGCATCCTTGAGACGCATCAAGGGAAAGAACTTGATATTAAGCTCCGCCAAACCCACCAGCAGGCATGCGGCCACGTCCTTACCAGCACCCTGAACGATGTCTTTCCCTCTGGAGAAGACGTGAGGGAAAGTGAAGCGCTGGACCGTTGCAAGTTGCTGCGCCAGGGTCTGTGCAGTGATGCTACCCGTCAACTTGCATCCCAGTGGCAGCGTCTTTCCCTGGAGAACATAGAGGGGGAGTGAAGAGGTGTCGTAAAGGTCTCCAATGATGACCCTCAGCATGGACGCTCCCAGTACCGAGGGTGCTGCTTCCAGGGTGTCAGTCAATGGAAACAGGCGCCGCACTCGGAACTGGAGCTGGGTGTTTGGTGTCCAGGTCTTGAGGGGAGGAGGGTTGTCCCCCTCCGCCGCGCTGTTAAAGTCGGCAAGGCCCAGGAATCCCCTTCTGTGGCTCAGGCTCCGTTCCCTCACCGTGCAGGTCCCCAGCGAGGCACTATAATGGGTATCAGAAGGGCTGAGTGGGTGACCATAGGCCAACTCCTCATAACCCAACTCAAGCTGGAAAGCCTGCCAGCTTGGCTTGAAGCCCCCTCTCCCACTGTGCTCAGTCAGGATTTGGGATAGTCCTTCTGCAAAGTAGTCGACTGTCTTCTTGACAACTCTCACCATGCCATCACCGACAAACGGCACCAGCAGAGGATGACTCTCGACGAGAGTTGCAAAGTTGCCAGTGTTGACAAATGTTGCAGCGGACAAGTGCCCTGGGATGGCTCCTGATTTCCCGACGTACTCCAGTCGGGCGCCAAGCTGCGTCCCCATCTTGGTGGCCATGTCCTGGATGTAACTCAGGTACTTGAAGGCCTCGGTCGCCATGGACCCTTTGGTGGAAGGGTGCTGGAGGTCGCACAGGGTAACCATGCCACTGATCGGGTGGAAATACCTGCTGGGGAAACGGACGTGGGGTGACGGGGTGTAAAATTGAACGAATTTTACCTCAAGAAGCCCAGAGAAAATGCCAAAGATCCTTCTGTCAAGGGACACCGGCTTCCCCTTCAAAAGCGTCTGGGAATTCACAATGTCATGCATCCCCAAGCAGGTCCACATTTTACATGAATCCCTGGAAAGCAACGTCTGCAGTCCGTACCGGGACCACAGAAGTTGAACGGAGGGGTCTTTTGCCTCAACAGTTAGGGCAATGTGTAGGGACATTGCGCTGATCCGTTTTGTATCCACCCACGGCCTCAGATGGATGGTCCCATCCAACTTCTGGCCAAACCGGGTAATGGATGGAACCAAAACAATCGACACATGTGAGGCATTGACCCGGTCCACTGCCTTCTGGAGCACTTCGAATAAGAAGACCTGGTCCTGCTCCAAGACTTCAAACTTTGATGTCAATTTAAGGTTCTGCTTTGAGAAGGTGGGCCTCTTGAGCTCTTGCGGCGGGAGGAGCTGGAGCTGCTCCTGGAAGGCGAGAACAACATCCTGCAATGCAGTGATTGCAATCTGTCTGTAGCTCTTTTTGTCCAGGAGCATCTCATTCGGCTTTTTTGGGTCTTTCGGTAGAGCCGTCAGGTTCAAAAAATAGCCGCCGTCCACCAGCGCAATCACCACTCCCTGCATGTTCTGCATTGCCGTAAGGGCTTTTGGAGGCAGGTTCTGCAGGTCTACATGCTTCTTCAAGTAGACGAAGAAATCAGACATCTTGGTGGGCGTTGGAGGGAAGAATAAGAAATGCACTCCCCTGGTCAGTGCTGAAAGCTCAGAGAGCTCCATGACGATCCCGTCAATGTCATGGGAGAAAATGAGGTTCTCCCAGGGGTTCTCGATGACCGATGGGTGCAGATGCACTCTCACCGAAGTTGAATGGAGGAACTCCTCCAGCGTCTCATACTCACCAAAGGGCCGGGTAATGTTGTCGGTGTTCTCATGTCCAACAGCAAGGAAGTCTTCAGTCTCCTGAAAGTTTGCCTTTAAAATGCAGGTTTAGAACATTTTCAAGGAAAGAAACAATAAGCATTAGCATTAGCATTTCATTATAACCCACCAAATCAAGTTAGGTTCAGGCTATATTCAAGAAAAAAAAATTAGCATTACCATTAGCATTAGCATTAAGATTAACATTAGCATTAGCATTAGCATTTGGGTAAGCATTAGCATTAAGATTAGCATTAGCATTAGCACTAGCATTAGCATTAGCATGTCATTATAACCCACCAACTCAAGTTAGGTTCAGGACATATTCAAGAAAAACATTGGCATTAGCATTAGAATTGTCACTAGCATTAGCATGTCATTATTGTGTAAAAAGCAATGTATAACTTACCATTTTGAAGACACAAGGCTCACAGAGAGCCCCTTGACTGGTTTCCTCCTTTTATACTCACCGTTTTAGGAGAGAAAAAAGGCATTTGTTATTACAATATAACAAACCCACAACAAATATGATGCTTTTTAAAAAACCTATTTTAGACCATTAATTAAAAATAAGAAAAATGTATTTTCAACACATTTGTATTAGATAGACTCTTCTTTAATTTATAGTGTGAAAAAAAAATTTTTTTTTAAACATTATTTAGTGTTATGGTTAGGATTATGGTTGGGGTTAGTATAAGGGGCTGAGTGCCATTTTGGAAATCAATATTCATCACCCTTAACAGTGATTCATAGCTTCGAAACTTTGGCTACCCCCCCATTTTCGGGCACCCTGAATCTATCAATACTAATTAATAAGGGGTGGTAACTTCCGGTCCGGAGTTATTAGCCAATCACGTTAAAACGCCTATAACTCCAGAATGGAAGATCGTAGAGACATGGAGCTTAGTCAGGCGTGTTCAAAAGGGTCGAATTATGTCAGACAGAAGTCACTTCCGAGTCTCTAAGACCTTTCTTTCGGGAGTTATAGCAATTCAATATGCTTGTCACTGATTGGCCCATAACTCCGGAAGTGAATAAGTGAATGTCAAAAATCATGTCTCAAAAATGGGTACCAATCGACTCCAAATGGCCTGAAACGTGCTCCTAACAACTTTCCCCATGGTCATTTTTGGCTGTGGGACTAAGAAAAAATGAAAATCGCCTCCCATTCATGAAATGCTCAATTTCCGAAGGTCACTAAACATGGGCAAGTGAGGTGTCTACAGACTCGGGGGGACCTGCTGAGCACGGGGAACCAATAGCTCGATACGACCTTCCCAGCACTTGGCCTGAAAATTAATGGGAGTCTACGGCAGCCGTAGGAAGGGAGGGGCCTAGGACCACCAAACTTGGGGGACACCTGGGGGGCCCCCTGGGCACTATACACACCAAGTTTGGTCCAATGAGCACTTGTACTTTTCGAGTTATTTCGAGTGAGCAAATTTTTCACATAATGGGAGTCAATGACAGCTACGTCATAGGAATAAGCCACACCCACCAAACTCGGTGGGCATGTAGGTCGCCTCCCACAGTCTCTCTGTGCCAAGTTTGGTCTCCCTACCACTTATACTTTTTGAGTTATTTCGAGTGAGCAAATCCATTTTCTGGTTTTCATCCTATATCCCTAACCCCTAACCCCCTAACCCTAACCCTACCCTAACCCTAACCCTAACCCCACTCAGCTCTTATCCTAACCCTAACCCTAACCCACCCTAACCCCCTAACCCTAACCCTAACCCTCGCGAAAATAGCACTCCATTCATTTCAATGCGGAAACAGTTTTTGATGATTATCTCCGTAACGAAAGGTCGTAGAGACTTGGAAGTGACTTCTGTCAGACATAATCTGACCCTTGTGAACACGCCTGACTTGTCCCCGTGTCTCTACGACCCTCCGTTCCGGAGATATTACCAATTTTTTTTCTGGCGTTGCCCCGCCCCCGAACGTCGTATGGCGATGTTAAACATTTTTTTTCACACTATAAGTTAAAGAATAGTTTATTTAATACAAATGTGTTAAAAAAGAAAATTTCATCCAATTTATTAATGGTCTAAAATAGGGTGTCTAAAAGTCATTACATGCGTCTCTTTGTAATGATAAGTGCATTTTGTCGTCTAAAAAGGCAGAGTATAAAAGGAGGCGCCCAGTCAAGGGACTGTCAGTGTGCTTTCGTCTCTGTACTTAAACATCATTCTGAAATAGTTATTTCATCAGCAGATCCCTAACCCTTGACTTCCTCGAGCCTTCTTTGGTAGACAGCGTTACTGTCCACTGTGACTGCAACATTAAGGCACAGGACAGCAGAACACACCTCCTGTGGGGGAGGAGCGGCCTGCAGGAACTCGTGGGCCACAACAGCAGCCTCTTCAGCGTGCTGGTCATGCATGAGGCTGTTAATGCTCAGACGCCCCTTGACGGCAGGAACCTGGGCCTGACCAGGGAATTATTTGATCTCTGCAAGGCTCCAGTGACCTTCCTGCAATTGTACAGCACTTCCCCCCACGTCCGCTATACTCAGAAGTACTTCCACCCGGTGAGCGGCGTTGTCACCCTCCTTGGCATCCAGTACCCAAAGACCATGCAGGCCATGAGCAACGAGGCCTGGGAATACATCTGCCGGGTGGATGACTTAAGGAAGAAGATGGTGGGCCAGCTGGGTGCCCGGCTGGAATATGTGGCCAGGCTGGAGAGACCGGACACAATGGCATTTTCAGCGAAGGCACTGATAAATGAGGAGGCCCTGCTGGAGCTTGTCGCCAGGAGGCCCGTGCTGCTTCCCTTCCAGGGCACGGCTCTCATCCACTATGCTCAGAGGACCCTGCAACATATTTACACTGTCCTCAAAGACATCTGTGAACGCCATGAGCATAAAGTAGGGTTTGAGCCGGCCTGGAAGGCTTACCAAATGGAGCTGGCATTTGAGGAGATGGTCTCTGGGCACCCGGGATCCCACCAGAACCGTCACTACAGCGCCTCCCTGGGCACCTGCAGCTGCAGTGAGAGGAGCTTGACTCATGTCAGGGGGGTGTTGGGCCTGGCACCCTGCAACGCGGCGGCAGAGGGCGACAGCCCGCCACCTCTACGGGTGTGGACGGGCAACACCCAGCTCCACTGGCGGGTGCGCCGGCTGTTTCCGCTGGCGGAGGCAGTCGGAGCGGAGCCCTCGGTCCTGGGAGTGGTGATGGTCAGGGTGATCCTGGGGGACCTGTTTGACACCAGCTCCCTCCCCATGTACATCCTGACAGGGGAGAAGTTACCAGAGGGCACACGCCTCGTTGGGGCTGTTACTCAGGAGGTGCTTGTCAAACAGCTGCTGGACAGCTACAATTTCAGCTTCCCACACACCTTCAACAGGGGGAAGCAGCTCGCGCTGGACGCGGGACAGGATGTGGCTGCCTGCCTCCTGTTGGGGTTAAGGGAGCTGAAGTTGACTTACTTCCCACTCCTCAGGATGAAGGACAAGACCACTCGGTACTGCGTGAGGAGAGTGGTGAACCACTACGTGGCAGTGCATCCACAATCCACCAGTCCCCCCCAAGACGCCGTCATCGCGACGCTTTGCTCTGAAATCTGTACAGAGATGGAGCGCTTGCGGCTGACCTACGGCAGGAACCTCGAGCCCTACCGAGAACACGGGATGCCATGGCTGGGGACAATCCTGAAGAGGCTGCCCCCCCTGCAAGGCACGGCAAAACTAACGCAGCTTGTTTTCCTGTCGGCCATCGGCCTCAGGATGAACAACATCTTTGTGGACTTCAACATCTGGAAGGACCTGGCTCAGAGCGCGCCTCTGAGCCAGGCTGAGTTGCAGCGCAAGATAATTCTCTCCCGGGACCTGCTGGAAGGGGTGACTGCACTGAGGGTGTACAAGCTGTACAAAGACGTGCCCTACAGGCTGTGGAAGCCTCGTGCAGCCCCGGGCCCGGCCCTCAAGAGCTTGCCACCAAAAGACACAGAAGACGTCCACTCGGATGATGTCCCGCAGGTGCAGGAGGAGGAGGAGGTGCCTGGTTTGAAATCAAAAAGCCAGATCCTGCCAGGAAGCGTGAGGCTGCGCTGGCAGGACTGGGAAATGGAGCTGGTCTCAAAAAACCCTGGTATGACCCATAGGGAGGCCTACCAAGCCTACGTCAGGGCTTGCCAGGAGACGGGCAGATTGATCAGGACTCTGGAGGCGTTTTCCAAGAAGAGGAGGCAGTTGCTGAGAGTTCCCTTGTAAATTGTTGCCCTTGTTCTACAAAAAAACAAAAAAATCCTGTTCCCAGGAGCCAAAAAAAAAAAAAAAAAAAAATCCTACGTTATAGGACCAAATAAAAGGGTTAGGGTCCTCTAAGAAGAGGCATCCTCGGAAGGGTTAGGGTTAAGTCCATAGGTTAGGTCCAATTAGGTCCATTTTTTTTCTTTTTCACACCCACACACACACACACTAACAAACCCACTTACATACATAAAACACACACAATGCATCCACAACATTTATACACATTTATTGGTACATTCTCAAACACACATACATAAAGGCACACACTGCATGCATGACACTTACACACGTTTCTTTCCACATATTCCCTCACATGGACTCTGCCTTGTCGTGGCGTGGGGGCTTAAGTGCCATTGTGGTCCTGTGGACACTGGGGATGGGGTCTGGCCAGCTGGTCTACTACTGCCGTACAAAACAGTAGTAGACCAGCTGGCTAGACCCAATCCCCAGAGTCCACAGGACCACTAGGGCACGACTAAAGAGTCCAAATTGTTGCACAATCACATGTGTGGGTTTCACACACTCACAGTCTCCCAAATACTATGGGAGCCACATCCTGCGATATCTCACCAACGCCTTGGTGGTCCTGTGGAAACTGGGGTTGGGGTCTGGCCAGCTGGTCTACTACTGCCGTACCAAACAGCAGTAGACCAGCTGGCTAGACCCAATCCCCAGAGTCCACAGGACCACTAGGGCACGACCAAAGAGTCCAAATAGTTGCACAATCACATGTGTGGGTTTCCCACACTCACAGTCTCCCAAATACTATGGGAGCCACATCCTGCGATATCTCACCAACGCCTTGGTGGTCCTGTGGAAACTGGGTTTGGGGTCTGGCCAGCTGGTCTACTACTGCCGTACCAAACAGCAGTAGACCAGCTGGCCAGACCCAATCCCCAGAGTCCACAGGACCACTAGGGCACGACCAAAGAGTCCAAATAGTTGCACAATCACATGTGTGGGTTTCCCACACTCACAGTCTCCCAAATACTATGGGAGCCACATCCTGCGATATCTCACCAACGCCTTGGTGGTCCTGTGGAAACTGGGGTTGGGGTCTGGCCAGCTGGTCTACTACTGCCGTACCAAACAGCAGTAGACCAGCTGGCTAGACCCAATCCCCAGAGTCCACAGGACCACTAGGGCACGACTAAAGAGTCCAAATTGTTGCACAATCACATGTGTGGGTTTCACACACTCACAGTCTCCCAAATACTATGGGAGCCACATCCTGCGATATCTCACCAACGCCTTGGTGGTCCTGTGGACACTGGGGATGGGGTCTGGCCAGCTGGTCTACTACTGCCGTACCAAACAGCAGTAGACCAGCTGGCCAGACCCAATCCCCAGAGTCCACAGGACCACTAGGGCACGACCAAAGAGTCCAAATAGTTGCACAATCACATGTGTGGGTTTCACACACTCACAGTCTCCCAAATACTATGGGAGCCACATCCTGCGATATCTCACCAACGCCTTGGTGGTCCTGTGGACACTGGGGATGGGGTCTGGCCAGCTGGTCTACTACTGCCGTACCAAACAGCAGTAGACCAGCTGGCCAGACCCAATCCCCAGAGTCCACAGGACCACTAGGGCACGACCAAAGAGTCCAAATAGTTGCACAATCACATGTGTGGGTTTCCCACACACACAGTCTCCCAAATAGTATGGGAGCCACATCCTGCGATATCTCACCAACGCCTTGGTGGTCCTGTGGACACTGGGGATGGGGTCTGGCCAGCTGGTCTACTACTGCCGTACCAAACAGCAGTAGACCAGCTGGTTAGACCCAGAACCCAGAGTCCACAGGACCACTAGGGCACCACCAAAGAGTCCAAATAGTTGCACAATCATATGTGTGGGTTTCCCACACACAGTCTCCGAAATACAGGCTTGTCGGCCTTTCTTTCCGACGCCATGCCCACTTACTGTATGAAAGTGCCGTCGGACCTTATATGGTTGGACACATGAGGCCCTCAGCTATCCATAGACGTTGGTTTGATGCCTCTGGCACATTCCTACCAAAAGATATGAACTTCACATCTTTCCACAAAACCTAACCCAAAAAATAATTCCACCAAGTGCATTCCCATGCATGTCAGAGTCCTGTGTGTGTGTATGTGAGTGCGAGTGAGGCATCTTTTCAAGTGAGGATCTTGGTGGAGAACTTGGGCAGCCTACACAGGTGGAGCTCATCACCTCATCAGGGTGCTGGGAATAAAGGAGCGGCAGAGCCTTCACTCAGTGCTGGGTGATTAACCTTCACAGGTAGTCTCTCTGACCCTCTGTTGTAGCTTTCCTGTTAAAAGTTAATGACTATAATCACTGTTTAGGGTACTGAATCACAACTTTTTGGACAAAAGAACTTAGAAACTTTCCACCAAATGAGGTCCCATGTATTTCCTATGGGAAATACATTTTGTCAAAAGCATTTTTTTTTCAAAAAAAATCATGTCTCTAAAATGGGTACCACTCAACTCCAAATGACCTGAAACGTGCTCCAAACAACATTCCCCAGGGTCCATTTTGGCTGTGGGACTTAGTAAAAAATCGCCTCTCATTCATTTCAATGCTGAAATGCTCAATTTCCGAAGGTCACTGAACATGGGCAAGTGAGGTGTCTACAGACTCGGGGGGGCCTGCTGAGCACGGGGAACCAACTCCCAGCTCGATACGACTTTCCCAGCCTGACCTGCACTTGGGCCAAAAATGAATGGGAGTCTAGGGCAGCCCTAGGAAGGGAGGGGCCTAGGACCACCAAACTTGGGGGACACCTGGGGGGCCCCCTGGGCACTATACACACCAAGTTTGGTCCAATGAGCACTTGTACTTTTTGAGTTATTTCGAGTGAGCAAATTTTTCACATAATGGGAGTCAATGACAGCTACATCATAGGAATAAGCCACACCCACCAAACTCGGTGGGCATGTAGGTACCCTCCCACAGTCTCTCTGTGCCAAGTTTGGTCTCCCTACCACTTATACTTTTTGAGTTATTTCGAGTGAGCAAATCCATTTTCTGGTTTTCATCCTATATCCCTAACCCCTAACCCTAACCCCTGTCAGCACAAATCAGCAGGGCAACACAGGGATTTGAACCCCGTCCCACAAGTGGGAGTACCAATACCATTGCCTTTTGCCTTTTTTAATGCTATATGACAAGGTAAAGCAAAACTTGCATTAAGAACAGCATGCTAATTTGTGTATGTTAACTGATGTTAACAGCCATTTATCTTCAATTTCAAATATACTTCGGTGGAAGTTAAATAAATGCCGTCTTAATGCAAGAAAACGAAACCTCTAAAAAT
Source organism: Odontesthes bonariensis (assembly GCF_027942865.1). Classification (NCBI taxonomy): domain Eukaryota; kingdom Metazoa; phylum Chordata; class Actinopteri; order Atheriniformes; family Atherinopsidae; genus Odontesthes; species Odontesthes bonariensis. The sequence goes on from NC_134516.1 coordinate 1,448,885, forward strand.
AAACTATTTACAAAATGTTGTACAAGAAAATAAATAAAAAATCACAAAGACACTTACCTCAAATAATAATACTTACCAAACATAATTTCAGTGTAAAACATAACAACTAAGTCATCACCCTACTTACCACATACCCGAAAAGGAAGAAAAACCCAAGATTTGGGGTATTTTTTTTGGTTCCAAGATGGTTTTGTTTTTTTGTTTTTTGGTTCCTGGGAACAGAATTTTTTTTTTAACTATTTACAAAATGTTGTACAAGAAAACACATAAAAAAACCAAAGACACTTACCTTAAATAATAATACTTACCAAACATAATTTCAGTGTAAAACAAAAAAACTAAGTCATCACCCTACTTACCATATACCCGAAAAAGAAGAAAAACGCAAGAGTTGGTGTAATTTTTTTGGTTCCAAGATGGTTTTGTTTTTCTGTTTTTTTTTTTGGTTCCTGGGAACAGGATTTTTTTTAAAGTATTAACAAAATCTTGTACACATAACTATTTACCTTGGAATTACATCCTTACCTCACTCGTTTAGATACTCTCTTCGTTTCTTTCTGAAGGCAAAGAATGTCCGGATCCTCATCTGGTTCTCCTCACACCACTTGAGATACGCATTGTATGCATCTCGGTGACCAATGGATTTGTCCACATTGAGGTAATCCAGTTCCATGGCTGACCACTTCAGCCTAACGTTGCCAGGGAGAACTCGTGTGGAAGACCACCCCGACTCCTCCACCTCCTCTGACTCCACCTCCGGCACCTCTGGCACCTGTTCTTTCTCATGGGGTGGGGGCTTTTTTCCTATGTCCATAGGAACTGGATTTCTAGGCATGTTTGGACGTACCTGGATGGAATGATGGATTTTCGAGAGCCGAAATGCTGTGACCTTCTCCAACAGGTCTCTACCGAGGATGAGTTTTTGCTGGAGACATGCCTGGCTCAAGGGCATCGTCTCAGAGAGAGTCCGCAAAACATCGTAATCGATGTAATCCCCGTTCATACGTAATGCCACGCAGCTGACGAATGTCAGCTGCTGAAGGCGATCCTCTCCTTCAAGATGGGGCATCCTACGTAGAACTTGTGGCAGCCACGGCATTCCATAGACCCGGTACTTCTCTAAATACCTACCGAAACAGAGCCGCTGGCGCTCAATTTCTGTAGCTATTTCGGCCGTGAGGCTGGCCATCCTTGCCTCCTCCGGTGGATCTGTTCCATCTGGGTGAACAACTTGGAAGCAGTTGGGCACCAACCTGACGCAGTATCTAGTGGTGGCATCCTTGAGACGCATCAAGGGAAAGAACTTGATATTAAGCTCCGCCAAACCCACCAGCAGGCATGCGGCCACGTCCTTACCAGCACCCTGAACGATGTCTTTCCCTCTGGAGAAGACGTGAGGGAAAGTGAAGCGCTGGACCGTTGCAAGTTGCTGCGCCAGGGTCTGTGCAGTGATGCTACCCGTCAACTTGCATCCCAGTGGCAGCGTCTTTCCCTGGAGAACATAGAGGGGGAGTGAAGAGGTGTCGTAAAGGTCTCCAATGATGACCCTCAGCATGGACGCTCCCAGTACCGAGGGTGCTGCTTCCAGGGTGTCAGTCAATGGAAACAGGCGCCGCACTCGGAACTGGAGCTGGGTGTTTGGTGTCCAGGTCTTGAGGGGAGGAGGGTTGTCCCCCTCCGCCGCGCTGTTAAAGTCGGCAAGGCCCAGGAATCCCCTTCTGTGGCTCAGGCTCCGTTCCCTCACCGTGCAGGTCCCCAGCGAGGCACTATAATGGGTATCAGAAGGGCTGAGTGGGTGACCATAGGCCAACTCCTCATAACCCAACTCAAGCTGGAAAGCCTGCCAGCTTGGCTTGAAGCCCCCTCTCCCACTGTGCTCAGTCAGGATTTGGGATAGTCCTTCTGCAAAGTAGTCGACTGTCTTCTTGACAACTCTCACCATGCCATCACCGACAAACGGCACCAGCAGAGGATGACTCTCGACGAGAGTTGCAAAGTTGCCAGTGTTGACAAATGTTGCAGCGGACAAGTGCCCTGGGATGGCTCCTGATCGTTCCCGATCCATCCATTTCCCGACGTACTCCAGTCGGGCGCCAAGCTGCGTCCCCATCTTGGTGGCCATGTCCTGGATGTAACTCAGGTACTTGAAGGCCTCGGTCGCCATGGACCCTTTGGTGGAAGGGTGCTGGAGGTCGCACAGGGTAACCATGCCACTGATCGGGTGGAAATACCTGCTGGGGAAACGGACGTGGGGTGACGGGGTGTAAAATTGAACGAATTTTACCTCAAGAAGCCCAGAGAAAATGCCAAAGATCCTTCTGTCAAGGGACACCGGCTTCCCCTTCAAAAGCGTCTGGGAATTCACAATGTCATGCATCCCCAAGCAGGTCCACATTTTACATGAATCCCTGGAAAGCAACGTCTGCAGTCCGTACCGGGACCACAGAAGTTGAACGGAGGGGTCTTTTGCCTCAACAGTTAGGGCAATGTGTAGGGACATTGCGCTGATCCATTTTGTATCCACCCACGGCCTCAGATGGATGGTCCCATCCAACTTCTGGCCAAACCGGGTAATGGATGGAACCAAAACAATCGACACATGTGAGGCATTGACCCGGTCCACTGCCTTCTGGAGCACTTCGAATAAGAAGACCTGGTCCTGCTCCAAGACTTCAAACTTTGATGTCAATTTAAGGTTCTGCTTTGAGAAGGTGGGCCTCTTGAGCTCTTGCGGCGGGAGGAGCTGGAGCTGCTCCTGGAAGGCGAGAACAACATCCTGCAATGCAGTGATTGCAATCTGTCTGTAGCTCTTTTTGTCCAGGAGCATCTCATTCGGCTTTTTTGGGTCTTTCGGTAGAGCCGTCAGGTTCAAAAAATAGCCGCCGTCCACCAGCGCAATCACCACTCCCTGCATGTTCTGCATTGCCGTAAGGGCTTTTGGAGGCAGGTTCTGCAGGTCTACATGCTTCTTCAAGTAGACGAAGAAATCAGACATCTTGGTGGGCGTTGGAGGGAAGAATAAGAAATGCACTCCCCTGGTCAGTGCTGAAAGCTCAGAGAGCTCCATGACGATCCCGTCAATGTCATGGGAGAAAATGAGGTTCTCCCAGGGGTTCTCGATGACCGATGGGTGCAGATGCACTCTCACCGAAGTTGAATGGAGGAACTCCTCCAGCGTCTCATACTCACCAAAGGGCCGGGTAATGTTGTCGGTGTTCTCATGTCCAACAGCAAGGAAGTCTTCAGTCTCCTGAAAGTTTGCCTTTAAAATGCAGGTTTAGAACATTTTCAAGGAAAGAAACAATAAGCATTAGCATTAGCATTTCATTATAACCCACCAAATCAAGTTAGGTTCAGGCTATATTCAAGAAAAAAAAATTAGCATTACCATTAGCATTAGCATTAAGATTAACATTAGCATTAGCATTAGCATTTGGGTAAGCATTAGCATTAAGATTAGCATTAGCACTAGCATTAGCATTAGCACTAGCATTAGCATTAGCATGTCATTATAACCCACCAACTCAAGTTAGGTTCAGGACATATTCAAGAAAAACATTGGCATTAGCATTAGAATTGTCACTAGCATTAGCATGTCATTATTGTGTAAAAAGCAATGTATAACTTACCATTTTGAAGACACAAGGCTCACAGAGAGCCCCTTGACTGGTTTCCTCCTTTTATACTCACCGTTTTAGGAGAGAAAAAAGGCATTTGTTATTACAATATAACAAACCCACAACAAATATGATGCTTTTTAAAAAACCTATTTTAGACCATTAATTAAAAATAAGAAAAATGTATTTTCAACACATTTGTATTAGATAGACTCTTCTTTAATTTATAGTGTGAAAAAAAATTTTTTTTTTAAACATTATTTAGTGTTATGGTTAGGATTATGGTTGGGGTTAGTATAAGGGGCTGAGTGCCATTTTGGAAATCAATATTCATCACCCTTAACAGTGATTCATAGCTTCGAAACTTTGGCTACCCCCCCATTTTCGGGCACCCTGAATCTATCAATACTAATTAATAAGGGGTGGTAACTTCCGGTCCGGAGTTATTAGCCAATCACGTTAAAACGCCTATAACTCCAGAATGGAAGATCGTAGAGACATGGAGCTTAGTCAGGCGTGTTCAAAAGGGTCGAATTATGTCAGACAGAAGTCACTTCCGAGTCTCTAAGACCTTTCTTTCGGGAGTTATAGCAATTCAATATGCTTGTCACTGATTGGCCCATAACTCCGGAAGTGAATAAGTGAATGTCAAAAATCATGTCTCAAAAATGGGTACCAATCGACTCCAAATGGCCTGAAACGTGCTCCTAACAACTTTCCCCATGGTCATTTTTGGCTGTGGGACTAAGAAAAAATGAAAATCGCCTCCCATTCATGAAATGCTCAATTTCCGAAGGTCACTAAACATGGGCAAGTGAGGTGTCTACAGACTCGGGGGGACCTGCTGAGCACGGGGAACCAATAGCTCGATACGACCTTCCCAGCCTGACCTGCACTTGGCCTGAAAATTAATGGGAGTCTACGGCAGCCGTAGGAAGGGAGGGGCCTAGGACCACCAAACTTGGGGGACACCTGGGGGGCCCCCTGGGCACTATACACACCAAGTTTGGTCCAATGAGCACTTGTACTTTTCGAGTTATTTCGAGTGAGCAAATTTTTCACATAATGGGAGTCAATGACAGCTACGTCATAGGAATAAGCCACACCCACCAAACTCGGTGGGCATGTAGGTCGCCTCCCACAGTCTCTCTGTGCCAAGTTTGGTCTCCCTACCACTTATACTTTTTGAGTTATTTCGAGTGAGCAAATCCATTTTCTGGTTTTCATCCTATATCCCTAACCCCTAACCCCCTAACCCTAACCCTACCCTAACCCTAACCCTAACCCCACTCAGCTCTTATCCTAACCCTAACCCTAACCCACCCTAACCCCCTAACCCTAACCCTAACCCTCGCGAAAATAGCACTCCATTCATTTCAATGCGGAAACAGTTTTTGATGATTATCTCCGTAACGAAAGGTCGTAGAGACTTGGAAGTGACTTCTGTCAGACATAATCTGACCCTTGTGAACACGCCTGACTTGTCCCCGTGTCTCTACGACCCTCCGTTCCGGAGATATTACCAATTTTTTTTCTGGCGTTGCCCCGCCCCCGAACGTCGTATGGCGATGTTAAACATTTTTTTTCACACTATAAGTTAAAGAATAGTTTATTTAATACAAATGTGTTAAAAAAGAAAATTTCATCCAATTTATTAATGGTCTAAAATAGGGTGTCTAAAAGTCATTACATGCGTCTCTTTGTAATGATAAGTGCATTTTGTCGTCTAAAAAGGCAGAGTATAAAAGGAGGCGCCCAGTCAAGGGACTGTCAGTGTGCTTTCGTCTCTGTACTTAAACATCATTCTGAAATAGTTATTTCATCAGCAGATCCCTAACCCTTGACTTCCTCGAGCCTTCTTTGGTAGACAGCGTTACTGTCCACTGTGACTGCAACATTAAGGCACAGGACAGCAGAACACACCTCCTGTGGGGGAGGAGCGGCCTGCAGGAACTCGTGGGCCACAACAGCAGCCTCTTCAGCGTGCTGGTCATGCATGAGGCTGTTAATGCTCAGACGCCCCTTGACGGCAGGAACCTGGGCCTGACCAGGGAATTATTTGATCTCTGCAAGGCTCCAGTGACCTTCCTGCAATTGTACAGCACTTCCCCCCACGTCCGCTATACTCAGAAGTACTTCCACCCGGTGAGCGGCGTTGTCACCCTCCTTGGCATCCAGTACCCAAAGACCATGCAGGCCATGAGCAACGAGGCCTGGGAATACATCTGCCGGGTGGATGACTTAAGGAAGAAGATGGTGGGCCAGCTGGGTGCCCGGCTGGAATATGTGGCCAGGCTGGAGAGACCGGACACAATGGCATTTTCAGCGAAGGCACTGATAAATGAGGAGGCCCTGCTGGAGCTTGTCGCCAGGAGGCCCATGCTGCTTCCCTTCCAGGGCACGGCTCTCATCCACTATGCTCAGAGGACCCTGCAACATATTTACACTGTCCTCAAAGACATCTGTGAACGCCATGAGCATAAAGTAGGGTTTGAGCCGGCCTGGAAGGCTTACCAAATGGAGCTGGCATTTGAGGAGATGGTCTCTGGGCACCCGGGATCCCACCAGAACCGTCACTACAGCGCCTCCCTGGGCACCTGCAGCTGCAGTGAGAGGAGCTTGACTCATGTCAGGGGGGTGTTGGGCCTGGCACCCTGCAACGCGGCGGCAGAGGGCGACAGCCCGCCACCTCTACGGGTGTGGACGGGCAACACCCAGCTCCACTGGCGGGTGCGCCGGCTGTTTCCGCTGGCGGAGGCAGTCGGAGCGGAGCCCTCGGTCCTGGGAGTGGTGATGGTCAGGGTGATCCTGGGGGACCTGTTTGACACCAGCTCCCTCCCCATGTACATCCTGACAGGGGAGAAGTTACCAGAGGGCACACGCCTCGTTGGGGCTGTTACTCAGGAGGTGCTTGTCAAACAGCTGCTGGACAGCTACAATTTCAGCTTCCCACACACCTTCAACAGGGGGAAGCAGCTCGCGCTGGACGCGGGACAGGATGTGGCTGCCTGCCTCCTGTTGGGGTTAAGGGAGCTGAAGTTGACTTACTTCCCACTCCTCAGGATGAAGGACAAGACCACTCGGTACTGCGTGAGGAGAGTGGTGAACCACTACGTGGCAGTGCATCCACAATCCACCAGTCCCCCCCAAGACGCCGTCATCGCGACGCTTTGCTCTGAAATCTGTACAGAGATGGAGCGCTTGCGGCTGACCTACGGCAGGAACCTCGAGCCCTACCGAGAACACGGGATGCCATGGCTGGGGACAATCCTGAAGAGGCTGCCCCCCCTGCAAGGCACGGCAAAACTAACGCAGCTTGTTTTCCTGTCGGCCATCGGCCTCAGGATGAACAACATCTTTGTGGACTTCAACATCTGGAAGGACCTGGCTCAGAGCGCGCCTCTGAGCCAGGCTGAGTTGCAGCGCAAGATAATTCTCTCCCGGGACCTGCTGGAAGGGGTGACTGCACTGAGGGTGTACAAGCTGTACAAAGACGTGCCCTACAGGCTGTGGAAGCCTCGTGCAGCCCCGGGCCCGGCCCTCAAGAGCTTGCCACCAAAAGACACAGAAGACGTCCACTCGGATGATGTCCCGCAGGTGCAGGAGGAGGAGGAGGTGCCTGGTTTGAAATCAAAAAGCCAGATCCTGCCAGGAAGCGTGAGGCTGCGCTGGCAGGACTGGGAAATGGAGCTGGTCTCAAAAAACCCTGGTATGACCCATAGGGAGGCCTACCAAGCCTACGTCAGGGCTTGCCAGGAGACGGGCAGATTGATCAGGACTCTGGAGGCGTTTTCCAAGAAGAGGAGGCAGTTGCTGAGAGTTCCCTTGTAAATTGTTGCCCTTGTTCTACAAAAAAACAAAAAAATCCTGTTCCCAGGAGCCAAAAAAAAAAAAAAAAAAAAATCCTACGTTATAGGACCAAATAAAAGGGTTAGGGTCCTCTAAGAAGAGGCATCCTCGGAAGGGTTAGGGTTAAGTCCATAGGTTAGGTCCAATTAGGTCCATTTTTTTTCTTTTTCACACCCACACACACACACACTAACAAACCCACTTACATACATAAAACACACACAATGCATCCACAACATTTATACACATTTATTGGTACATTCTCAAACACACATACATAAAGGCACACACTGCATGCATGACACTTACACACGTTTCTTTCCACATATTCCCTCACATGGACTCTGCCTTGTCGTGGCGTGGGGGCTTAAGTGCCATTGTGGTCCTGTGGACACTGGGGATGGGGTCTGGCCAGCTGGTCTACTACTGCCGTACAAAACAGTAGTAGACCAGCTGGCTAGACCCAATCCCCAGAGTCCACAGGACCACTAGGGCACGACTAAAGAGTCCAAATTGTTGCACAATCACATGTGTGGGTTTCACACACTCACAGTCTCCCAAATACTATGGGAGCCACATCCTGCGATATCTCACCAACGCCTTGGTGGTCCTGTGGAAACTGGGGTTGGGGTCTGGCCAGCTGGTCTACTACTGCCGTACCAAACAGCAGTAGACCAGCTGGCTAGACCCAATCCCCAGAGTCCACAGGACCACTAGGGCACGACCAAAGAGTCCAAATAGTTGCACAATCACATGTGTGGGTTTCCCACACTCACAGTCTCCCAAATACTATGGGAGCCACATCCTGCGATATCTCACCAACGCCTTGGTGGTCCTGTGGAAACTGGGTTTGGGGTCTGGCCAGCTGGTCTACTACTGCCGTACCAAACAGCAGTAGACCAGCTGGCCAGACCCAATCCCCAGAGTCCACAGGACCACTAGGGCACGACCAAAGAGTCCAAATAGTTGCACAATCACATGTGTGGGTTTCCCACACTCACAGTCTCCCAAATACTATGGGAGCCACATCCTGCGATATCTCACCAACGCCTTGGTGGTCCTGTGGAAACTGGGGTTGGGGTCTGGCCAGCTGGTCTACTACTGCCGTACCAAACAGCAGTAGACCAGCTGGCTAGACCCAATCCCCAGAGTCCACAGGACCACTAGGGCACGACTAAAGAGTCCAAATTGTTGCACAATCACATGTGTGGGTTTCACACACTCACAGTCTCCCAAATACTATGGGAGCCACATCCTGCGATATCTCACCAACGCCTTGGTGGTCCTGTGGACACTGGGGATGGGGTCTGGCCAGCTGGTCTACTACTGCCGTACCAAACAGCAGTAGACCAGCTGGCTAGACCCAATCCCCAGAGTCCACAGGACCACTAGGGCACGACCAAAGAGTCCAAATAGTTGCACAATCACATGTGTGGGTTTCACACACTCACAGTCTCCCAAATACTATGGGAGCCACATCCTGCGATATCTCACCAACGCCTTGGTGGTCCTGTGGACACTGGGGATGGGGTCTGGCCAGCTGGTCTACTACTGCCGTACCAAACAGCAGTAGACCAGCTGGCCAGACCCAATCCCCAGAGTCCACAGGACCACTAGGGCACGACCAAAGAGTCCAAATAGTTGCACAATCACATGTGTGGGTTTCCCACACACACAGTCTCCCAAATAGTATGGGAGCCACATCCTGCGATATCTCACCAACGCCTTGGTGGTCCTGTGGACACTGGGGATGGGGTCTGGCCAGCTGGTCTACTACTGCCGTACCAAACAGCAGTAGACCAGCTGGTTAGACCCAGAACCCAGAGTCCACAGGACCACTAGGGCACCACCAAAGAGTCCAAATAGTTGCACAATCATATGTGTGGGTTTCCCACACACAGTCTCCGAAATACAGGCTTGTCGGCCTTTCTTTCCGACGCCATGCCCACTTACTGTATGAAAGTGCCGTCGGACCTTATATGGTTGGACACATGAGGCCCTCAGCTATCCATAGACGTTGGTTTGATGCCTCTGGCACATTCCTACCAAAAGATATGAACTTCACATCTTTCCACAAAACCTAACCCAAAAAATAATTCCACCAAGTGCATTCCCATGCATGTCAGAGTCCTGTGTGTGTGTATGTGAGTGCGAGTGAGGCATCTTTTCAAGTGAGGATCTTGGTGGAGAACTTGGGCAGCCTACACAGGTGGAGCTCATCACCTCATCAGGGTGCTGGGAATAAAGGAGCGGCAGAGCCTTCACTCAGTGCTGGGTGATTAACCTTCACAGGTAGTCTCTCTGACCCTCTGTTGTAGCTTTCCTGTTAAAAGTTAATGACTATAATCACTGTTTAGGGTACTGAATCACAACTTTTTGGACAAAAGAACTTAGAAACTTTCCACCAAATGAGGTCCCATGTACTTCCTATGGGAAATACATTTTGTCAAAGCATTTTTTTTTCAAAAAAAATCATGTCTCTAAAATGGGTACCACTCAACTCCAAATGACCTGAAACGTGCTCCAAACAACATTCCCCAGGGTCCCTTTTGGCTGTGGGACTTAGTAAAAAATCGCCTCTCATTCATTTCAATGCTGAAATGCTCAATTTCCGAAGGTCACTGAACATGGGCAAGTGAGGTGTCTACAGACTCGGGGGGGCCTGCTGAGCACGGGGAACCAACTCCCAGCTCGATACGACTTTCCCAGCCTGACCTGCACTTGGGCCAAAAATGAATGGGAGTCTAGGGCAGCCCTAGGAAGGGAGGGGCCTAGGACCACCAAACTTGGGGGACACCTGGGGGGCCCCCTGGGCACTATACACACCAAGTTTGGTCCAATGAGCACTTGTACTTTTTGAGTTATTTCGAGTGAGCAAATTTTTCACATAATGGGAGTCAATGACAGCTACATCATAGGAATAAGCCACACCCACCAAACTCGGTGGGCATGTAGGTACCCTCCCACAGTCTCTCTGTGCCAAGTTTGGTCTCCCTACCACTTATACTTTTTGAGTTATTTCGAGTGAGCAAATCCATTTTCTGGTTTTCATCCTATATCCCTAACCCCTAACCCTAACCCCTGTCAGCACAAATCAGCAGGGCAACACAGGGATTTGAACCCCGTCCCACAAGTGGGAGTACCAATACCATTGCCTTTTGCCTTTTTTAATGCTATATGACAAGGTAAAGCAAAACTTGCATTAAGAACAGCATGCTAATTTGTGTATGTTAACTGATGTTAACAGCCATTTATCTTCAATTTCAAATATACTTCGGTGGAAGTTAAATAAATGCCGTCTTAATGCAAGAAAACGAAACCTCTAAAAATAAACTATTTACAAAATGTTGTACAAGAAAATAAATAAAAAATCACAAAGACACTTACCTCAAATAATAATACTTACCAAACATAATTTCAGTGTAAAACATAACAACTAAGTCATCACCCTACTTACCACATACCCGAAAAGGAAGAAAAACCCAAGATTTGGGGTATTTTTTTTGGTTCCAAGATGGTTTTGTTTTTTGGTTTTTTGGTTCCTGGGAACAGAATTTTTTTTTTAACTATTTACAAAATGTTGTACAAGAAAACACATAAAAAAACCAAAGACACTTACCTTAAATAATAATACTTACCAAACATAATTTCAGTGTAAAACAAAAAAACTAAGTCATCACCCTACTTACCATATACCCGAAAAAGAAGAAAAACGCAAGAGTTGGTGTAATTTTTTTGGTTCCAAGATGGTTTTGTTTTTCTGTTTTTTTTTTTGGTTCCTGGGAACAGGATTTTTTTTAAAGTATTAACAAAATCTTGTACACATAACTATTTACCTTGGAATTACATCCTTACCTCACTCGTTTAGATACTCTCTTCGTTTCTTTCTGAAGGCAAAGAATGTCCGGATCCTCATCTGGTTCTCCTCACACCACTTGAGATACGCATTGTATGCATCTCGGTGACCAATGGATTTGTCCACATTGAGGTAATCCAGTTCCATGGCTGACCACTTCAGCCTAACGTTGCCAGGGAGAACTCGTGTGGAAGACCACCCCGACTCCTCCACCTCCTCTGACTCCACCTCCGGCACCTCTGGCACCTGTTCTTTCTCATGGGGTGGGGGCTTTTTTCCTATGTCCATAGGAACTGGATTTCTAGGCATGTTTGGACGTACCTGGATGGAATGATGGATTTTTGAGAGCCGAAATGCTGTGACCTTCTCCAACAGGTCTCTACCGAGGATGAGTTTTTGCTGGAGACATGCCTGGCTCAAGGGCATCGTCTCAGAGAGAGTCCGCAAAACATCGTAATCGATGTAATCCCCGTTCATACGTAATGCCACGCAGCTGACGAATGTCAGCTGCTGAAGGCGATCCTCTCCTTCAAGATGGGGCATCCTACGTAGAACTTGTGGCAGCCACGGCATTCCATAGACCCGGTACTTCTCTAAATACCTACCGAAACAGAGCCGCTGGCGCTCAATTTCTGTAGCTATTTCGGCCGTGAGGCTGGCCATCCTTGCCTCCTCCGGTGGATCTGTTCCATCTGGGTGAACAACTTGGAAGCAGTTGGGCACCAACCTGACGCAGTATCTAGTGGTGGCATCCTTGAGACGCATCAAGGGAAAGAACTTGATATTAAGCTCCGCCAAACCCACCAGCAGGCATGCGGCCACGTCCTTACCAGCACCCTGAACGATGTCTTTCCCTCTGGAGAAGACGTGAGGGAAAGTGAAGCGCTGGACCGTTGCAAGTTGCTGCGCCAGGGTCTGTGCAGTGATGCTACCCGTCAACTTGCATCCCAGTGGCAGCGTCTTTCCCTGGAGAACATAGAGGGGGAGTGAAGAGGTGTCGTAAAGGTCTCCAATGATGACCCTCAGCATGGACGCTCCCAGTACCGAGGGTGCTGCTTCCAGGGTGTCAGTCAATGGAAACAGGCGCCGCACTCGGAACTGGAGCTGGGTGTTTGGTGTCCAGGTCTTGAGGGGAGGAGGGTTGTCCCCCTCCGCCGCGCTGTTAAAGTCGGCAAGGCCCAGGAATCCCCTTCTGTGGCTCAGGCTCCGTTCCCTCACCGTGCAGGTCCCCAGCGAGGCACTATAATGGGTATCAGAAGGGCTGAGTGGGTGACCATAGGCCAACTCCTCATAACCCAACTCAAGCTGGAAAGCCTGCCAGCTTGGCTTGAAGCCCCCTCTCCCACTGTGCTCAGTCAGGATTTGGGATAGTCCTTCTGCAAAGTAGTCGACTGTCTTCTTGACAACTCTCACCATGCCATCACCGACAAACGGCACCAGCAGAGGATGACTCTCGACGAGAGTTGCAAAGTTGCCAGTGTTGACAAATGTTGCAGCGGACAAGTGCCCTGGGATGGCTCCTGATCGTTCCCGATCCATCCATTTCCCGACGTACTCCAGTCGGGCGCCAAGCTGCGTCCCCATCTTGGTGGCCATGTCCTGGATGTAACTCAGGTACTTGAAGGCCTCGGTCGCCATGGACCCTTTGGTGGAAGGGTGCTGGAGGTCGCACAGGGTAACCATGCCACTGATCGGGTGGAAATACCTGCTGGGGAAACGGACGTGGGGTGACGGGGTGTAAAATTGAACGAATTTTACCTCAAGAAGCCCAGAGAAAATGCCAAAGATCCTTCTGTCAAGGGACACCGGCTTCCCCTTCAAAAGCGTCTGGGAATTCACAATGTCATGCATCCCCAAGCAGGTCCACATTTTACATGAATCCCTGGAAAGCAACGTCTGCAGTCCGTACCGGGACCACAGAAGTTGAACGGAGGGGTCTTTTGCCTCAACAGTTAGGGCAATGTGTAGGGACATTGCGCTGATCCGTTTTGTATCCACCCACGGCCTCAGATGGATGGTCCCATCCAACTTCTGGCCAAACCGGGTAATGGATGGAACCAAAACAATCGACACATGTGAGGCATTGACCCGGTCCACTGCCTTCTGGAGCACTTCGAATAAGAAGACCTGGTCCTGCTCCAAGACTTCAAACTTTGATGTCAATTTAAGGTTCTGCTTTGAGAAGGTGGGCCTCTTGAGCTCTTGCGGCGGGAGGAGCTGGAGCTGCTCCTGGAAGGCGAGAACAACATCCTGCAATGCAGTGATTGCAATCTGTCTGTAGCTCTTTTTGTCCAGGAGCATCTCATTCGGCTTTTTTGGGTCTTTCGGTAGAGCCGTCAGGTTCAAAAAATAGCCGCCGTCCACCAGCGCAATCACCACTCCCTGCATGTTCTGCATTGCCGTAAGGGCTTTTGGAGGCAGGTTCTGCAGGTCTACATGCTTCTTCAAGTAGACGAAGAAATCAGACATCTTGGTGGGCGTTGGAGGGAAGAATAAGAAATGCACTCCCCTGGTCAGTGCTGAAAGCTCAGAGAGCTCCATGACGATCCCGTCAATGTCATGGGAGAAAATGAGGTTCTCCCAGGGGTTCTCGATGACCGATGGGTGCAGATGCACTCTCACCGAAGTTGAATGGAGGAACTCCTCCAGCGTCTCATACTCACCAAAGGGCCGGGTAATGTTGTCGGTGTTCTCATGTCCAACAGCAAGGAAGTCTTCAGTCTCCTGAAAGTTTGCCTTTAAAATGCAGGTTTAGGACATTTTCAAGGAAAGAAACAATAAGCATTAGCATTAGCATTTCATTATAACCCACCAAATCAAGTTAGGTTCAGGCTATATTCAAGAAAAAAAAATTAGCATTACCATTAGCATTAGCATTAAGATTAACATTAGCATTAGCATTAGCATTTGGGTAAGCATTAGCATTAAGATTAGCATTAGCACTAGCATTAGCATTAGCACTAGCATTAGCATTAGCATGTCATTATAACCCACCAACTCAAGTTAGGTTCAGGACATATTCAAGAAAAACATTGGCATTAGCATTAGAATTGTCACTAGCATTAGCATGTCATTATTGTGTAAAAAGCAATGTATAACTTACCATTTTGAAGACACAAGGCTCACAGAGAGCCCCTTGACTGGTTTCCTCCTTTTATACTCACCGTTTTAGGAGAGAAAAAAGGCATTTGTTATTACAATATAACAAACCCACAACAAATATGATGCTTTTTAAAAAACCTATTTTAGACCATTAATTAAAAATAAGAAAAATGTATTTTCAACACATTTGTATTAGATAGACTCTTCTTTAATTTATAGTGTGAAAAAAAATTTTTTTTTTAAACATTATTTAGTGTTATGGTTAGGATTATGGTTGGGGTTAGTATAAGGGGCTGAGTGCCATTTTGGAAATCAATATTCATCACCCTTAACAGTGATTCATAGCTTCGAAACTTTGGCTACCCCCCCATTTTCGGGCACCCTGAATCTATCAATACTAATTAATAAGGGGTGGTAACTTCCGGTCCGGAGTTATTAGCCAATCACGTTAAAACGCCTATAACTCCAGAATGGAAGATCGTAGAGACATGGAGCTTAGTCAGGCGTGTTCAAAAGGGTCGAATTATGTCAGACAGAAGTCACTTCCGAGTCTCTAAGACCTTTCTTTCGGGAGTTATAGCAATTCAATATGCTTGTCACTGATTGGCCCATAACTCCGGAAGTGAATAAGTGAATGTCAAAAATCATGTCTCAAAAATGGGTACCAATCGACTCCAAATGGCCTGAAACGTGCTCCTAACAACTTTCCCCATGGTCATTTTTGGCTGTGGGACTAAGAAAAAATGAAAATCGCCTCCCATTCATGAAATGCTCAATTTCCGAAGGTCACTAAACATGGGCAAGTGAGGTGTCTACAGACTCGGGGGGACCTGCTGAGCACGGGGAACCAATAGCTCGATACGACCTTCCCAGCCTGACCTGCACTTGGCCTGAAAATTAATGGGAGTCTACGGCAGCCGTAGGAAGGGAGGGGCCTAGGACCACCAAACTTGGGGGACACCTGGGGGGCCCCCTGGGCACTATACACACCAAGTTTGGTCCAATGAGCACTTGTACTTTTCGAGTTATTTCGAGTGAGCAAATTTTTCACATAATGGGAGTCAATGACAGCTACGTCATAGGAATAAGCCACACCCACCAAACTCGGTGGGCATGTAGGTCGCCTCCCACAGTCTCTCTGTGCCAAGTTTGGTCTCCCTACCACTTATACTTTTTGAGTTATTTCGAGTGAGCAAATCCATTTTCTGGTTTTCATCCTATATCCCTAACCCCTAACCCCCTAACCCTAACCCTACCCTAACCCTAACCCTAACCCCACTCAGCTCTTATCCTAACCCTAACCCTAACCCACCCTAACCCCCTAACCCTAACCCTAACCCTCGCGAAAATAGCACTCCATTCATTTCAATGCGGAAACAGTTTTTGATGATTATCTCCGTAACGAAAGGTCGTAGAGACTTGGAAGTGACTTCTGTCAGACATAATCTGACCCTTGTGAACACGCCTGACTTGTCCCCGTGTCTCTACGACCCTCCGTTCCGGAGATATTACCAATTTTTTTTCTGGCGTTGCCCCGCCCCCGAACGTCGTATGGCGATGTTAAACATTTTTTTTCACACTATAAGTTAAAGAATAGTTTATTTAATACAAATGTGTTAAAAAAGAAAATTTCATCCAATTTATTAATGGTCTAAAATAGGGTGTCTAAAAGTCATTACATGCGTCTCTTTGTAATGATAAGTGCATTTTGTCGTCTAAAAAGGCAGAGTATAAAAGGAGGCGCCCAGTCAAGGGACTGTCAGTGTGCTTTCGTCTCTGTACTTAAACATCATTCTGAAATAGTTATTTCATCAGCAGATCCCTAACCCTTGACTTCCTCAAGCCTTCTTTGGTAGACAGCGTTACTGTCCACTGTGACTGCAACATTAAGGCACAGGACAGCAGAACACACCTCCTGTGGGGGAGGAGCGGCCTGCAGGAACTCGTGGGCCACAACAGCAGCCTCTTCAGCGTGCTGGTCATGCATGAGGCTGTTAATGCTCAGACGCCCCTTGACGGCAGGAACCTGGGCCTGACCAGGGAATTATTTGATCTCTGCAAGGCTCCAGTGACCTTCCTGCAATTGTACAGCACTTCCCCCCACGTCCGCTATACTCAGAAGTACTTCCACCCGGTGAGCGGCGTTGTCACCCTCCTTGGCATCCAGTACCCAAAGACCATGCAGGCCATGAGCAACGAGGCCTGGGAATACATCTGCCGGGTGGATGACTTAAGGAAGAAGATGGTGGGCCAGCTGGGTGCCCGGCTGGAATATGTGGCCAGGCTGGAGAGACCGGACACAATGGCATTTTCAGCGAAGGCACTGATAAATGAGGAGGCCCTGCTGGAGCTTGTCGCCAGGAGGCCCATGCTGCTTCCCTTCCAGGGCACGGCTCTCATCCACTATGCTCAGAGGACCCTGCAACATATTTACACTGTCCTCAAAGACATCTGTGAACGCCATGAGCATAAAGTAGGGTTTGAGCCGGCCTGGAAGGCTTACCAAATGGAGCTGGCATTTGAGGAGATGGTCTCTGGGCACCCGGGATCCCACCAGAACCGTCACTACAGCGCCTCCCTGGGCACCTGCAGCTGCAGTGAGAGGAGCTTGACTCATGTCAGGGGGGTGTTGGGCCTGGCACCCTGCAACGCGGCGGCAGAGAGCGACAGCCCGCCACCTCTACGGGTGTGGACGGGCAACACCCAGCTCCACTGGCGGGTGCGCCGGCTGTTTCCGCTGGCGGAGGCAGTCGGAGCGGAGCCCTCGGTCCTGGGAGTGGTGATGGTCAGGGTGATCCTGGGGGACCTGTTTGACACCAGCTCCCTCCCCATGTACATCCTGACAGGGGAGAAGTTACCAGAGGGCACACGCCTCGTTGGGGCTGTTACTCAGGAGGTGCTTGTCAAACAGCTGCTGGACAGCTACAATTTCAGCTTCCCACACACCTTCAACAGGGGGAAGCAGCTCGCGCTGGACGCGGGACAGGATGTGGCTGCCTGCCTCCTGTTGGGGTTAAGGGAGCTGAAGTTGACTTACTTCCCACTCCTCAGGATGAAGGACAAGACCACTCGGTACTGCGTGAGGAGAGTGGTGAACCACTACGTGGCAGTGCATCCACAATCCACCAGTCCCCCCCAAGACGCCGTCATCGCGACGCTTTGCTCTGAAATCTGTACAGAGATGGAGCGCTTGCGGCTGACCTACGGCAGGAACCTCGAGCCCTACCGAGAACACGGGATGCCATGGCTGGGGACAATCCTGAAGAGGCTGCCCCCCCTGCAAGGCACGGCAAAACTAACGCAGCTTGTTTTCCTGTCGGCCATCGGCCTCAGGATGAACAACATCTTTGTGGACTTCAACATCTGGAAGGACCTGGCTCAGAGCGCGCCTCTGAGCCAGGCTGAGTTGCAGCGCAAGATAATTCTCTCCCGGGACCTGCTGGAAGGGGTGACTGCACTGAGGGTGTACAAGCTGTACAAAGACGTGCCCTACAGGCTGTGGAAGCCTCGTGCAGCCCCGGGCCCGGCCCTCAAGAGCTTGCCACCAAAAGACACAGAAGACGTCCACTCGGATGATGTCCCGCAGGTGCAGGAGGAGGAGGAGGTGCCTGGTTTGAAATCAAAAAGCCAGATCCTGCCAGGAAGCGTGAGGCTGCGCTGGCAGGACTGGGAAATGGAGCTGGTCTCAAAAAACCCTGGTATGACCCATAGGGAGGCCTACCAAGCCTACGTCAGGGCTTGCCAGGAGACGGGCAGATTGATCAGGACTCTGGAGGCGTTTTCCAAGAAGAGGAGGCAGTTGCTGAGAGTTCCCTTGTAAATTGTTGCCCTTGTTCTACAAAAAAACAAAAAAATCCTGTTCCCAGGAGCCAAAAAAAAAAAAAAAAAAAAATCCTACGTTATAGGACCAAATAAAAGGGTTAGGGTCCTCTAAGAAGAGGCATCCTCGGAAGGGTTAGGGTTAAGTCCATAGGTTAGGTCCAATTAGGTCCATTTTTTTTCTTTTTCACACCCACACACACACACACTAACAAACCCACTTACATACATAAAACACACACAATGCATCCACAACATTTATACACATTTATTGGTACATTCTCAAACACACATACATAAAGGCACACACTGCATGCATGACACTTACACACGTTTCTTTCCACATATTCCCTCACATGGACTCTGCCTTGTCGTGGCGTGGGGGCTTAAGTGCCATTGTGGTCCTGTGGACACTGGGGATGGGGTCTGGCCAGCTGGTCTACTACTGCCGTACAAAACAGTAGTAGACCAGCTGGCTAGACCCAATCCCCAGAGTCCACAGGACCACTAGGGCACGACTAAAGAGTCCAAATTGTTGCACAATCACATGTGTGGGTTTCACACACTCACAGTCTCCCAAATACTATGGGAGCCACATCCTGCGATATCTCACCAACGCCTTGGTGGTCCTGTGGAAACTGGGGTTGGGGTCTGGCCAGCTGGTCTACTACTGCCGTACCAAACAGCAGTAGACCAGCTGGCTAGACCCAATCCCCAGAGTCCACAGGACCACTAGGGCACGACCAAAGAGTCCAAATAGTTGCACAATCACATGTGTGGGTTTCCCACACTCACAGTCTCCCAAATACTATGGGAGCCACATCCTGCGATATCTCACCAACGCCTTGGTGGTCCTGTGGAAACTGGGTTTGGGGTCTGGCCAGCTGGTCTACTACTGCCGTACCAAACAGCAGTAGACCAGCTGGCCAGACCCAATCCCCAGAGTCCACAGGACCACTAGGGCACGACCAAAGAGTCCAAATAGTTGCACAATCACATGTGTGGGTTTCCCACACTCACAGTCTCCCAAATACTATGGGAGCCACATCCTGCGATATCTCACCAACGCCTTGGTGGTCCTGTGGAAACTGGGGTTGGGGTCTGGCCAGCTGGTCTACTACTGCCGTACCAAACAGCAGTAGACCAGCTGGCTAGACCCAATCCCCAGAGTCCACAGGACCACTAGGGCACGACTAAAGAGTCCAAATTGTTGCACAATCACATGTGTGGGTTTCACACACTCACAGTCTCCCAAATACTATGGGAGCCACATCCTGCGATATCTCACCAACGCCTTGGTGGTCCTGTGGACACTGGGGATGGGGTCTGGCCAGCTGGTCTACTACTGCCGTACCAAACAGCAGTAGACCAGCTGGCTAGACCCAATCCCCAGAGTCCACAGGACCACTAGGGCACGACCAAAGAGTCCAAATAGTTGCACAATCACATGTGTGGGTTTCACACACTCACAGTCTCCCAAATACTATGGGAGCCACATCCTGCGATATCTCACCAACGCCTTGGTGGTCCTGTGGACACTGGGGATGGGGTCTGGCCAGCTGGTCTACTACTGCCGTACCAAACAGCAGTAGACCAGCTGGCCAGACCCAATCCCCAGAGTCCACAGGACCACTAGGGCACGACCAAAGAGTCCAAATAGTTGCACAATCACATGTGTGGGTTTCCCACACACACAGTCTCCCAAATAGTATGGGAGCCACATCCTGCGATATCTCACCAACGCCTTGGTGGTCCTGTGGACACTGGGGATGGGGTCTGGCCAGCTGGTCTACTACTGCCGTACCAAACAGCAGTAGACCAGCTGGTTAGACCCAGAACCCAGAGTCCACAGGACCACTAGGGCACCACCAAAGAGTCCAAATAGTTGCACAATCATATGTGTGGGTTTCCCACACACAGTCTCCGAAATACAGGCTTGTCGGCCTTTCTTTCCGACGCCATGCCCACTTACTGTATGAAAGTGCCGTCGGACCTTATATGGTTGGACACATGAGGCCCTCAGCTATCCATAGACGTTGGTTTGATGCCTCTGGCACATTCCTACCAAAAGATATGAACTTCACATCTTTCCACAAAACCTAACCCAAAAAATAATTCCACCAAGTGCATTCCCATGCATGTCAGAGTCCTGTGTGTGTGTATGTGAGTGCGAGTGAGGCATCTTTTCAAGTGAGGATCTTGGTGGAGAACTTGGGCAGCCTACACAGGTGGAGCTCATCACCTCATCAGGGTGCTGGGAATAAAGGAGCGGCAGAGCCTTCACTCAGTGCTGGGTGATTAACCTTCACAGGTAGTCTCTCTGACCCTCTGTTGTAGCTTTCCTGTTAAAAGTTAATGACTATAATCACTGTTTAGGGTACTGAATCACAACTTTTTGGACAAAAGAACTTAGAAACTTTCCACCAAATGAGGTCCCATGTATTTCCTATGGGAAATACATTTTGTCAAAGCATTTTTTTTTCAAAAAAAATCATGTCTCTAAAATGGGTACCACTCAACTCCAAATGACCTGAAACGTGCTCCAAACAACATTCCCCAGGGTCCCTTTTGGCTGTGGGACTTAGTAAAAAATCGCCTCTCATTCATTTCAATGCTGAAATGCTCAATTTCCGAAGGTCACTGAACATGGGCAAGTGAGGTGTCTACAGACTCGGGGGGGCCTGCTGAGCACGGGGAACCAACTCCCAGCTCGATACGACTTTCCCAGCCTGACCTGCACTTGGGCCAAAAATGAATGGGAGTCTAGGGCAGCCCTAGGAAGGGAGGGGCCTAGGACCACCAAACTTGGGGGACACCTGGGGGGCCCCCTGGGCACTATACACACCAAGTTTGGTCCAATGAGCACTTGTACTTTTTGAGTTATTTCGAGTGAGCAAATTTTTCACATAATGGGAGTCAATGACAGCTACATCATAGGAATAAGCCACACCCACCAAACTCGGTGGGCATGTAGGTACCCTCCCACAGTCTCTCTGTGCCAAGTTTGGTCTCCCTACCACTTATACTTTTTGAGTTATTTCGAGTGAGCAAATCCATTTTCTGGTTTTCATCCTATATCCCTAACCCCTAACCCTAACCCCTGTCAGCACAAATCAGCAGGGCAACACAGGGATTTGAACCCCGTCCCACAAGTGGGAGTACCAATACCATTGCCTTTTGCCTTTTTTAATGCTATATGACAAGGTAAAGCAAAACTTGCATTAAGAACAGCATGCTAATTTGTGTATGTTAACTGATGTTAACAGCCATTTATCTTCAATTTCAAATATACTTCGGTGGAAGTTAAATAAATGCCGTCTTAATGCAAGAAAACGAAACCTCTAAAAATAAACTATTTACAAAATGTTGTACAAGAAAATAAATAAAAAATCACAAAGACACTTACCTCAAATAATAATACTTACCAAACATAATTTCAGTGTAAAACATAACAACTAAGTCATCACCCTACTTACCACATACCCGAAAAGGAAGAAAAACCCAAGATTTGGGGTATTTTTTTTGGTTCCAAGATGGTTTTGTTTTTTTGTTTTTTGGTTCCTGGGAACAGAATTTTTTTTTTAACTATTTACAAAATGTTGTACAAGAAAACACATAAAAAAACCAAAGACACTTACCTTAAATAATAATACTTACCAAACATAATTTCAGTGTAAAACAAAAAAACTAAGTCATCACCCTACTTACCATATACCCGAAAAAGAAGAAAAACGCAAGAGTTGGTGTAATTTTTTTGGTTCCAAGATGGTTTTGTTTTTCTGTTTTTTTTTTTGGTTCCTGGGAACAGGATTTTTTTTAAAGTATTAACAAAATCTTGTACACATAACTATTTACCTTGGAATTACATCCTTACCTCACTCGTTTAGATACTCTCTTCGTTTCTTTCTGAAGGCAAAGAATGTCCGGATCCTCATCTGGTTCTCCTCACACCACTTGAGATACGCATTGTATGCATCTCGGTGACCAATGGATTTGTCCACATTGAGGTAATCCAGTTCCATGGCTGACCACTTCAGCCTAACGTTGCCAGGGAGAACTCGTGTGGAAGACCACCCCGACTCCTCCACCTCCTCTGACTCCACCTCCGGCACCTCTGGCACCTGTTCTTTCTCATGGGGTGGGGGCTTTTTTCCTATGTCCATAGGAACTGGATTTCTAGGCATGTTTGGACGTACCTGGATGGAATGATGGATTTTCGAGAGCCGAAATGCTGTGACCTTCTCCAACAGGTCTCTACCGAGGATGAGTTTTTGCTGGAGACATGCCTGGCTCAAGGGCATCGTCTCAGAGAGAGTCCGCAAAACATCGTAATCGATGTAATCCCCGTTCATACGTAATGCCACGCAGCTGACGAATGTCAGCTGCTGAAGGCGATCCTCTCCTTCAAGATGGGGCATCCTACGTAGAACTTGTGGCAGCCACGGCATTCCATAGACCCGGTACTTCTCTAAATACCTACCGAAACAGAGCCGCTGGCGCTCAATTTCTGTAGCTATTTCGGCCGTGAGGCTGGCCATCCTTGCCTCCTCCGGTGGATCTGTTCCATCTGGGTGAACAACTTGGAAGCAGTTGGGCACCAACCTGACGCAGTATCTAGTGGTGGCATCCTTGAGACGCATCAAGGGAAAGAACTTGATATTAAGCTCCGCCAAACCCACCAGCAGGCATGCGGCCACGTCCTTACCAGCACCCTGAACGATGTCTTTCCCTCTGGAGAAGACGTGAGGGAAAGTGAAGCGCTGGACCGTTGCAAGTTGCTGCGCCAGGGTCTGTGCAGTGATGCTACCCGTCAACTTGCATCCCAGTGGCAGTGTCTTTCCCTGGAGAACATAGAGGGGGAGTGAAGAGGTGTCGTAAAGGTCTCCAATGATGACCCTCAGCATGGACGCTCCCAGTACCGAGGGTGCTGCTTCCAGGGTGTCAGTCAATGGAAACAGGCGCCGCACTCGGAACTGGAGCTGGGTGTTTGGTGTCCAGGTCTTGAGGGGAGGAGGGTTGTCCCCCTCCGCCGCGCTGTTAAAGTCGGCAAGGCCCAGGAATCCCCTTCTGTGGCTCAGGCTCCGTTCCCTCACCGTGCAGGTCCCCAGCGAGGCACTATAATGGGTATCAGAAGGGCTGAGTGGGTGACCATAGGCCAACTCCTCATAACCCAACTCAAGCTGGAAAGCCTGCCAGCTTGGCTTGAAGCCCCCTCTCCCACTGTGCTCAGTCAGGATTTGGGATAGTCCTTCTGCAAAGTAGTCGACTGTCTTCTTGACAACTCTCACCATGCCATCACCGACAAACGGCACCAGCAGAGGATGACTCTCGACGAGAGTTGCAAAGTTGCCAGTGTTGACAAATGTTGCAGCGGACAAGTGCCCTGGGATGGCTCCTGATCGTTCCCGATCCATCCATTTCCCGACGTACTCCAGTCGGGCGCCAAGCTGCGTCCCCATCTTGGTGGCCATGTCCTGGATGTAACTCAGGTACTTGAAGGCCTCGGTCGCCATGGACCCTTTGGTGGAAGGGTGCTGGAGGTCGCACAGGGTAACCATGCCACTGATCGGGTGGAAATACCTGCTGGGGAAACGGACGTGGGGTGACGGGGTGTAAAATTGAACGAATTTTACCTCAAGAAGCCCAGAGAAAATGCCAAAGATCCTTCTGTCAAGGGACACCGGCTTCCCCTTCAAAAGCGTCTGGGAATTCACAATGTCATGCATCCCCAAGCAGGTCCACATTTTACATGAATCCCTGGAAAGCAACGTCTGCAGTCCGTACCGGGACCACAGAAGTTGAACGGAGGGGTCTTTTGCCTCAACAGTTAGGGCAATGTGTAGGGACATTGCGCTGATCCGTTTTGTATCCACCCACGGCCTCAGATGGATGGTCCCATCCAACTTCTGGCCAAACCGGGTAATGGATGGAACCAAAACAATCGACACATGTGAGGCATTGACCCGGTCCACTGCCTTCTGGAGCACTTCGAATAAGAAGACCTGGTCCTGCTCCAAGACTTCAAACTTTGATGTCAATTTAAGGTTCTGCTTTGAGAAGGTGGGCCTCTTGAGCTCTTGCGGCGGGAGGAGCTGGAGCTGCTCCTGGAAGGCGAGAACAACATCCTGCAATGCAGTGATTGCAATCTGTCTGTAGCTCTTTTTGTCCAGGAGCATCTCATTCGGCTTTTTTGGGTCTTTCGGTAGAGCCGTCAGGTTCAAAAAATAGCCGCCGTCCACCAGCGCAATCACCACTCCCTGCATGTTCTGCATTGCCGTAAGGGCTTTTGGAGGCAGGTTCTGCAGGTCTACATGCTTCTTCAAGTAGACGAAGAAATCAGACATCTTGGTGGGCGTTGGAGGGAAGAATAAGAAATGCACTCCCCTGGTCAGTGCTGAAAGCTCAGAGAGCTCCATGACGATCCCGTCAATGTCATGGGAGAAAATGAGGTTCTCCCAGGGGTTCTCGATGACCGATGGGTGCAGATGCACTCTCACCGAAGTTGAATGGAGGAACTCCTCCAGCGTCTCATACTCACCAAAGGGCCGGGTAATGTTGTCGGTGTTCTCATGTCCAACAGCAAGGAAGTCTTCAGTCTCCTGAAAGTTTGCCTTTAAAATGCAGGTTTAGAACATTTTCAAGGAAAGAAACAATAAGCATTAGCATTAGCATTTCATTATAACCCACCAAATCAAGTTAGGTTCAGGCTATATTCAAGAAAAAAAAATTAGCATTACCATTAGCATTAGCATTAAGATTAACATTAGCATTAGCATTAGCATTTGGGTAAGCATTAGCATTAAGATTAGCATTAGCACTAGCATTAGCATTAGCACTAGCATTAGCATTAGCATGTCATTATAACCCACCAACTCAAGTTAGGTTCAGGACATATTCAAGAAAAACATTGGCATTAGCATTAGAATTGTCACTAGCATTAGCATGTCATTATTGTGTAAAAAGCAATGTATAACTTACCATTTTGAAGACACAAGGCTCACAGAGAGCCCCTTGACTGGTTTCCTCCTTTTATACTCACCGTTTTAGGAGAGAAAAAAGGCATTTGTTATTACAATATAACAAACCCACAACAAATATGATGCTTTTTAAAAAACCTATTTTAGACCATTAATTAAAAATAAGAAAAATGTATTTTCAACACATTTGTATTAGATAGACTCTTCTTTAATTTATAGTGTGAAAAAAAATTTTTTTTTTAAACATTATTTAGTGTTATGGTTAGGATTATGGTTGGGGTTAGTATAAGGGGCTGAGTGCCATTTTGGAAATCAATATTCATCACCCTTAACAGTGATTCATAGCTTCGAAACTTTGGCTACCCCCCCATTTTCGGGCACCCTGAATCTATCAATACTAATTAATAAGGGGTGGTAACTTCCGGTCCGGAGTTATTAGCCAATCACGTTAAAACGCCTATAACTCCAGAATGGAAGATCGTAGAGACATGGAGCTTAGTCAGGCGTGTTCAAAAGGGTCGAATTATGTCAGACAGAAGTCACTTCCGAGTCTCTAAGACCTTTCTTTCGGGAGTTATAGCAATTCAATATGCTTGTCACTGATTGGCCCATAACTCCGGAAGTGAATAAGTGAATGTCAAAAATCATGTCTCAAAAATGGGTACCAATCGACTCCAAATGGCCTGAAACGTGCTCCTAACAACTTTCCCCATGGTCATTTTTGGCTGTGGGACTAAGAAAAAATGAAAATCGCCTCCCATTCATGAAATGCTCAATTTCCGAAGGTCACTAAACATGGGCAAGTGAGGTGTCTACAGACTCGGGGGGACCTGCTGAGCACGGGGAACCAATAGCTCGATACGACCTTCCCAGCCTGACCTGCACTTGGCCTGAAAATTAATGGGAGTCTACGGCAGCCGTAGGAAGGGAGGGGCCTAGGACCACCAAACTTGGGGGACACCTGGGGGGCCCCCTGGGCACTATACACACCAAGTTTGGTCCAATGAGCACTTGTACTTTTCGAGTTATTTCGAGTGAGCAAATTTTTCACATAATGGGAGTCAATGACAGCTACGTCATAGGAATAAGCCACACCCACCAAACTCGGTGGGCATGTAGGTCGCCTCCCACAGTCTCTCTGTGCCAAGTTTGGTCTCCCTACCACTTATACTTTTTGAGTTATTTCGAGTGAGCAAATCCATTTTCTGGTTTTCATCCTATATCCCTAACCCCTAACCCCCTAACCCTAACCCTACCCTAACCCTAACCCTAACCCCACTCAGCTCTTATCCTAACCCTAACCCTAACCCACCCTAACCCCCTAACCCTAACCCTAACCCTCGCGAAAATAGCACTCCATTCATTTCAATGCGGAAACAGTTTTTGATGATTATCTCCGTAACGAAAGGTCGTAGAGACTTGGAAGTGACTTCTGTCAGACATAATCTGACCCTTGTGAACACGCCTGACTTGTCCCCGTGTCTCTACGACCCTCCGTTCCGGAGATATTACCAATTTTTTTTCTGGCGTTGCCCCGCCCCCGAACGTCGTATGGCGATGTTAAACATTTTTTTTCACACTATAAGTTAAAGAATAGTTTATTTAATACAAATGTGTTAAAAAAGAAAATTTCATCCAATTTATTAATGGTCTAAAATAGGGTGTCTAAAAGTCATTACATGCGTCTCTTTGTAATGATAAGTGCATTTTGTCGTCTAAAAAGGCAGAGTATAAAAGGAGGCGCCCAGTCAAGGGACTGTCAGTGTGCTTTCGTCTCTGTACTTAAACATCATTCTGAAATAGTTATTTCATCAGCAGATCCCTAACCCTTGACTTCCTCGAGCCTTCTTTGGTAGACAGCGTTACTGTCCACTGTGACTGCAACATTAAGGCACAGGACAGCAGAACACACCTCCTGTGGGGGAGGAGCGGCCTGCAGGAACTCGTGGGCCACAACAGCAGCCTCTTCAGCGTGCTGGTCATGCATGAGGCTGTTAATGCTCAGACGCCCCTTGACGGCAGGAACCTGGGCCTGACCAGGGAATTATTTGATCTCTGCAAGGCTCCAGTGACCTTCCTGCAATTGTACAGCACTTCCCCCCACGTCCGCTATACTCAGAAGTACTTCCACCCGGTGAGCGGCGTTGTCACCCTCCTTGGCATCCAGTACCCAAAGACCATGCAGGCCATGAGCAACGAGGCCTGGGAATACATCTGCCGGGTGGATGACTTAAGGAAGAAGATGGTGGGCCAGCTGGGTGCCCGGCTGGAATATGTGGCCAGGCTGGAGAGACCGGACACAATGGCATTTTCAGCGAAGGCACTGATAAATGAGGAGGCCCTGCTGGAGCTTGTCGCCAGGAGGCCCGTGCTGCTTCCCTTCCAGGGCACGGCTCTCATCCACTATGCTCAGAGGACCCTGCAACATATTTACACTGTCCTCAAAGACATCTGTGAACGCCATGAGCATAAAGTAGGGTTTGAGCCGGCCTGGAAGGCTTACCAAATGGAGCTGGCATTTGAGGAGATGGTCTCTGGGCACCCGGGATCCCACCAGAACCGTCACTACAGCGCCTCCCTGGGCACCTGCAGCTGCAGTGAGAGGAGCTTGACTCATGTCAGGGGGGTGTTGGGCCTGGCACCCTGCAACGCGGCGGCAGAGGGCGACAGCCCGCCACCTCTACGGGTGTGGACGGGCAACACCCAGCTCCACTGGCGGGTGCGCCGGCTGTTTCCGCTGGCGGAGGCAGTCGGAGCGGAGCCCTCGGTCCTGGGAGTGGTGATGGTCAGGGTGATCCTGGGGGACCTGTTTGACACCAGCTCCCTCCCCATGTACATCCTGACAGGGGAGAAGTTACCAGAGGGCACACGCCTCGTTGGGGCTGTTACTCAGGAGGTGCTTGTCAAACAGCTGCTGGACAGCTACAATTTCAGCTTCCCACACACCTTCAACAGGGGGAAGCAGCTCGCGCTGGACGCGGGACAGGATGTGGCTGCCTGCCTCCTGTTGGGGTTAAGGGAGCTGAAGTTGACTTACTTCCCACTCCTCAGGATGAAGGACAAGACCACTCGGTACTGCGTGAGGAGAGTGGTGAACCACTACGTGGCAGTGCATCCACAATCCACCAGTCCCCCCCAAGACGCCGTCATCGCGACGCTTTGCTCTGAAATCTGTACAGAGATGGAGCGCTTGCGGCTGACCTACGGCAGGAACCTCGAGCCCTACCGAGAACACGGGATGCCATGGCTGGGGACAATCCTGAAGAGGCTGCCCCCCCTGCAAGGCACGGCAAAACTAACGCAGCTTGTTTTCCTGTCGGCCATCGGCCTCAGGATGAACAACATCTTTGTGGACTTCAACATCTGGAAGGACCTGGCTCAGAGCGCGCCTCTGAGCCAGGCTGAGTTGCAGCGCAAGATAATTCTCTCCCGGGACCTGCTGGAAGGGGTGACTGCACTGAGGGTGTACAAGCTGTACAAAGACGTGCCCTACAGGCTGTGGAAGCCTCGTGCAGCCCCGGGCCCGGCCCTCAAGAGCTTGCCACCAAAAGACACAGAAGACGTCCACTCGGATGATGTCCCGCAGGTGCAGGAGGAGGAGGAGGTGCCTGGTTTGAAATCAAAAAGCCAGATCCTGCCAGGAAGCGTGAGGCTGCGCTGGCAGGACTGGGAAATGGAGCTGGTCTCAAAAAACCCTGGTATGACCCATAGGGAGGCCTACCAAGCCTACGTCAGGGCTTGCCAGGAGACGGGCAGATTGATCAGGACTCTGGAGGCGTTTTCCAAGAAGAGGAGGCAGTTGCTGAGAGTTCCCTTGTAAATTGTTGCCCTTGTTCTACAAAAAAACAAAAAAATCCTGTTCCCAGGAGCCAAAAAAAAAAAAAATCCTACGTTATAGGACCAAAAAAAAGGGTTAGGGTCCTCTAAGAAGAGGCATCCTCGGAAGGGTTAGGGTTAAGTCCATAGGTTAGGTCCAATTAGTTCCATTTTTTTTCTTTTTCACACCCACACACACACACACTAACAAACCCACTTACATACATAAAACACACACAATGCATCCACAACATTTATACACATTTATTGGTACATTCTCAAACACACATACATAAAGGCACACACTGCATGCATGACACTTACACACGTTTCTTTCCACATATTCCCTCACATGGACTCTGCCTTGTCGTGGCGTGGGGGCTTAAGTGCCATTGTGGTCCTGTGGACACTGGGGATGGGGTCTGGCCAGCTGGTCTACTACTGCCGTACAAAACAGTAGTAGACCAGCTGGCTAGACCCAATCCCCAGAGTCCACAGGACCACTAGGGCACGACTAAAGAGTCCAAATTGTTGCACAATCACATGTGTGGGTTTCACACACTCACAGTCTCCCAAATACTATGGGAGCCACATCCTGCGATATCTCACCAACGCCTTGGTGGTCCTGTGGAAACTGGGGTTGGGGTCTGGCCAGCTGGTCTACTACTGCCGTACCAAACAGCAGTAGACCAGCTGGCTAGACCCAATCCCCAGAGTCCACAGGACCACTAGGGCACGACTAAAGAGTCCAAATAGTTGCACAATCACATGTGTGGGTTTC
This sequence comes from Odontesthes bonariensis, assembly GCF_027942865.1. Lineage (NCBI taxonomy): Eukaryota > Metazoa > Chordata > Actinopteri > Atheriniformes > Atherinopsidae > Odontesthes > Odontesthes bonariensis. Next base: position 1,478,702 of record NC_134516.1, read on the forward strand.
ACACACTCACAGTCTCCCAAATACTATGGGAGCCACATCCTGCGATATCTCACCAACGCCTTGGTGGTCCTGTGGACACTGGGGATGGGGTCTGGCCAGCTGGTCTACTACTGCCGTACAAAACAGTAGTAGACCAGCTGGCTAGACCCAATCCCCAGAGTCCACAGGACCACTAGGGCACGACTAAAGAGTCCAAATAGTTGCACAATCACATGTGTGGGTTTCACACACTCACAGTCTCCCAAATACTATGGGAGCCACATCCTGCGATATCTCACCAACGCCTTGGTGGTCCTGTGGAAACTGGGGTTGGGGTCTGGCCAGCTGGTCTACTACTGCCGTACCAAACAGCAGTAGACCAGCTGGCTAGACCCAATCCCCAGAGTCCACAGGACCACTAGGGCACGACCAAAGAGTCCAAATAGTTGCACAATCACATGTGTGGGTTTCCCACACTCACAGTCTCCCAAATACTATGGGAGCCACATCCTGCGATATCTCACCAACGCCTTGGTGGTCCTGTGGAAACTGGGTTTGGGGTCTGGCCAGCTGGTCTACTACTGCCGTACCAAACAGCAGTAGACCAGCTGGCCAGACCCAATCCCCAGAGTCCACAGGACCACTAGGGCACGACCAAAGAGTCCAAATAGTTGCACAATCACATGTGTGGGTTTCCCACACTCACAGTCTCCCAAATACTATGGGAGCCACATCCTGCGATATCTCACCAACGCCTTGGTGGTCCTGTGGAAACTGGGGTTGGGGTCTGGCCAGCTGGTCTACTACTGCCGTACCAAACAGCAGTAGACCAGCTGGCTAGACCCAATCCCCAGAGTCCACAGGACCACTAGGGCACGACTAAAGAGTCCAAATTGTTGCACAATCACATGTGTGGGTTTCACACACTCACAGTCTCCCAAATACTATGGGAGCCACATCCTGCGATATCTCACCAACGCCTTGGTGGTCCTGTGGACACTGGGGATGGGGTCTGGCCAGCTGGTCTACTACTGCCGTACCAAACAGCAGTAGACCAGCTGGCTAGACCCAATCCCCAGAGTCCACAGGACCACTAGGGCACGACCAAAGAGTCCAAATAGTTGCACAATCACATGTGTGGGTTTCACACACTCACAGTCTCCCAAATACTATGGGAGCCACATCCTGCGATATCTCACCAACGCCTTGGTGGTCCTGTGGACACTGGGGATGGGGTCTGGCCAGCTGGTCTACTACTGCCGTACCAAACAGCAGTAGACCAGCTGGCCAGACCCAATCCCCAGAGTCCACAGGACCACTAGGGCACGACCAAAGAGTCCAAATAGTTGCACAATCACATGTGTGGGTTTCCCACACACACAGTCTCCCAAATAGTATGGGAGCCACATCCTGCGATATCTCACCAACGCCTTGGTGGTCCTGTGGACACTGGGGATGGGGTCTGGCCAGCTGGTCTACTACTGCCGTACCAAACAGCAGTAGACCAGCTGGTTAGACCCAGAACCCAGAGTCCACAGGACCACTAGGGCACCACCAAAGAGTCCAAATAGTTGCACAATCATATGTGTGGGTTTCCCACACACAGTCTCCGAAATACAGGCTTGTCGGCCTTTCTTTCCGACGCCATGCCCACTTACTGTATGAAAGTGCCGTCGGACCTTATATGGTTGGACACATGAGGCCCTCAGCTATCCATAGACGTTGGTTTGATGCCTCTGGCACATTCCTACCAAAAGATATGAACTTCACATCTTTCCACAAAACCTAACCCAAAAAATAATTCCACCAAGTGCATTCCCATGCATGTCAGAGTCCTGTGTGTGTGTATGTGAGTGCGAGTGAGGCATCTTTTCAAGTGAGGATCTTGGTGGAGAACTTGGGCAGCCTACACAGGTGGAGCTCATCACCTCATCAGGGTGCTGGGAATAAAGGAGCGGCAGAGCCTTCACTCAGTGCTGGGTGATTAACCTTCACAGGTAGTCTCTCTGACCCTCTGTTGTAGCTTTCCTGTTAAAAGTTAATGACTATAATCACTGTTTAGGGTACTGAATCACAACTTTTTGGACAAAAGAACTTAGAAACTTTCCACCAAATGAGGTCCCATGTATTTCCTATGGGAAATACATTTTGTCAAAGCATTTTTTTTTCAAAAAAAATCATGTCTCTAAAATGGGTACCACTCAACTCCAAATGACCTGAAACGTGCTCCAAACAACATTCCCCAGGGTCCCTTTTGGCTGTGGGACTTAGTAAAAAATCGCCTCTCATTCATTTCAATGCTGAAATGCTCAATTTCCGAAGGTCACTGAACATGGGCAAGTGAGGTGTCTACAGACTCGGGGGGGCCTGCTGAGCACGGGGAACCAACTCCCAGCTCGATACGACTTTCCCAGCCTGACCTGCACTTGGGCCAAAAATGAATGGGAGTCTAGGGCAGCCCTAGGAAGGGAGGGGCCTAGGACCACCAAACTTGGGGGACACCTGGGGGGCCCCCTGGGCACTATACACACCAAGTTTGGTCCAATGAGCACTTGTACTTTTTGAGTTATTTCGAGTGAGCAAATTTTTCACATAATGGGAGTCAATGACAGCTACATCATAGGAATAAGCCACACCCACCAAACTCGGTGGGCATGTAGGTACCCTCCCACAGTCTCTCTGTGCCAAGTTTGGTCTCCCTACCACTTATACTTTTTGAGTTATTTCGAGTGAGCAAATCCATTTTCTGGTTTTCATCCTATATCCCTAACCCCTAACCCTAACCCCTGTCAGCACAAATCAGCAGGGCAACACAGGGATTTGAACCCCGTCCCACAAGTGGGAGTACCAATACCATTGCCTTTTGCCTTTTTTAATGCTATATGACAAGGTAAAGCAAAACTTGCATTAAGAACAGCATGCTAATTTGTGTATGTTAACTGATGTTAACAGCCATTTATCTTCAATTTCAAATATACTTCGGTGGAAGTTAAATAAATGCCGTCTTAATGCAAGAAAACGAAACCTCTAAAAATAAACTATTTACAAAATGTTGTACAAGAAAATAAATAAAAAATCACAAAGACACTTACCTCAAATAATAATACTTACCAAACATAATTTCAGTGTAAAACATAACAACTAAGTCATCACCCTACTTACCACATACCCGAAAAGGAAGAAAAACCCAAGATTTGGGGTATTTTTTTTGGTTCCAAGATGGTTTTGTTTTTTTGTTTTTTGGTTCCTGGGAACAGAATTTTTTTTTTAACTATTTACAAAATGTTGTACAAGAAAACACATAAAAAAACCAAAGACACTTACCTTAAATAATAATACTTACCAAACATAATTTCAGTGTAAAACAAAAAAACTAAGTCATCACCCTACTTACCATATACCCGAAAAAGAAGAAAAACGCAAGAGTTGGTGTAATTTTTTTGGTTCCATGATGGTTTTGTTTTTCTGTTTTTTTTTTTGGTTCCTGGGAACAGGATTTTTTTTAAAGTATTAACAAAATCTTGTACACATAACTATTTACCTTGGAATTACATCCTTACCTCACTCGTTTAGATACTCTCTTCGTTTCTTTCTGAAGGCAAAGAATGTCCGGATCCTCATCTGGTTCTCCTCACACCACTTGAGATACGCATTGTATGCATCTCGGTGACCAATGGATTTGTCCACATTGAGGTAATCCAGTTCCATGGCTGACCACTTCAGCCTAACGTTGCCAGGGAGAACTCGTGTGGAAGACCACCCCGACTCCTCCACCTCCTCTGACTCCACCTCCGGCACCTCTGGCACCTGTTCTTTCTCATGGGGTGGGGGCTTTTTTCCTATGTCCATAGGAACTGGATTTCTAGGCATGTTTGGACGTACCTGGATGGAATGATGGATTTTCGAGAGCCGAAATGCTGTGACCTTCTCCAACAGGTCTCTACCGAGGATGAGTTTTTGCTGGAGACATGCCTGGCTCAAGGGCATCGTCTCAGAGAGAGTCCGCAAAACATCGTAATCGATGTAATCCCCGTTCATACGTAATGCCACGCAGCTGACGAATGTCAGCTGCTGAAGGCGATCCTCTCCTTCAAGATGGGGCATCCTACGTAGAACTTGTGGCAGCCACGGCATTCCATAGACCCGGTACTTCTCTAAATACCTACCGAAACAGAGCCGCTGGCGCTCAATTTCTGTAGCTATTTCGCCCGTGAGGCTGGCCATCCTTGCCTCCTCCGGTGGATCTGTTCCATCTGGGTGAACAACTTGGAAGCAGTTGGGCACCAACCTGACGCAGTATCTAGTGGTGGCATCCTTGAGACGCATCAAGGGAAAGAACTTGATATTAAGCTCCGCCAAACCCACCAGCAGGCATGCGGCCACGTCCTTACCAGCACCCTGAACGATGTCTTTCCCTCTGGAGAAGACGTGAGGGAAAGTGAAGCGCTGGACCGTTGCAAGTTGCTGCGCCAGGGTCTGTGCAGTGATGCTACCCGTCAACTTGCATCCCAGTGGCAGCGTCTTTCCCTGGAGAACATAGAGGGGGAGTGAAGAGGTGTCGTAAAGGTCTCCAATGATGACCCTCAGCATGGACGCTCCCAGTACCGAGGGTGCTGCTTCCAGGGTGTCAGTCAATGGAAACAGGCGCCGCACTCGGAACTGGAGCTGGGTGTTTGGTGTCCAGGTCTTGAGGGGAGGAGGGTTGTCCCCCTCCGCCGCGCTGTTAAAGTCGGCAAGGCCCAGGAATCCCCTTCTGTGGCTCAGGCTCCGTTCCCTCACCGTGCAGGTCCCCAGCGAGGCACTATAATGGGTATCAGAAGGGCTGAGTGGGTGACCATAGGCCAACTCCTCATAACCCAACTCAAGCTGGAAAGCCTGCCAGCTTGGCTTGAAGCCCCCTCTCCCACTGTGCTCAGTCAGGATTTGGGATAGTCCTTCTGCAAAGTAGTCGACTGTCTTCTTGACAACTCTCACCATGCCATCACCGACAAACGGCACCAGCAGAGGATGACTCTCGACGAGAGTTGCAAAGTTGCCAGTGTTGACAAATGTTGCAGCGGACAAGTGCCCTGGGATGGCTCCTGATCGTTCCCGATCCATCCATTTCCCGACGTACTCCAGTCGGGCGCCAAGCTGCGTCCCCATCTTGGTGGCCATGTCCTGGATGTAACTCAGGTACTTGAAGGCCTCGGTCGCCATGGACCCTTTGGTGGAAGGGTGCTGGAGGTCGCACAGGGTAACCATGCCACTGATCGGGTGGAAATACCTGCTGGGGAAACGGACGTGGGGTGACGGGGTGTAAAATTGAACGAATTTTACCTCAAGAAGCCCAGAGAAAATGCCAAAGATCCTTCTGTCAAGGGACACCGGCTTCCCCTTCAAAAGCGTCTGGGAATTCACAATGTCATGCATCCCCAAGCAGGTCCACATTTTACATGAATCCCTGGAAAGCAACGTCTGCAGTCCGTACCGGGACCACAGAAGTTGAACGGAGGGGTCTTTTGCCTCAACAGTTAGGGCAATGTGTAGGGACATTGCGCTGATCCGTTTTGTATCCACCCACGGCCTCAGATGGATGGTCCCATCCAACTTCTGGCCAAACCGGGTAATGGATGGAACCAAAACAATCGACACATGTGAGGCATTGACCCGGTCCACTGCCTTCTGGAGCACTTCGAATAAGAAGACCTGGTCCTGCTCCAAGACTTCAAACTTTGATGTCAATTTAAGGTTCTGCTTTGAGAAGGTGGGCCTCTTGAGCTCTTGCGGCGGGAGGAGCTGGAGCTGCTCCTGGAAGGCGAGAACAACATCCTGCAATGCAGTGATTGCAATCTGTCTGTAGCTCTTTTTGTCCAGGAGCATCTCATTCGGCTTTTTTGGGTCTTTCGGTAGAGCCGTCAGGTTCAAAAAATAGCCGCCGTCCACCAGCGCAATCACCACTCCCTGCATGTTCTGCATTGCCGTAAGGGCTTTTGGAGGCAGGTTCTGCAGGTCTACATGCTTCTTCAAGTAGACGAAGAAATCAGACATCTTGGTGGGCGTTGGAGGGAAGAATAAGAAATGCACTCCCCTGGTCAGTGCTGAAAGCTCAGAGAGCTCCATGACGATCCCGTCAATGTCATGGGAGAAAATGAGGTTCTCCCAGGGGTTCTCGATGACCGATGGGTGCAGATGCACTCTCACCGAAGTTGAATGGAGGAACTCCTCCAGCGTCTCATACTCACCAAAGGGCCGGGTAATGTTGTCGGTGTTCTCATGTCCAACAGCAAGGAAGTCTTCAGTCTCCTGAAAGTTTGCCTTTAAAATGCAGGTTTAGAACATTTTCAAGGAAAGAAACAATAAGCATTAGCATTAGCATTTCATTATAACCCACCAAATCAAGTTAGGTTCAGGCTATATTCAAGAAAAAAAAATTAGCATTACCATTAGCATTAGCATTAAGATTAACATTAGCATTAGCATTAGCATTTGGGTAAGCATTAGCATTAAGATTAGCATTAGCACTAGCATTAGCATTAGCACTAGCATTAGCATTAGCATGTCATTATAACCCACCAACTCAAGTTAGGTTCAGGACATATTCAAGAAAAACATTGGCATTAGCATTAGAATTGTCACTAGCATTAGCATGTCATTATTGTGTAAAAAGCAATGTATAACTTACCATTTTGAAGACACAAGGCTCACAGAGAGCCCCTTGACTGGTTTCCTCCTTTTATACTCACCGTTTTAGGAGAGAAAAAAGGCATTTGTTATTACAATATAACAAACCCACAACAAATATGATGCTTTTTAAAAAACCTATTTTAGACCATTAATTAAAAATAAGAAAAATGTATTTTCAACACATTTGTATTAGATAGACTCTTCTTTAATTTATAGTGTGAAAAAAAATTTTTTTTTTAAACATTATTTAGTGTTATGGTTAGGATTATGGTTGGGGTTAGTATAAGGGGCTGAGTGCCATTTTGGAAATCAATATTCATCACCCTTAACAGTGATTCATAGCTTCGAAACTTTGGCTACCCCCCCATTTTCGGGCACCCTGAATCTATCAATACTAATTAATAAGGGGTGGTAACTTCCGGTCCGGAGTTATTAGCCAATCACGTTAAAACGCCTATAACTCCAGAATGGAAGATCGTAGAGACATGGAGCTTAGTCAGGCGTGTTCAAAAGGGTCGAATTATGTCAGACAGAAGTCACTTCCGAGTCTCTAAGACCTTTCTTTCGGGAGTTATAGCAATTCAATATGCTTGTCACTGATTGGCCCATAACTCCGGAAGTGAATAAGTGAATGTCAAAAATCATGTCTCAAAAATGGGTACCAATCGACTCCAAATGGCCTGAAACGTGCTCCTAACAACTTTCCCCATGGTCATTTTTGGCTGTGGGACTAAGAAAAAATGAAAATCGCCTCCCATTCATGAAATGCTCAATTTCCGAAGGTCACTAAACATGGGCAAGTGAGGTGTCTACAGACTCGGGGGGACCTGCTGAGCACGGGGAACCAATAGCTCGATACGACCTTCCCAGCACTTGGCCTGAAAATTAATGGGAGTCTACGGCAGCCGTAGGAAGGGAGGGGCCTAGGACCACCAAACTTGGGGGACACCTGGGGGGCCCCCTGGGCACTATACACACCAAGTTTGGTCCAATGAGCACTTGTACTTTTCGAGTTATTTCGAGTGAGCAAATTTTTCACATAATGGGAGTCAATGACAGCTACGTCATAGGAATAAGCCACACCCACCAAACTCGGTGGGCATGTAGGTCGCCTCCCACAGTCTCTCTGTGCCAAGTTTGGTCTCCCTACCACTTATACTTTTTGAGTTATTTCGAGTGAGCAAATCCATTTTCTGGTTTTCATCCTATATCCCTAACCCCTAACCCCCTAACCCTAACCCTACCCTAACCCTAACCCTAACCCCACTCAGCTCTTATCCTAACCCTAACCCTAACCCACCCTAACCCCCTAACCCTAACCCTAACCCTCGCGAAAATAGCACTCCATTCATTTCAATGCGGAAACAGTTTTTGATGATTATCTCCGTAACGAAAGGTCGTAGAGACTTGGAAGTGACTTCTGTCAGACATAATCTGACCCTTGTGAACACGCCTGACTTGTCCCCGTGTCTCTACGACCCTCCGTTCCGGAGATATTACCAATTTTTTTTCTGGCGTTGCCCCGCCCCCGAACGTCGTATGGCGATGTTAAACATTTTTTTTCACACTATAAGTTAAAGAATAGTTTATTTAATACAAATGTGTTAAAAAAGAAAATTTCATCCAATTTATTAATGGTCTAAAATAGGGTGTCTAAAAGTCATTACATGCGTCTCTTTGTAATGATAAGTGCATTTTGTCGTCTAAAAAGGCAGAGTATAAAAGGAGGCGCCCAGTCAAGGGACTGTCAGTGTGCTTTCGTCTCTGTACTTAAACATCATTCTGAAATAGTTATTTCATCAGCAGATCCCTAACCCTTGACTTCCTCGAGCCTTCTTTGGTAGACAGCGTTACTGTCCACTGTGACTGCAACATTAAGGCACAGGACAGCAGAACACACCTCCTGTGGGGGAGGAGCGGCCTGCAGGAACTCGTGGGCCACAACAGCAGCCTCTTCAGCGTGCTGGTCATGCATGAGGCTGTTAATGCTCAGACGCCCCTTGACGGCAGGAACCTGGGCCTGACCAGGGAATTATTTGATCTCTGCAAGGCTCCAGTGACCTTCCTGCAATTGTACAGCACTTCCCCCCACGTCCGCTATACTCAGAAGTACTTCCACCCGGTGAGCGGCGTTGTCACCCTCCTTGGCATCCAGTACCCAAAGACCATGCAGGCCATGAGCAACGAGGCCTGGGAATACATCTGCCGGGTGGATGACTTAAGGAAGAAGATGGTGGGCCAGCTGGGTGCCCGGCTGGAATATGTGGCCAGGCTGGAGAGACCGGACACAATGGCATTTTCAGCGAAGGCACTGATAAATGAGGAGGCCCTGCTGGAGCTTGTCGCCAGGAGGCCCGTGCTGCTTCCCTTCCAGGGCACGGCTCTCATCCACTATGCTCAGAGGACCCTGCAACATATTTACACTGTCCTCAAAGACATCTGTGAACGCCATGAGCATAAAGTAGGGTTTGAGCCGGCCTGGAAGGCTTACCAAATGGAGCTGGCATTTGAGGAGATGGTCTCTGGGCACCCGGGATCCCACCAGAACCGTCACTACAGCGCCTCCCTGGGCACCTGCAGCTGCAGTGAGAGGAGCTTGACTCATGTCAGGGGGGTGTTGGGCCTGGCACCCTGCAACGCGGCGGCAGAGGGCGACAGCCCGCCACCTCTACGGGTGTGGACGGGCAACACCCAGCTCCACTGGCGGGTGCGCCGGCTGTTTCCGCTGGCGGAGGCAGTCGGAGCGGAGCCCTCGGTCCTGGGAGTGGTGATGGTCAGGGTGATCCTGGGGGACCTGTTTGACACCAGCTCCCTCCCCATGTACATCCTGACAGGGGAGAAGTTACCAGAGGGCACACGCCTCGTTGGGGCTGTTACTCAGGAGGTGCTTGTCAAACAGCTGCTGGACAGCTACAATTTCAGCTTCCCACACACCTTCAACAGGGGGAAGCAGCTCGCGCTGGACGCGGGACAGGATGTGGCTGCCTGCCTCCTGTTGGGGTTAAGGGAGCTGAAGTTGACTTACTTCCCACTCCTCAGGATGAAGGACAAGACCACTCGGTACTGCGTGAGGAGAGTGGTGAACCACTACGTGGCAGTGCATCCACAATCCACCAGTCCCCCCCAAGACGCCGTCATCGCGACGCTTTGCTCTGAAATCTGTACAGAGATGGAGCGCTTGCGGCTGACCTACGGCAGGAACCTCGAGCCCTACCGAGAACACGGGATGCCATGGCTGGGGACAATCCTGAAGAGGCTGCCCCCCCTGCAAGGCACGGCAAAACTAACGCAGCTTGTTTTCCTGTCGGCCATCGGCCTCAGGATGAACAACATCTTTGTGGACTTCAACATCTGGAAGGACCTGGCTCAGAGCGCGCCTCTGAGCCAGGCTGAGTTGCAGCGCAAGATAATTCTCTCCCGGGACCTGCTGGAAGGGGTGACTGCACTGAGGGTGTACAAGCTGTACAAAGACGTGCCCTACAGGCTGTGGAAGCCTCGTGCAGCCCCGGGCCCGGCCCTCAAGAGCTTGCCACCAAAAGACACAGAAGACGTCCACTCGGATGATGTCCCGCAGGTGCAGGAGGAGGAGGAGGTGCCTGGTTTGAAATCAAAAAGCCAGATCCTGCCAGGAAGCGTGAGGCTGCGCTGGCAGGACTGGGAAATGGAGCTGGTCTCAAAAAACCCTGGTATGACCCATAGGGAGGCCTACCAAGCCTACGTCAGGGCTTGCCAGGAGACGGGCAGATTGATCAGGACTCTGGAGGCGTTTTCCAAGAAGAGGAGGCAGTTGCTGAGAGTTCCCTTGTAAATTGTTGCCCTTGTTCTACAAAAAAACAAAAAAATCCTGTTCCCAGGAGCCAAAAAAAAAAAAAAAAAAAATCCTACGTTATAGGACCAAAAAAAAGGGTTAGGGTCCTCTAAGAAGAGGCATCCTCGGAAGGGTTAGGGTTAAGTCCATAGGTTAGGTCCAATTAGGTCCATTTTTTTTCTTTTTCACACCCACACACACACACACACTAACAAACCCACTTACATACATAAAACACACACAATGCATCCACAACATTTATACACATTTATTGGTACATTCTCAAACACACATACATAAAGGCACACACTGCATGCATGACACTTACACACGTTTCTTTCCACATATTCCCTCACATGGACTCTGCCTTGTCGTGGCGTGGGGGCTTAAGTGCCATTGTGGTCCTGTGGACACTGGGGATGGGGTCTGGCCAGCTGGTCTACTACTGCCGTACCAAACAGCAGTAGACCAGCTGGCTAGACCCAATCCCCAGAGTCCACAGGACCACTAGGGCACGACTAAAGAGTCCAAATAGTTGCACAATCACATGTGTGGGTTTCCCACACTCACAGTCTCCCAAATACTATGGGAGCCACATCCTGCGATATCTCACCAACGCCTTGGTGGTCCTGTGGAAACTGGGTTTGGGGTCTGGCCAGCTGGTCTACTACTGCCGTACCAAACAGCAGTAGACCAGCTGGCCAGACCCAATCCCCAGAGTCCACAGGACCACTAGGGCACGACCAAAGAGTCCAAATAGTTGCACAATCACATGTGTGGGTTTCCCACACTCACAGTCTCCCAAATACTATGGGAGCCACATCCTGCGATATCTCACCAACGCCTTGGTGGTCCTGTGGACACTGGGGATGGGGTCTGGCCAGCTGGTCTACTACTGCCGTACCAAACAGCAGTAGACCAGCTGGCCAGACCCAATCCCCAGAGTCCACAGGACCACTAGGGCACGACCAAAGAGTCCAAATAGTTGCACAATCACATGTGTGGGTTTCCCACACACACAGTCTCCCAAATAGTATGGGAGCCACATCCTGCGATATCTCACCAACGCCTTGGTGGTCCTGTGGACACTGGGGATGGGGTCTGGCCAGCTGGTCTACTACTGCCGTACCAAACAGCAGTAGACCAGCTGGTTAGACCCAGAACCCAGAGTCCACAGGACCACTAGGGCACCACCAAAGAGTCCAAATAGTTGCACAATCATATGTGTGGGTTTCCCACACACAGTCTCCGAAATACAGGCTTGTCGGCCTTTCTTTCCGACGCCATGCCCACTTACTGTATGAAAGTGCCGTCGGACCTTATATGGTTGGACACATGAGGCCCTCAGCTATCCATAGACGTTGGTTTGATGCCTCTGGCACATTCCTACCAAAAGATATGAACTTCACATCTTTCCACAAAACCTAACCCAAAAAATAATTCCACCAAGTGCATTCCCATGCATGTCAGAGTCCTGTGTGTGTGTATGTGAGTGCGAGTGAGGCATCTTTTCAAGTGAGGATCTTGGTGGAGAACTTGGGCAGCCTACACAGGTGGAGCTCATCACCTCATCAGGGTGCTGGGAATAAAGGAGCGGCAGAGCCTTCACTCAGTGCTGGGTGATTAACCTTCACAGGTAGTCTCTCTGACCCTCTGTTGTAGCTTTCCTGTTAAAAGTTAATGACTATAATCACTGTTTAGGGTACTGAATCACAACTTTTTGGACAAAAGAACTTAGAAACTTTCCACCAAATGAGGTCCCATGTATTTCCTATGGGAAATACATTTTGTCAAAAGCATTTTTTTTTCAAAAAAAATCATGTCTCTAAAATGGGTACCACTCAACTCCAAATGACCTGAAACGTGCTCCAAACAACATTCCCCAGGGTCCCTTTTGGCTGTGGGACTTAGTAAAAAATCGCCTCTCATTCATTTCAATGCTGAAATGCTCAATTTCCGAAGGTCACTGAACATGGGCAAGTGAGGTGTCTACAGACTCGGGGGGGCCTGCTGAGCACGGGGAACCAACTCCCAGCTCGATACGACTTTCCCAGCCTGACCTGCACTTGGGCCAAAAATGAATGGGAGTCTAGGGCAGCCCTAGGAAGGGAGGGGCCTAGGACCACCAAACTTGGGGGACACCTGGGGGGCCCCCTGGGCACTATACACACCAAGTTTGGTCCAATGAGCACTTGTACTTTTTGAGTTATTTCGAGTGAGCAAATTTTTCACATAATGGGAGTCAATGACAGCTACATCATAGGAATAAGCCACACCCACCAAACTCGGTGGGCATGTAGGTACCCTCCCACAGTCTCTCTGTGCCAAGTTTGGTCTCCCTACCACTTATACTTTTTGAGTTATTTCGAGTGAGCAAATCCATTTTCTGGTTTTCATCCTATATCCCTAACCCCTAACCCTAACCCCTGTCAGCACAAATCAGCAGGGCAACACAGGGATTTGAACCCCGTCCCACAAGTGGGAGTACCAATACCATTGCCTTTTGCCTTTTTTAATGCTATATGACAAGGTAAAGCAAAACTTGCATTAAGAACAGCATGCTAATTTGTGTATGTTAACTGATGTTAACAGCCATTTATCTTCAATTTCAAATATACTTCGGTGGAAGTTAAATAAATGCCGTCTTAATGCAAGAAAACGAAACCTCTAAAAATAAACTATTTACAAAATGTTGTACAAGAAAATAAATAAAAAATCACAAAGACACTTACCTCAAATAATAATACTTACCAAACATAATTTCAGTGTAAAACATAACAACTAAGTCATCACCCTACTTACCACATACCCGAAAAGGAAGAAAAACCCAAGATTTGGGGTATTTTTTTTGGTTCCAAGATGGTTTTGTTTTTTTGTTTTTTGGTTCCTGGGAACAGAATTTTTTTTTTAACTATTTACAAAATGTTGTACAAGAAAACACATAAAAAAACCAAAGACACTTACCTTAAATAATAATACTTACCAAACATAATTTCAGTGTAAAACAAAAAAACTAAGTCATCACCCTACTTACCATATACCCGAAAAAGAAGAAAAACGCAAGAGTTGGTGTAATTTTTTTGGTTCCAAGATGGTTTTGTTTTTCTGTTTTTTTTTTTGGTTCCTGGGAACAGGATTTTTTTAAAAGTATTAACAAAATCTTGTACACATAACTATTTACCTTGGAATTACATCCTTACCTCACTCGTTTAGATACTCTCTTCGTTTCTTTCTGAAGGCAAAGAATGTCCGGATCCTCATCTGGTTCTCCTCACACCACTTGAGATACGCATTGTATGCATCTCGGTGACCAATGGATTTGTCCACATTGAGGTAATCCAGTTCCATGGCTGACCACTTCAGCCTAACGTTGCCAGGGAGAACTCGTGTGGAAGACCACCCCGACTCCTCCACCTCCTCTGACTCCACCTCCGGCACCTCTGGCACCTGTTCTTTCTCATGGGGTGGGGGCTTTTTTCCTATGTCCATAGGAACTGGATTTCTAGGCATGTTTGGACGTACCTGGATGGAATGATGGATTTTCGAGAGCCGAAATGCTGTGACCTTCTCCAACAGGTCTCTACCGAGGATGAGTTTTTGCTGGAGACATGCCTGGCTCAAGGGCATCGTCTCAGAGAGAGTCCGCAAAACATCGTAATCGATGTAATCCCCGTTCATACGTAATGCCACGCAGCTGACGAATGTCAGCTGCTGAAGGCGATCCTCTCCTTCAAGATGGGGCATCCTACGTAGAACTTGTGGCAGCCACGGCATTCCATAGACCCGGTACTTCTCTAAATACCTACCGAAACAGAGCCGCTGGCGCTCAATTTCTGTAGCTATTTCGGCCGTGAGGCTGGCCATCCTTGCCTCCTCCGGTGGATCTGTTCCATCTGGGTGAACAACTTGGAAGCAGTTGGGCACCAACCTGACGCAGTATCTAGTGGTGGCATCCTTGAGACGCATCAAGGGAAAGAACTTGATATTAAGCTCCGCCAAACCCACCAGCAGGCATGCGGCCACGTCCTTACCAGCACCCTGAACGATGTCTTTCCCTCTGGAGAAGACGTGAGGGAAAGTGAAGCGCTGGACCGTTGCAAGTTGCTGCGCCAGGGTCTGTGCAGTGATGCTACCCGTCAACTTGCATCCCAGTGGCAGCGTCTTTCCCTGGAGAACATAGAGGGGGAGTGAAGAGGTGTCGTAAAGGTCTCCAATGATGACCCTCAGCATGGACGCTCCCAGTACCGAGGGTGCTGCTTCCAGGGTGTCAGTCAATGGAAACAGGCGCCGCACTCGGAACTGGAGCTGGGTGTTTGGTGTCCAGGTCTTGAGGGGAGGAGGGTTGTCCCCCTCCGCCGCGCTGTTAAAGTCGGCAAGGCCCAGGAATCCCCTTCTGTGGCTCAGGCTCCGTTCCCTCACCGTGCAGGTCCCCAGCGAGGCACTATAATGGGTATCAGAAGGGCTGAGTGGGTGACCATAGGCCAACTCCTCATAACCCAACTCAAGCTGGAAAGCCTGCCAGCTTGGCTTGAAGCCCCCTCTCCCACTGTGCTCAGTCAGGATTTGGGATAGTCCTTCTGCAAAGTAGTCGACTGTCTTCTTGACAACTCTCACCATGCCATCACCGACAAACGGCACCAGCAGAGGATGACTCTCGACGAGAGTTGCAAAGTTGCCAGTGTTGACAAATGTTGCAGCGGACAAGTGCCCTGGGATGGCTCCTGATCGTTCCCGATCCATCCATTTCCCGACGTACTCCAGTCGGGCGCCAAGCTGCGTCCCCATCTTGGTGGCCATGTCCTGGATGTAACTCAGGTACTTGAAGGCCTCGGTCGCCATGGACCCTTTGGTGGAAGGGTGCTGGAGGTCGCACAGGGTAACCATGCCACTGATCGGGTGGAAATACCTGCTGGGGAAACGGACGTGGGGTGACGGGGTGTAAAATTGAACGAATTTTACCTCAAGAAGCCCAGAGAAAATGCCAAAGATCCTTCTGTCAAGGGACACCGGCTTCCCCTTCAAAAGCGTCTGGGAATTCACAATGTCATGCATCCCCTAGCAGGTCCACATTTTACATGAATCCCTGGAAAGCAACGTCTGCAGTCCGTACCGGGACCACAGAAGTTGAACGGAGGGGTCTTTTGCCTCAACAGTTAGGGCAATGTGTAGGGACATTGCGCTGATCCATTTTGTATCCACCCACGGCCTCAGATGGATGGTCCCATCCAACTTCTGGCCAAACCGGGTAATGGATGGAACCAAAACAATCGACACATGTGAGGCATTGACCCGGTCCACTGCCTTCTGGAGCACTTCGAATAAGAAGACCTGGTCCTGCTCCAAGACTTCAAACTTTGATGTCAATTTAAGGTTCTGCTTTGAGAAGGTGGGCCTCTTGAGCTCTTGCGGCGGGAGGAGCTGGAGCTGCTCCTGGAAGGCGAGAACAACATCCTGCAATGCAGTGATTGCAATCTGTCTGTAGCTCTTTTTGTCCAGGAGCATCTCATTCGGCTTTTTTGGGTCTTTCGGTAGAGCCGTCAGGTTCAAAAAATAGCCGCCGTCCACCAGCGCAATCACCACTCCCTGCATGTTCTGCATTGCCGTAAGGGCTTTTGGAGGCAGGTTCTGCAGGTCTACATGCTTCTTCAAGTAGACGAAGAAATCAGACATCTTGGTGGGCGTTGGAGGGAAGAATAAGAAATGCACTCCCCTGGTCAGTGCTGAAAGCTCAGAGAGCTCCATGACGATCCCGTCAATGTCATGGGAGAAAATGAGGTTCTCCCAGGGGTTCTCGATGACCGATGGGTGCAGATGCACTCTCACCGAAGTTGAATGGAGGAACTCCTCCAGCGTCTCATACTCACCAAAGGGCCGGGTAATGTTGTCGGTGTTCTCATGTCCAACAGCAAGGAAGTCTTCAGTCTCCTGAAAGTTTGCCTTTAAAATGCAGGTTTAGAACATTTTCAAGGAAAGAAACAATAAGCATTAGCATTAGCATTTCATTATAACCCACCAAATCAAGTTAGGTTCAGGCTATATTCAAGAAAAAAAAATTAGCATTACCATTAGCATTAGCATTAAGATTAACATTAGCATTAGCATTAGCATTTGGGTAAGCATTAGCATTAAGATTAGCATTAGCACTAGCATTAGCATTAGCACTAGCATTAGCATTAGCATGTCATTATAACCCACCAACTCAAGTTAGGTTCAGGACATATTCAAGAAAAACATTGGCATTAGCATTAGAATTGTCACTAGCATTAGCATGTCATTATTGTGTAAAAAGCAATGTATAACTTACCATTTTGAAGACACAAGGCTCACAGAGAGCCCCTTGACTGGTTTCCTCCTTTTATACTCACCGTTTTAGGAGAGAAAAAAGGCATTTGTTATTACAATATAACAAACCCACAACAAATATGATGCTTTTTAAAAAACCTATTTTAGACCATTAATTAAAAATAAGAAAAATGTATTTTCAACACATTTGTATTAGATAGACTCTTCTTTAATTTATAGTGTGAAAAAAAAATTTTTTTTTAAACATTATTTAGTGTTATGGTTAGGATTATGGTTGGGGTTAGTATAAGGGGCTGAGTGCCATTTTGGAAATCAATATTCATCACCCTTAACAGTGATTCATAGCTTCGAAACTTTGGCTACCCCCCCATTTTCGGGCACCCTGAATCTATCAATACTAATTAATAAGGGGTGGTAACTTCCGGTCCGGAGTTATTAGCCAATCACGTTAAAACGCCTATAACTCCAGAATGGAAGATCGTAGAGACATGGAGCTTAGTCAGGCGTGTTCAAAAGGGTCGAATTATGTCAGACAGAAGTCACTTCCGAGTCTCTAAGACCTTTCTTTCGGGAGTTATAGCAATTCAATATGCTTGTCACTGATTGGCCCATAACTCCGGAAGTGAATAAGTGAATGTCAAAAATCATGTCTCAAAAATGGGTACCAATCGACTCCAAATGGCCTGAAACGTGCTCCTAACAACTTTCCCCATGGTCATTTTTGGCTGTGGGACTAAGAAAAAATGAAAATCGCCTCCCATTCATGAAATGCTCAATTTCCGAAGGTCACTAAACATGGGCAAGTGAGGTGTCTACAGACTCGGGGGGACCTGCTGAGCACGGGGAACCAATAGCTCGATACGACCTTCCCAGCACTTGGCCTGAAAATTAATGGGAGTCTACGGCAGCCGTAGGAAGGGAGGGGCCTAGGACCACCAAACTTGGGGGACACCTGGGGGGCCCCCTGGGCACTATACACACCAAGTTTGGTCCAATGAGCACTTGTACTTTTCGAGTTATTTCGAGTGAGCAAATTTTTCACATAATGGGAGTCAATGACAGCTACGTCATAGGAATAAGCCACACCCACCAAACTCGGTGGGCATGTAGGTCGCCTCCCACAGTCTCTCTGTGCCAAGTTTGGTCTCCCTACCACTTATACTTTTTGAGTTATTTCGAGTGAGCAAATCCATTTTCTGGTTTTCATCCTATATCCCTAACCCCTAACCCCCTAACCCTAACCCTACCCTAACCCTAACCCTAACCCCACTCAGCTCTTATCCTAACCCTAACCCTAACCCACCCTAACCCCCTAACCCTAACCCTAACCCTCGCGAAAATAGCACTCCATTCATTTCAATGCGGAAACAGTTTTTGATGATTATCTCCGTAACGAAAGGTCGTAGAGACTTGGAAGTGACTTCTGTCAGACATAATCTGACCCTTGTGAACACGCCTGACTTGTCCCCGTGTCTCTACGACCCTCCGTTCCGGAGATATTACCAATTTTTTTTCTGGCGTTGCCCCGCCCCCGAACGTCGTATGGCGATGTTAAACATTTTTTTTCACACTATAAGTTAAAGAATAGTTTATTTAATACAAATGTGTTAAAAAAGAAAATTTCATCCAATTTATTAATGGTCTAAAATAGGGTGTCTAAAAGTCATTACATGCGTCTCTTTGTAATGATAAGTGCATTTTGTCGTCTAAAAAGGCAGAGTATAAAAGGAGGCGCCCAGTCAAGGGACTGTCAGTGTGCTTTCGTCTCTGTACTTAAACATCATTCTGAAATAGTTATTTCATCAGCAGATCCCTAACCCTTGACTTCCTCGAGCCTTCTTTGGTAGACAGCGTTACTGTCCACTGTGACTGCAACATTAAGGCACAGGACAGCAGAACACACCTCCTGTGGGGGAGGAGCGGCCTGCAGGAACTCGTGGGCCACAACAGCAGCCTCTTCAGCGTGCTGGTCATGCATGAGGCTGTTAATGCTCAGACGCCCCTTGACGGCAGGAACCTGGGCCTGACCAGGGAATTATTTGATCTCTGCAAGGCTCCAGTGACCTTCCTGCAATTGTACAGCACTTCCCCCCACGTCCGCTATACTCAGAAGTACTTCCACCCGGTGAGCGGCGTTGTCACCCTCCTTGGCATCCAGTACCCAAAGACCATGCAGGCCATGAGCAACGAGGCCTGGGAATACATCTGCCGGGTGGATGACTTAAGGAAGAAGATGGTGGGCCAGCTGGGTGCCCGGCTGGAATATGTGGCCAGGCTGGAGAGACCGGACACAATGGCATTTTCAGCGAAGGCACTGATAAATGAGGAGGCCCTGCTGGAGCTTGTCGCCAGGAGGCCCGTGCTGCTTCCCTTCCAGGGCACGGCTCTCATCCACTATGCTCAGAGGACCCTGCAACATATTTACACTGTCCTCAAAGACATCTGTGAACGCCATGAGCATAAAGTAGGGTTTGAGCCGGCCTGGAAGGCTTACCAAATGGAGCTGGCATTTGAGGAGATGGTCTCTGGGCACCCGGGATCCCACCAGAACCGTCACTACAGCGCCTCCCTGGGCACCTGCAGCTGCAGTGAGAGGAGCTTGACTCATGTCAGGGGGGTGTTGGGCCTGGCACCCTGCAACGCGGCGGCAGAGGGCGACAGCCCGCCACCTCTACGGGTGTGGACGGGCAACACCCAGCTCCACTGGCGGGTGCGCCGGCTGTTTCCGCTGGCGGAGGCAGTCGGAGCGGAGCCCTCGGTCCTGGGAGTGGTGATGGTCAGGGTGATCCTGGGGGACCTGTTTGACACCAGCTCCCTCCCCATGTACATCCTGACAGGGGAGAAGTTACCAGAGGGCACACGCCTCGTTGGGGCTGTTACTCAGGAGGTGCTTGTCAAACAGCTGCTGGACAGCTACAATTTCAGCTTCCCACACACCTTCAACAGGGGGAAGCAGCTCGCGCTGGACGCGGGACAGGATGTGGCTGCCTGCCTCCTGTTGGGGTTAAGGGAGCTGAAGTTGACTTACTTCCCACTCCTCAGGATGAAGGACAAGACCACTCGGTACTGCGTGAGGAGAGTGGTGAACCACTACGTGGCAGTGCATCCACAATCCACCAGTCCCCCCCAAGACGCCGTCATCGCGACGCTTTGCTCTGAAATCTGTACAGAGATGGAGCGCTTGCGGCTGACCTACGGCAGGAACCTCGAGCCCTACCGAGAACACGGGATGCCATGGCTGGGGACAATCCTGAAGAGGCTGCCCCCCCTGCAAGGCACGGCAAAACTAACGCAGCTTGTTTTCCTGTCGGCCATCGGCCTCAGGATGAACAACATCTTTGTGGACTTCAACATCTGGAAGGACCTGGCTCAGAGCGCGCCTCTGAGCCAGGCTGAGTTGCAGCGCAAGATAATTCTCTCCCGGGACCTGCTGGAAGGGGTGACTGCACTGAGGGTGTACAAGCTGTACAAAGACGTGCCCTACAGGCTGTGGAAGCCTCGTGCAGCCCCGGGCCCGGCCCTCAAGAGCTTGCCACCAAAAGACACAGAAGACGTCCACTCGGATGATGTCCCGCAGGTGCAGGAGGAGGAGGAGGTGCCTGGTTTGAAATCAAAAAGCCAGATCCTGCCAGGAAGCGTGAGGCTGCGCTGGCAGGACTGGGAAATGGAGCTGGTCTCAAAAAACCCTGGTATGACCCATAGGGAGGCCTACCAAGCCTACGTCAGGGCTTGCCAGGAGACGGGCAGATTGATCAGGACTCTGGAGGCGTTTTCCAAGAAGAGGAGGCAGTTGCTGAGAGTTCCCTTGTAAATTGTTGCCCTTGTTCTACAAAAAAACAAAAAAATCCTGTTCCCAGGAGCCAAAAAAAAAAAAAAAAAAAAAATCCTACGTTATAGGACCAAAAAAAAGGGTTAGGGTCCTCTAAGAAGAGGCATCCTCGGAAGGGTTAGGGTTAAGTCCATAGGTTAGGTCCAATTAGGTCCATTTTTTTTCTTTTTCACACCCACACACACACACACTAACAAACCCACTTACATACATAAAACACACACAATGCATCCACAACATTTATACACATTTATTGGTACATTCTCAAACACACATACATAAAGGCACACACTGCATGCATGACACTTACACACGTTTCTTTCCACATATTCCCTCACATGGACTCTGCCTTGTCGTGGCGTGGGGGCTTAAGTGCCATTGTGGTCCTGTGGACACTGGGGATGGGGTCTGGCCAGCTGGTCTACTACTGCCGTACAAAACAGTAGTAGACCAGCTGGCTAGACCCAATCCCCAGAGTCCACAGGACCACTAGGGCACGACTAAAGAGTCCAAATTGTTGCACAATCACATGTGTGGGTTTCACACACTCACAGTCTCCCAAATACTATGGGAGCCACATCCTGCGATATCTCACCAACGCCTTGGTGGTCCTGTGGAAACTGGGGTTGGGGTCTGGCCAGCTGGTCTACTACTGCCGTACCAAACAGCAGTAGACCAGCTGGCTAGACCCAATCCCCAGAGTCCACAGGACCACTAGGGCACGACCAAAGAGTCCAAATAGTTGCACAATCACATGTGTGGGTTTCCCACACTCACAGTCTCCCAAATACTATGGGAGCCACATCCTGCGATATCTCACCAACGCCTTGGTGGTCCTGTGGAAACTGGGGTTGGGGTCTGGCCAGCTGGTCTACTACTGCCGTACCAAACAGCAGTAGACCAGCTGGCTAGACCCAATCCCCAGAGTCCACAGGACCACTAGGGCACGACCAAAGAGTCCAAATAGTTGCACAATCACATGTGTGGGTTTCACACACTCACAGTCTCCCAAATACTATGGGAGCCACATCCTGCGATATCTCACCAACGCCTTGGTGGTCCTGTGGACACTGGGGATGGGGTCTGGCCAGCTGGTCTACTACTGCCGTACCAAACAGCAGTAGACCAGCTGGCCAGACCCAATCCCCAGAGTCCACAGGACCACTAGGGCACGACCAAAGAGTCCAAATAGTTGCACAATCACATGTGTGGGTTTCCCACACACACAGTCTCCCAAATAGTATGGGAGCCACATCCTGCGATATCTCACCAACGCCTTGGTGGTCCTGTGGACACTGGGGATGGGGTCTGGCCAGCTGGTCTACTACTGCCGTACCAAACAGCAGTAGACCAGCTGGTTAGACCCAGAACCCAGAGTCCACAGGACCACTAGGGCACCACCAAAGAGTCCAAATAGTTGCACAATCATATGTGTGGGTTTCCCACACACAGTCTCCGAAATACAGGCTTGTCGGCCTTTCTTTCCGACGCCATGCCCACTTACTGTATGAAAGTGCCGTCGGACCTTATATGGTTGGACACATGAGGCCCTCAGCTATCCATAGACGTTGGTTTGATGCCTCTGGCACATTCCTACCAAAAGATATGAACTTCACATCTTTCCACAAAACCTAACCCAAAAAATAATTCCACCAAGTGCATTCCCATGCATGTCAGAGTCCTGTGTGTGTGTATGTGAGTGCGAGTGAGGCATCTTTTCAAGTGAGGATCTTGGTGGAGAACTTGGGCAGCCTACACAGGTGGAGCTCATCACCTCATCAGGGTGCTGGGAATAAAGGAGCGGCAGAGCCTTCACTCAGTGCTGGGTGATTAACCTTCACAGGTAGTCTCTCTGACCCTCTGTTGTAGCTTTCCTGTTAAAAGTTAATGACTATAATCACTGTTTAGGGTACTGAATCACAACTTTTTGGACAAAAGAACTTAGACACTTTCCACCAAATGAGGTCCCATGTATTTCCTATGGGAAATACATTTTGTCAAAAGCATTTTTTTTTCAAAAAAAATCATGTCTCTAAAATGGGTACCACTCAACTCCAAATGACCTGAAACGTGCTCCAAACAACATTCCCCAGGGTCCCTTTTGGCTGTGGGACTTAGTAAAAAATCGCCTCTCATTCATTTCAATGCTGAAATGCTCAATTTCCGAAGGTCACTGAACATGGGCAAGTGAGGTGTCTACAGACTCGGGGGGGCCTGCTGAGCACGGGGAACCAACTCCCAGCTCGATACGACTTTCCCAGCCTGACCTGCACTTGGGCCAAAAATGAATGGGAGTCTAGGGCAGCCCTAGGAAGGGAGGGGCCTAGGACCACCAAACTTGGGGGACACCTGGGGGGCCCCCTGGGCACTATACACACCAAGTTTGGTCCAATGAGCACTTGTACTTTTTGAGTTATTTCGAGTGAGCAAATTTTTCACATAATGGGAGTCAATGACAGCTACATCATAGGAATAAGCCACACCCACCAAACTCGGTGGGCATGTAGGTACCCTCCCACAGTCTCTCTGTGCCAAGTTTGGTCTCCCTACCACTTATACTTTTTGAGTTATTTCGAGTGAGCAAATCCATTTTCTGGTTTTCATCCTATATCCCTAACCCCTAACCCTAACCCCTGTCAGCACAAATCAGCAGGGCAACACAGGGATTTGAACCCCGTCCCACAAGTGGGAGTACCAATACCATTGCCTTTTGCCTTTTTTAATGCTATATGACAAGGTAAAGCAAAACTTGCATTAAGAACAGCATGCTAATTTGTGTATGTTAACTGATGTTAACAGCCATTTATCTTCAATTTCAAATATACTTCGGTGGAAGTTAAATAAATGCCGTCTTAATGCAAGAAAACGAAACCTCTAAAAATAAACTATTTACAAAATGTTGTACAAGAAAATAAATAAAAAATCACAAAGACACTTACCTCAAATAATAATACTTACCAAACATAATTTCAGTGTAAAACATAACAACTAAGTCATCACCCTACTTACCACATACCCGAAAAGGAAGAAAAACCCAAGATTTGGGGTATTTTTTTTGGTTCCAAGATGGTTTTGTTTTTTTGTTTTTTGGTTCCTGGGAACAGAATTTTTTTTTTAACTATTTACAAAATGTTGTACAAGAAAACACATAAAAAAACCAAAGACACTTACCTTAAATAATAATACTTACCAAACATAATTTCAGTGTAAAACAAAAAAACTAAGTCATCACCCTACTTACCATATACCCGAAAAAGAAGAAAAACGCAAGAGTTGGTGTAATTTTTTTGGTTCCAAGATGGTTTTGTTTTTCTGTTTTTTTTTTTGGTTCCTGGGAACAGGATTTTTTTTAAAGTATTAACAAAATCTTGTACACATAACTATTTACCTTGGAATTACATCCTTACCTCACTCGTTTAGATACTCTCTTCGTTTCTTTCTGAAGGCAAAGAATGTCCGGATCCTCATCTGGTTCTCCTCACACCACTTGAGATACGCATTGTATGCATCTCGGTGACCAATGGATTTGTCCACATTGAGGTAATCCAGTTCCATGGCTGACCACTTCAGCCTAACGTTGCCAGGGAGAACTCGTGTGGAAGACCACCCCGACTCCTCCACCTCCTCTGACTCCACCTCCGGCACCTCTGGCACCTGTTCTTTCTCATGGGGTGGGGGCTTTTTTCCTATGTCCATAGGAACTGGATTTCTAGGCATGTTTGGACGTACCTGGATGGAATGATGGATTTTCGAGAGCCGAAATGCTGTGACCTTCTCCAACAGGTCTCTACCGAGGATGAGTTTTTGCTGGAGACATGCCTGGCTCAAGGGCATCGTCTCAGAGAGAGTCCGCAAAACATCGTAATCGATGTAATCCCCGTTCATACGTAATGCCACGCAGCTGACGAATGTCAGCTGCTGAAGGCGATCCTCTCCTTCAAGATGGGGCATCCTACGTAGAACTTGTGGCAGCCACGGCATTCCATAGACCCGGTACTTCTCTAAATACCTACCGAAACAGAGCCGCTGGCGCTCAATTTCTGTAGCTATTTCGGCCGTGAGGCTGGCCATCCTTGCCTCCTCCGGTGGATCTGTTCCATCTGGGTGAACAACTTGGAAGCAGTTGGGCACCAACCTGACGCAGTATCTAGTGGTGGCATCCTTGAGACGCATCAAGGGAAAGAACTTGATATTAAGCTCCGCCAAACCCACCAGCAGGCATGCGGCCACGTCCTTACCAGCACCCTGAACGATGTCTTTCCCTCTGGAGAAGACGTGAGGGAAAGTGAAGCGCTGGACCGTTGCAAGTTGCTGCGCCAGGGTCTGTGCAGTGATGCTACCCGTCAACTTGCATCCCAGTGGCAGCGTCTTTCCCTGGAGAACATAGAGGGGGAGTGAAGAGGTGTCGTAAAGGTCTCCAATGATGACCCTCAGCATGGACGCTCCCAGTACCGAGGGTGCTGCTTCCAGGGTGTCAGTCAATGGAAACAGGCGCCGCACTCGGAACTGGAGCTGGGTGTTTGGTGTCCAGGTCTTGAGGGGAGGAGGGTTGTCCCCCTCCGCCGCGCTGTTAAAGTCGGCAAGGCCCAGGAATCCCCTTCTGTGGCTCAGGCTCCGTTCCCTCACCGTGCAGGTCCCCAGCGAGGCACTATAATGGGTATCAGAAGGGCTGAGTGGGTGACCATAGGCCAACTCCTCATAACCCAACTCAAGCTGGAAAGCCTGCCAGCTTGGCTTGAAGCCCCCTCTCCCACTGTGCTCAGTCAGGATTTGGGATAGTCCTTCTGCAAAGTAGTCGACTGTCTTCTTGACAACTCTCACCATGCCATCACCGACAAACGGCACCAGCAGAGGATGACTCTCGACGAGAGTTGCAAAGTTGCCAGTGTTGACAAATGTTGCAGCGGACAAGTGCCCTGGGATGGCTCCTGATCGTTCCCGATCCATCCATTTCCCGACGTACTCCAGTCGGGCGCCAAGCTGCGTCCCCATCTTGGTGGCCATGTCCTGGATGTAACTCAGGTACTTGAAGGCCTCGGTCGCCATGGACCCTTTGGTGGAAGGGTGCTGGAGGTCGCACAGGGTAACCATGCCACTGATCGGGTGGAAATACCTGCTGGGGAAACGGACGTGGGGTGACGGGGTGTAAAATTGAACGAATTTTACCTCAAGAAGCCCAGAGAAAATGCCAAAGATCCTTCTGTCAAGGGACACCGGCTTCCCCTTCAAAAGCGTATGGGAATTCACAATGTCATGCATCCCCAAGCAGGTCCACATTTTACATGAATCCCTGGAAAGCAACGTCTGCAGTCCGTACCGGGACCACAGAAGTTGAACGGAGGGGTCTTTTGCCTCAACAGTTAGGGCAATGTGTAGGGACATTGCGCTGATCCGTTTTGTATCCACCCACGGCCTCAGATGGATGGTCCCATCCAACTTCTGGCCAAACCGGGTAATGGATGGAACCAAAACAATCGACACATGTGAGGCATTGACCCGGTCCACTGCCTTCTGGAGCACTTCGAATAAGAAGACCTGGTCCTGCTCCAAGACTTCAAACTTTGATGTCAATTTAAGGTTCTGCTTTGAGAAGGTGGGCCTCTTGAGCTCTTGCGGCGGGAGGAGCTGGAGCTGCTCCTGGAAGGCGAGAACAACATCCTGCAATGCAGTGATTGCAATCTGTCTGTAGCTCTTTTTGTCCAGGAGCATCTCATTCGGCTTTTTTGGGTCTTTCGGTAGAGCCGTCAGGTTCAAAAAATAGCCGCCGTCCACCAGCGCAATCACCACTCCCTGCATGTTCTGCATTGCCGTAAGGGCTTTTGGAGGCAGGTTCTGCAGGTCTACATGCTTCTTCAAGTAGACGAAGAAATCAGACATCTTGGTGGGCGTTGGAGGGAAGAATAAGAAATGCACTCCCCTGGTCAGTGCTGAAAGCTCAGAGAGCTCCATGACGATCCCGTCAATGTCATGGGAGAAAATGAGGTTCTCCCAGGGGTTCTCGATGACCGATGGGTGCAGATGCACTCTCACCGAAGTTGAATGGAGGAACTCCTCCAGCGTCTCATACTCACCAAAGGGCCGGGTAATGTTGTCGGTGTTCTCATGTCCAACAGCAAGGAAGTCTTCAGTCTCCTGAAAGTTTGCCTTTAAAATGCAGGTTTAGGACATTTTCAAGGAAAGAAACAATAAGCATTAGCATTAGCATTTCATTATAACCCACCAAATCAAGTTAGGTTCAGGCTATATTCAAGAAAAAAAAATTAGCATTACCATTAGCATTAGCATTAAGATTAACATTAGCATTAGCATTAGCATTTGGGTAAGCATTAGCATTAAGATTAGCATTAGCACTAGCATTAGCATTAGCACTAGCATTAGCATTAGCATGTCATTATAACCCACCAACTCAAGTTAGGTTCAGGACATATTCAAGAAAAACATTGGCATTAGCATTAGAATTGTCACTAGCATTAGCATGTCATTATTGTGTAAAAAGCAATGTATAACTTACCATTTTGAAGACACAAGGCTCACAGAGAGCCCCTTGACTGGTTTCCTCCTTTTATACTCACCGTTTTAGGAGAGAAAAAAGGCATTTGTTATTACAATATAACAAACCCACAACAAATATGATGCTTTTTAAAAAACCTATTTTAGACCATTAATTAAAAATAAGAAAAATGTATTTTCAACACATTTGTATTAGATAGACTCTTCTTTAATTTATAGTGTGAAAAAAAATTTTTTTTTTAAACATTATTTAGTGTTATGGTTAGGATTATGGTTGGGGTTAGTATAAGGGGCTGAGTGCCATTTTGGAAATCAATATTCATCACCCTTAACAGTGATTCATAGCTTCGAAACTTTGGCTACCCCCCCATTTTCGGGCACCCTGAATCTATCAATACTAATTAATAAGGGGTGGTAACTTCCGGTCCGGAGTTATTAGCCAATCACGTTAAAACGCCTATAACTCCAGAATGGAAGATCGTAGAGACATGGAGCTTAGTCAGGCGTGTTCAAAAGGGTCGAATTATGTCAGACAGAAGTCACTTCCGAGTCTCTAAGACCTTTCTTTCGGGAGTTATAGCAATTCAATATGCTTGTCACTGATTGGCCCATAACTCCGGAAGTGAATAAGTGAATGTCAAAAATCATGTCTCAAAAATGGGTACCAATCGACTCCAAATGGCCTGAAACGTGCTCCTAACAACTTTCCCCATGGTCATTTTTGGCTGTGGGACTAAGAAAAAATGAAAATCGCCTCCCATTCATGAAATGCTCAATTTCCGAAGGTCACTAAACATGGGCAAGTGAGGTGTCTACAGACTCGGGGGGACCTGCTGAGCACGGGGAACCAATAGCTCGATACGACCTTCCCAGCCTGACCTGCACTTGGCCTGAAAATTAATGGGAGTCTACGGCAGCCGTAGGAAGGGAGGGGCCTAGGACCACCAAACTTGGGGGACACCTGGGGGGCCCCCTGGGCACTATACACACCAAGTTTGGTCCAATGAGCACTTGTACTTTTCGAGTTATTTCGAGTGAGCAAATTTTTCACATAATGGGAGTCAATGACAGCTACGTCATAGGAATAAGCCACACCCACCAAACTCGGTGGGCATGTAGGTCGCCTCCCACAGTCTCTCTGTGCCAAGTTTGGTCTCCCTACCACTTATACTTTTTGAGTTATTTCGAGTGAGCAAATCCATTTTCTGGTTTTCATCCTATATCCCTAACCCCTAACCCCCTAACCCTAACCCTACCCTAACCCTAACCCTAACCCCACTCAGCTCTTATCCTAACCCTAACCCTAACCCACCCTAACCCCCTAACCCTAACCCTAACCCTCGCGAAAATAGCACTCCATTCATTTCAATGCGGAAACAGTTTTTGATGATTATCTCCGTAACGAAAGGTCGTAGAGACTTGGAAGTGACTTCTGTCAGACATAATCTGACCCTTGTGAACACGCCTGACTTGTCCCCGTGTCTCTACGACCCTCCGTTCCGGAGATATTACCAATTTTTTTTCTGGCGTTGCCCCGCCCCCGAACGTCGTATGGCGATGTTAAACATTTTTTTTCACACTATAAGTTAAAGAATAGTTTATTTAATACAAATGTGTTAAAAAAGAAAATTTCATCCAATTTATTAATGGTCTAAAATAGGGTGTCTAAAAGTCATTACATGCGTCTCTTTGTAATGATAAGTGCATTTTGTCGTCTAAAAAGGCAGAGTATAAAAGGAGGCGCCCAGTCAAGGGACTGTCAGTGTGCTTTCGTCTCTGTACTTAAACATCATTCTGAAATAGTTATTTCATCAGCAGATCCCTAACCCTTGACTTCCTCGAGCCTTCTTTGGTAGACAGCGTTACTGTCCACTGTGACTGCAACATTAAGGTACAGGACAGCAGAACACACCTCCTGTGGGGGAGGAGCGGCCTGCAGGAACTCGTGGGCCACAACAGCAGCCTCTTCAGCGTGCTGGTCATGCATGAGGCTGTTAATGCTCAGACGCCCCTTGACGGCAGGAACCTGGGCCTGACCAGGGAATTATTTGATCTCTGCAAGGCTCCAGTGACCTTCCTGCAATTGTACAGCACTTCCCCCCACGTCCGCTATACTCAGAAGTACTTCCACCCGGTGAGCGGCGTTGTCACCCTCCTTGGCATCCAGTACCCAAAGACCATGCAGGCCATGAGCAACGAGGCCTGGGAATACATCTGCCGGGTGGATGACTTAAGGAAGAAGATGGTGGGCCAGCTGGGTGCCCGGCTGGAATATGTGGCCAGGCTGGAGAGACCGGACACAATGGCATTTTCAGCGAAGGCACTGATAAATGAGGAGGCCCTGCTGGAGCTTGTCGCCAGGAGGCCCGTGCTGCTTCCCTTCCAGGGCACGGCTCTCATCCACTATGCTCAGAGGACCCTGCAACATATTTACACTGTCCTCAAAGACATCTGTGAACGCCATGAGCATAAAGTAGGGTTTGAGCCGGCCTGGAAGGCTTACCAAATGGAGCTGGCATTTGAGGAGATGGTCTCTGGGCACCCGGGATCCCACCAGAACCGTCACTACAGCGCCTCCCTGGGCACCTGCAGCTGCAGTGAGAGGAGCTTGACTCATGTCAGGGGGGTGTTGGGCCTGGCACCCTGCAACGCGGCGGCAGAGGGCGACAGCCCGCCACCTCTACGGGTGTGGACGGGCAACACCCAGCTCCACTGGCGGGTGCGCCGGCTGTTTCCGCTGGCGGAGGCAGTCGGAGCGGAGCCCTCGGTCCTGGGAGTGGTGATGGTCAGGGTGATCCTGGGGGACCTGTTTGACACCAGCTCCCTCCCCATGTACATCCTGACAGGGGAGAAGTTACCAGAGGGCACACGCCTCGTTGGGGCTGTTACTCAGGAGGTGCTTGTCAAACAGCTGCTGGACAGCTACAATTTCAGCTTCCCACACACCTTCAACAGGGGGAAGCAGCTCGCGCTGGACGCGGGACAGGATGTGGCTGCCTGCCTCCTGTTGGGGTTAAGGGAGCTGAAGTTGACTTACTTCCCACTCCTCAGGATGAAGGACAAGACCACTCGGTACTGCGTGAGGAGAGTGGTGAACCACTACGTGGCAGTGCATCCACAATCCACCAGTCCCCCCCAAGACGCCGTCATCGCGACGCTTTGCTCTGAAATCTGTACAGAGATGGAGCGCTTGCGGCTGACCTACGGCAGGAACCTCGAGCCCTACCGAGAACACGGGATGCCATGGCTGGGGACAATCCTGAAGAGGCTGCCCCCCCTGCAAGGCACGGCAAAACTAACGCAGCTTGTTTTCCTGTCGGCCATCGGCCTCAGGATGAACAACATCTTTGTGGACTTCAACATCTGGAAGGACCTGGCTCAGAGCGCGCCTCTGAGCCAGGCTGAGTTGCAGCGCAAGATAATTCTCTCCCGGGACCTGCTGGAAGGGGTGACTGCACTGAGGGTGTACAAGCTGTACAAAGACGTGCCCTACAGGCTGTGGAAGCCTCGTGCAGCCCCGGGCCCGGCCCTCAAGAGCTTGCCACCAAAAGACACAGAAGACGTCCACTCGGATGATGTCCCGCAGGTGCAGGAGGAGGAGGAGGTGCCTGGTTTGAAATCAAAAAGCCAGATCCTGCCAGGAAGCGTGAGGCTGCGCTGGCAGGACTGGGAAATGGAGCTGGTCTCAAAAAACCCTGGTATGACCCATAGGGAGGCCTACCAAGCCTACGTCAGGGCTTGCCAGGAGACGGGCAGATTGATCAGGACTCTGGAGGCGTTTTCCAAGAAGAGGAGGCAGTTGCTGAGAGTTCCCTTGTAAATTGTTGCCCTTGTTCTACAAAAAAACAAAAAAATCCTGTTCCCAGGAGCCAAAAAAAAAAAAAAAAAAAAATCCTACGTTATAGGACCAAATAAAAGGGTTAGGGTCCTCTAAGAAGAGGCATCCTCGGAAGGGTTAGGGTTAAGTCCATAGGTTAGGTCCAATTAGGTCCATTTTTTTTCTTTTTCACACCCACACACACACACACTAACAAACCCACTTACATACATAAAACACACACAATGCATCCACAACATTTATACACATTTATTGGTACATTCTCAAACACACATACATAAAGGCACACACTGCATGCATGACACTTACACACGTTTCTTTCCACATATTCCCTCACATGGACTCTGCCTTGTCGTGGCGTGGGGGCTTAAGTGCCATTGTGGTCCTGTGGACACTGGGGATGGGGTCTGGCCAGCTGGTCTACTACTGCCGTACAAAACAGTAGTAGACCAGCTGGCTAGACCCAATCCCCAGAGTCCACAGGACCACTAGGGCACGACTAAAGAGTCCAAATTGTTGCACAATCACATGTGTGGGTTTCACACACTCACAGTCTCCCAAATACTATGGGAGCCACATCCTGCGATATCTCACCAACGCCTTGGTGGTCCTGTGGAAACTGGGGTTGGGGTCTGGCCAGCTGGTCTACTACTGCCGTACCAAACAGCAGTAGACCAGCTGGCTAGACCCAATCCCCAGAGTCCACAGGACCACTAGGGCACGACCAAAGAGTCCAAATAGTTGCACAATCACATGTGTGGGTTTCCCACACTCACAGTCTCCCAAATACTATGGGAGCCACATCCTGCGATATCTCACCAACGCCTTGGTGGTCCTGTGGAAACTGGGTTTGGGGTCTGGCCAGCTGGTCTACTACTGCCGTACCAAACAGCAGTAGACCAGCTGGCCAGACCCAATCCCCAGAGTCCACAGGACCACTAGGGCACGACCAAAGAGTCCAAATAGTTGCACAATCACATGTGTGGGTTTCCCACACTCACAGTCTCCCAAATACTATGGGAGCCACATCCTGCGATATCTCACCAACGCCTTGGTGGTCCTGTGGAAACTGGGGTTGGGGTCTGGCCAGCTGGTCTACTACTGCCGTACCAAACAGCAGTAGACCAGCTGGCTAGACCCAATCCCCAGAGTCCACAGGACCACTAGGGCACGACTAAAGAGTCCAAATTGTTGCACAATCACATGTGTGGGTTTCACACACTCACAGTCTCCCAAATACTATGGGAGCCACATCCTGCGATATCTCACCAACGCCTTGGTGGTCCTGTGGACACTGGGGATGGGGTCTGGCCAGCTGGTCTACTACTGCCGTACCAAACAGCAGTAGACCAGCTGGCTAGACCCAATCCCCAGAGTCCACAGGACCACTAGGGCACGACCAAAGAGTCCAAATAGTTGCACAATCACATGTGTGGGTTTCACACACTCACAGTCTCCCAAATACTATGGGAGCCACATCCTGCGATATCTCACCAACGCCTTGGTGGTCCTGTGGACACTGGGGATGGGGTCTGGCCAGCTGGTCTACTACTGCCGTACCAAACAGCAGTAGACCAGCTGGCCAGACCCCATCCCCAGAGTCCACAGGACCACTAGGGCACGACCAAAGAGTCCAAATAGTTGCACAATCACATGTGTGGGTTTCCCACACACACAGTCTCCCAAATAGTATGGGAGCCACATCCTGCGATATCTCACCAACGCCTTGGTGGTCCTGTGGACACTGGGGATGGGGTCTGGCCAGCTGGTCTACTACTGCCGTACCAAACAGCAGTAGACCAGCTGGTTAGACCCAGAACCCAGAGTCCACAGGACCACTAGGGCACCACCAAAGAGTCCAAATAGTTGCACAATCATATGTGTGGGTTTCCCACACACAGTCTCCGAAATACAGGCTTGTCGGCCTTTCTTTCCGACGCCATGCCCACTTACTGTATGAAAGTGCCGTCGGACCTTATATGGTTGGACACATGAGGCCCTCAGCTATCCATAGACGTTGGTTTGATGCCTCTGGCACATTCCTACCAAAAGATATGAACTTCACATCTTTCCACAAAACCTAACCCAAAAAATAATTCCACCAAGTGCATTCCCATGCATGTCAGAGTCCTGTGTGTGTGTATGTGAGTGCGAGTGAGGCATCTTTTCAAGTGAGGATCTTGGTGGAGAACTTGGGCAGCCTACACAGGTGGAGCTCATCACCTCATCAGGGTGCTGGGAATAAAGGAGCGGCAGAGCCTTCACTCAGTGCTGGGTGATTAACCTTCACAGGTAGTCTCTCTGACCCTCTGTTGTAGCTTTCCTGTTAAAAGTTAATGACTATAATCACTGTTTAGGGTACTGAATCACAACTTTTTGGACAAAAGAACTTAGAAACTTTCCACCAAATGAGGTCCCATGTATTTCCTATGGGAAATACATTTTGTCAAAAGCATTTTTTTTTCAAAAAAAATCATGTCTCTAAAATGGGTACCACTCAACTCCAAATGACCTGAAACGTGCTCCAAACAACATTCCCCAGGGTCCCTTTTGGCTGTGGGACTTAGTAAAAAATCGCCTCTCATTCATTTCAATGCTGAAATGCTCAATTTCCGAAGGTCACTGAACATGGGCAAGTGAGGTGTCTACAGACTCGGGGGGGCCTGCTGAGCACGGGGAACCAACTCCCAGCTCGATACGACTTTCCCAGCCTGACCTGCACTTGGGCCAAAAATGAATGGGAGTCTAGGGCAGCCCTAGGAAGGGAGGGGCCTAGGACCACCAAACTTGGGGGACACCTGGGGGGCCCCCTGGGCACTATACACACCAAGTTTGGTCCAATGAGCACTTGTACTTTTTGAGTTATTTCGAGTGAGCAAATTTTTCACATAATGGGAGTCAATGACAGCTACATCATAGGAATAAGCCACACCCACCAAACTCGGTGGGCATGTAGGTACCCTCCCACAGTCTCTCTGTGCCAAGTTTGGTCTCCCTACCACTTATACTTTTTGAGTTATTTCGAGTGAGCAAATCCATTTTCTGGTTTTCATCCTATATCCCTAACCCCTAACCCTAACCCCTGTCAGCACAAATCAGCAGGGCAACACAGGGATTTGAACCCCGTCCCACAAGTGGGAGTACCAATACCATTGCCTTTTGCCTTTTTTAATGCTATATGACAAGGTAAAGCAAAACTTGCATTAAGAACAGCATGCTAATTTGTGTATGTTAACTGATGTTAACAGCCATTTATCTTCAATTTCAAATATACTTCGGTGGAAGTTAAATAAATGCCGTCTTAATGCAAGAAAACGAAACCTCTAAAAATAAACTATTTACAAAATGTTGTACAAGAAAATAAATAAAAAATCACAAAGACACTTACCTCAAATAATAATACTTACCAAACATAATTTCAGTGAAAAACATAACAACTAAGTCATCACCCTACTTACCACATACCCGAAAAGGAAGAAAAACCCAAGATTTGGGGTATTTTTTTTGGTTCCAAGATGGTTTTGTTTTTTTGTTTTTTGGTTCCTGGGAACAGAATTTTTCTTTTAACTATTTACAAAATGTTGTACAAGAAAACACATAAAAAAACCAAAGACACTTACCTTAAATAATAATACTTACCAAACATAATTTCAGTGTAAAACAAAAAAACTAAGTCATCACCCTACTTACCATATACCCGAAAAAGAAGAAAAACGCAAGAGTTGGTGTAATTTTTTTGGTTCCAAGATGGTTTTGTTTTTCTGTTTTTTTTTTTGGTTCCTGGGAACAGGATTTTTTTTAAAGTATTAACAAAATCTTGTACACATAACTATTTACCTTGGAATTACATCCTTACCTCACTCGTTTAGATACTCTCTTCGTTTCTTTCTGAAGGCAAAGAATGTCCGGATCCTCATCTGGTTCTCCTCACACCACTTGAGATACGCATTGTATGCATCTCGGTGACCAATGGATTTGTCCACATTGAGGTAATCCAGTTCCATGGCTGACCACTTCAGCCTAACGTTGCCAGGGAGAACTCGTGTGGAAGACCACCCCGACTCCTCCACCTCCTCTGACTCCACCTCCGGCACCTCTGGCACCTGTTCTTTCTCATGGGGTGGGGGCTTTTTTCCTATGTCCATAGGAACTGGATTTCTAGGCATGTTTGGACGTACCTGGATGGAATGATGGATTTTCGAGAGCCGAAATGCTGTGACCTTCTCCAACAGGTCTCTACCGAGGATGAGTTTTTGCTGGAGACATGCCTGGCTCAAGGGCATCGTCTCAGAGAGAGTCCGCAAAACATCGTAATCGATGTAATCCCCGTTCATACGTAATGCCACGCAGCTGACGAATGTCAGCTGCTGAAGGCGATCCTCTCCTTCAAGATGGGGCATCCTACGTAGAACTTGTGGCAGCCACGGCATTCCATAGACCCGGTACTTCTCTAAATACCTACCGAAACAGAGCCGCTGGCGCTCAATTTCTGTAGCTATTTCGGCCGTGAGGCTGGCCATCCTTGCCTCCTCCGGTGGATCTGTTCCATCTGGGTGAACAACTTGGAAGCAGTTGGGCACCAACCTGACGCAGTATCTAGTGGTGGCATCCTTGAGACGCATCAAGGGAAAGAACTTGATATTAAGCTCCGCCAAACCCACCAGCAGGCATGCGGCCACGTCCTTACCAGCACCCTGAACGATGTCTTTCCCTCTGGAGAAGACGTGAGGGAAAGTGAAGCGCTGGACCGTTGCAAGTTGCTGCGCCAGGGTCTGTGCAGTGATGCTACCCGTCAACTTGCATCCCAGTGGCAGCGTCTTTCCCTGGAGAACATAGAGGGGGAGTGAAGAGGTGTCGTAAAGGTCTCCAATGATGACCCTCAGCATGGACGCTCCCAGTACCGAGGGTGCTGCTTCCAGGGTGTCAGTCAATGGAAACAGGCGCCGCACTCGGAACTGGAGCTGGGTGTTTGGTGTCCAGGTCTTGAGGGGAGGAGGGTTGTCCCCCTCCGCCGCGCTGTTAAAGTCGGCAAGGCCCAGGAATCCCCTTCTGTGGCTCAGGCTCCGTTCCCTCACCGTGCAGGTCCCCAGCGAGGCACTATAATGGGTATCAGAAGGGCTGAGTGGGTGACCATAGGCCAACTCCTCATAACCCAACTCAAGCTGGAAAGCCTGCCAGCTTGGCTTGAAGCCCCCTCTCCCACTGTGCTCAGTCAGGATTTGGGATAGTCCTTCTGCAAAGTAGTCGACTGTCTTCTTGACAACTCTCACCATGCCATCACCGACAAACGGCACCAGCAGAGGATGACTCTCGACGAGAGTTGCAAAGTTGCCAGTGTTGACAAATGTTGCAGCGGACAAGTGCCCTGGGATGGCTCCTGATTTCCCGACGTACTCCAGTCGGGCGCCAAGCTGCGTCCCCATCTTGGTGGCCATGTCCTGGATGTAACTCAGGTACTTGAAGGCCTCGGTCGCCATGGACCCTTTGGTGGAAGGGTGCTGGAGGTCGCACAGGGTAACCATGCCACTGATCGGGTGGAAATACCTGCTGGGGAAACGGACGTGGGGTGACGGGGTGTAAAATTGAACGAATTTTACCTCAAGAAGCCCAGAGAAAATGCCAAAGATCCTTCTGTCAAGGGACACCGGCTTCCCCTTCAAAAGCGTCTGGGAATTCACAATGTCATGCATCCCCAAGCAGGTCCACATTTTACATGAATCCCTGGAAAGCAACGTCTGCAGTCCGTACCGGGACCACAGAAGTTGAACGGAGG
Source organism: Odontesthes bonariensis (assembly GCF_027942865.1). Lineage (NCBI taxonomy): Eukaryota > Metazoa > Chordata > Actinopteri > Atheriniformes > Atherinopsidae > Odontesthes > Odontesthes bonariensis. The sequence goes on from NC_134516.1 coordinate 1,515,408, forward strand.
GGTCTTTTGCCTCAACAGTTAGGGCAATGTGTAGGGACATTGCGCTGATCCGTTTTGTATCCACCCACGGCCTCAGATGGATGGTCCCATCCAACTTCTGGCCAAACCGGGTAATGGATGGAACCAAAACAATCGACACATGTGAGGCATTGACCCGGTCCACTGCCTTCTGGAGCACTTCGAATAAGAAGACCTGGTCCTGCTCCAAGACTTCAAACTTTGATGTCAATTTAAGGTTCTGCTTTGAGAAGGTGGGCCTCTTGAGCTCTTGCGGCGGGAGGAGCTGGAGCTGCTCCTGGAAGGCGAGAACAACATCCTGCAATGCAGTGATTGCAATCTGTCTGTAGCTCTTTTTGTCCAGGAGCATCTCATTCGGCTTTTTTGGGTCTTTCGGTAGAGCCGTCAGGTTCAAAAAATAGCCGCCGTCCACCAGCGCAATCACCACTCCCTGCATGTTCTGCATTGCCGTAAGGGCTTTTGGAGGCAGGTTCTGCAGGTCTACATGCTTCTTCAAGTAGACGAAGAAATCAGACATCTTGGTGGGCGTTGGAGGGAAGAATAAGAAATGCACTCCCCTGGTCAGTGCTGAAAGCTCAGAGAGCTCCATGACGATCCCGTCAATGTCATGGGAGAAAATGAGGTTCTCCCAGGGGTTCTCGATGACCGATGGGTGCAGATGCACTCTCACCGAAGTTGAATGGAGGAACTCCTCCAGCGTCTCATACTCACCAAAGGGCCGGGTAATGTTGTCGGTGTTCTCATGTCCAACAGCAAGGAAGTCTTCAGTCTCCTGAAAGTTTGCCTTTAAAATGCAGGTTTAGAACATTTTCAAGGAAAGAAACAATAAGCATTAGCATTAGCATTTCATTATAACCCACCAAATCAAGTTAGGTTCAGGCTATATTCAAGAAAAAAAAATTAGCATTACCATTAGCATTAGCATTAAGATTAACATTAGCATTAGCATTAGCATTTGGGTAAGCATTAGCATTAAGATTAGCATTAGCACTAGCATTAGCATTAGCACTAGCATTAGCATTAGCATGTCATTATAACCCACCAACTCAAGTTAGGTTCAGGACATATTCAAGAAAAACATTGGCATTAGCATTAGAATTGTCACTAGCATTAGCATGTCATTATTGTGTAAAAAGCAATGTATAACTTACCATTTTGAAGACACAAGGCTCACAGAGAGCCCCTTGACTGGTTTCCTCCTTTTATACTCACCGTTTTAGGAGAGAAAAAAGGCATTTGTTATTACAATATAACAAACCCACAACAAATATGATGCTTTTTAAAAAACCTATTTTAGACCATTAATTAAAAATAAGAAAAATGTATTTTCAACACATTTGTATTAGATAGACTCTTCTTTAATTTATAGTGTGAAAAAAAATTTTTTTTTTAAACATTATTTAGTGTTATGGTTAGGATTATGGTTGGGGTTAGTATAAGGGGCTGAGTGCCATTTTGGAAATCAATATTCATCACCCTTAACAGTGATTCATAGCTTCGAAACTTTGGCTACCCCCCCATTTTCGGGCACCCTGAATCTATCAATACTAATTAATAAGGGGTGGTAACTTCCGGTCCGGAGTTATTAGCCAATCACGTTAAAACGCCTATAACTCCAGAATGGAAGATCGTAGAGACATGGAGCTTAGTCAGGCGTGTTCAAAAGGGTCGAATTATGTCAGACAGAAGTCACTTCCGAGTCTCTAAGACCTTTCTTTCGGGAGTTATAGCAATTCAATATGCTTGTCACTGATTGGCCCATAACTCCGGAAGTGAATAAGTGAATGTCAAAAATCATGTCTCAAAAATGGGTACCAATCGACTCCAAATGGCCTGAAACGTGCTCCTAACAACTTTCCCCATGGTCATTTTTGGCTGTGGGACTAAGAAAAAATGAAAATCGCCTCCCATTCATGAAATGCTCAATTTCCGAAGGTCACTAAACATGGGCAAGTGAGGTGTCTACAGACTCGGGGGGACCTGCTGAGCACGGGGAACCAATAGCTCGATACGACCTTCCCAGCCTGACCTGCACTTGGCCTGAAAATTAATGGGAGTCTACGGCAGCCGTAGGAAGGGAGGGGCCTAGGACCACCAAACTTGGGGGACACCTGGGGGGCCCCCTGGGCACTATACACACCAAGTTTGGTCCAATGAGCACTTGTACTTTTCGAGTTATTTCGAGTGAGCAAATTTTTCACATAATGGGAGTCAATGACAGCTACGTCATAGGAATAAGCCACACCCACCAAACTCGGTGGGCATGTAGGTCGCCTCCCACAGTCTCTCTGTGCCAAGTTTGGTCTCCCTACCACTTATACTTTTTGAGTTATTTCGAGTGAGCAAATCCATTTTCTGGTTTTCATCCTATATCCCTAACCCCTAACCCCCTAACCCTAACCCTACCCTAACCCTAACCCTAACCCCACTCAGCTCTTATCCTAACCCTAACCCTAACCCACCCTAACCCCCTAACCCTAACCCTAACCCTCGCGAAAATAGCACTCCATTCATTTCAATGCGGAAACAGTTTTTGATGATTATCTCCGTAACGAAAGGTCGTAGAGACTTGGAAGTGACTTCTGTCAGACATAATCTGACCCTTGTGAACACGCCTGACTTGTCCCCGTGTCTCTACGACCCTCCGTTCCGGAGATATTACCAATTTTTTTTCTGGCGTTGCCCCGCCCCCGAACGTCGTATGGCGATGTTAAACATTTTTTTTCACACTATAAGTTAAAGAATAGTTTATTTAATACAAATGTGTTAAAAAAGAAAATTTCATCCAATTTATTAATGGTCTAAAATAGGGTGTCTAAAAGTCATTACATGCGTCTCTTTGTAATGATAAGTGCATTTTGTCGTCTAAAAAGGCAGAGTATAAAAGGAGGCGCCCAGTCAAGGGACTGTCAGTGTGCTTTCGTCTCTGTACTTAAACATCATTCTGAAATAGTTATTTCATCAGCAGATCCCTAACCCTTGACTTCCTCGAGCCTTCTTTGGTAGACAGCGTTACTGTCCACTGTGACTGCAACATTAAGGCACAGGACAGCAGAACACACCTCCTGTGGGGGAGGAGCGGCCTGCAGGAACTCGTGGGCCACAACAGCAGCCTCTTCAGCGTGCTGGTCGTGCATGAGGCTGTTAATGCTCAGACGCCCCTTGACGGCAGGAACCTGGGCCTGACCAGGGAATTATTTGATCTCTGCAAGGCTCCAGTGACCTTCCTGCAATTGTACAGCACTTCCCCCCACGTCCGCTATACTCAGAAGTACTTCCACCCGGTGAGCGGCGTTGTCACCCTCCTTGGCATCCAGTACCCAAAGACCATGCAGGCCATGAGCAACGAGGCCTGGGAATACATCTGCCGGGTGGATGACTTAAGGAAGAAGATGGTGGGCCAGCTGGGTGCCCGGCTGGAATATGTGGCCAGGCTGGAGAGACCGGACACAATGGCATTTTCAGCGAAGGCACTGATAAATGAGGAGGCCCTGCTGGAGCTTGTCGCCAGGAGGCCCATGCTGCTTCCCTTCCAGGGCACGGCTCTCATCCACTATGCTCAGAGGACCCTGCAACATATTTACACTGTCCTCAAAGACATCTGTGAACGCCATGAGCATAAAGTAGGGTTTGAGCCGGCCTGGAAGGCTTACCAAATGGAGCTGGCATTTGAGGAGATGGTCTCTGGGCACCCGGGATCCCACCAGAACCGTCACTACAGCGCCTCCCTGGGCACCTGCAGCTGCAGTGAGAGGAGCTTGACTCATGTCAGGGGGGTGTTGGGCCTGGCACCCTGCAACGCGGCGGCAGAGGGCGACAGCCCGCCACCTCTACGGGTGTGGACGGGCAACACCCAGCTCCACTGGCGGGTGCGCCGGCTGTTTCCGCTGGCGGAGGCAGTCGGAGCGGAGCCCTCGGTCCTGGGAGTGGTGATGGTCAGGGTGATCCTGGGGGACCTGTTTGACACCAGCTCCCTCCCCATGTACATCCTGACAGGGGAGAAGTTACCAGAGGGCACACGCCTCGTTGGGGCTGTTACTCAGGAGGTGCTTGTCAAACAGCTGCTGGACAGCTACAATTTCAGCTTCCCACACACCTTCAACAGGGGGAAGCAGCTCGCGCTGGACGCGGGACAGGATGTGGCTGCCTGCCTCCTGTTGGGGTTAAGGGAGCTGAAGTTGACTTACTTCCCACTCCTCAGGATGAAGGACAAGACCACTCGGTACTGCGTGAGGAGAGTGGTGAACCACTACGTGGCAGTGCATCCACAATCCACCAGTCCCCCCCAAGACGCCGTCATCGCGACGCTTTGCTCTGAAATCTGTACAGAGATGGAGCGCTTGCGGCTGACCTACGGCAGGAACCTCGAGCCCTACCGAGAACACGGGATGCCATGGCTGGGGACAATCCTGAAGAGGCTGCCCCCCCTGCAAGGCACGGCAAAACTAACGCAGCTTGTTTTCCTGTCGGCCATCGGCCTCAGGATGAACAACATCTTTGTGGACTTCAACATCTGGAAGGACCTGGCTCAGAGCGCGCCTCTGAGCCAGGCTGAGTTGCAGCGCAAGATAATTCTCTCCCGGGACCTGCTGGAAGGGGTGACTGCACTGAGGGTGTACAAGCTGTACAAAGACGTGCCCTACAGGCTGTGGAAGCCTCGTGCAGCCCCGGGCCCGGCCCTCAAGAGCTTGCCACCAAAAGACACAGAAGACGTCCACTCGGATGATGTCCCGCAGGTGCAGGAGGAGGAGGAGGTGCCTGGTTTGAAATCAAAAAGCCAGATCCTGCCAGGAAGCGTGAGGCTGCGCTGGCAGGACTGGGAAATGGAGCTGGTCTCAAAAAACCCTGGTATGACCCATAGGGAGGCCTACCAAGCCTACGTCAGGGCTTGCCAGGAGACGGGCAGATTGATCAGGACTCTGGAGGCGTTTTCCAAGAAGAGGAGGCAGTTGCTGAGAGTTCCCTTGTAAATTGTTGCCCTTGTTCTACAAAAAAACAAAAAAATCCTGTTCCCAGGAGCCAAAAAAAAAAAAAAAAAAAAAATCCTACGTTATAGGACCAAATAAAAGGGTTAGGGTCCTCTAAGAAGAGGCATCCTCGGAAGGGTTAGGGTTAAGTCCATAGGTTAGGTCCAATTAGGTCCATTTTTTTTCTTTTTCACACCCACACACACACACACTAACAAACCCACTTACATACATAAAACACACACAATGCATCCACAACATTTATACACATTTATTGGTACATTCTCAAACACACATACATAAAGGCACACACTGCATGCATGACACTTACACACGTTTCTTTCCACATATTCCCTCACATGGACTCTGCCTTGTCGTGGCGTGGGGGCTTAAGTGCCATTGTGGTCCTGTGGACACTGGGGATGGGGTCTGGCCAGCTGGTCTACTACTGCCGTACAAAACAGTAGTAGACCAGCTGGCTAGACCCAATCCCCAGAGTCCACAGGACCACTAGGGCACGACTAAAGAGTCCAAATTGTTGCACAATCACATGTGTGGGTTTCACACACTCACAGTCTCCCAAATACTATGGGAGCCACATCCTGCGATATCTCACCAACGCCTTGGTGGTCCTGTGGAAACTGGGGTTGGGGTCTGGCCAGCTGGTCTACTACTGCCGTACCAAACAGCAGTAGACCAGCTGGCTAGACCCAATCCCCAGAGTCCACAGGACCACTAGGGCACGACCAAAGAGTCCAAATAGTTGCACAATCACATGTGTGGGTTTCACACACTCACAGTCTCCCAAATACTATGGGAGCCACATCCTGCGATATCTCACCAACGCCTTGGTGGTCCTGTGGACACTGGGGATGGGGTCTGGCCAGCTGGTCTACTACTGCCGTACCAAACAGCAGTAGACCAGCTGGTTAGACCCAGAACCCAGAGTCCACAGGACCACTAGGGCACCACCAAAGAGTCCAAATAGTTGCACAATCATATGTGTGGGTTTCCCACACACAGTCTCCGAAATACAGGCTTGTCGGCCTTTCTTTCCGACGCCATGCCCACTTACTGTATGAAAGTGCCGTCGGACCTTATATGGTTGGACACATGAGGCCCTCAGCTATCCATAGACGTTGGTTTGATGCCTCTGGCACATTCCTACCAAAAGATATGAACTTCACATCTTTCCACAAAACCTAACCCAAAAAATAATTCCACCAAGTGCATTCCCATGCATGTCAGAGTCCTGTGTGTGTGTATGTGAGTGCGAGTGAGGCATCTTTTCAAGTGAGGATCTTGGTGGAGAACTTGGGCAGCCTACACAGGTGGAGCTCATCACCTCATCAGGGTGCTGGGAATAAAGGAGCGGCAGAGCCTTCACTCAGTGCTGGGTGATTAACCTTCACAGGTAGTCTCTCTGACCCTCTGTTGTAGCTTTCCTGTTAAAAGTTAATGACTATAATCACTGTTTAGGGTACTGAATCACAACTTTTTGGACAAAAGAACTTAGAAACTTTCCACCAAATGAGGTCCCATGTATTTCCTATGGGAAATACATTTTGTCAAAAGCATTTTTTTTTCAAAAAAAATCATGTCTCTAAAATGGGTACCACTCAACTCCAAATGACCTGAAACGTGCTCCAAACAACATTCCCCAGGGTCCATTTTGGCTGTGGGACTTAGTAAAAAATCGCCTCTCATTCATTTCAATGCTGAAATGCTCAATTTCCGAAGGTCACTGAACATGGGCAAGTGAGGTGTCTACAGACTCGGGGGGGCCTGCTGAGCACGGGGAACCAACTCCCAGCTCGATACGACTTTCCCAGCCTGACCTGCACTTGGGCCAAAAATGAATGGGAGTCTAGGGCAGCCCTAGGAAGGGAGGGGCCTAGGACCACCAAACTTGGGGGACACCTGGGGGGCCCCCTGGGCACTATACACACCAAGTTTGGTCCAATGAGCACTTGTACTTTTTGAGTTATTTCGAGTGAGCAAATTTTTCACATAATGGGAGTCAATGACAGCTACATCATAGGAATAAGCCACACCCACCAAACTCGGTGGGCATGTAGGTACCCTCCCACAGTCTCTCTGTGCCAAGTTTGGTCTCCCTACCACTTATACTTTTTGAGTTATTTCGAGTGAGCAAATCCATTTTCTGGTTTTCATCCTATATCCCTAACCCCTAACCCTAACCCCTGTCAGCACAAATCAGCAGGGCAACACAGGGATTTGAACCCCGTCCCACAAGTGGGAGTACCAATACCATTGCCTTTTGCCTTTTTTAATGCTATATGACAAGGTAAAGCAAAACTTGCATTAAGAACAGCATGCTAATTTGTGTATGTTAACTGATGTTAACAGCCATTTATCTTCAATTTCAAATATACTTCGGTGGAAGTTAAATAAATGCCGTCTTAATGCAAGAAAACGAAACCTCTAAAAATAAACTATTTACAAAATGTTGTACAAGAAAATAAATAAAAAATCACAAAGACACTTACCTCAAATAATAATACTTACCAAACATAATTTCAGTGTAAAACATAACAACTAAGTCATCACCCTACTTACCACATACCCGAAAAGGAAGAAAAACCCAAGATTTGGGGTATTTTTTTTGGTTCCAAGATGGTTTTGTTTTTTTGTTTTTTGGTTCCTGGGAACAGAATTTTTTTTTTAACTATTTACAAAATGTTGTACAAGAAAACACATAAAAAAACCAAAGACACTTACCTTAAATAATAATACTTACCAAACATAATTTCAGTGTAAAACAAAAAAACTAAGTCATCACCCTACTTACCATATACCCGAAAAAGAAGAAAAACGCAAGAGTTGGTGTAATTTTTTTGGTTCCAAGATGGTTTTGTTTTTCTGTTTTTTTTTTTGGTTCCTGGGAACAGGATTTTTTTTAAAGTATTAACAAAATCTTGTACACATAACTATTTACCTTGGAATTACATCCTTACCTCACTCGTTTAGATACTCTCTTCGTTTCTTTCTGAAGGCAAAGAATGTCCGGATCCTCATCTGGTTCTCCTCACACCACTTGAGATACGCATTGTATGCATCTCGGTGACCAATGGATTTGTCCACATTGAGGTAATCCAGTTCCATGGCTGACCACTTCAGCCTAACGTTGCCAGGGAGAACTCGTGTGGAAGACCACCCCGACTCCTCCACCTCCTCTGACTCCACCTCCGGCACCTCTGGCACCTGTTCTTTCTCATGGGGTGGGGGCTTTTTTCCTATGTCCATAGGAACTGGATTTCTAGGCATGTTTGGACGTACCTGGATGGAATGATGGATTTTCGAGAGCCGAAATGCTGTGACCTTCTCCAACAGGTCTCTACCGAGGATGAGTTTTTGCTGGAGACATGCCTGGCTCAAGGGCATCGTCTCAGAGAGAGTCCGCAAAACATCGTAATCGATGTAATCCCCGTTCATACGTAATGCCACGCAGCTGACGAATGTCAGCTGCTGAAGGCGATCCTCTCCTTCAAGATGGGGCATCCTACGTAGAACTTGTGGCAGCCACGGCATTCCATAGACCCGGTACTTCTCTAAATACCTACCGAAACAGAGCCGCTGGCGCTCAATTTCTGTAGCTATTTCGGCCGTGAGGCTGGCCATCCTTGCCTCCTCCGGTGGATCTGTTCCATCTGGGTGAACAACTTGGAAGCAGTTGGGCACCAACCTGACGCAGTATCTAGTGGTGGCATCCTTGAGACGCATCAAGGGAAAGAACTTGATATTAAGCTCCGCCAAACCCACCAGCAGGCATGCGGCCACGTCCTTACCAGCACCCTGAACGATGTCTTTCCCTCTGGAGAAGACGTGAGGGAAAGTGAAGCGCTGGACCGTTGCAAGTTGCTGCGCCAGGGTCTGTGCAGTGATGCTACCCGTCAACTTGCATCCCAGTGGCAGCGTCTTTCCCTGGAGAACATAGAGGGGGAGTGAAGAGGTGTCGTAAAGGTCTCCAATGATGACCCTCAGCATGGACGCTCCCAGTACCGAGGGTGCTGCTTCCAGGGTGTCAGTCAATGGAAACAGGCGCCGCACTCGGAACTGGAGCTGGGTGTTTGGTGTCCAGGTCTTGAGGGGAGGAGGGTTGTCCCCCTCCGCCGCGCTGTTAAAGTCGGCAAGGCCCAGGAATCCCCTTCTGTGGCTCAGGCTCCGTTCCCTCACCGTGCAGGTCCCCAGCGAGGCACTATAATGGGTATCAGAAGGGCTGAGTGGGTGACCATAGGCCAACTCCTCATAACCCAACTCAAGCTGGAAAGCCTGCCAGCTTGGCTTGAAGCCCCCTCTCCCACTGTGCTCAGTCAGGATTTGGGATAGTCCTTCTGCAAAGTAGTCGACTGTCTTCTTGACAACTCTCACCATGCCATCACCGACAAACGGCACCAGCAGAGGATGACTCTCGACGAGAGTTGCAAAGTTGCCAGTGTTGACAAATGTTGCAGCGGACAAGTGCCCTGGGATGGCTCCTGATCGTTCCCGATCCATCCATTTCCCGACGTACTCCAGTCGGGCGCCAAGCTGCGTCCCCATCTTGGTGGCCATGTCCTGGATGTAACTCAGGTACTTGAAGGCCTCGGTCGCCATGGACCCTTTGGTGGAAGGGTGCTGGAGGTCGCACAGGGTAACCATGCCACTGATCGGGTGGAAATACCTGCTGGGGAAACGGACGTGGGGTGACGGGGTGTAAAATTGAACGAATTTTACCTCAAGAAGCCCAGAGAAAATGCCAAAGATCCTTCTGTCAAGGGACACCGGCTTCCCCTTCAAAAGCGTCTGGGAATTCACAATGTCATGCATCCCCAAGCAGGTCCACATTTTACATGAATCCCTGGAAAGCAACGTCTGCAGTCCGTACCGGGACCACAGAAGTTGAACGGAGGGGTCTTTTGCCTCAACAGTTAGGGCAATGTGTAGGGACATTGCGCTGATCCATTTTGTATCCACCCACGGCCTCAGATGGATGGTCCCATCCAACTTCTGGCCAAACCGGGTAATGGATGGAACCAAAACAATCGACACATGTGAGGCATTGACCCGGTCCACTGCCTTCTGGAGCACTTCGAATAAGAAGACCTGGTCCTGCTCCAAGACTTCAAACTTTGATGTCAATTTAAGGTTCTGCTTTGAGAAGGTGGGCCTCTTGAGCTCTTGCGGCGGGAGGAGCTGGAGCTGCTCCTGGAAGGCGAGAACAACATCCTGCAATGCAGTGATTGCAATCTGTCTGTAGCTCTTTTTGTCCAGGAGCATCTCATTCGGCTTTTTTGGGTCTTTCGGTAGAGCCGTCAGGTTCAAAAAATAGCCGCCGTCCACCAGCGCAATCACCACTCCCTGCATGTTCTGCATTGCCGTAAGGGCTTTTGGAGGCAGGTTCTGCAGGTCTACATGCTTCTTCAAGTAGACGAAGAAATCAGACATCTTGGTGGGCGTTGGAGGGAAGAATAAGAAATGCACTCCCCTGGTCAGTGCTGAAAGCTCAGAGAGCTCCATGACGATCCCGTCAATGTCATGGGAGAAAATGAGGTTCTCCCAGGGGTTCTCGATGACCGATGGGTGCAGATGCACTCTCACCGAAGTTGAATGGAGGAACTCCTCCAGCGTCTCATACTCACCAAAGGGCCGGGTAATGTTGTCGGTGTTCTCATGTCCAACAGCAAGGAAGTCTTCAGTCTCCTGAAAGTTTGCCTTTAAAATGCAGGTTTAGAACATTTTCAAGGAAAGAAACAATAAGCATTAGCATTAGCATTTCATTATAACCCACCAAATCAAGTTAGGTTCAGGCTATATTCAAGAAAAAAAAATTAGCATTACCATTAGCATTAGCATTAAGATTAACATTAGCATTAGCATTAGCATTTGGGTAAGCATTAGCATTAAGATTAGCATTAGCACTAGCATTAGCATTAGCACTAGCATTAGCATTAGCATGTCATTATAACCCACCAACTCAAGTTAGGTTCAGGACATATTCAAGAAAAACATTGGCATTAGCATTAGAATTGTCACTAGCATTAGCATGTCATTATTGTGTAAAAAGCAATGTATAACTTACCATTTTGAAGACACAAGGCTCACAGAGAGCCCCTTGACTGGTTTCCTCCTTTTATACTCACCGTTTTAGGAGAGAAAAAAGGCATTTGTTATTACAATATAACAAACCCACAACAAATATGATGCTTTTTAAAAAACCTATTTTAGACCATTAATTAAAAATAAGAAAAATGTATTTTCAACACATTTGTATTAGATAGACTCTTCTTTAATTTATAGTGTGAAAAAAAATTTTTTTTTTAAACATTATTTAGTGTTATGGTTAGGATTATGGTTGGGGTTAGTATAAGGGGCTGAGTGCCATTTTGGAAATCAATATTCATCACCCTTAACAGTGATTCATAGCTTCGAAACTTTGGCTACCCCCCCATTTTCGGGCACCCTGAATCTATCAATACTAATTAATAAGGGGTGGTAACTTCCGGTCCGGAGTTATTAGCCAATCACGTTAAAACGCCTATAACTCCAGAATGGAAGATCGTAGAGACATGGAGCTTAGTCAGGCGTGTTCAAAAGGGTCGAATTATGTCAGACAGAAGTCACTTCCGAGTCTCTAAGACCTTTCTTTCGGGAGTTATAGCAATTCAATATGCTTGTCACTGATTGGCCCATAACTCCGGAAGTGAATAAGTGAATGTCAAAAATCATGTCTCAAAAATGGGTACCAATCGACTCCAAATGGCCTGAAACGTGCTCCTAACAACTTTCCCCATGGTCATTTTTGGCTGTGGGACTAAGAAAAAATGAAAATCGCCTCCCATTCATGAAATGCTCAATTTCCGAAGGTCACTAAACATGGGCAAGTGAGGTGTCTACAGACTCGGGGGGACCTGCTGAGCACGGGGAACCAATAGCTCGATACGACCTTCCCAGCCTGACCTGCACTTGGCCTGAAAATTAATGGGAGTCTACGGCAGCCGTAGGAAGGGAGGGGCCTAGGACCACCAAACTTGGGGGACACCTGGGGGGCCCCCTGGGCACTATACACACCAAGTTTGGTCCAATGAGCACTTGTACTTTTCGAGTTATTTCGAGTGAGCAAATTTTTCACATAATGGGAGTCAATGACAGCTACGTCATAGGAATAAGCCACACCCACCAAACTCGGTGGGCATGTAGGTCGCCTCCCACAGTCTCTCTGTGCCAAGTTTGGTCTCCCTACCACTTATACTTTTTGAGTTATTTCGAGTGAGCAAATCCATTTTCTGGTTTTCATCCTATATCCCTAACCCCTAACCCCCTAACCCTAACCCTACCCTAACCCTAACCCTAACCCCACTCAGCTCTTATCCTAACCCTAACCCTAACCCACCCTAACCCCCTAACCCTAACCCTAACCCTCGCGAAAATAGCACTCCATTCATTTCAATGCGGAAACAGTTTTTGATGATTATCTCCGTAACGAAAGGTCGTAGAGACTTGGAAGTGACTTCTGTCAGACATAATCTGACCCTTGTGAACACGCCTGACTTGTCCCCGTGTCTCTACGACCCTCCGTTCCGGAGATATTACCAATTTTTTTTCTGGCGTTGCCCCGCCCCCGAACGTCGTATGGCGATGTTAAACATTTTTTTTCACACTATAAGTTAAAGAATAGTTTATTTAATACAAATGTGTTAAAAAAGAAAATTTCATCCAATTTATTAATGGTCTAAAATAGGGTGTCTAAAAGTCATTACATGCGTCTCTTTGTAATGATAAGTGCATTTTGTCGTCTAAAAAGGCAGAGTATAAAAGGAGGCGCCCAGTCAAGGGACTGTCAGTGTGCTTTCGTCTCTGTACTTAAACATCATTCTGAAATAGTTATTTCATCAGCAGATCCCTAACCCTTGACTTCCTCGAGCCTTCTTTGGTAGACAGCGTTACTGTCCACTGTGACTGCAACATTAAGGCACAGGACAGCAGAACACACCTCCTGTGGGGGAGGAGCGGCCTGCAGGAACTCGTGGGCCACAACAGCAGCCTCTTCAGCGTGCTGGTCGTGCATGAGGCTGTTAATGCTCAGACGCCCCTTGACGGCAGGAACCTGGGCCTGACCAGGGAATTATTTGATCTCTGCAAGGCTCCAGTGACCTTCCTGCAATTGTACAGCACTTCCCCCCACGTCCGCTATACTCAGAAGTACTTCCACCCGGTGAGCGGCGTTGTCACCCTCCTTGGCATCCAGTACCCAAAGACCATGCAGGCCATGAGCAACGAGGCCTGGGAATACATCTGCCGGGTGGATGACTTAAGGAAGAAGATGGTGGGCCAGCTGGGTGCCCGGCTGGAATATGTGGCCAGGCTGGAGAGACCGGACACAATGGCATTTTCAGCGAAGGCACTGATAAATGAGGAGGCCCTGCTGGAGCTTGTCGCCAGGAGGCCCATGCTGCTTCCCTTCCAGGGCACGGCTCTCATCCACTATGCTCAGAGGACCCTGCAACATATTTACACTGTCCTCAAAGACATCTGTGAACGCCATGAGCATAAAGTAGGGTTTGAGCCGGCCTGGAAGGCTTACCAAATGGAGCTGGCATTTGAGGAGATGGTCTCTGGGCACCCGGGATCCCACCAGAACCGTCACTACAGCGCCTCCCTGGGCACCTGCAGCTGCAGTGAGAGGAGCTTGACTCATGTCAGGGGGGTGTTGGGCCTGGCACCCTGCAACGCGGCGGCAGAGGGCGACAGCCCGCCACCTCTACGGGTGTGGACGGGCAACACCCAGCTCCACTGGCGGGTGCGCCGGCTGTTTCCGCTGGCGGAGGCAGTCGGAGCGGAGCCCTCGGTCCTGGGAGTGGTGATGGTCAGGGTGATCCTGGGGGACCTGTTTGACACCAGCTCCCTCCCCATGTACATCCTGACAGGGGAGAAGTTACCAGAGGGCACACGCCTCGTTGGGGCTGTTACTCAGGAGGTGCTTGTCAAACAGCTGCTGGACAGCTACAATTTCAGCTTCCCACACACCTTCAACAGGGGGAAGCAGCTCGCGCTGGACGCGGGACAGGATGTGGCTGCCTGCCTCCTGTTGGGGTTAAGGGAGCTGAAGTTGACTTACTTCCCACTCCTCAGGATGAAGGACAAGACCACTCGGTACTGCGTGAGGAGAGTGGTGAACCACTACGTGGCAGTGCATCCACAATCCACCAGTCCCCCCCAAGACGCCGTCATCGCGACGCTTTGCTCTGAAATCTGTACAGAGATGGAGCGCTTGCGGCTGACCTACGGCAGGAACCTCGAGCCCTACCGAGAACACGGGATGCCATGGCTGGGGACAATCCTGAAGAGGCTGCCCCCCCTGCAAGGCACGGCAAAACTAACGCAGCTTGTTTTCCTGTCGGCCATCGGCCTCAGGATGAACAACATCTTTGTGGACTTCAACATCTGGAAGGACCTGGCTCAGAGCGCGCCTCTGAGCCAGGCTGAGTTGCAGCGCAAGATAATTCTCTCCCGGGACCTGCTGGAAGGGGTGACTGCACTGAGGGTGTACAAGCTGTACAAAGACGTGCCCTACAGGCTGTGGAAGCCTCGTGCAGCCCCGGGCCCGGCCCTCAAGAGCTTGCCACCAAAAGACACAGAAGACGTCCACTCGGATGATGTCCCGCAGGTGCAGGAGGAGGAGGAGGTGCCTGGTTTGAAATCAAAAAGCCAGATCCTGCCAGGAAGCGTGAGGCTGCGCTGGCAGGACTGGGAAATGGAGCTGGTCTCAAAAAACCCTGGTATGACCCATAGGGAGGCCTACCAAGCCTACGTCAGGGCTTGCCAGGAGACGGGCAGATTGATCAGGACTCTGGAGGCGTTTTCCAAGAAGAGGAGGCAGTTGCTGAGAGTTCCCTTGTAAATTGTTGCCCTTGTTCTACAAAAAAACAAAAAAATCCTGTTCCCAGGAGCCAAAAAAAAAAAAAAAAAAAAATCCTACGTTATAGGACCAAAAAAAAGGGTTAGGGTCCTCTAAGAAGAGGCATCCTCGGAAGGGTTAGGGTTAAGTCCATAGGTTAGGTCCAATTAGGTCCATTTTTTTTCTTTTTCACACCCACACACACACACACACTAACAAACCCACTTACATACATAAAACACACACAATGCATCCACAACATTTATACACATTTATTGGTACATTCTCAAACACACATACATAAAGGCACACACTGCATGCATGACACTTACACACGTTTCTTTCCACATATTCCCTCACATGGACTCTGCCTTGTCGTGGCGTGGGGGCTTAAGTGCCATTGTGGTCCTGTGGACACTGGGGATGGGGTCTGGCCAGCTGGTCTACTACTGCCGTACAAAACAGTAGTAGACCAGCTGGCTAGACCCAATCCCCAGAGTCCACAGGACCACTAGGGCACGACTAAAGAGTCCAAATTGTTGCACAATCACATGTGTGGGTTTCACACACTCACAGTCTCCCAAATACTATGGGAGCCACATCCTGCGATATCTCACCAACGCCTTGGTGGTCCTGTGGAAACTGGGGTTGGGGTCTGGCCAGCTGGTCTACTACTGCCGTACCAAACAGCAGTAGACCAGCTGGCTAGACCCAATCCCCAGAGTCCACAGGACCACTAGGGCACGACCAAAGAGTCCAAATAGTTGCACAATCACATGTGTGGGTTTCCCACACTCACAGTCTCCCAAATACTATGGGAGCCACATCCTGCGATATCTCACCAACGCCTTGGTGGTCCTGTGGAAACTGGGTTTGGGGTCTGGCCAGCTGGTCTACTACTGCCGTACCAAACAGCAGTAGACCAGCTGGCCAGACCCAATCCCCAGAGTCCACAGGACCACTAGGGCACGACCAAAGAGTCCAAATAGTTGCACAATCACATGTGTGGGTTTCCCACACTCACAGTCTCCCAAATACTATGGGAGCCACATCCTGCGATATCTCACCAACGCCTTGGTGGTCCTGTGGAAACTGGGGTTGGGGTCTGGCCAGCTGGTCTACTACTGCCGTACCAAACAGCAGTAGACCAGCTGGCTAGACCCAATCCCCAGAGTCCACAGGACCACTAGGGCACGACCAAAGAGTCCAAATAGTTGCACAATCACATGTGTGGGTTTCACACACTCACAGTCTCCCAAATACTATGGGAGCCACATCCTGCGATATCTCACCAACGCCTTGGTGGTCCTGTGGACACTGGGGATGGGGTCTGGCCAGCTGGTCTACTACTGCCGTACCAAACAGCAGTAGACCAGCTGGTTAGACCCAGAACCCAGAGTCCACAGGACCACTAGGGCACCACCAAAGAGTCCAAATAGTTGCACAATCATATGTGTGGGTTTCCCACACACAGTCTCCGAAATACAGGCTTGTCGGCCTTTCTTTCCGACGCCATGCCCACTTACTGTATGAAAGTGCCGTCGGACCTTATATGGTTGGACACATGAGGCCCTCAGCTATCCATAGACGTTGGTTTGATGCCTCTGGCACATTCCTACCAAAAGATATGAACTTCACATCTTTCCACAAAACCTAACCCAAAAAATAATTCCACCAAGTGCATTCCCATGCATGTCAGAGTCCTGTGTGTGTGTATGTGAGTGCGAGTGAGGCATCTTTTCAAGTGAGGATCTTGGTGGAGAACTTGGGCAGCCTACACAGGTGGAGCTCATCACCTCATCAGGGTGCTGGGAATAAAGGAGCGGCAGAGCCTTCACTCAGTGCTGGGTGATTAACCTTCACAGGTAGTCTCTCTGACCCTCTGTTGTAGCTTTCCTGTTAAAAGTTAATGACTATAATCACTGTTTAGGGTACTGAATCACAACTTTTTGGACAAAAGAACTTAGAAACTTTCCACCAAATGAGGTCCCATGTATTTCCTATGGGAAATACATTTTGTCAAAAGCATTTTTTTTTCAAAAAAAATCATGTCTCTAAAATGGGTACCACTCAACTCCAAATGACCTGAAACGTGCTCCAAACAACATTCCCCAGGGTCCATTTTGGCTGTGGGACTTAGTAAAAAATCGCCTCTCATTCATTTCAATGCTGAAATGCTCAATTTCCGAAGGTCACTGAACATGGGCAAGTGAGGTGTCTACAGACTCGGGGGGGCCTGCTGAGCACGGGGAACCAACTCCCAGCTCGATACGACTTTCCCAGCCTGACCTGCACTTGGGCCAAAAATGAATGGGAGTCTAGGGCAGCCCTAGGAAGGGAGGGGCCTAGGACCACCAAACTTGGGGGACACCTGGGGGGCCCCCTGGGCACTATACACACCAAGTTTGGTCCAATGAGCACTTGTACTTTTTGAGTTATTTCGAGTGAGCAAATTTTTCACATAATGGGAGTCAATGACAGCTACATCATAGGAATAAGCCACACCCACCAAACTCGGTGGGCATGTAGGTACCCTCCCACAGTCTCTCTGTGCCAAGTTTGGTCTCCCTACCACTTATACTTTTTGAGTTATTTCGAGTGAGCAAATCCATTTTCTGGTTTTCATCCTATATCCCTAACCCCTAACCCTAACCCCTGTCAGCACAAATCAGCAGGGCAACACAGGGATTTGAACCCCGTCCCACAAGTGGGAGTACCAATACCATTGCCTTTTGCCTTTTTTAATGCTATATGACAAGGTAAAGCAAAACTTGCATTAAGAACAGCATGCTAATTTGTGTATGTTAACTGATGTTAACAGCCATTTATCTTCAATTTCAAATATACTTCGGTGGAAGTTAAATAAATGCCGTCTTAATGCAAGAAAACGAAACCTCTAAAAATAAACTATTTACAAAATGTTGTACAAGAAAATAAATAAAAAATCACAAAGACACTTACCTCAAATAATAATACTTACCAAACATAATTTCAGTGTAAAACATAACAACTAAGTCATCACCCTACTTACCACATACCCGAAAAGGAAGAAAAACCCAAGATTTGGGGTATTTTTTTTGGTTCCAAGATGGTTTTGTTTTTTTGTTTTTTGGTTCCTGGGAACAGAATTTTTTTTTTAACTATTTACAAAATGTTGTACAAGAAAACACATAAAAAAACCAAAGACACTTACCTTAAATAATAATACTTACCAAACATAATTTCAGTGTAAAACAAAAAAACTAAGTCATCACCCTACTTACCATATACCCGAAAAAGAAGAAAAACGCAAGAGTTGGTGTAATTTTTTTGGTTCCAAGATGGTTTTGTTTTTCTGTTTTTTTTTTTGGTTCCTGGGAACAGGATTTTTTTTAAAGTATTAACAAAATCTTGTACACATAACTATTTACCTTGGAATTACATCCTTACCTCACTCGTTTAGATACTCTCTTCGTTTCTTTCTGAAGGCAAAGAATGTCCGGATCCTCATCTGGTTCTCCTCACACCACTTGAGATACGCATTGTATGCATCTCGGTGACCAATGGATTTGTCCACATTGAGGTAATCCAGTTCCATGGCTGACCACTTCAGCCTAACGTTGCCAGGGAGAACTCGTGTGGAAGACCACCCCGACTCCTCCACCTCCTCTGACTCCACCTCCGGCACCTCTGGCACCTGTTCTTTCTCATGGGGTGGGGGCTTTTTTCCTATGTCCATAGGAACTGGATTTCTAGGCATGTTTGGACGTACCTGGATGGAATGATGGATTTTCGAGAGCCGAAATGCTGTGACCTTCTCCAACAGGTCTCTACCGAGGATGAGTTTTTGCTGGAGACATGCCTGGCTCAAGGGCATCGTCTCAGAGAGAGTCCGCAAAACATCGTAATCGATGTAATCCCCGTTCATACGTAATGCCACGCAGCTGACGAATGTCAGCTGCTGAAGGCGATCCTCTCCTTCAAGATGGGGCATCCTACGTAGAACTTGTGGCAGCCACGGCATTCCATAGACCCGGTACTTCTCTAAATACCTACCGAAACAGAGCCGCTGGCGCTCAATTTCTGTAGCTATTTCGGCCGTGAGGCTGGCCATCCTTGCCTCCTCCGGTGGATCTGTTCCATCTGGGTGAACAACTTGGAAGCAGTTGGGCACCAACCTGACGCAGTATCTAGTGGTGGCATCCTTGAGACGCATCAAGGGAAAGAACTTGATATTAAGCTCCGCCAAACCCACCAGCAGGCATGCGGCCACGTCCTTACCAGCACCCTGAACGATGTCTTTCCCTCTGGAGAAGACGTGAGGGAAAGTGAAGCGCTGGACCGTTGCAAGTTGCTGCGCCAGGGTCTGTGCAGTGATGCTACCCGTCAACTTGCATCCCAGTGGCAGCGTCTTTCCCTGGAGAACATAGAGGGGGAGTGAAGAGGTGTCGTAAAGGTCTCCAATGATGACCCTCAGCATGGACGCTCCCAGTACCGAGGGTGCTGCTTCCAGGGTGTCAGTCAATGGAAACAGGCGCCGCACTCGGAACTGGAGCTGGGTGTTTGGTGTCCAGGTCTTGAGGGGAGGAGGGTTGTCCCCCTCCGCCGCGCTGTTAAAGTCGGCAAGGCCCAGGAATCCCCTTCTGTGGCTCAGGCTCCGTTCCCTCACCGTGCAGGTCCCCAGCGAGGCACTATAATGGGTATCAGAAGGGCTGAGTGGGTGACCATAGGCCAACTCCTCATAACCCAACTCAAGCTGGAAAGCCTGCCAGCTTGGCTTGAAGCCCCCTCTCCCACTGTGCTCAGTCAGGATTTGGGATAGTCCTTCTGCAAAGTAGTCGACTGTCTTCTTGACAACTCTCACCATGCCATCACCGACAAACGGCACCAGCAGAGGATGACTCTCGACGAGAGTTGCAAAGTTGCCAGTGTTGACAAATGTTGCAGCGGACAAGTGCCCTGGGATGGCTCCTGATCGTTCCCGATCCATCCATTTCCCGACGTACTCCAGTCGGGCGCCAAGCTGCGTCCCCATCTTGGTGGCCATGTCCTGGATGTAACTCAGGTACTTGAAGGCCTCGGTCGCCATGGACCCTTTGGTGGAAGGGTGCTGGAGGTCGCACAGGGTAACCATGCCACTGATCGGGTGGAAATACCTGCTGGGGAAACGGACGTGGGGTGACGGGGTGTAAAATTGAACGAATTTTACCTCAAGAAGCCCAGAGAAAATGCCAAAGATCCTTCTGTCAAGGGACACCGGCTTCCCCTTCAAAAGCGTCTGGGAATTCACAATGTCATGCATCCCCAAGCAGGTCCACATTTTACATGAATCCCTGGAAAGCAACGTCTGCAGTCCGTACCGGGACCACAGAAGTTGAACGGAGGGGTCTTTTGCCTCAACAGTTAGGGCAATGTGTAGGGACATTGCGCTGATCCATTTTGTATCCACCCACGGCCTCAGATGGATGGTCCCATCCAACTTCTGGCCAAACCGGGTAATGGATGGAACCAAAACAATCGACACATGTGAGGCATTGACCCGGTCCACTGCCTTCTGGAGCACTTCGAATAAGAAGACCTGGTCCTGCTCCAAGACTTCAAACTTTGATGTCAATTTAAGGTTCTGCTTTGAGAAGGTGGGCCTCTTGAGCTCTTGCGGCGGGAGGAGCTGGAGCTGCTCCTGGAAGGCGAGAACAACATCCTGCAATGCAGTGATTGCAATCTGTCTGTAGCTCTTTTTGTCCAGGAGCATCTCATTCGGCTTTTTTGGGTCTTTCGGTAGAGCCGTCAGGTTCAAAAAATAGCCGCCGTCCACCAGCGCAATCACCACTCCCTGCATGTTCTGCATTGCCGTAAGGGCTTTTGGAGGCAGGTTCTGCAGGTCTACATGCTTCTTCAAGTAGACGAAGAAATCAGACATCTTGGTGGGCGTTGGAGGGAAGAATAAGAAATGCACTCCCCTGGTCAGTGCTGAAAGCTCAGAGAGCTCCATGACGATCCCGTCAATGTCATGGGAGAAAATGAGGTTCTCCCAGGGGTTCTCGATGACCGATGGGTGCAGATGCACTCTCACCGAAGTTGAATGGAGGAACTCCTCCAGCGTCTCATACTCACCAAAGGGCCGGGTAATGTTGTCGGTGTTCTCATGTCCAACAGCAAGGAAGTCTTCAGTCTCCTGAAAGTTTGCCTTTAAAATGCAGGTTTAGAACATTTTCAAGGAAAGAAACAATAAGCATTAGCATTAGCATTTCATTATAACCCACCAAATCAAGTTAGGTTCAGGCTATATTCAAGAAAAAAAAATTAGCATTACCATTAGCATTAGCATTAAGATTAACATTAGCATTAGCATTAGCATTTGGGTAAGCATTAGCATTAAGATTAGCATTAGCACTAGCATTAGCATTAGCACTAGCATTAGCATTAGCATGTCATTATAACCCACCAACTCAAGTTAGGTTCAGGACATATTCAAGAAAAACATTGGCATTAGCATTAGAATTGTCACTAGCATTAGCATGTCATTATTGTGTAAAAAGCAATGTATAACTTACCATTTTGAAGACACAAGGCTCACAGAGAGCCCCTTGACTGGTTTCCTCCTTTTATACTCACCGTTTTAGGAGAGAAAAAAGGCATTTGTTATTACAATATAACAAACCCACAACAAATATGATGCTTTTTAAAAAACCTATTTTAGACCATTAATTAAAAATAAGAAAAATGTATTTTCAACACATTTGTATTAGATAGACTCTTCTTTAATTTATAGTGTGAAAAAAAATTTTTTTTTTAAACATTATTTAGTGTTATGGTTAGGATTATGGTTGGGGTTAGTATAAGGGGCTGAGTGCCATTTTGGAAATCAATATTCATCACCCTTAACAGTGATTCATAGCTTCGAAACTTTGGCTACCCCCCCATTTTCGGGCACCCTGAATCTATCAATACTAATTAATAAGGGGTGGTAACTTCCGGTCCGG
The DNA here is from genome assembly GCF_027942865.1 of Odontesthes bonariensis. Lineage (NCBI taxonomy): Eukaryota > Metazoa > Chordata > Actinopteri > Atheriniformes > Atherinopsidae > Odontesthes > Odontesthes bonariensis. Next base: position 1,537,253 of record NC_134516.1, read on the forward strand.
AGTTATTAGCCAATCACGTTAAAACGCCTATAACTCCAGAATGGAAGATCGTAGAGACATGGAGCTTAGTCAGGCGTGTTCAAAAGGGTCGAATTATGTCAGACAGAAGTCACTTCCGAGTCTCTAAGACCTTTCTTTCGGGAGTTATAGCAATTCAATATGCTTGTCACTGATTGGCCCATAACTCCGGAAGTGAATAAGTGAATGTCAAAAATCATGTCTCAAAAATGGGTACCAATCGACTCCAAATGGCCTGAAACGTGCTCCTAACAACTTTCCCCATGGTCATTTTTGGCTGTGGGACTAAGAAAAAATGAAAATCGCCTCCCATTCATGAAATGCTCAATTTCCGAAGGTCACTAAACATGGGCAAGTGAGGTGTCTACAGACTCGGGGGGACCTGCTGAGCACGGGGAACCAATAGCTCGATACGACCTTCCCAGCCTGACCTGCACTTGGCCTGAAAATTAATGGGAGTCTACGGCAGCCGTAGGAAGGGAGGGGCCTAGGACCACCAAACTTGGGGGACACCTGGGGGGCCCCCTGGGCACTATACACACCAAGTTTGGTCCAATGAGCACTTGTACTTTTCGAGTTATTTCGAGTGAGCAAATTTTTCACATAATGGGAGTCAATGACAGCTACGTCATAGGAATAAGCCACACCCACCAAACTCGGTGGGCATGTAGGTCGCCTCCCACAGTCTCTCTGTGCCAAGTTTGGTCTCCCTACCACTTATACTTTTTGAGTTATTTCGAGTGAGCAAATCCATTTTCTGGTTTTCATCCTATATCCCTAACCCCTAACCCCCTAACCCTAACCCTACCCTAACCCTAACCCTAACCCCACTCAGCTCTTATCCTAACCCTAACCCTAACCCACCCTAACCCCCTAACCCTAACCCTAACCCTCGCGAAAATAGCACTCCATTCATTTCAATGCGGAAACAGTTTTTGATGATTATCTCCGTAACGAAAGGTCGTAGAGACTTGGAAGTGACTTCTGTCAGACATAATCTGACCCTTGTGAACACGCCTGACTTGTCCCCGTGTCTCTACGACCCTCCGTTCCGGAGATATTACCAATTTTTTTTCTGGCGTTGCCCCGCCCCCGAACGTCGTATGGCGATGTTAAACATTTTTTTTCACACTATAAGTTAAAGAATAGTTTATTTAATACAAATGTGTTAAAAAAGAAAATTTCATCCAATTTATTAATGGTCTAAAATAGGGTGTCTAAAAGTCATTACATGCGTCTCTTTGTAATGATAAGTGCATTTTGTCGTCTAAAAAGGCAGAGTATAAAAGGAGGCGCCCAGTCAAGGGACTGTCAGTGTGCTTTCGTCTCTGTACTTAAACATCATTCTGAAATAGTTATTTCATCAGCAGATCCCTAACCCTTGACTTCCTCGAGCCTTCTTTGGTAGACAGCGTTACTGTCCACTGTGACTGCAACATTAAGGCACAGGACAGCAGAACACACCTCCTGTGGGGGAGGAGCGGCCTGCAGGAACTCGTGGGCCACAACAGCAGCCTCTTCAGCGTGCTGGTCATGCATGAGGCTGTTAATGCTCAGACGCCCCTTGACGGCAGGAACCTGGGCCTGACCAGGGAATTATTTGATCTCTGCAAGGCTCCAGTGACCTTCCTGCAATTGTACAGCACTTCCCCCCACGTCCGCTATACTCAGAAGTACTTCCACCCGGTGAGCGGCGTTGTCACCCTCCTTGGCATCCAGTACCCAAAGACCATGCAGGCCATGAGCAACGAGGCCTGGGAATACATCTGCCGGGTGGATGACTTAAGGAAGAAGATGGTGGGCCAGCTGGGTGCCCGGCTGGAATATGTGGCCAGGCTGGAGAGACCGGACACAATGGCATTTTCAGCGAAGGCACTGATAAATGAGGAGGCCCTGCTGGAGCTTGTCGCCAGGAGGCCCATGCTGCTTCCCTTCCAGGGCACGGCTCTCATCCACTATGCTCAGAGGACCCTGCAACATATTTACACTGTCCTCAAAGACATCTGTGAACGCCATGAGCATAAAGTAGGGTTTGAGCCGGCCTGGAAGGCTTACCAAATGGAGCTGGCATTTGAGGAGATGGTCTCTGGGCACCCGGGATCCCACCAGAACCGTCACTACAGCGCCTCCCTGGGCACCTGCAGCTGCAGTGAGAGGAGCTTGACTCATGTCAGGGGGGTGTTGGGCCTGGCACCCTGCAACGCGGCGGCAGAGGGCGACAGCCCGCCACCTCTACGGGTGTGGACGGGCAACACCCAGCTCCACTGGCGGGTGCGCCGGCTGTTTCCGCTGGCGGAGGCAGTCGGAGCGGAGCCCTCGGTCCTGGGAGTGGTGATGGTCAGGGTGATCCTGGGGGACCTGTTTGACACCAGCTCCCTCCCCATGTACATCCTGACAGGGGAGAAGTTACCAGAGGGCACACGCCTCGTTGGGGCTGTTACTCAGGAGGTGCTTGTCAAACAGCTGCTGGACAGCTACAATTTCAGCTTCCCACACACCTTCAACAGGGGGAAGCAGCTCGCGCTGGATGCGGGACAGGATGTGGCTGCCTGCCTCCTGTTGGGGTTAAGGGAGCTGAAGTTGACTTACTTCCCACTCCTCAGGATGAAGGACAAGACCACTCGGTACTGCGTGAGGAGAGTGGTGAACCACTACGTGGCAGTGCATCCACAATCCACCAGTCCCCCCCAAGACGCCGTCATCGCGACGCTTTGCTCTGAAATCTGTACAGAGATGGAGCGCTTGCGGCTGACCTACGGCAGGAACCTCGAGCCCTACCGAGAACACGGGATGCCATGGCTGGGGACAATCCTGAAGAGGCTGCCCCCCCTGCAAGGCACGGCAAAACTAACGCAGCTTGTTTTCCTGTCGGCCATCGGCCTCAGGATGAACAACATCTTTGTGGACTTCAACATCTGGAAGGACCTGGCTCAGAGCGCGCCTCTGAGCCAGGCTGAGTTGCAGCGCAAGATAATTCTCTCCCGGGACCTGCTGGAAGGGGTGACTGCACTGAGGGTGTACAAGCTGTACAAAGACGTGCCCTACAGGCTGTGGAAGCCTCGTGCAGCCCCGGGCCCGGCCCTCAAGAGCTTGCCACCAAAAGACACAGAAGACGTCCACTCGGATGATGTCCCGCAGGTGCAGGAGGAGGAGGAGGTGCCTGGTTTGAAATCAAAAAGCCAGATCCTGCCAGGAAGCGTGAGGCTGCGCTGGCAGGACTGGGAAATGGAGCTGGTCTCAAAAAACCCTGGTATGACCCATAGGGAGGCCTACCAAGCCTACGTCAGGGCTTGCCAGGAGACGGGCAGATTGATCAGGACTCTGGAGGCGTTTTCCAAGAAGAGGAGGCAGTTGCTGAGAGTTCCCTTGTAAATTGTTGCCCTTGTTCTACAAAAAAACAAAAAAATCCTGTTCCCAGGAGCCAAAAAAAAAAAAAAAAAAAAATCCTACGTTATAGGACCAAATAAAAGGGTTAGGGTCCTCTAAGAAGAGGCATCCTCGGAAGGGTTAGGGTTAAGTCCATAGGTTAGGTCCAATTAGGTCCATTTTTTTTCTTTTTCACACCCACACACACACACACTAACAAACCCACTTACATACATAAAACACACACAATGCATCCACAACATTTATACACATTTATTGGTACATTCTCAAACACACATACATAAAGGCACACACTGCATGCATGACACTTACACACGTTTCTTTCCACATATTCCCTCACATGGACTCTGCCTTGTCGTGGCGTGGGGGCTTAAGTGCCATTGTGGTCCTGTGGACACTGGGGATGGGGTCTGGCCAGCTGGTCTACTACTGCCGTACAAAACAGTAGTAGACCAGCTGGCTAGACCCAATCCCCAGAGTCCACAGGACCACTAGGGCACGACTAAAGAGTCCAAATTGTTGCACAATCACATGTGTGGGTTTCACACACTCACAGTCTCCCAAATACTATGGGAGCCACATCCTGCGATATCTCACCAACGCCTTGGTGGTCCTGTGGAAACTGGGGTTGGGGTCTGGCCAGCTGGTCTACTACTGCCGTACCAAACAGCAGTAGACCAGCTGGCTAGACCCAATCCCCAGAGTCCACAGGACCACTAGGGCACGACCAAAGAGTCCAAATAGTTGCACAATCACATGTGTGGGTTTCCCACACTCACAGTCTCCCAAATACTATGGGAGCCACATCCTGCGATATCTCACCAACGCCTTGGTGGTCCTGTGGAAACTGGGTTTGGGGTCTGGCCAGCTGGTCTACTACTGCCGTACCAAACAGCAGTAGACCAGCTGGCCAGACCCAATCCCCAGAGTCCACAGGACCACTAGGGCACGACCAAAGAGTCCAAATAGTTGCACAATCACATGTGTGGGTTTCCCACACTCACAGTCTCCCAAATACTATGGGAGCCACATCCTGCGATATCTCACCAACGCCTTGGTGGTCCTGTGGAAACTGGGGTTGGGGTCTGGCCAGCTGGTCTACTACTGCCGTACCAAACAGCAGTAGACCAGCTGGCTAGACCCAATCCCCAGAGTCCACAGGACCACTAGGGCACGACTAAAGAGTCCAAATTGTTGCACAATCACATGTGTGGGTTTCACACACTCACAGTCTCCCAAATACTATGGGAGCCACATCCTGCGATATCTCACCAACGCCTTGGTGGTCCTGTGGACACTGGGGATGGGGTCTGGCCAGCTGGTCTACTACTGCCGTACCAAACAGCAGTAGACCAGCTGGCTAGACCCAATCCCCAGAGTCCACAGGACCACTAGGGCACGACCAAAGAGTCCAAATAGTTGCACAATCACATGTGTGGGTTTCACACACTCACAGTCTCCCAAATACTATGGGAGCCACATCCTGCGATATCTCACCAACGCCTTGGTGGTCCTGTGGACACTGGGGATGGGGTCTGGCCAGCTGGTCTACTACTGCCGTACCAAACAGCAGTAGACCAGCTGGCCAGACCCAATCCCCAGAGTCCACAGGACCACTAGGGCACGACCAAAGAGTCCAAATAGTTGCACAATCACATGTGTGGGTTTCCCACACACACAGTCTCCCAAATAGTATGGGAGCCACATCCTGCGATATCTCACCAACGCCTTGGTGGTCCTGTGGACACTGGGGATGGGGTCTGGCCAGCTGGTCTACTACTGCCGTACCAAACAGCAGTAGACCAGCTGGTTAGACCCAGAACCCAGAGTCCACAGGACCACTAGGGCACCACCAAAGAGTCCAAATAGTTGCACAATCATATGTGTGGGTTTCCCACACACAGTCTCCGAAATACAGGCTTGTCGGCCTTTCTTTCCGACGCCATGCCCACTTACTGTATGAAAGTGCCGTCGGACCTTATATGGTTGGACACATGAGGCCCTCAGCTATCCATAGACGTTGGTTTGATGCCTCTGGCACATTCCTACCAAAAGATATGAACTTCACATCTTTCCACAAAACCTAACCCAAAAAATAATTCCACCAAGTGCATTCCCATGCATGTCAGAGTCCTGTGTGTGTGTATGTGAGTGCGAGTGAGGCATCTTTTCAAGTGAGGATCTTGGTGGAGAACTTGGGCAGCCTACACAGGTGGAGCTCATCACCTCATCAGGGTGCTGGGAATAAAGGAGCGGCAGAGCCTTCACTCAGTGCTGGGTGATTAACCTTCACAGGTAGTCTCTCTGACCCTCTGTTGTAGCTTTCCTGTTAAAAGTTAATGACTATAATCACTGTTTAGGGTACTGAATCACAACTTTTTGGACAAAAGAACTTAGAAACTTCCACCAAATGAGGTCCCATGTACTTCCTATGGGAAATACATTTTGTCAAAGCATTTTTTTTTCAAAAAAAATCATGTCTCTAAAATGGGTACCACTCAACTCCAAATGACCTGAAACGTGCTCCAAACAACATTCCCCAGGGTCCCTTTTGGCTGTGGGACTTAGTAAAAAATCGCCTCTCATTCATTTCAATGCTGAAATGCTCAATTTCCGAAGGTCACTGAACATGGGCAAGTGAGGTGTCTACAGACTCGGGGGGGCCTGCTGAGCACGGGGAACCAACTCCCAGCTCGATACGACTTTCCCAGCCTGACCTGCACTTGGGCCAAAAATGAATGGGAGTCTAGGGCAGCCCTAGGAAGGGAGGGGCCTAGGACCACCAAACTTGGGGGACACCTGGGGGGCCCCCTGGGCACTATACACACCAAGTTTGGTCCAATGAGCACTTGTACTTTTTGAGTTATTTCGAGTGAGCAAATTTTTCACATAATGGGAGTCAATGACAGCTACATCATAGGAATAAGCCACACCCACCAAACTCGGTGGGCATGTAGGTACCCTCCCACAGTCTCTCTGTGCCAAGTTTGGTCTCCCTACCACTTATACTTTTTGAGTTATTTCGAGTGAGCAAATCCATTTTCTGGTTTTCATCCTATATCCCTAACCCCTAACCCTAACCCCTGTCAGCACAAATCAGCAGGGCAACACAGGGATTTGAACCCCGTCCCACAAGTGGGAGTACCAATACCATTGCCTTTTGCCTTTTTTAATGCTATATGACAAGGTAAAGCAAAACTTGCATTAAGAACAGCATGCTAATTTGTGTATGTTAACTGATGTTAACAGCCATTTATCTTCAATTTCAAATATACTTCGGTGGAAGTTAAATAAATGCCGTCTTAATGCAAGAAAACGAAACCTCTAAAAATAAACTATTTACAAAATGTTGTACAAGAAAATAAATAAAAAATCACAAAGACACTTACCTCAAATAATAATACTTACCAAACATAATTTCAGTGTAAAACATAACAACTAAGTCATCACCCTACTTACCACATACCCGAAAAGGAAGAAAAACCCAAGATTTGGGGTATTTTTTTTGGTTCCAAGATGGTTTTGTTTTTTGGTTTTTTGGTTCCTGGGAACAGAATTTTTTTTTTAACTATTTACAAAATGTTGTACAAGAAAACACATAAAAAAACCAAAGACACTTACCTTAAATAATAATACTTACCAAACATAATTTCAGTGTAAAACAAAAAAACTAAGTCATCACCCTACTTACCATATACCCGAAAAAGAAGAAAAACGCAAGAGTTGGTGTAATTTTTTTGGTTCCAAGATGGTTTTGTTTTTCTGTTTTTTTTTTTGGTTCCTGGGAACAGGATTTTTTTTAAAGTATTAACAAAATCTTGTACACATAACTATTTACCTTGGAATTACATCCTTACCTCACTCGTTTAGATACTCTCTTCGTTTCTTTCTGAAGGCAAAGAATGTCCGGATCCTCATCTGGTTCTCCTCACACCACTTGAGATACGCATTGTATGCATCTCGGTGACCAATGGATTTGTCCACATTGAGGTAATCCAGTTCCATGGCTGACCACTTCAGCCTAACGTTGCCAGGGAGAACTCGTGTGGAAGACCACCCCGACTCCTCCACCTCCTCTGACTCCACCTCCGGCACCTCTGGCACCTGTTCTTTCTCATGGGGTGGGGGCTTTTTTCCTATGTCCATAGGAACTGGATTTCTAGGCATGTTTGGACGTACCTGGATGGAATGATGGATTTTCGAGAGCCGAAATGCTGTGACCTTCTCCAACAGGTCTCTACCGAGGATGAGTTTTTGCTGGAGACATGCCTGGCTCAAGGGCATCGTCTCAGAGAGAGTCCGCAAAACATCGTAATCGATGTAATCCCCGTTCATACGTAATGCCACGCAGCTGACGAATGTCAGCTGCTGAAGGCGATCCTCTCCTTCAAGATGGGGCATCCTACGTAGAACTTGTGGCAGCCACGGCATTCCATAGACCCGGTACTTCTCTAAATACCTACCGAAACAGAGCCGCTGGCGCTCAATTTCCGTAGCTATTTCGGCCGTGAGGCTGGCCATCCTTGCCTCCTCCGGTGGATCTGTTCCATCTGGGTGAACAACTTGGAAGCAGTTGGGCACCAACCTGACGCAGTATCTAGTGGTGGCATCCTTGAGACGCATCAAGGGAAAGAACTTGATATTAAGCTCCGCCAAACCCACCAGCAGGCATGCGGCCACGTCCTTACCAGCACCCTGAACGATGTCTTTCCCTCTGGAGAAGACGTGAGGGAAAGTGAAGCGCTGGACCGTTGCAAGTTGCTGCGCCAGGGTCTGTGCAGTGATGCTACCCGTCAACTTGCATCCCAGTGGCAGCGTCTTTCCCTGGAGAACATAGAGGGGGAGTGAAGAGGTGTCGTAAAGGTCTCCAATGATGACCCTCAGCATGGACGCTCCCAGTACCGAGGGTGCTGCTTCCAGGGTGTCAGTCAATGGAAACAGGCGCCGCACTCGGAACTGGAGCTGGGTGTTTGGTGTCCAGGTCTTGAGGGGAGGAGGGTTGTCCCCCTCCGCCGCGCTGTTAAAGTCGGCAAGGCCCAGGAATCCCCTTCTGTGGCTCAGGCTCCGTTCCCTCACCGTGCAGGTCCCCAGCGAGGCACTATAATGGGTATCAGAAGGGCTGAGTGGGTGACCATAGGCCAACTCCTCATAACCCAACTCAAGCTGGAAAGCCTGCCAGCTTGGCTTGAAGCCCCCTCTCCCACTGTGCTCAGTCAGGATTTGGGATAGTCCTTCTGCAAAGTAGTCGACTGTCTTCTTGACAACTCTCACCATGCCATCACCGACAAACGGCACCAGCAGAGGATGACTCTCGACGAGAGTTGCAAAGTTGCCAGTGTTGACAAATGTTGCAGCGGACAAGTGCCCTGGGATGGCTCCTGATCGTTCCCGATCCATCCATTTCCCGACGTACTCCAGTCGGGCGCCAAGCTGCGTCCCCATCTTGGTGGCCATGTCCTGGATGTAACTCAGGTACTTGAAGGCCTCGGTCGCCATGGACCCTTTGGTGGAAGGGTGCTGGAGGTCGCACAGGGTAACCATGCCACTGATCGGGTGGAAATACCTGCTGGGGAAACGGACGTGGGGTGACGGGGTGTAAAATTGAACGAATTTTACCTCAAGAAGCCCAGAGAAAATGCCAAAGATCCTTCTGTCAAGGGACACCGGCTTCCCCTTCAAAAGCGTCTGGGAATTCACAATGTCATGCATCCCCAAGCAGGTCCACATTTTACATGAATCCCTGGAAAGCAACGTCTGCAGTCCGTACCGGGACCACAGAAGTTGAACGGAGGGGTCTTTTGCCTCAACAGTTAGGGCAATGTGTAGGGACATTGCGCTGATCCGTTTTGTATCCACCCACGGCCTCAGATGGATGGTCCCATCCAACTTCTGGCCAAACCGGGTAATGGATGGAACCAAAACAATCGACACATGTGAGGCATTGACCCGGTCCACTGCCTTCTGGAGCACTTCGAATAAGAAGACCTGGTCCTGCTCCAAGACTTCAAACTTTGATGTCAATTTAAGGTTCTGCTTTGAGAAGGTGGGCCTCTTGAGCTCTTGCGGCGGGAGGAGCTGGAGCTGCTCCTGGAAGGCGAGAACAACATCCTGCAATGCAGTGATTGCAATCTGTCTGTAGCTCTTTTTGTCCAGGAGCATCTCATTCGGCTTTTTTGGGTCTTTCGGTAGAGCCGTCAGGTTCAAAAAATAGCCGCCGTCCACCAGCGCAATCACCACTCCCTGCATGTTCTGCATTGCCGTAAGGGCTTTTGGAGGCAGGTTCTGCAGGTCTACATGCTTCTTCAAGTAGACGAAGAAATCAGACATCTTGGTGGGCGTTGGAGGGAAGAATAAGAAATGCACTCCCCTGGTCAGTGCTGAAAGCTCAGAGAGCTCCATGACGATCCCGTCAATGTCATGGGAGAAAATGAGGTTCTCCCAGGGGTTCTCGATGACCGATGGGTGCAGATGCACTCTCACCGAAGTTGAATGGAGGAACTCCTCCAGCGTCTCATACTCACCAAAGGGCCGGGTAATGTTGTCGGTGTTCTCATGTCCAACAGCAAGGAAGTCTTCAGTCTCCTGAAAGTTTGCCTTTAAAATGCAGGTTTAGAACATTTTCAAGGAAAGAAACAATAAGCATTAGCATTAGCATTTCATTATAACCCACCAAATCAAGTTAGGTTCAGGCTATATTCAAGAAAAAAAAATTAGCATTACCATTAGCATTAGCATTAAGATTAACATTAGCATTAGCATTAGCATTTGGGTAAGCATTAGCATTAAGATTAGCATTAGCACTAGCATTAGCATTAGCACTAGCATTAGCATTAGCATGTCATTATAACCCACCAACTCAAGTTAGGTTCAGGACATATTCAAGAAAAACATTGGCATTAGCATTAGAATTGTCACTAGCATTAGCATGTCATTATTGTGTAAAAAGCAATGTATAACTTACCATTTTGAAGACACAAGGCTCACAGAGAGCCCCTTGACTGGTTTCCTCCTTTTATACTCACCGTTTTAGGAGAGAAAAAAGGCATTTGTTATTACAATATAACAAACCCACAACAAATATGATGCTTTTTAAAAAACCTATTTTAGACCATTAATTAAAAATAAGAAAAATGTATTTTCAACACATTTGTATTAGATAGACTCTTCTTTAATTTATAGTGTGAAAAAAAATTTTTTTTTTAAACATTATTTAGTGTTATGGTTAGGATTATGGTTGGGGTTAGTATAAGGGGCTGAGTGCCATTTTGGAAATCAATATTCATCACCCTTAACAGTGATTCATAGCTTCGAAACTTTGGCTACCCCCCCATTTTCGGGCACCCTGAATCTATCAATACTAATTAATAAGGGGTGGTAACTTCCGGTCCGGAGTTATTAGCCAATCACGTTAAAACGCCTATAACTCCAGAATGGAAGATCGTAGAGACATGGAGCTTAGTCAGGCGTGTTCAAAAGGGTCGAATTATGTCAGACAGAAGTCACTTCCGAGTCTCTAAGACCTTTCTTTCGGGAGTTATAGCAATTCAATATGCTTGTCACTGATTGGCCCATAACTCCGGAAGTGAATAAGTGAATGTCAAAAATCATGTCTCAAAAATGGGTACCAATCGACTCCAAATGGCCTGAAACGTGCTCCTAACAACTTTCCCCATGGTCATTTTTGGCTGTGGGACTAAGAAAAAATGAAAATCGCCTCCCATTCATGAAATGCTCAATTTCCGAAGGTCACTAAACATGGGCAAGTGAGGTGTCTACAGACTCGGGGGGACCTGCTGAGCACGGGGAACCAATAGCTCGATACGACCTTCCCAGCCTGACCTGCACTTGGCCTGAAAATTAATGGGAGTCTACGGCAGCCGTAGGAAGGGAGGGGCCTAGGACCACCAAACTTGGGGGACACCTGGGGGGCCCCCTGGGCACTATACACACCAAGTTTGGTCCAATGAGCACTTGTACTTTTCGAGTTATTTCGAGTGAGCAAATTTTTCACATAATGGGAGTCAATGACAGCTACGTCATAGGAATAAGCCACACCCACCAAACTCGGTGGGCATGTAGGTCGCCTCCCACAGTCTCTCTGTGCCAAGTTTGGTCTCCCTACCACTTATACTTTTTGAGTTATTTCGAGTGAGCAAATCCATTTTCTGGTTTTCATCCTATATCCCTAACCCCTAACCCCCTAACCCTAACCCTACCCTAACCCTAACCCTAACCCCACTCAGCTCTTATCCTAACCCTAACCCTAACCCACCCTAACCCCCTAACCCTAACCCTAACCCTCGCGAAAATAGCACTCCATTCATTTCAATGCGGAAACAGTTTTTGATGATTATCTCCGTAACGAAAGGTCGTAGAGACTTGGAAGTGACTTCTGTCAGACATAATCTGACCCTTGTGAACACGCCTGACTTGTCCCCGTGTCTCTACGACCCTCCGTTCCGGAGATATTACCAATTTTTTTTCTGGCGTTGCCCCGCCCCCGAACGTCGTATGGCGATGTTAAACATTTTTTTTCACACTATAAGTTAAAGAATAGTTTATTTAATACAAATGTGTTAAAAAAGAAAATTTCATCCAATTTATTAATGGTCTAAAATAGGGTGTCTAAAAGTCATTACATGCGTCTCTTTGTAATGATAAGTGCATTTTGTCGTCTAAAAAGGCAGAGTATAAAAGGAGGCGCCCAGTCAAGGGACTGTCAGTGTGCTTTCGTCTCTGTACTTAAACATCATTCTGAAATAGTTATTTCATCAGCAGATCCCTAACCCTTGACTTCCTCAAGCCTTCTTTGGTAGACAGCGTTACTGTCCACTGTGACTGCAACATTAAGGCACAGGACAGCAGAACACACCTCCTGTGGGGGAGGAGCGGCCTGCAGGAACTCGTGGGCCACAACAGCAGCCTCTTCAGCGTGCTGGTCATGCATGAGGCTGTTAATGCTCAGACGCCCCTTGACGGCAGGAACCTGGGCCTGACCAGGGAATTATTTGATCTCTGCAAGGCTCCAGTGACCTTCCTGCAATTGTACAGCACTTCCCCCCACGTCCGCTATACTCAGAAGTACTTCCACCCGGTGAGCGGCGTTGTCACCCTCCTTGGCATCCAGTACCCAAAGACCATGCAGGCCATGAGCAACGAGGCCTGGGAATACATCTGCCGGGTGGATGACTTAAGGAAGAAGATGGTGGGCCAGCTGGGTGCCCGGCTGGAATATGTGGCCAGGCTGGAGAGACCGGACACAATGGCATTTTCAGCGAAGGCACTGATAAATGAGGAGGCCCTGCTGGAGCTTGTCGCCAGGAGGCCCATGCTGCTTCCCTTCCAGGGCACGGCTCTCATCCACTATGCTCAGAGGACCCTGCAACATATTTACACTGTCCTCAAAGACATCTGTGAACGCCATGAGCATAAAGTAGGGTTTGAGCCGGCCTGGAAGGCTTACCAAATGGAGCTGGCATTTGAGGAGATGGTCTCTGGGCACCCGGGATCCCACCAGAACCGTCACTACAGCGCCTCCCTGGGCACCTGCAGCTGCAGTGAGAGGAGCTTGACTCATGTCAGGGGGGTGTTGGGCCTGGCACCCTGCAACGCGGCGGCAGAGGGCGACAGCCCGCCACCTCTACGGGTGTGGACGGGCAACACCCAGCTCCACTGGCGGGTGCGCCGGCTGTTTCCGCTGGCGGAGGCAGTCGGAGCGGAGCCCTCGGTCCTGGGAGTGGTGATGGTCAGGGTGATCCTGGGGGACCTGTTTGACACCAGCTCCCTCCCCATGTACATCCTGACAGGGGAGAAGTTACCAGAGGGCACACGCCTCGTTGGGGCTGTTACTCAGGAGGTGCTTGTCAAACAGCTGCTGGACAGCTACAATTTCAGCTTCCCACACACCTTCAACAGGGGGAAGCAGCTCGCGCTGGATGCGGGACAGGATGTGGCTGCCTGCCTCCTGTTGGGGTTAAGGGAGCTGAAGTTGACTTACTTCCCACTCCTCAGGATGAAGGACAAGACCACTCGGTACTGCGTGAGGAGAGTGGTGAACCACTACGTGGCAGTGCATCCACAATCCACCAGTCCCCCCCAAGACGCCGTCATCGCGACGCTTTGCTCTGAAATCTGTACAGAGATGGAGCGCTTGCGGCTGACCTACGGCAGGAACCTCGAGCCCTACCGAGAACACGGGATGCCATGGCTGGGGACAATCCTGAAGAGGCTGCCCCCCCTGCAAGGCACGGCAAAACTAACGCAGCTTGTTTTCCTGTCGGCCATCGGCCTCAGGATGAACAACATCTTTGTGGACTTCAACATCTGGAAGGACCTGGCTCAGAGCGCGCCTCTGAGCCAGGCTGAGTTGCAGCGCAAGATAATTCTCTCCCGGGACCTGCTGGAAGGGGTGACTGCACTGAGGGTGTACAAGCTGTACAAAGACGTGCCCTACAGGCTGTGGAAGCCTCGTGCAGCCCCGGGCCCGGCCCTCAAGAGCTTGCCACCAAAAGACACAGAAGACGTCCACTCGGATGATGTCCCGCAGGTGCAGGAGGAGGAGGAGGTGCCTGGTTTGAAATCAAAAAGCCAGATCCTGCCAGGAAGCGTGAGGCTGCGCTGGCAGGACTGGGAAATGGAGCTGGTCTCAAAAAACCCTGGTATGACCCATAGGGAGGCCTACCAAGCCTACGTCAGGGCTTGCCAGGAGACGGGCAGATTGATCAGGACTCTGGAGGCGTTTTCCAAGAAGAGGAGGCAGTTGCTGAGAGTTCCCTTGTAAATTGTTGCCCTTGTTCTACAAAAAAACAAAAAAATCCTGTTCCCAGGAGCCAAAAAAAAAAAAAAAAAAAAATCCTACGTTATAGGACCAAATAAAAGGGTTAGGGTCCTCTAAGAAGAGGCATCCTCGGAAGGGTTAGGGTTAAGTCCATAGGTTAGGTCCAATTAGGTCCATTTTTTTTCTTTTTCACACCCACACACACACACACTAACAAACCCACTTACATACATAAAACACACACAATGCATCCACAACATTTATACACATTTATTGGTACATTCTCAAACACACATACATAAAGGCACACACTGCATGCATGACACTTACACACGTTTCTTTCCACATATTCCCTCACATGGACTCTGCCTTGTCGTGGCGTGGGGGCTTAAGTGCCATTGTGGTCCTGTGGACACTGGGGATGGGGTCTGGCCAGCTGGTCTACTACTGCCGTACAAAACAGTAGTAGACCAGCTGGCTAGACCCAATCCCCAGAGTCCACAGGACCACTAGGGCACGACTAAAGAGTCCAAATTGTTGCACAATCACATGTGTGGGTTTCACACACTCACAGTCTCCCAAATACTATGGGAGCCACATCCTGCGATATCTCACCAACGCCTTGGTGGTCCTGTGGAAACTGGGGTTGGGGTCTGGCCAGCTGGTCTACTACTGCCGTACCAAACAGCAGTAGACCAGCTGGCTAGACCCAATCCCCAGAGTCCACAGGACCACTAGGGCACGACCAAAGAGTCCAAATAGTTGCACAATCACATGTGTGGGTTTCCCACACTCACAGTCTCCCAAATACTATGGGAGCCACATCCTGCGATATCTCACCAACGCCTTGGTGGTCCTGTGGAAACTGGGTTTGGGGTCTGGCCAGCTGGTCTACTACTGCCGTACCAAACAGCAGTAGACCAGCTGGCCAGACCCAATCCCCAGAGTCCACAGGACCACTAGGGCACGACCAAAGAGTCCAAATAGTTGCACAATCACATGTGTGGGTTTCCCACACTCACAGTCTCCCAAATACTATGGGAGCCACATCCTGCGATATCTCACCAACGCCTTGGTGGTCCTGTGGAAACTGGGGTTGGGGTCTGGCCAGCTGGTCTACTACTGCCGTACCAAACAGCAGTAGACCAGCTGGCTAGACCCAATCCCCAGAGTCCACAGGACCACTAGGGCACGACTAAAGAGTCCAAATTGTTGCACAATCACATGTGTGGGTTTCACACACTCACAGTCTCCCAAATACTATGGGAGCCACATCCTGCGATATCTCACCAACGCCTTGGTGGTCCTGTGGACACTGGGGATGGGGTCTGGCCAGCTGGTCTACTACTGCCGTACCAAACAGCAGTAGACCAGCTGGCTAGACCCAATCCCCAGAGTCCACAGGACCACTAGGGCACGACCAAAGAGTCCAAATAGTTGCACAATCACATGTGTGGGTTTCACACACTCACAGTCTCCCAAATACTATGGGAGCCACATCCTGCGATATCTCACCAACGCCTTGGTGGTCCTGTGGACACTGGGGATGGGGTCTGGCCAGCTGGTCTACTACTGCCGTACCAAACAGCAGTAGACCAGCTGGCCAGACCCAATCCCCAGAGTCCACAGGACCACTAGGGCACGACCAAAGAGTCCAAATAGTTGCACAATCACATGTGTGGGTTTCCCACACACACAGTCTCCCAAATAGTATGGGAGCCACATCCTGCGATATCTCACCAACGCCTTGGTGGTCCTGTGGACACTGGGGATGGGGTCTGGCCAGCTGGTCTACTACTGCCGTACCAAACAGCAGTAGACCAGCTGGTTAGACCCAGAACCCAGAGTCCACAGGACCACTAGGGCACCACCAAAGAGTCCAAATAGTTGCACAATCATATGTGTGGGTTTCCCACACACAGTCTCCGAAATACAGGCTTGTCGGCCTTTCTTTCCGACGCCATGCCCACTTACTGTATGAAAGTGCCGTCGGACCTTATATGGTTGGACACATGAGGCCCTCAGCTATCCATAGACGTTGGTTTGATGCCTCTGGCACATTCCTACCAAAAGATATGAACTTCACATCTTTCCACAAAACCTAACCCAAAAAATAATTCCACCAAGTGCATTCCCATGCATGTCAGAGTCCTGTGTGTGTGTATGTGAGTGCGAGTGAGGCATCTTTTCAAGTGAGGATCTTGGTGGAGAACTTGGGCAGCCTACACAGGTGGAGCTCATCACCTCATCAGGGTGCTGGGAATAAAGGAGCGGCAGAGCCTTCACTCAGTGCTGGGTGATTAACCTTCACAGGTAGTCTCTCTGACCCTCTGTTGTAGCTTTCCTGTTAAAAGTTAATGACTATAATCACTGTTTAGGGTACTGAATCACAACTTTTTGGACAAAAGAACTTAGAAACTTTCCACCAAATGAGGTCCCATGTATTTCCTATGGGAAATACATTTTGTCAAAGCATTTTTTTTTCAAAAAAAATCATGTCTCTAAAATGGGTACCACTCAACTCCAAATGACCTGAAACGTGCTCCAAACAACATTCCCCAGGGTCCCTTTTGGCTGTGGGACTTAGTAAAAAATCGCCTCTCATTCATTTCAATGCTGAAATGCTCAATTTCCGAAGGTCACTGAACATGGGCAAGTGAGGTGTCTACAGACTCGGGGGGGCCTGCTGAGCACGGGGAACCAACTCCCAGCTCGATACGACTTTCCCAGCCTGACCTGCACTTGGGCCAAAAATGAATGGGAGTCTAGGGCAGCCCTAGGAAGGGAGGGGCCTAGGACCACCAAACTTGGGGGACACCTGGGGGGCCCCCTGGGCACTATACACACCAAGTTTGGTCCAATGAGCACTTGTACTTTTTGAGTTATTTCGAGTGAGCAAATTTTTCACATAATGGGAGTCAATGACAGCTACATCATAGGAATAAGCCACACCCACCAAACTCGGTGGGCATGTAGGTACCCTCCCACAGTCTCTCTGTGCCAAGTTTGGTCTCCCTACCACTTATACTTTTTGAGTTATTTCGAGTGAGCAAATCCATTTTCTGGTTTTCATCCTATATCCCTAACCCCTAACCCTAACCCCTGTCAGCACAAATCAGCAGGGCAACACAGGGATTTGAACCCCGTCCCACAAGTGGGAGTACCAATACCATTGCCTTTTGCCTTTTTTAATGCTATATGACAAGGTAAAGCAAAACTTGCATTAAGAACAGCATGCTAATTTGTGTATGTTAACTGATGTTAACAGCCATTTATCTTCAATTTCAAATATACTTCGGTGGAAGTTAAATAAATGCCGTCTTAATGCAAGAAAACGAAACCTCTAAAAATAAACTATTTACAAAATGTTGTACAAGAAAATAAATAAAAAATCACAAAGACACTTACCTCAAATAATAATACTTACCAAACATAATTTCAGTGTAAAACATAACAACTAAGTCATCACCCTACTTACCACATACCCGAAAAGGAAGAAAAACCCAAGATTTGGGGTATTTTATTTGGTTCCAAGATGGTTTTGTTTTTTTGTTTTTTGGTTCCTGGGAACAGAATTTTTTTTTTAACTATTTACAAAATGTTGTACAAGAAAACACATAAAAAAACCAAAGACACTTACCTTAAATAATAATACTTACCAAACATAATTTCAGTGTAAAACAAAAAAACTAAGTCATCACCCTACTTACCATATACCCGAAAAAGAAGAAAAACGCAAGAGTTGGTGTAATTTTTTTGGTTCCAAGATGGTTTTGTTTTTCTGTTTTTTTTTTTGGTTCCTGGGAACAGGATTTTTTTTAAAGTATTAACAAAATCTTGTACACATAACTATTTACCTTGGAATTACATCCTTACCTCACTCGTTTAGATACTCTCTTCGTTTCTTTCTGAAGGCAAAGAATGTCCGGATCCTCATCTGGTTCTCCTCACACCACTTGAGATACGCATTGTATGCATCTCGGTGACCAATGGATTTGTCCACATTGAGGTAATCCAGTTCCATGGCTGACCACTTCAGCCTAACGTTGCCAGGGAGAACTCGTGTGGAAGACCACCCCGACTCCTCCACCTCCTCTGACTCCACCTCCGGCACCTCTGGCACCTGTTCTTTCTCATGGGGTGGGGGCTTTTTTCCTATGTCCATAGGAACTGGATTTCTAGGCATGTTTGGACGTACCTGGATGGAATGATGGATTTTCGAGAGCCGAAATGCTGTGACCTTCTCCAACAGGTCTCTACCGAGGATGAGTTTTTGCTGGAGACATGCCTGGCTCAAGGGCATCGTCTCAGAGAGAGTCCGCAAAACATCGTAATCGATGTAATCCCCGTTCATACGTAATGCCACGCAGCTGACGAATGTCAGCTGCTGAAGGCGATCCTCTCCTTCAAGATGGGGCATCCTACGTAGAACTTGTGGCAGCCACGGCATTCCATAGACCCGGTACTTCTCTAAATACCTACCGAAACAGAGCCGCTGGCGCTCAATTTCTGTAGCTATTTCGGCCGTGAGGCTGGCCATCCTTGCCTCCTCCGGTGGATCTGTTCCATCTGGGTGAACAACTTGGAAGCAGTTGGGCACCAACCTGACGCAGTATCTAGTGGTGGCATCCTTGAGACGCATCAAGGGAAAGAACTTGATATTAAGCTCCGCCAAACCCACCAGCAGGCATGCGGCCACGTCCTTACCAGCACCCTGAACGATGTCTTTCCCTCTGGAGAAGACGTGAGGGAAAGTGAAGCGCTGGACCGTTGCAAGTTGCTGCGCCAGGGTCTGTGCAGTGATGCTACCCGTCAACTTGCATCCCAGTGGCAGTGTCTTTCCCTGGAGAACATAGAGGGGGAGTGAAGAGGTGTCGTAAAGGTCTCCAATGATGACCCTCAGCATGGACGCTCCCAGTACCGAGGGTGCTGCTTCCAGGGTGTCAGTCAATGGAAACAGGCGCCGCACTCGGAACTGGAGCTGGGTGTTTGGTGTCCAGGTCTTGAGGGGAGGAGGGTTGTCCCCCTCCGCCGCGCTGTTAAAGTCGGCAAGGCCCAGGAATCCCCTTCTGTGGCTCAGGCTCCGTTCCCTCACCGTGCAGGTCCCCAGCGAGGCACTATAATGGGTATCAGAAGGGCTGAGTGGGTGACCATAGGCCAACTCCTCATAACCCAACTCAAGCTGGAAAGCCTGCCAGCTTGGCTTGAAGCCCCCTCTCCCACTGTGCTCAGTCAGGATTTGGGATAGTCCTTCTGCAAAGTAGTCGACTGTCTTCTTGACAACTCTCACCATGCCATCACCGACAAACGGCACCAGCAGAGGATGACTCTCGACGAGAGTTGCAAAGTTGCCAGTGTTGACAAATGTTGCAGCGGACAAGTGCCCTGGGATGGCTCCTGATCGTTCCCGATCCATCCATTTCCCGACGTACTCCAGTCGGGCGCCAAGCTGCGTCCCCATCTTGGTGGCCATGTCCTGGATGTAACTCAGGTACTTGAAGGCCTCGGTCGCCATGGACCCTTTGGTGGAAGGGTGCTGGAGGTCGCACAGGGTAACCATGCCACTGATCGGGTGGAAATACCTGCTGGGGAAACGGACGTGGGGTGACGGGGTGTAAAATTGAACGAATTTTACCTCAAGAAGCCCAGAGAAAATGCCAAAGATCCTTCTGTCAAGGGACACCGGCTTCCCCTTCAAAAGCGTCTGGGAATTCACAATGTCATGCATCCCCAAGCAGGTCCACATTTTACATGAATCCCTGGAAAGCAACGTCTGCAGTCCGTACCGGGACCACAGAAGTTGAACGGAGGGTTCTTTTGCCTCAACAGTTAGGGCAATGTGTAGGGACATTGCGCTGATCCGTTTTGTATCCACCCACGGCCTCAGATGGATGGTCCCATCCAACTTCTGGCCAAACCGGGTAATGGATGGAACCAAAACAATCGACACATGTGAGGCATTGACCCGGTCCACTGCCTTCTGGAGCACTTCGAATAAGAAGACCTGGTCCTGCTCCAAGACTTCAAACTTTGATGTCAATTTAAGGTTCTGCTTTGAGAAGGTGGGCCTCTTGAGCTCTTGCGGCGGGAGGAGCTGGAGCTGCTCCTGGAAGGCGAGAACAACATCCTGCAATGCAGTGATTGCAATCTGTCTGTAGCTCTTTTTGTCCAGGAGCATCTCATTCGGCTTTTTTGGGTCTTTCGGTAGAGCCGTCAGGTTCAAAAAATAGCCGCCGTCCACCAGCGCAATCACCACTCCCTGCATGTTCTGCATTGCCGTAAGGGCTTTTGGAGGCAGGTTCTGCAGGTCTACATGCTTCTTCAAGTAGACGAAGAAATCAGACATCTTGGTGGGCGTTGGAGGGAAGAATAAGAAATGCACTCCCCTGGTCAGTGCTGAAAGCTCAGAGAGCTCCATGACGATCCCGTCAATGTCATGGGAGAAAATGAGGTTCTCCCAGGGGTTCTCGATGACCGATGGGTGCAGATGCACTCTCACCGAAGTTGAATGGAGGAACTCCTCCAGCGTCTCATACTCACCAAAGGGCCGGGTAATGTTGTCGGTGTTCTCATGTCCAACAGCAAGGAAGTCTTCAGTCTCCTGAAAGTTTGCCTTTAAAATGCAGGTTTAGAACATTTTCAAGGAAAGAAACAATAAGCATTAGCATTAGCATTTCATTATAACCCACCAAATCAAGTTAGGTTCAGGCTATATTCAAGAAAAAAAAATTAGCATTACCATTAGCATTAGCATTAAGATTAACATTAGCATTAGCATTAGCATTTGGGTAAGCATTAGCATTAAGATTAGCATTAGCACTAGCATTAGCATTAGCACTAGCATTAGCATTAGCATGTCATTATAACCCACCAACTCAAGTTAGGTTCAGGACATATTCAAGAAAAACATTGGCATTAGCATTAGAATTGTCACTAGCATTAGCATGTCATTATTGTGTAAAAAGCAATGTATAACTTACCATTTTGAAGACACAAGGCTCACAGAGAGCCCCTTGACTGGTTTCCTCCTTTTATACTCACCGTTTTAGGAGAGAAAAAAGGCATTTGTTATTACAATATAACAAACCCACAACAAATATGATGCTTTTTAAAAAACCTATTTTAGACCATTAATTAAAAATAAGAAAAATGTATTTTCAACACATTTGTATTAGATAGACTCTTCTTTAATTTATAGTGTGAAAAAAATTTTTTTTTTTAAACATTATTTAGTGTTATGGTTAGGATTATGGTTGGGGTTAGTATAAGGGGCTGAGTGCCATTTTGGAAATCAATATTCATCACCCTTAACAGTGATTCATAGCTTCGAAACTTTGGCTACCCCCCCATTTTCGGGCACCCTGAATCTATCAATACTAATTAATAAGGGGTGGTAACTTCCGGTCCGGAGTTATTAGCCAATCACGTTAAAACGCCTATAACTCCAGAATGGAAGATCGTAGAGACATGGAGCTTAGTCAGGCGTGTTCAAAAGGGTCGAATTATGTCAGACAGAAGTCACTTCCGAGTCTCTAAGACCTTTCTTTCGGGAGTTATAGCAATTCAATATGCTTGTCACTGATTGGCCCATAACTCCGGAAGTGAATAAGTGAATGTCAAAAATCATGTCTCAAAAATGGGTACCAATCGACTCCAAATGGCCTGAAACGTGCTCCTAACAACTTTCCCCATGGTCATTTTTGGCTGTGGGACTAAGAAAAAATGAAAATCGCCTCCCATTCATGAAATGCTCAATTTCCGAAGGTCACTAAACATGGGCAAGTGAGGTGTCTACAGACTCGGGGGGACCTGCTGAGCACGGGGAACCAATAGCTCGATACGACCTTCCCAGCCTGACCTGCACTTGGCCTGAAAATTAATGGGAGTCTACGGCAGCCGTAGGAAGGGAGGGGCCTAGGACCACCAAACTTGGGGGACACCTGGGGGGCCCCCTGGGCACTATACACACCAAGTTTGGTCCAATGAGCACTTGTACTTTTCGAGTTATTTCGAGTGAGCAAATTTTTCACATAATGGGAGTCAATGACAGCTACGTCATAGGAATAAGCCACACCCACCAAACTCGGTGGGCATGTAGGTCGCCTCCCACAGTCTCTCTGTGCCAAGTTTGGTCTCCCTACCACTTATACTTTTTGAGTTATTTCGAGTGAGCAAATCCATTTTCTGGTTTTCATCCTATATCCCTAACCCCTAACCCCCTAACCCTAACCCTACCCTAACCCTAACCCTAACCCCACTCAGCTCTTATCCTAACCCTAACCCTAACCCACCCTAACCCCCTAACCCTAACCCTAACCCTCGCGAAAATAGCACTCCATTCATTTCAATGCGGAAACAGTTTTTGATGATTATCTCCGTAACGAAAGGTCGTAGAGACTTGGAAGTGACTTCTGTCAGACATAATCTGACCCTTGTGAACACGCCTGACTTGTCCCCGTGTCTCTACGACCCTCCGTTCCGGAGATATTACCAATTTTTTTTCTGGCGTTGCCCCGCCCCCGAACGTCGTATGGCGATGTTAAACATTTTTTTTCACACTATAAGTTAAAGAATAGTTTATTTAATACAAATGTGTTAAAAAAGAAAATTTCATCCAATTTATTAATGGTCTAAAATAGGGTGTCTAAAAGTCATTACATGCGTCTCTTTGTAATGATAAGTGCATTTTGTCGTCTAAAAAGGCAGAGTATAAAAGGAGGCGCCCAGTCAAGGGACTGTCAGTGTGCTTTCGTCTCTGTACTTAAACATCATTCTGAAATAGTTATTTCATCAGCAGATCCCTAACCCTTGACTTCCTCGAGCCTTCTTTGGTAGACAGCGTTACTGTCCACTGTGACTGCAACATTAAGGCACAGGACAGCAGAACACACCTCCTGTGGGGGAGGAGCGGCCTGCAGGAACTCGTGGGCCACAACAGCAGCCTCTTCAGCGTGCTGGTCATGCATGAGGCTGTTAATGCTCAGACGCCCCTTGACGGCAGGAACCTGGGCCTGACCAGGGAATTATTTGATCTCTGCAAGGCTCCAGTGACCTTCCTGCAATTGTACAGCACTTCCCCCCACGTCCGCTATACTCAGAAGTACTTCCACCCGGTGAGCGGCGTTGTCACCCTCCTTGGCATCCAGTACCCAAAGACCATGCAGGCCATGAGCAACGAGGCCTGGGAATACATCTGCCGGGTGGATGACTTAAGGAAGAAGATGGTGGGCCAGCTGGGTGCCCGGCTGGAATATGTGGCCAGGCTGGAGAGACCGGACACAATGGCATTTTCAGCGAAGGCACTGATAAATGAGGAGGCCCTGCTGGAGCTTGTCGCCAGGAGGCCCGTGCTGCTTCCCTTCCAGGGCACGGCTCTCATCCACTATGCTCAGAGGACCCTGCAACATATTTACACTGTCCTCAAAGACATCTGTGAACGCCATGAGCATAAAGTAGGGTTTGAGCCGGCCTGGAAGGCTTACCAAATGGAGCTGGCATTTGAGGAGATGGTCTCTGGGCACCCGGGATCCCACCAGAACCGTCACTACAGCGCCTCCCTGGGCACCTGCAGCTGCAGTGAGAGGAGCTTGACTCATGTCAGGGGGGTGTTGGGCCTGGCACCCTGCAACGCGGCGGCAGAGGGCGACAGCCCGCCACCTCTACGGGTGTGGACGGGCAACACCCAGCTCCACTGGCGGGTGCGCCGGCTGTTTCCGCTGGCGGAGGCAGTCGGAGCGGAGCCCTCGGTCCTGGGAGTGGTGATGGTCAGGGTGATCCTGGGGGACCTGTTTGACACCAGCTCCCTCCCCATGTACATCCTGACAGGGGAGAAGTTACCAGAGGGCACACGCCTCGTTGGGGCTGTTACTCAGGAGGTGCTTGTCAAACAGCTGCTGGACAGCTACAATTTCAGCTTCCCACACACCTTCAACAGGGGGAAGCAGCTCGCGCTGGACGCGGGACAGGATGTGGCTGCCTGCCTCCTGTTGGGGTTAAGGGAGCTGAAGTTGACTTACTTCCCACTCCTCAGGATGAAGGACAAGACCACTCGGTACTGCGTGAGGAGAGTGGTGAACCACTACGTGGCAGTGCATCCACAATCCACCAGTCCCCCCCAAGACGCCGTCATCGCGACGCTTTGCTCTGAAATCTGTACAGAGATGGAGCGCTTGCGGCTGACCTACGGCAGGAACCTCGAGCCCTACCGAGAACACGGGATGCCATGGCTGGGGACAATCCTGAAGAGGCTGCCCCCCCTGCAAGGCACGGCAAAACTAACGCAGCTTGTTTTCCTGTCGGCCATCGGCCTCAGGATGAACAACATCTTTGTGGACTTCAACATCTGGAAGGACCTGGCTCAGAGCGCGCCTCTGAGCCAGGCTGAGTTGCAGCGCAAGATAATTCTCTCCCGGGACCTGCTGGAAGGGGTGACTGCACTGAGGGTGTACAAGCTGTACAAAGACGTGCCCTACAGGCTGTGGAAGCCTCGTGCAGCCCCGGGCCCGGCCCTCAAGAGCTTGCCACCAAAAGACACAGAAGACGTCCACTCGGATGATGTCCCGCAGGTGCAGGAGGAGGAGGAGGTGCCTGGTTTGAAATCAAAAAGCCAGATCCTGCCAGGAAGCGTGAGGCTGCGCTGGCAGGACTGGGAAATGGAGCTGGTCTCAAAAAACCCTGGTATGACCCATAGGGAGGCCTACCAAGCCTACGTCAGGGCTTGCCAGGAGACGGGCAGATTGATCAGGACTCTGGAGGCGTTTTCCAAGAAGAGGAGGCAGTTGCTGAGAGTTCCCTTGTAAATTGTTGCCCTTGTTCTACAAAAAAACAAAAAAATCCTGTTCCCAGGAGCCAAAAAAAAAAAAAATCCTACGTTATAGGACCAAAAAAAAGGGTTAGGGTCCTCTAAGAAGAGGCATCCTCGGAAGGGTTAGGGTTAAGTCCATAGGTTAGGTCCAATTAGTTCCATTTTTTTTCTTTTTCACACCCACACACACACACACTAACAAACCCACTTACATACATAAAACACACACAATGCATCCACAACATTTATACACATTTATTGGTACATTCTCAAACACACATACATAAAGGCACACACTGCATGCATGACACTTACACACGTTTCTTTCCACATATTCCCTCACATGGACTCTGCCTTGTCGTGGCGTGGGGGCTTAAGTGCCATTGTGGTCCTGTGGACACTGGGGATGGGGTCTGGCCAGCTGGTCTACTACTGCCGTACAAAACAGTAGTAGACCAGCTGGCTAGACCCAATCCCCAGAGTCCACAGGACCACTAGGGCACGACTAAAGAGTCCAAATTGTTGCACAATCACATGTGTGGGTTTCACACACTCACAGTCTCCCAAATA
This sequence comes from Odontesthes bonariensis, assembly GCF_027942865.1. NCBI lineage: Eukaryota > Metazoa > Chordata > Actinopteri > Atheriniformes > Atherinopsidae > Odontesthes > Odontesthes bonariensis. The sequence continues at coordinate 1,562,809 of NC_134516.1, forward strand.
CTATGGGAGCCACATCCTGCGATATCTCACCAACGCCTTGGTGGTCCTGTGGAAACTGGGGTTGGGGTCTGGCCAGCTGGTCTACTACTGCCGTACCAAACAGCAGTAGACCAGCTGGCTAGACCCAATCCCCAGAGTCCACAGGACCACTAGGGCACGACTAAAGAGTCCAAATAGTTGCACAATCACATGTGTGGGTTTCACACACTCACAGTCTCCCAAATACTATGGGAGCCACATCCTGCGATATCTCACCAACGCCTTGGTGGTCCTGTGGACACTGGGGATGGGGTCTGGCCAGCTGGTCTACTACTGCCGTACAAAACAGTAGTAGACCAGCTGGCTAGACCCAATCCCCAGAGTCCACAGGACCACTAGGGCACGACTAAAGAGTCCAAATAGTTGCACAATCACATGTGTGGGTTTCACACACTCACAGTCTCCCAAATACTATGGGAGCCACATCCTGCGATATCTCACCAACGCCTTGGTGGTCCTGTGGAAACTGGGGTTGGGGTCTGGCCAGCTGGTCTACTACTGCCGTACCAAACAGCAGTAGACCAGCTGGCTAGACCCAATCCCCAGAGTCCACAGGACCACTAGGGCACGACCAAAGAGTCCAAATAGTTGCACAATCACATGTGTGGGTTTCCCACACTCACAGTCTCCCAAATACTATGGGAGCCACATCCTGCGATATCTCACCAACGCCTTGGTGGTCCTGTGGAAACTGGGTTTGGGGTCTGGCCAGCTGGTCTACTACTGCCGTACCAAACAGCAGTAGACCAGCTGGCCAGACCCAATCCCCAGAGTCCACAGGACCACTAGGGCACGACCAAAGAGTCCAAATAGTTGCACAATCACATGTGTGGGTTTCCCACACTCACAGTCTCCCAAATACTATGGGAGCCACATCCTGCGATATCTCACCAACGCCTTGGTGGTCCTGTGGAAACTGGGGTTGGGGTCTGGCCAGCTGGTCTACTACTGCCGTACCAAACAGCAGTAGACCAGCTGGCTAGACCCAATCCCCAGAGTCCACAGGACCACTAGGGCACGACTAAAGAGTCCAAATTGTTGCACAATCACATGTGTGGGTTTCACACACTCACAGTCTCCCAAATACTATGGGAGCCACATCCTGCGATATCTCACCAACGCCTTGGTGGTCCTGTGGACACTGGGGATGGGGTCTGGCCAGCTGGTCTACTACTGCCGTACCAAACAGCAGTAGACCAGCTGGCTAGACCCAATCCCCAGAGTCCACAGGACCACTAGGGCACGACCAAAGAGTCCAAATAGTTGCACAATCACATGTGTGGGTTTCACACACTCACAGTCTCCCAAATACTATGGGAGCCACATCCTGCGATATCTCACCAACGCCTTGGTGGTCCTGTGGACACTGGGGATGGGGTCTGGCCAGCTGGTCTACTACTGCCGTACCAAACAGCAGTAGACCAGCTGGCCAGACCCAATCCCCAGAGTCCACAGGACCACTAGGGCACGACCAAAGAGTCCAAATAGTTGCACAATCACATGTGTGGGTTTCCCACACACACAGTCTCCCAAATAGTATGGGAGCCACATCCTGCGATATCTCACCAACGCCTTGGTGGTCCTGTGGACACTGGGGATGGGGTCTGGCCAGCTGGTCTACTACTGCCGTACCAAACAGCAGTAGACCAGCTGGTTAGACCCAGAACCCAGAGTCCACAGGACCACTAGGGCACCACCAAAGAGTCCAAATAGTTGCACAATCATATGTGTGGGTTTCCCACACACAGTCTCCGAAATACAGGCTTGTCGGCCTTTCTTTCCGACGCCATGCCCACTTACTGTATGAAAGTGCCGTCGGACCTTATATGGTTGGACACATGAGGCCCTCAGCTATCCATAGACGTTGGTTTGATGCCTCTGGCACATTCCTACCAAAAGATATGAACTTCACATCTTTCCACAAAACCTAACCCAAAAAATAATTCCACCAAGTGCATTCCCATGCATGTCAGAGTCCTGTGTGTGTGTATGTGAGTGCGAGTGAGGCATCTTTTCAAGTGAGGATCTTGGTGGAGAACTTGGGCAGCCTACACAGGTGGAGCTCATCACCTCATCAGGGTGCTGGGAATAAAGGAGCGGCAGAGCCTTCACTCAGTGCTGGGTGATTAACCTTCACAGGTAGTCTCTCTGACCCTCTGTTGTAGCTTTCCTGTTAAAAGTTAATGACTATAATCACTGTTTAGGGTACTGAATCACAACTTTTTGGACAAAAGAACTTAGAAACTTTCCACCAAATGAGGTCCCATGTATTTCCTATGGGAAATACATTTTGTCAAAGCATTTTTTTTTCAAAAAAAATCATGTCTCTAAAATGGGTACCACTCAACTCCAAATGACCTGAAACGTGCTCCAAACAACATTCCCCAGGGTCCCTTTTGGCTGTGGGACTTAGTAAAAAATCGCCTCTCATTCATTTCAATGCTGAAATGCTCAATTTCCGAAGGTCACTGAACATGGGCAAGTGAGGTGTCTACAGACTCGGGGGGGCCTGCTGAGCACGGGGAACCAACTCCCAGCTCGATACGACTTTCCCAGCCTGACCTGCACTTGGGCCAAAAATGAATGGGAGTCTAGGGCAGCCCTAGGAAGGGAGGGGCCTAGGACCACCAAACTTGGGGGACACCTGGGGGGCCCCCTGGGCACTATACACACCAAGTTTGGTCCAATGAGCACTTGTACTTTTTGAGTTATTTCGAGTGAGCAAATTTTTCACATAATGGGAGTCAATGACAGCTACATCATAGGAATAAGCCACACCCACCAAACTCGGTGGGCATGTAGGTACCCTCCCACAGTCTCTCTGTGCCAAGTTTGGTCTCCCTACCACTTATACTTTTTGAGTTATTTCGAGTGAGCAAATCCATTTTCTGGTTTTCATCCTATATCCCTAACCCCTAACCCTAACCCCTGTCAGCACAAATCAGCAGGGCAACACAGGGATTTGAACCCCGTCCCACAAGTGGGAGTACCAATACCATTGCCTTTTGCCTTTTTTAATGCTATATGACAAGGTAAAGCAAAACTTGCATTAAGAACAGCATGCTAATTTGTGTATGTTAACTGATGTTAACAGCCATTTATCTTCAATTTCAAATATACTTCGGTGGAAGTTAAATAAATGCCGTCTTAATGCAAGAAAACGAAACCTCTAAAAATAAACTATTTACAAAATGTTGTACAAGAAAATAAATAAAAAATCACAAAGACACTTACCTCAAATAATAATACTTACCAAACATAATTTCAGTGTAAAACATAACAACTAAGTCATCACCCTACTTACCACATACCCGAAAAGGAAGAAAAACCCAAGATTTGGGGTATTTTTTTTGGTTCCAAGATGGTTTTGTTTTTTTGTTTTTTGGTTCCTGGGAACAGAATTTTTTTTTTAACTATTTACAAAATGTTGTACAAGAAAACACATAAAAAAACCAAAGACACTTACCTTAAATAATAATACTTACCAAACATAATTTCAGTGTAAAACAAAAAAACTAAGTCATCACCCTACTTACCATATACCCGAAAAAGAAGAAAAACGCAAGAGTTGGTGTAATTTTTTTGGTTCCAAGATGGTTTTGTTTTTCTGTTTTTTTTTTTGGTTCCTGGGAACAGGATTTTTTTTAAAGTATTAACAAAATCTTGTACACATAACTATTTACCTTGGAATTACATCCTTACCTCACTCGTTTAGATACTCTCTTCGTTTCTTTCTGAAGGCAAAGAATGTCCGGATCCTCATCTGGTTCTCCTCACACCACTTGAGATACGCATTGTATGCATCTCGGTGACCAATGGATTTGTCCACATTGAGGTAATCCAGTTCCATGGCTGACCACTTCAGCCTAACGTTGCCAGGGAGAACTCGTGTGGAAGACCACCCCGACTCCTCCACCTCCTCTGACTCCACCTCCGGCACCTCTGGCACCTGTTCTTTCTCATGGGGTGGGGGCTTTTTTCCTATGTCCATAGGAACTGGATTTCTAGGCATGTTTGGACGTACCTGGATGGAATGATGGATTTTCGAGAGCCGAAATGCTGTGACCTTCTCCAACAGGTCTCTACCGAGGATGAGTTTTTGCTGGAGACATGCCTGGCTCAAGGGCATCGTCTCAGAGAGAGTCCGCAAAACATCGTAATCGATGTAATCCCCGTTCATACGTAATGCCACGCAGCTGACGAATGTCAGCTGCTGAAGGCGATCCTCTCCTTCAAGATGGGGCATCCTACGTAGAACTTGTGGCAGCCACGGCATTCCATAGACCCGGTACTTCTCTAAATACCTACCGAAACAGAGCCGCTGGCGCTCAATTTCTGTAGCTATTTCGGCCGTGAGGCTGGCCATCCTTGCCTCCTCCGGTGGATCTGTTCCATCTGGGTGAACAACTTGGAAGCAGTTGGGCACCAACCTGACGCAGTATCTAGTGGTGGCATCCTTGAGACGCATCAAGGGAAAGAACTTGATATTAAGCTCCGCCAAACCCACCAGCAGGCATGCGGCCACGTCCTTACCAGCACCCTGAACGATGTCTTTCCCTCTGGAGAAGACGTGAGGGAAAGTGAAGCGCTGGACCGTTGCAAGTTGCTGCGCCAGGGTCTGTGCAGTGATGCTACCCGTCAACTTGCATCCCAGTGGCAGTGTCTTTCCCTGGAGAACATAGAGGGGGAGTGAAGAGGTGTCGTAAAGGTCTCCAATGATGACCCTCAGCATGGACGCTCCCAGTACCGAGGGTGCTGCTTCCAGGGTGTCAGTCAATGGAAACAGGCGCCGCACTCGGAACTGGAGCTGGGTGTTTGGTGTCCAGGTCTTGAGGGGAGGAGGGTTGTCCCCCTCCGCCGCGCTGTTAAAGTCGGCAAGGCCCAGGAATCCCCTTCTGTGGCTCAGGCTCCGTTCCCTCACCGTGCAGGTCCCCAGCGAGGCACTATAATGGGTATCAGAAGGGCTGAGTGGGTGACCATAGGCCAACTCCTCATAACCCAACTCAAGCTGGAAAGCCTGCCAGCTTGGCTTGAAGCCCCCTCTCCCACTGTGCTCAGTCAGGATTTGGGATAGTCCTTCTGCAAAGTAGTCGACTGTCTTCTTGACAACTCTCACCATGCCATCACCGACAAACGGCACCAGCAGAGGATGACTCTCGACGAGAGTTGCAAAGTTGCCAGTGTTGACAAATGTTGCAGCGGACAAGTGCCCTGGGATGGCTCCTGATCGTTCCCGATCCATCCATTTCCCGACGTACTCCAGTCGGGCGCCAAGCTGCGTCCCCATCTTGGTGGCCATGTCCTGGATGTAACTCAGGTACTTGAAGGCCTCGGTCGCCATGGACCCTTTGGTGGAAGGGTGCTGGAGGTCGCACAGGGTAACCATGCCACTGATCGGGTGGAAATACCTGCTGGGGAAACGGACGTGGGGTGACGGGGTGTAAAATTGAACGAATTTTACCTCAAGAAGCCCAGAGAAAATGCCAAAGATCCTTCTGTCAAGGGACACCGGCTTCCCCTTCAAAAGCGTCTGGGAATTCACAATGTCATGCATCCCCAAGCAGGTCCACATTTTACATGAATCCCTGGAAAGCAACGTCTGCAGTCCGTACCGGGACCACAGAAGTTGAACGGAGGGGTCTTTTGCCTCAACAGTTAGGGCAATGTGTAGGGACATTGCGCTGATCCGTTTTGTATCCACCCACGGCCTCAGATGGATGGTCCCATCCAACTTCTGGCCAAACCGGGTAATGGATGGAACCAAAACAATCGACACATGTGAGGCATTGACCCGGTCCACTGCCTTCTGGAGCACTTCGAATAAGAAGACCTGGTCCTGCTCCAAGACTTCAAACTTTGATGTCAATTTAAGGTTCTGCTTTGAGAAGGTGGGCCTCTTGAGCTCTTGCGGCGGGAGGAGCTGGAGCTGCTCCTGGAAGGCGAGAACAACATCCTGCAATGCAGTGATTGCAATCTGTCTGTAGCTCTTTTTGTCCAGGAGCATCTCATTCGGCTTTTTTGGGTCTTTCGGTAGAGCCGTCAGGTTCAAAAAATAGCCGCCGTCCACCAGCGCAATCACCACTCCCTGCATGTTCTGCATTGCCGTAAGGGCTTTTGGAGGCAGGTTCTGCAGGTCTACATGCTTCTTCAAGTAGACGAAGAAATCAGACATCTTGGTGGGCGTTGGAGGGAAGAATAAGAAATGCACTCCCCTGGTCAGTGCTGAAAGCTCAGAGAGCTCCATGACGATCCCGTCAATGTCATGGGAGAAAATGAGGTTCTCCCAGGGGTTCTCGATGACCGATGGGTGCAGATGCACTCTCACCGAAGTTGAATGGAGGAACTCCTCCAGCGTCTCATACTCACCAAAGGGCCGGGTAATGTTGTCGGTGTTCTCATGTCCAACAGCAAGGAAGTCTTCAGTCTCCTGAAAGTTTGCCTTTAAAATGCAGGTTTAGAACATTTTCAAGGAAAGAAACAATAAGCATTAGCATTAGCATTTCATTATAACCCACCAAATCAAGTTAGGTTCAGGCTATATTCAAGAAAAAAAAATTAGCATTACCATTAGCATTAGCATTAAGATTAACATTAGCATTAGCATTAGCATTTGGGTAAGCATTAGCATTAAGATTAGCATTAGCACTAGCATTAGCATTAGCACTAGCATTAGCATTAGCATGTCATTATAACCCACCAACTCAAGTTAGGTTCAGGACATATTCAAGAAAAACATTGGCATTAGCATTAGAATTGTCACTAGCATTAGCATGTCATTATTGTGTAAAAAGCAATGTATAACTTACCATTTTGAAGACACAAGGCTCACAGAGAGCCCCTTGACTGGTTTCCTCCTTTTATACTCACCGTTTTAGGAGAGAAAAAAGGCATTTGTTATTACAATATAACAAACCCACAACAAATATGATGCTTTTTAAAAAACCTATTTTAGACCATTAATTAAAAATAAGAAAAATGTATTTTCAACACATTTGTATTAGATAGACTCTTCTTTAATTTATAGTGTGAAAAAAAAATTTTTTTTTAAACATTATTTAGTGTTATGGTTAGGATTATGGTTGGGGTTAGTATAAGGGGCTGAGTGCCATTTTGGAAATCAATATTCATCACCCTTAACAGTGATTCATAGCTTCGAAACTTTGGCTACCCCCCCATTTTCGGGCACCCTGAATCTATCAATACTAATTAATAAGGGGTGGTAACTTCCGGTCCGGAGTTATTAGCCAATCACGTTAAAACGCCTATAACTCCAGAATGGAAGATCGTAGAGACATGGAGCTTAGTCAGGCGTGTTCAAAAGGGTCGAATTATGTCAGACAGAAGTCACTTCCGAGTCTCTAAGACCTTTCTTTCGGGAGTTATAGCAATTCAATATGCTTGTCACTGATTGGCCCATAACTCCGGAAGTGAATAAGTGAATGTCAAAAATCATGTCTCAAAAATGGGTACCAATCGACTCCAAATGGCCTGAAACGTGCTCCTAACAACTTTCCCCATGGTCATTTTTGGCTGTGGGACTAAGAAAAAATGAAAATCGCCTCCCATTCATGAAATGCTCAATTTCCGAAGGTCACTAAACATGGGCAAGTGAGGTGTCTACAGACTCGGGGGGACCTGCTGAGCACGGGGAACCAATAGCTCGATACGACCTTCCCAGCCTGACCTGCACTTGGCCTGAAAATTAATGGGAGTCTACGGCAGCCGTAGGAAGGGAGGGGCCTAGGACCACCAAACTTGGGGGACACCTGGGGGGCCCCCTGGGCACTATACACACCAAGTTTGGTCCAATGAGCACTTGTACTTTTCGAGTTATTTCGAGTGAGCAAATTTTTCACATAATGGGAGTCAATGACAGCTACGTCATAGGAATAAGCCACACCCACCAAACTCGGTGGGCATGTAGGTCGCCTCCCACAGTCTCTCTGTGCCAAGTTTGGTCTCCCTACCACTTATACTTTTTGAGTTATTTCGAGTGAGCAAATCCATTTTCTGGTTTTCATCCTATATCCCTAACCCCTAACCCCCTAACCCTAACCCTACCCTAACCCTAACCCTAACCCCACTCAGCTCTTATCCTAACCCTAACCCTAACCCACCCTAACCCCCTAACCCTAACCCTAACCCTCGCGAAAATAGCACTCCATTCATTTCAATGCGGAAACAGTTTTTGATGATTATCTCCGTAACGAAAGGTCGTAGAGACTTGGAAGTGACTTCTGTCAGACATAATCTGACCCTTGTGAACACGCCTGACTTGTCCCCGTGTCTCTACGACCCTCCGTTCCGGAGATATTACCAATTTTTTTTCTGGCGTTGCCCCGCCCCCGAACGTCGTATGGCGATGTTAAACATTTTTTTTCACACTATAAGTTAAAGAATAGTTTATTTAATACAAATGTGTTAAAAAAGAAAATTTCATCCAATTTATTAATGGTCTAAAATAGGGTGTCTAAAAGTCATTACATGCGTCTCTTTGTAATGATAAGTGCATTTTGTCGTCTAAAAAGGCAGAGTATAAAAGGAGGCGCCCAGTCAAGGGACTGTCAGTGTGCTTTCGTCTCTGTACTTAAACATCATTCTGAAATAGTTATTTCATCAGCAGATCCCTAACCCTTGACTTCCTCGAGCCTTCTTTGGTAGACAGCGTTACTGTCCACTGTGACTGCAACATTAAGGCACAGGACAGCAGAACACACCTCCTGTGGGGGAGGAGCGGCCTGCAGGAACTCGTGGGCCACAACAGCAGCCTCTTCAGCGTGCTGGTCATGCATGAGGCTGTTAATGCTCAGACGCCCCTTGACGGCAGGAACCTGGGCCTGACCAGGGAATTATTTGATCTCTGCAAGGCTCCAGTGACCTTCCTGCAATTGTACAGCACTTCCCCCCACGTCCGCTATACTCAGAAGTACTTCCACCCGGTGAGCGGCGTTGTCACCCTCCTTGGCATCCAGTACCCAAAGACCATGCAGGCCATGAGCAACGAGGCCTGGGAATACATCTGCCGGGTGGATGACTTAAGGAAGAAGATGGTGGGCCAGCTGGGTGCCCGGCTGGAATATGTGGCCAGGCTGGAGAGACCGGACACAATGGCATTTTCAGCGAAGGCACTGATAAATGAGGAGGCCCTGCTGGAGCTTGTCGCCAGGAGGCCCGTGCTGCTTCCCTTCCAGGGCACGGCTCTCATCCACTATGCTCAGAGGACCCTGCAACATATTTACACTGTCCTCAAAGACATCTGTGAACGCCATGAGCATAAAGTAGGGTTTGAGCCGGCCTGGAAGGCTTACCAAATGGAGCTGGCATTTGAGGAGATGGTCTCTGGGCACCCGGGATCCCACCAGAACCGTCACTACAGCGCCTCCCTGGGCACCTGCAGCTGCAGTGAGAGGAGCTTGACTCATGTCAGGGGGGTGTTGGGCCTGGCACCCTGCAACGCGGCGGCAGAGGGCGACAGCCCGCCACCTCTACGGGTGTGGACGGGCAACACCCAGCTCCACTGGCGGGTGCGCCGGCTGTTTCCGCTGGCGGAGGCAGTCGGAGCGGAGCCCTCGGTCCTGGGAGTGGTGATGGTCAGGGTGATCCTGGGGGACCTGTTTGACACCAGCTCCCTCCCCATGTACATCCTGACAGGGGAGAAGTTACCAGAGGGCACACGCCTCGTTGGGGCTGTTACTCAGGAGGTGCTTGTCAAACAGCTGCTGGACAGCTACAATTTCAGCTTCCCACACACCTTCAACAGGGGGAAGCAGCTCGCGCTGGACGCGGGACAGGATGTGGCTGCCTGCCTCCTGTTGGGGTTAAGGGAGCTGAAGTTGACTTACTTCCCACTCCTCAGGATGAAGGACAAGACCACTCGGTACTGCGTGAGGAGAGTGGTGAACCACTACGTGGCAGTGCATCCACAATCCACCAGTCCCCCCCAAGACGCCGTCATCGCGACGCTTTGCTCTGAAATCTGTACAGAGATGGAGCGCTTGCGGCTGACCTACGGCAGGAACCTCGAGCCCTACCGAGAACACGGGATGCCATGGCTGGGGACAATCCTGAAGAGGCTGCCCCCCCTGCAAGGCACGGCAAAACTAACGCAGCTTGTTTTCCTGTCGGCCATCGGCCTCAGGATGAACAACATCTTTGTGGACTTCAACATCTGGAAGGACCTGGCTCAGAGCGCGCCTCTGAGCCAGGCTGAGTTGCAGCGCAAGATAATTCTCTCCCGGGACCTGCTGGAAGGGGTGACTGCACTGAGGGTGTACAAGCTGTACAAAGACGTGCCCTACAGGCTGTGGAAGCCTCGTGCAGCCCCGGGCCCGGCCCTCAAGAGCTTGCCACCAAAAGACACAGAAGACGTCCACTCGGATGATGTCCCGCAGGTGCAGGAGGAGGAGGAGGTGCCTGGTTTGAAATCAAAAAGCCAGATCCTGCCAGGAAGCGTGAGGCTGCGCTGGCAGGACTGGGAAATGGAGCTGGTCTCAAAAAACCCTGGTATGACCCATAGGGAGGCCTACCAAGCCTACGTCAGGGCTTGCCAGGAGACGGGCAGATTGATCAGGACTCTGGAGGCGTTTTCCAAGAAGAGGAGGCAGTTGCTGAGAGTTCCCTTGTAAATTGTTGCCCTTGTTCTACAAAAAAACAAAAAAATCCTGTTCCCAGGAGCCAAAAAAAAAAAAAATCCTACGTTATAGGACCAAAAAAAAGGGTTAGGGTCCTCTAAGAAGAGGCATCCTCGGAAGGGTTAGGGTTAAGTCCATAGGTTAGGTCCAATTAGTTCCATTTTTTTTCTTTTTCACACCCACACACACACACACTAACAAACCCACTTACATACATAAAACACACACAATGCATCCACAACATTTATACACATTTATTGGTACATTCTCAAACACACATACATAAAGGCACACACTGCATGCATGACACTTACACACGTTTCTTTCCACATATTCCCTCACATGGACTCTGCCTTGTCGTGGCGTGGGGGCTTAAGTGCCATTGTGGTCCTGTGGACACTGGGGATGGGGTCTGGCCAGCTGGTCTACTACTGCCGTACAAAACAGTAGTAGACCAGCTGGCTAGACCCAATCCCCAGAGTCCACAGGACCACTAGGGCACGACTAAAGAGTCCAAATTGTTGCACAATCACATGTGTGGGTTTCACACACTCACAGTCTCCCAAATACTATGGGAGCCACATCCTGCGATATCTCACCAACGCCTTGGTGGTCCTGTGGAAACTGGGGTTGGGGTCTGGCCAGCTGGTCTACTACTGCCGTACCAAACAGCAGTAGACCAGCTGGCTAGACCCAATCCCCAGAGTCCACAGGACCACTAGGGCACGACTAAAGAGTCCAAATAGTTGCACAATCACATGTGTGGGTTTCACACACTCACAGTCTCCCAAATACTATGGGAGCCACATCCTGCGATATCTCACCAACGCCTTGGTGGTCCTGTGGACACTGGGGATGGGGTCTGGCCAGCTGGTCTACTACTGCCGTACAAAACAGTAGTAGACCAGCTGGCTAGACCCAATCCCCAGAGTCCACAGGACCACTAGGGCACGACTAAAGAGTCCAAATAGTTGCACAATCACATGTGTGGGTTTCACACACTCACAGTCTCCCAAATACTATGGGAGCCACATCCTGCGATATCTCACCAACGCCTTGGTGGTCCTGTGGAAACTGGGGTTGGGGTCTGGCCAGCTGGTCTACTACTGCCGTACCAAACAGCAGTAGACCAGCTGGCTAGACCCAATCCCCAGAGTCCACAGGACCACTAGGGCACGACCAAAGAGTCCAAATAGTTGCACAATCACATGTGTGGGTTTCCCACACTCACAGTCTCCCAAATACTATGGGAGCCACATCCTGCGATATCTCACCAACGCCTTGGTGGTCCTGTGGAAACTGGGTTTGGGGTCTGGCCAGCTGGTCTACTACTGCCGTACCAAACAGCAGTAGACCAGCTGGCCAGACCCAATCCCCAGAGTCCACAGGACCACTAGGGCACGACCAAAGAGTCCAAATAGTTGCACAATCACATGTGTGGGTTTCCCACACTCACAGTCTCCCAAATACTATGGGAGCCACATCCTGCGATATCTCACCAACGCCTTGGTGGTCCTGTGGAAACTGGGGTTGGGGTCTGGCCAGCTGGTCTACTACTGCCGTACAAAACAGTAGTAGACCAGCTGGCTAGACCCAATCCCCAGAGTCCACAGGACCACTAGGGCACGACTAAAGAGTCCAAATAGTTGCACAATCACATGTGTGGGTTTCACACACTCACAGTCTCCCAAATACTATGGGAGCCACATCCTGCGATATCTCACCAACGCCTTGGTGGTCCTGTGGAAACTGGGGTTGGGGTCTGGCCAGCTGGTCTACTACTGCCGTACCAAACAGCAGTAGACCAGCTGGCTAGACCCAATCCCCAGAGTCCACAGGACCACTAGGGCACGACCAAAGAGTCCAAATAGTTGCACAATCACATGTGTGGGTTTCCCACACTCACAGTCTCCCAAATACTATGGGAGCCACATCCTGCGATATCTCACCAACGCCTTGGTGGTCCTGTGGAAACTGGGTTTGGGGTCTGGCCAGCTGGTCTACTACTGCCGTACCAAACAGCAGTAGACCAGCTGGCCAGACCCAATCCCCAGAGTCCACAGGACCACTAGGGCACGACCAAAGAGTCCAAATAGTTGCACAATCACATGTGTGGGTTTCCCACACTCACAGTCTCCCAAATACTATGGGAGCCACATCCTGCGATATCTCACCAACGCCTTGGTGGTCCTGTGGAAACTGGGGTTGGGGTCTGGCCAGCTGGTCTACTACTGCCGTACCAAACAGCAGTAGACCAGCTGGCTAGACCCAATCCCCAGAGTCCACAGGACCACTAGGGCACGACTAAAGAGTCCAAATTGTTGCACAATCACATGTGTGGGTTTCACACACTCACAGTCTCCCAAATACTATGGGAGCCACATCCTGCGATATCTCACCAACGCCTTGGTGGTCCTGTGTACACTGGGGATGGGGTCTGGCCAGCTGGTCTACTACTGCCGTACCAAACAGCAGTAGACCAGCTGGCTAGACCCAATCCCCAGAGTCCACAGGACCACTAGGGCACGACCAAAGAGTCCAAATAGTTGCACAATCACATGTGTGGGTTTCACACACTCACAGTCTCCCAAATACTATGGGAGCCACATCCTGCGATATCTCACCAACGCCTTGGTGGTCCTGTGGACACTGGGGATGGGGTCTGGCCAGCTGGTCTACTACTGCCGTACCAAACAGCAGTAGACCAGCTGGCCAGACCCAATCCCCAGAGTCCACAGGACCACTAGGGCACGACCAAAGAGTCCAAATAGTTGCACAATCACATGTGTGGGTTTCCCACACACACAGTCTCCCAAATAGTATGGGAGCCACATCCTGCGATATCTCACCAACGCCTTGGTGGTCCTGTGGACACTGGGGATGGGGTCTGGCCAGCTGGTCTACTACTGCCGTACCAAACAGCAGTAGACCAGCTGGTTAGACCCAGAACCCAGAGTCCACAGGACCACTAGGGCACCACCAAAGAGTCCAAATAGTTGCACAATCATATGTGTGGGTTTCCCACACACAGTCTCCGAAATACAGGCTTGTCGGCCTTTCTTTCCGACGCCATGCCCACTTACTGTATGAAAGTGCCGTCGGACCTTATATGGTTGGACACATGAGGCCCTCAGCTATCCATAGACGTTGGTTTGATGCCTCTGGCACATTCCTACCAAAAGATATGAACTTCACATCTTTCCACAAAACCTAACCCAAAAAATAATTCCACCAAGTGCATTCCCATGCATGTCAGAGTCCTGTGTGTGTGTATGTGAGTGCGAGTGAGGCATCTTTTCAAGTGAGGATCTTGGTGGAGAACTTGGGCAGCCTACACAGGTGGAGCTCATCACCTCATCAGGGTGCTGGGAATAAAGGAGCGGCAGAGCCTTCACTCAGTGCTGGGTGATTAACCTTCACAGGTAGTCTCTCTGACCCTCTGTTGTAGCTTTCCTGTTAAAAGTTAATGACTATAATCACTGTTTAGGGTACTGAATCACAACTTTTTGGACAAAAGAACTTAGAAACTTTCCACCAAATGAGGTCCCATGTATTTCCTATGGGAAATACATTTTGTCAAAGCATTTTTTTTTCAAAAAAAATCATGTCTCTAAAATGGGTACCACTCAACTCCAAATGACCTGAAACGTGCTCCAAACAACATTCCCCAGGGTCCCTTTTGGCTGTGGGACTTAGTAAAAAATCGCCTCTCATTCATTTCAATGCTGAAATGCTCAATTTCCGAAGGTCACTGAACATGGGCAAGTGAGGTGTCTACAGACTCGGGGGGGCCTGCTGAGCACGGGGAACCAACTCCCAGCTCGATACGACTTTCCCAGCCTGACCTGCACTTGGGCCAAAAATGAATGGGAGTCTAGGGCAGCCCTAGGAAGGGAGGGGCCTAGGACCACCAAACTTGGGGGACACCTGGGGGGCCCCCTGGGCACTATACACACCAAGTTTGGTCCAATGAGCACTTGTACTTTTTGAGTTATTTCGAGTGAGCAAATTTTTCACATAATGGGAGTCAATGACAGCTACATCATAGGAATAAGCCACACCCACCAAACTCGGTGGGCATGTAGGTACCCTCCCACAGTCTCTCTGTGCCAAGTTTGGTCTCCCTACCACTTATACTTTTTGAGTTATTTCGAGTGAGCAAATCCATTTTCTGGTTTTCATCCTATATCCCTAACCCCTAACCCTAACCCCTGTCAGCACAAATCAGCAGGGCAACACAGGGATTTGAACCCCGTCCCACAAGTGGGAGTACCAATACCATTGCCTTTTGCCTTTTTTAATGCTATATGACAAGGTAAAGCAAAACTTGCATTAAGAACAGCATGCTAATTTGTGTATGTTAACTGATGTTAACAGCCATTTATCTTCAATTTCAAATATACTTCGGTGGAAGTTAAATAAATGCCGTCTTAATGCAAGAAAACGAAACCTCTAAAAATAAACTATTTACAAAATGTTGTACAAGAAAATAAATAAAAAATCACAAAGACACTTACCTCAAATAATAATACTTACCAAACATAATTTCAGTGTAAAACATAACAACTAAGTCATCACCCTACTTACCACATACCCGAAAAGGAAGAAAAACCCAAGATTTGGGGTATTTTTTTTGGTTCCAAGATGGTTTTGTTTTTTTGTTTTTTGGTTCCTGGGAACAGAATTTTTTTTTTAACTATTTACAAAATGTTGTACAAGAAAACACATAAAAAAACCAAAGACACTTACCTTAAATAATAATACTTACCAAACATAATTTCAGTGTAAAACAAAAAAACTAAGTCATCACCCTACTTACCATATACCCGAAAAAGAAGAAAAACGCAAGAGTTGGTGTAATTTTTTTGGTTCCAAGATGGTTTTGTTTTTCTGTTTTTTTTTTTGGTTCCTGGGAACAGGATTTTTTTTAAAGTATTAACAAAATCTTGTACACATAACTATTTACCTTGGAATTACATCCTTACCTCACTCGTTTAGATACTCTCTTCGTTTCTTTCTGAAGGCAAAGAATGTCCGGATCCTCATCTGGTTCTCCTCACACCACTTGAGATACGCATTGTATGCATCTCGGTGACCAATGGATTTGTCCACATTGAGGTAATCCAGTTCCATGGCTGACCACTTCAGCCTAACGTTGCCAGGGAGAACTCGTGTGGAAGACCACCCCGACTCCTCCACCTCCTCTGACTCCACCTCCGGCACCTCTGGCACCTGTTCTTTCTCATGGGGTGGGGGCTTTTTTCCTATGTCCATAGGAACTGGATTTCTAGGCATGTTTGGACGTACCTGGATGGAATGATGGATTTTCGAGAGCCGAAATGCTGTGACCTTCTCCAACAGGTCTCTACCGAGGATGAGTTTTTGCTGGAGACATGCCTGGCTCAAGGGCATCGTCTCAGAGAGAGTCCGCAAAACATCGTAATCGATGTAATCCCCGTTCATACGTAATGCCACGCAGCTGACGAATGTCAGCTGCTGAAGGCGATCCTCTCCTTCAAGATGGGGCATCCTACGTAGAACTTGTGGCAGCCACGGCATTCCATAGACCCGGTACTTCTCTAAATACCTACCGAAACAGAGCCGCTGGCGCTCAATTTCTGTAGCTATTTCGGCCGTGAGGCTGGCCATCCTTGCCTCCTCCGGTGGATCTGTTCCATCTGGGTGAACAACTTGGAAGCAGTTGGGCACCAACCTGACGCAGTATCTAGTGGTGGCATCCTTGAGACGCATCAAGGGAAAGAACTTGATATTAAGCTCCGCCAAACCCACCAGCAGGCATGCGGCCACGTCCTTACCAGCACCCTGAACGATGTCTTTCCCTCTGGAGAAGACGTGAGGGAAAGTGAAGCGCTGGACCGTTGCAAGTTGCTGCGCCAGGGTCTGTGCAGTGATGCTACCCGTCAACTTGCATCCCAGTGGCAGCGTCTTTCCCTGGAGAACATAGAGGGGGAGTGAAGAGGTGTCGTAAAGGTCTCCAATGATGACCCTCAGCATGGACGCTCCCAGTACCGAGGGTGCTGCTTCCAGGGTGTCAGTCAATGGAAACAGGCGCCGCACTCGGAACTGGAGCTGGGTGTTTGGTGTCCAGGTCTTGAGGGGAGGAGGGTTGTCCCCCTCCGCCGCGCTGTTAAAGTCGGCAAGGCCCAGGAATCCCCTTCTGTGGCTCAGGCTCCGTTCCCTCACCGTGCAGGTCCCCAGCGAGGCACTATAATGGGTATCAGAAGGGCTGAGTGGGTGACCATAGGCCAACTCCTCATAACCCAACTCAAGCTGGAAAGCCTGCCAGCTTGGCTTGAAGCCCCCTCTCCCACTGTGCTCAGTCAGGATTTGGGATAGTCCTTCTGCAAAGTAGTCGACTGTCTTCTTGACAACTCTCACCATGCCATCACCGACAAACGGCACCAGCAGAGGATGACTCTCGACGAGAGTTGCAAAGTTGCCAGTGTTGACAAATGTTGCAGCGGACAAGTGCCCTGGGATGGCTCCTGATCGTTCCCGATCCATCCATTTCCCGACGTACTCCAGTCGGGCGCCAAGCTGCGTCCCCATCTTGGTGGCCATGTCCTGGATGTAACTCAGGTACTTGAAGGCCTCGGTCGCCATGGACCCTTTGGTGGAAGGGTGCTGGAGGTCGCACAGGGTAACCATGCCACTGATCGGGTGGAAATACCTGCTGGGGAAACGGACGTGGGGTGACGGGGTGTAAAATTGAACGAATTTTACCTCAAGAAGCCCAGAGAAAATGCCAAAGATCCTTCTGTCAAGGGACACCGGCTTCCCCTTCAAAAGCGTCTGGGAATTCACAATGTCATGCATCCCCAAGCAGGTCCACATTTTACATGAATCCCTGGAAAGCAACGTCTGCAGTCCGTACCGGGACCACAGAAGTTGAACGGAGGGGTCTTTTGCCTCAACAGTTAGGGCAATGTGTAGGGACATTGCGCTGATCCGTTTTGTATCCACCCACGGCCTCAGATGGATGGTCCCATCCAACTTCTGGCCAAACCGGGTAATGGATGGAACCAAAACAATCGACACATGTGAGGCATTGACCCGGTCCACTGCCTTCTGGAGCACTTCGAATAAGAAGACCTGGTCCTGCTCCAAGACTTCAAACTTTGATGTCAATTTAAGGTTCTGCTTTGAGAAGGTGGGCCTCTTGAGCTCTTGCGGCGGGAGGAGCTGGAGCTGCTCCTGGAAGGCGAGAACAACATCCTGCAATGCAGTGATTGCAATCTGTCTGTAGCTCTTTTTGTCCAGGAGCATCTCATTCGGCTTTTTTGGGTCTTTCGGTAGAGCCGTCAGGTTCAAAAAATAGCCGCCGTCCACCAGCGCAATCACCACTCCCTGCATGTTCTGCATTGCCGTAAGGGCTTTTGGAGGCAGGTTCTGCAGGTCTACATGCTTCTTCAAGTAGACGAAGAAATCAGACATCTTGGTGGGCGTTGGAGGGAAGAATAAGAAATGCACTCCCCTGGTCAGTGCTGAAAGCTCAGAGAGCTCCATGACGATCCCGTCAATGTCATGGGAGAAAATGAGGTTCTCCCAGGGGTTCTCGATGACCGATGGGTGCAGATGCACTCTCACCGAAGTTGAATGGAGGAACTCCTCCAGCGTCTCATACTCACCAAAGGGCCGGGTAATGTTGTCGGTGTTCTCATGTCCAACAGCAAGGAAGTCTTCAGTCTCCTGAAAGTTTGCCTTTAAAATGCAGGTTTAGAACATTTTCAAGGAAAGAAACAATAAGCATTAGCATTAGCATTTCATTATAACCCACCAAATCAAGTTAGGTTCAGGCTATATTCAAGAAAAAAAAATTAGCATTACCATTAGCATTAGCATTAAGATTAACATTAGCATTAGCATTAGCATTTGGGTAAGCATTAGCATTAAGATTAGCATTAGCACTAGCATTAGCATTAGCACTAGCATTAGCATTAGCATGTCATTATAACCCACCAACTCAAGTTAGGTTCAGGACATATTCAAGAAAAACATTGGCATTAGCATTAGAATTGTCACTAGCATTAGCATGTCATTATTGTGTAAAAAGCAATGTATAACTTACCATTTTGAAGACACAAGGCTCACAGAGAGCCCCTTGACTGGTTTCCTCCTTTTATACTCACCGTTTTAGGAGAGAAAAAAGGCATTTGTTATTACAATATAACAAACCCACAACAAATATGATGCTTTTTAAAAAACCTATTTTAGACCATTAATTAAAAATAAGAAAAATGTATTTTCAACACATTTGTATTAGATAGACTCTTCTTTAATTTATAGTGTGAAAAAAAATTTTTTTTTTAAACATTATTTAGTGTTATGGTTAGGATTATGGTTGGGGTTAGTATAAGGGGCTGAGTGCCATTTTGGAAATCAATATTCATCACCCTTAACAGTGATTCATAGCTTCGAAACTTTGGCTACCCCCCCATTTTCGGGCACCCTGAATCTATCAATACTAATTAATAAGGGGTGGTAACTTCCGGTCCGGAGTTATTAGCCAATCACGTTAAAACGCCTATAACTCCAGAATGGAAGATCGTAGAGACATGGAGCTTAGTCAGGCGTGTTCAAAAGGGTCGAATTATGTCAGACAGAAGTCACTTCCGAGTCTCTAAGACCTTTCTTTCGGGAGTTATAGCAATTCAATATGCTTGTCACTGATTGGCCCATAACTCCGGAAGTGAATAAGTGAATGTCAAAAATCATGTCTCAAAAATGGGTACCAATCGACTCCAAATGGCCTGAAACGTGCTCCTAACAACTTTCCCCATGGTCATTTTTGGCTGTGGGACTAAGAAAAAATGAAAATCGCCTCCCATTCATGAAATGCTCAATTTCCGAAGGTCACTAAACATGGGCAAGTGAGGTGTCTACAGACTCGGGGGGACCTGCTGAGCACGGGGAACCAATAGCTCGATACGACCTTCCCAGCCTGACCTGCACTTGGCCTGAAAATTAATGGGAGTCTACGGCAGCCGTAGGAAGGGAGGGGCCTAGGACCACCAAACTTGGGGGACACCTGGGGGGCCCCCTGGGCACTATACACACCAAGTTTGGTCCAATGAGCACTTGTACTTTTCGAGTTATTTCGAGTGAGCAAATTTTTCACATAATGGGAGTCAATGACAGCTACGTCATAGGAATAAGCCACACCCACCAAACTCGGTGGGCATGTAGGTCGCCTCCCACAGTCTCTCTGTGCCAAGTTTGGTCTCCCTACCACTTATACTTTTTGAGTTATTTCGAGTGAGCAAATCCATTTTCTGGTTTTCATCCTATATCCCTAACCCCTAACCCCCTAACCCTAACCCTACCCTAACCCTAACCCTAACCCCACTCAGCTCTTATCCTAACCCTAACCCTAACCCACCCTAACCCCCTAACCCTAACCCTAACCCTCGCGAAAATAGCACTCCATTCATTTCAATGCGGAAACAGTTTTTGATGATTATCTCCGTAACGAAAGGTCGTAGAGACTTGGAAGTGACTTCTGTCAGACATAATCTGACCCTTGTGAACACGCCTGACTTGTCCCCGTGTCTCTACGACCCTCCGTTCCGGAGATATTACCAATTTTTTTTCTGGCGTTGCCCCGCCCCCGAACGTCGTATGGCGATGTTAAACATTTTTTTTCACACTATAAGTTAAAGAATAGTTTATTTAATACAAATGTGTTAAAAAAGAAAATTTCATCCAATTTATTAATGGTCTAAAATAGGGTGTCTAAAAGTCATTACATGCGTCTCTTTGTAATGATAAGTGCATTTTGTCGTCTAAAAAGGCAGAGTATAAAAGGAGGCGCCCAGTCAAGGGACTGTCAGTGTGCTTTCGTCTCTGTACTTAAACATCATTCTGAAATAGTTATTTCATCAGCAGATCCCTAACCCTTGACTTCCTCGAGCCTTCTTTGGTAGACAGCGTTACTGTCCACTGTGACTGCAACATTAAGGCACAGGACAGCAGAACACACCTCCTGTGGGGGAGGAGCGGCCTGCAGGAACTCGTGGGCCACAACAGCAGCCTCTTCAGCGTGCTGGTCATGCATGAGGCTGTTAATGCTCAGACGCCCCTTGACGGCAGGAACCTGGGCCTGACCAGGGAATTATTTGATCTCTGCAAGGCTCCAGTGACCTTCCTGCAATTGTACAGCACTTCCCCCCACGTCCGCTATACTCAGAAGTACTTCCACCCGGTGAGCGGCGTTGTCACCCTCCTTGGCATCCAGTACCCAAAGACCATGCAGGCCATGAGCAACGAGGCCTGGGAATACATCTGCCGGGTGGATGACTTAAGGAAGAAGATGGTGGGCCAGCTGGGTGCCCGGCTGGAATATGTGGCCAGGCTGGAGAGACCGGACACAATGGCATTTTCAGCGAAGGCACTGATAAATGAGGAGGCCCTGCTGGAGCTTGTCGCCAGGAGGCCCGTGCTGCTTCCCTTCCAGGGCACGGCTCTCATCCACTATGCTCAGAGGACCCTGCAACATATTTACACTGTCCTCAAAGACATCTGTGAACGCCATGAGCATAAAGTAGGGTTTGAGCCGGCCTGGAAGGCTTACCAAATGGAGCTGGCATTTGAGGAGATGGTCTCTGGGCACCCGGGATCCCACCAGAACCGTCACTACAGCGCCTCCCTGGGCACCTGCAGCTGCAGTGAGAGGAGCTTGACTCATGTCAGGGGGGTGTTGGGCCTGGCACCCTGCAACGCGGCGGCAGAGGGCGACAGCCCGCCACCTCTACGGGTGTGGACGGGCAACACCCAGCTCCACTGGCGGGTGCGCCGGCTGTTTCCGCTGGCGGAGGCAGTCGGAGCGGAGCCCTCGGTCCTGGGAGTGGTGATGGTCAGGGTGATCCTGGGGGACCTGTTTGACACCAGCTCCCTCCCCATGTACATCCTGACAGGGGAGAAGTTACCAGAGGGCACACGCCTCGTTGGGGCTGTTACTCAGGAGGTGCTTGTCAAACAGCTGCTGGACAGCTACAATTTCAGCTTCCCACACACCTTCAACAGGGGGAAGCAGCTCGCGCTGGACGCGGGACAGGATGTGGCTGCCTGCCTCCTGTTGGGGTTAAGGGAGCTGAAGTTGACTTACTTCCCACTCCTCAGGATGAAGGACAAGACCACTCGGTACTGCGTGAGGAGAGTGGTGAACCACTACGTGGCAGTGCATCCACAATCCACCAGTCCCCCCCAAGACGCCGTCATCGCGACGCTTTGCTCTGAAATCTGTACAGAGATGGAGCGCTTGCGGCTGACCTACGGCAGGAACCTCGAGCCCTACCGAGAACACGGGATGCCATGGCTGGGGACAATCCTGAAGAGGCTGCCCCCCCTGCAAGGCACGGCAAAACTAACGCAGCTTGTTTTCCTGTCGGCCATCGGCCTCAGGATGAACAACATCTTTGTGGACTTCAACATCTGGAAGGACCTGGCTCAGAGCGCGCCTCTGAGCCAGGCTGAGTTGCAGCGCAAGATAATTCTCTCCCGGGACCTGCTGGAAGGGGTGACTGCACTGAGGGTGTACAAGCTGTACAAAGACGTGCCCTACAGGCTGTGGAAGCCTCGTGCAGCCCCGGGCCCGGCCCTCAAGAGCTTGCCACCAAAAGACACAGAAGACGTCCACTCGGATGATGTCCCGCAGGTGCAGGAGGAGGAGGAGGTGCCTGGTTTGAAATCAAAAAGCCAGATCCTGCCAGGAAGCGTGAGGCTGCGCTGGCAGGACTGGGAAATGGAGCTGGTCTCAAAAAACCCTGGTATGACCCATAGGGAGGCCTACCAAGCCTACGTCAGGGCTTGCCAGGAGACGGGCAGATTGATCAGGACTCTGGAGGCGTTTTCCAAGAAGAGGAGGCAGTTGCTGAGAGTTCCCTTGTAAATTGTTGCCCTTGTTCTACAAAAAAACAAAAAAATCCTGTTCCCAGGAGCCAAAAAAAAAAAAAAAAAAAATCCTACGTTATAGGACCAAAAAAAAGGGTTAGGGTCCTCTAAGAAGAGGCATCCTCGGAAGGGTTAGGGTTAAGTCCATAGGTTAGGTCCAATTAGGTCCATTTTTTTTCTTTTTCACACCCACACACACACACACTAACAAACCCACTTACATACATAAAACACACACAATGCATCCACAACATTTATACACATTTATTGGTACATTCTCAAACACACATACATAAAGGCAAACACTGCATGCATGACACTTACACACGTTTCTTTCCACATATTCCCTCACATGGACTCTGCCTTGTCGTGGCGTGGGGGCTTAAGTGCCATTGTGGTCCTGTGGACACTGGGGATGGGGTCTGGCCAGCTGGTCTACTACTGCCGTACAAAACAGTAGTAGACCAGCTGGCTAGACCCAATCCCCAGAGTCCACAGGACCACTAGGGCACGACTAAAGAGTCCAAATTGTTGCACAATCACATGTGTGGGTTTCACACACTCACAGTCTCCCAAATACTATGGGAGCCACATCCTGCGATATCTCACCAACGCCTTGGTGGTCCTGTGGAAACTGGGGTTGGGGTCTGGCCAGCTGGTCTACTACTGCCGTACCAAACAGCAGTAGACCAGCTGGCTAGACCCAATCCCCAGAGTCCACAGGACCACTAGGGCACGACCAAAGAGTCCAAATAGTTGCACAATCACATGTGTGGGTTTCCCACACTCACAGTCTCCCAAATACTATGGGAGCCACATCCTGCGATATCTCACCAACGCCTTGGTGGTCCTGTGGAAACTGGGTTTGGGGTCTGGCCAGCTGGTCTACTACTGCCGTACCAAACAGCAGTAGACCAGCTGGCCAGACCCAATCCCCAGAGTCCACAGGACCACTAGGGCACGACCAAAGAGTCCAAATAGTTGCACAATCACATGTGTGGGTTTCCCACACTCACAGTCTCCCAAATACTATGGGAGCCACATCCTGCGATATCTCACCAACGCCTTGGTGGTCCTGTGGAAACTGGGGTTGGGGTCTGGCCAGCTGGTCTACTACTGCCGTACCAAACAGCAGTAGACCAGCTGGCTAGACCCAATCCCCAGAGTCCACAGGACCACTAGGGCACGACTAAAGAGTCCAAATTGTTGCACAATCACATATGTGGGTTTCACACACTCACAGTCTCCCAAATACTATGGGAGCCACATCCTGCGATATCTCACCAACGCCTTGGTGGTCCTGTGGACACTGGGGATGGGGTCTGGCCAGCTGGTCTACTACTGCCGTACCAAACAGCAGTAGACCAGCTGGCTAGGCCCAATCCCCAGAGTCCACAGGACCACTAGGGCACGACCAAAGAGTCCAAATAGTTGCACAATCACATGTGTGGGTTTCACACACTCACAGTCTCCCAAATACTATGGGAGCCACATCCTGCGATATCTCACCAACGCCTTGGTGGTCCTGTGGACACTGGGGATGGGGTCTGGCCAGCTGGTCTACTACTGCCGTACCAAACAGCAGTAGACCAGCTGGCCAGACCCAATCCCCAGAGTCCACAGGACCACTAGGGCACCACCAAAGAGTCCAAATAGTTGCACAATCACATGTGTGGGTTTCCCACACACACAGTCTCCCAAATAGTATGGGAGCCACATCCTGCGATATCTCACCAACGCCTTGGTGGTCCTGTGGACACTGGGGATGGGGTCTGGCCAGCTGGTCTACTACTGCCGTACCAAACAGCAGTAGACCAGCTGGTTAGACCCAGAACCCAGAGTCCACAGGACCACTAGGGCACCACCAAAGAGTCCAAATAGTTGCACAATCATATGTGTGGGTTTCCCACACACAGTCTCCGAAATACAGGCTTGTCGGCCTTTCTTTCCGACGCCATGCCCACTTACTGTATGAAAGTGCCGTCGGACCTTATATGGTTGGACACATGAGGCCCTCAGCTATCCATAGACGTTGGTTTGATGCCTCTGGCACATTCCTACCAAAAGATATGAACTTCACATCTTTCCACAAAACCTAACCCAAAAAATAATTCCACCAAGTGCATTCCCATGCATGTCAGAGTCCTGTGTGTGTGTATGTGAGTGCGAGTGAGGCATCTTTTCAAGTGAGGATCTTGGTGGAGAACTTGGGCAGCCTACACAGGTGGAGCTCATCACCTCATCAGGGTGCTGGGAATAAAGGAGCGGCAGAGCCTTCACTCAGTGCTGGGTGATTAACCTTCACAGGTAGTCTCTCTGACCCTCTGTTGTAGCTTTCCTGTTAAAAGTTAATGACTATAATCACTGTTTAGGGTACTGAATCACAACTTTTTGGACAAAAGAACTTAGACACTTTCCACCAAATGAGGTCCCATGTATTTCCTATGGGAAATACATTTTGTCAAAAGCATTTTTTTTTCAAAAAAAATCATGTCTCTAAAATGGGTACCACTCAACTCCAAATGACCTGAAACGTGCTCCAAACAACATTCCCCAGGGTCCCTTTTGGCTGTGGGACTTAGTAAAAAATCGCCTCTCATTCATTTCAATGCTGAAATGCTCAATTTCCGAAGGTCACTGAACATGGGCAAGTGAGGTGTCTACAGACTCGGGGGGGCCTGCTGAGCACGGGGAACCAACTCCCAGCTCGATACGACTTTCCCAGCCTGACCTGCACTTGGGCCAAAAATGAATGGGAGTCTAGGGCAGCCCTAGGAAGGGAGGGGCCTAGGACCACCAAACTTGGGGGACACCTGGGGGGCCCCCTGGGCACTATACACACCAAGTTTGGTCCAATGAGCACTTGTACTTTTTGAGTTATTTCGAGTGAGCAAATTTTTCACATAATGGGAGTCAATGACAGCTACATCATAGGAATAAGCCACACCCACCAAACTCGGTGGGCATGTAGGTACCCTCCCACAGTCTCTCTGTGCCAAGTTTGGTCTCCCTACCACTTATACTTTTTGAGTTATTTCGAGTGAGCAAATCCATTTTCTGGTTTTCATCCTATATCCCTAACCCCTAACCCTAATCCCTGTCAGCACAAATCAGCAGGGCAACACAGGGATTTGAACCCCGTCCCACAAGTGGGAGTACCAATACCATTGCCTTTTGCCTTTTTTAATGCTATATGACAAGGTAAAGCAAAACTTGCATTAAGAACAGCATGCTAATTTGTGTATGTTAACTGATGTTAACAGCCATTTATCTTCAATTTCAAATATACTTCGGTGGAAGTTAAATAAATGCCGTCTTAATGCAAGAAAACGAAACCTCTAAAAATAAACTATTTACAAAATGTTGTACAAGAAAATAAATAAAAAATCACAAAGACACTTACCTCAAATAATAATACTTACCAAACATAATTTCAGTGTAAAACATAACAACTAAGTCATCACCCTACTTACCACATACCCGAAAAGGAAGAAAAACCCAAGATTTGGGGTATTTTTTTTGGTTCCAAGATGGTTTTGTTTTTTTGTTTTTTGGTTCCTGGGAACAGAATTTTTTTTTTAACTATTTACAAAATGTTGTACAAGAAAACACATAAAAAAACCAAAGACACTTACCTTAAATAATAATACTTACCAAACATAATTTCAGTGTAAAACAAAAAAACTAAGTCATCACCCTACTTACCATATACCCGAAAAAGAAGAAAAACGCAAGAGTTGGTGTAATTTTTTTGGTTCCATGATGGTTTTGTTTTTCTGTTTTTTTTTTTGGTTCCTGGGAACAGGATTTTTTTTAAAGTATTAACAAAATCTTGTACACATAACTATTTACCTTGGAATTACATCCTTACCTCACTCGTTTAGATACTCTCTTCGTTTCTTTCTGAAGGCAAAGAATGTCCGGATCCTCATCTGGTTCTCCTCACACCACTTGAGATACGCATTGTATGCATCTCGGTGACCAATGGATTTGTCCACATTGAGGTAATCCAGTTCCATGGCTGACCACTTCAGCCTAACGTTGCCAGGGAGAACTCGTGTGGAAGACCACCCCGACTCCTCCACCTCCTCTGACTCCACCTCCGGCACCTCTGGCACCTGTTCTTTCTCATGGGGTGGGGGCTTTTTTCCTATGTCCATAGGAACTGGATTTCTAGGCATGTTTGGACGTACCTGGATGGAATGATGGATTTTCGAGAGCCGAAATGCTGTGACCTTCTCCAACAGGTCTCTACCGAGGATGAGTTTTTGCTGGAGACATGCCTGGCTCAAGGGCATCGTCTCAGAGAGAGTCCGCAAAACATCGTAATCGATGTAATCCCCGTTCATACGTAATGCCACGCAGCTGACGAATGTCAGCTGCTGAAGGCGATCCTCTCCTTCAAGATGGGGCATCCTACGTAGAACTTGTGGCAGCCACGGCATTCCATAGACCCGGTACTTCTCTAAATACCTACCGAAACAGAGCCGCTGGCGCTCAATTTCTGTAGCTATTTCGGCCGTGAGGCTGGCCATCCTTGCCTCCTCCGGTGGATCTGTTCCATCTGGGTGAACAACTTGGAAGCAGTTGGGCACCAACCTGACGCAGTATCTAGTGGTGGCATCCTTGAGACGCATCAAGGGAAAGAACTTGATATTAAGCTCCGCCAAACCCACCAGCAGGCATGCGGCCACGTCCTTACCAGCACCCTGAACGATGTCTTTCCCTCTGGAGAAGACGTGAGGGAAAGTGAAGCGCTGGACCGTTGCAAGTTGCTGCGCCAGGGTCTGTGCAGTGATGCTACCCGTCAACTTGCATCCCAGTGGCAGCGTCTTTCCCTGGAGAACATAGAGGGGGAGTGAAGAGGTGTCGTAAAGGTCTCCAATGATGACCCTCAGCATGGACGCTCCCAGTACCGAGGGTGCTGCTTCCAGGGTGTCAGTCAATGGAAACAGGCGCCGCACTCGGAACTGGAGCTGGGTGTTTGGTGTCCAGGTCTTGAGGGGAGGAGGGTTGTCCCCCTCCGCCGCGCTGTTAAAGTCGGCAAGGCCCAGGAATCCCCTTCTGTGGCTCAGGCTCCGTTCCCTCACCGTGCAGGTCCCCAGCGAGGCACTATAATGGGTATCAGAAGGGCTGAGTGGGTGACCATAGGCCAACTCCTCATAACCCAACTCAAGCTGGAAAGCCTGCCAGCTTGGCTTGAAGCCCCCTCTCCCACTGTGCTCAGTCAGGATTTGGGATAGTCCTTCTGCAAAGTAGTCGACTGTCTTCTTGACAACTCTCACCATGCCATCACCGACAAACGGCACCAGCAGAGGATGACTCTCGACGAGAGTTGCAAAGTTGCCAGTGTTGACAAATGTTGCAGCGGACAAGTGCCCTGGGATGGCTCCTGATCGTTCCCGATCCATCCATTTCCCGACGTACTCCAGTCGGGCGCCAAGCTGCGTCCCCATCTTGGTGGCCATGTCCTGGATGTAACTCAGGTACTTGAAGGCCTCGGTCGCCATGGACCCTTTGGTGGAAGGGTGCTGGAGGTCGCACAGGGTAACCATGCCACTGATCGGGTGGAAATACCTGCTGGGGAAACGGACGTGGGGTGACGGGGTGTAAAATTGAACGAATTTTACCTCAAGAAGCCCAGAGAAAATGCCAAAGATCCTTCTGTCAAGGGACACCGGCTTCCCCTTCAAAAGCGTCTGGGAATTCACAATGTCATGCATCCCCAAGCAGGTCCACATTTTACATGAATCCCTGGAAAGCAACGTCTGCAGTCCGTACCGGGACCACAGAAGTTGAACGGAGGGGTCTTTTGCCTCAACAGTTAGGGCAATGTGTAGGGACATTGCGCTGATCCGTTTTGTATCCACCCACGGCCTCAGATGGATGGTCCCATCCAACTTCTGGCCAAACCGGGTAATGGATGGAACCAAAACAATCGACACATGTGAGGCATTGACCCGGTCCACTGCCTTCTGGAGCACTTCGAATAAGAAGACCTGGTCCTGCTCCAAGACTTCAAACTTTGATGTCAATTTAAGGTTCTGCTTTGAGAAGGTGGGCCTCTTGAGCTCTTGCGGCGGGAGGAGCTGGAGCTGCTCCTGGAAGGCGAGAACAACATCCTGCAATGCAGTGATTGCAATCTGTCTGTAGCTCTTTTTGTCCAGGAGCATCTCATTCGGCTTTTTTGGGTCTTTCGGTAGAGCCGTCAGGTTCAAAAAATAGCCGCCGTCCACCAGCGCAATCACCACTCCCTGCATGTTCTGCATTGCCGTAAGGGCTTTTGGAGGCAGGTTCTGCAGGTCTACATGCTTCTTCAAGTAGACGAAGAAATCAGACATCTTGGTGGGCGTTGGAGGGAAGAATAAGAAATGCACTCCCCTGGTCAGTGCTGAAAGCTCAGAGAGCTCCATGACGATCCCGTCAATGTCATGGGAGAAAATGAGGTTCTCCCAGGGGTTCTCGATGACCGATGGGTGCAGATGCACTCTCACCGAAGTTGAATGGAGGAACTCCTCCAGCGTCTCATACTCACCAAAGGGCCGGGTAATGTTGTCGGTGTTCTCATGTCCAACAGCAAGGAAGTCTTCAGTCTCCTGAAAGTTTGCCTTTAAAATGCAGGTTTAGAACATTTTCAAGGAAAGAAACAATAAGCATTAGCATTAGCATTTCATTATAACCCACCAAATCAAGTTAGGTTCAGGCTATATTCAAGAAAAAAAAATTAGCATTACCATTAGCATTAGCATTAAGATTAACATTAGCATTAGCATTAGCATTTGGGTAAGCATTAGCATTAAGATTAGCATTAGCACTAGCATTAGCATTAGCACTAGCATTAGCATTAGCATGTCATTATAACCCACCAACTCAAGTTAGGTTCAGGACATATTCAAGAAAAACATTGGCATTAGCATTAGAATTGTCACTAGCATTAGCATGTCATTATTGTGTAAAAAGCAATGTATAACTTACCATTTTGAAGACACAAGGCTCACAGAGAGCCCCTTGACTGGTTTCCTCCTTTTATACTCACCGTTTTAGGAGAGAAAAAAGGCATTTGTTATTACAATATAACAAACCCACAACAAATATGATGCTTTTTAAAAAACCTATTTTAGACCATTAATTAAAAATAAGAAAAATGTATTTTCAACACATTTGTATTAGATAGACTCTTCTTTAATTTATAGTGTGAAAAAAAATTTTTTTTTTAAACATTATTTAGTGTTATGGTTAGGATTATGGTTGGGGTTAGTATAAGGGGCTGAGTGCCATTTTGGAAATCAATATTCATCACCCTTAACAGTGATTCATAGCTTCGAAACTTTGGCTACCCCCCCATTTTCGGGCACCCTGAATCTATCAATACTAATTAATAAGGGGTGGTAACTTCCGGTCCGGAGTTATTAGCCAATCACGTTAAAACGCCTATAACTCCAGAATGGAAGATCGTAGAGACATGGAGCTTAGTCAGGCGTGTTCAAAAGGGTCGAATTATGTCAGACAGAAGTCACTTCCGAGTCTCTAAGACCTTTCTTTCGGGAGTTATAGCAATTCAATATGCTTGTCACTGATTGGCCCATAACTCCGGAAGTGAATAAGTGAATGTCAAAAATCATGTCTCAAAAATGGGTACCAATCGACTCCAAATGGCCTGAAACGTGCTCCTAACAACTTTCCCCATGGTCATTTTTGGCTGTGGGACTAAGAAAAAATGAAAATCGCCTCCCATTCATGAAATGCTCAATTTCCGAAGGTCACTAAACATGGGCAAGTGAGGTGTCTACAGACTCGGGGGGACCTGCTGAGCACGGGGAACCAATAGCTCGATACGACCTTCCCAGCCTGACCTGCACTTGGCCTGAAAATTAATGGGAGTCTACGGCAGCCGTAGGAAGGGAGGGGCCTAGGACCACCAAACTTGGGGGACACCTGGGGGGCCCCCTGGGCACTATACACACCAAGTTTGGTCCAATGAGCACTTGTACTTTTCGAGTTATTTCGAGTGAGCAAATTTTTCACATAATGGGAGTCAATGACAGCTACGTCATAGGAATAAGCCACACCCACCAAACTCGGTGGGCATGTAGGTCGCCTCCCACAGTCTCTCTGTGCCAAGTTTGGTCTCCCTACCACTTATACTTTTTGAGTTATTTCGAGTGAGCAAATCCATTTTCTGGTTTTCATCCTATATCCCTAACCCCTAACCCCCTAACCCTAACCCTACCCTAACCCTAACCCTAACCCCACTCAGCTCTTATCCTAACCCTAACCCTAACCCACCCTAACCCCCTAACCCTAACCCTAACCCTCGCGAAAATAGCACTCCATTCATTTCAATGCGGAAACAGTTTTTGATGATTATCTCCGTAACGAAAGGTCGTAGAGACTTGGAAGTGACTTCTGTCAGACATAATCTGACCCTTGTGAACACGCCTGACTTGTCCCCGTGTCTCTACGACCCTCCGTTCCGGAGATATTACCAATTTTTTTTCTGGCGTTGCCCCGCCCCCGAACGTCGTATGGCGATGTTAAACATTTTTTTTCACACTATAAGTTAAAGAATAGTTTATTTAATACAAATGTGTTAAAAAAGAAAATTTCATCCAATTTATTAATGGTCTAAAATAGGGTGTCTAAAAGTCATTACATGCGTCTCTTTGTAATGATAAGTGCATTTTGTCGTCTAAAAAGGCAGAGTATAAAAGGAGGCGCCCAGTCAAGGGACTGTCAGTGTGCTTTCGTCTCTGTACTTAAACATCATTCTGAAATAGTTATTTCATCAGCAGATCCCTAACCCTTGACTTCCTCGAGCCTTCTTTGGTAGACAGCGTTACTGTCCACTGTGACTGCAACATTAAGGCACAGGACAGCAGAACACACCTCCTGTGGGGGAGGAGCGGCCTGCAGGAACTCGTGGGCCACAACAGCAGCCTCTTCAGCGTGCTGGTCATGCATGAGGCTGTTAATGCTCAGACGCCCCTTGACGGCAGGAACCTGGGCCTGACCAGGGAATTATTTGATCTCTGCAAGGCTCCAGTGACCTTCCTGCAATTGTACAGCACTTCCCCCCACGTCCGCTATACTCAGAAGTACTTCCACCCGGTGAGCGGCGTTGTCACCCTCCTTGGCATCCAGTACCCAAAGACCATGCAGGCCATGAGCAACGAGGCCTGGGAATACATCTGCCGGGTGGATGACTTAAGGAAGAAGATGGTGGGCCAGCTGGGTGCCCGGCTGGAATATGTGGCCAGGCTGGAGAGACCGGACACAATGGCATTTTCAGCGAAGGCACTGATAAATGAGGAGGCCCTGCTGGAGCTTGTCGCCAGGAGGCCCGTGCTGCTTCCCTTCCAGGGCACGGCTCTCATCCACTATGCTCAGAGGACCCTGCAACATATTTACACTGTCCTCAAAGACATCTGTGAACGCCATGAGCATAAAGTAGGGTTTGAGCCGGCCTGGAAGGCTTACCAAATGGAGCTGGCATTTGAGGAGATGGTCTCTGGGCACCCGGGATCCCACCAGAACCGTCACTACAGCGCCTCCCTGGGCACCTGCAGCTGCAGTGAGAGGAGCTTGACTCATGTCAGGGGGGTGTTGGGCCTGGCACCCTGCAACGCGGCGGCAGAGGGCGACAGCCCGCCACCTCTACGGGTGTGGACGGGCAACACCCAGCTCCACTGGCGGGTGCGCCGGCTGTTTCCGCTGGCGGAGGCAGTCGGAGCGGAGCCCTCGGTCCTGGGAGTGGTGATGGTCAGGGTGATCCTGGGGGACCTGTTTGACACCAGCTCCCTCCCCATGTACATCCTGACAGGGGAGAAGTTACCAGAGGGCACACGCCTCGTTGGGGCTGTTACTCAGGAGGTGCTTGTCAAACAGCTGCTGGACAGCTACAATTTCAGCTTCCCACACACCTTCAACAGGGGGAAGCAGCTCGCGCTGGACGCGGGACAGGATGTGGCTGCCTGCCTCCTGTTGGGGTTAAGGGAGCTGAAGTTGACTTACTTCCCACTCCTCAGGATGAAGGACAAGACCACTCGGTACTGCGTGAGGAGAGTGGTGAACCACTACGTGGCAGTGCATCCACAATCCACCAGTCCCCCCCAAGACGCCGTCATCGCGACGCTTTGCTCTGAAATCTGTACAGAGATGGAGCGCTTGCGGCTGACCTACGGCAGGAACCTCGAGCCCTACCGAGAACACGGGATGCCATGGCTGGGGACAATCCTGAAGAGGCTGCCCCCCCTGCAAGGCACGGCAAAACTAACGCAGCTTGTTTTCCTGTCGGCCATCGGCCTCAGGATGAACAACATCTTTGTGGACTTCAACATCTGGAAGGACCTGGCTCAGAGCGCGCCTCTGAGCCAGGCTGAGTTGCAGCGCAAGATAATTCTCTCCCGGGACCTGCTGGAAGGGGTGACTGCACTGAGGGTGTACAAGCTGTACAAAGACGTGCCCTACAGGCTGTGGAAGCCTCGTGCAGCCCCGGGCCCGGCCCTCAAGAGCTTGCCACCAAAAGACACAGAAGACGTCCACTCGGATGATGTCCCGCAGGTGCAGGAGGAGGAGGAGGTGCCTGGTTTGAAATCAAAAAGCCAGATCCTGCCAGGAAGCGTGAGGCTGCGCTGGCAGGACTGGGAAATGGAGCTGGCCTCAAAAAACCCTGGTATGACCCATAGGGAGGCCTACCAAGCCTACGTCAGGGCTTGCCAGGAGACGGGCAGATTGATCAGGACTCTGGAGGCGTTTTCCAAGAAGAGGAGGCAGTTGCTGAGAGTTTCCTTGTAAATTGTTGCCCTTGTTCTACAAAAAAACAAAAAAATCCTGTTCCCAGGAGCCAAAAAAAAAAAAAAAAAAAAATCCTACGTTATAGGACCAAAAAAAAGGGTTAGGGTCCTCTAAGAAGAGGCATCCTCGGAAGGGTTAGGGTTAAGTCCATAGGTTAGGTCCAATTAGGTCCATTTTTTTTCTTTTTCACACCCAC
Source organism: Odontesthes bonariensis (assembly GCF_027942865.1). Classification (NCBI taxonomy): domain Eukaryota; kingdom Metazoa; phylum Chordata; class Actinopteri; order Atheriniformes; family Atherinopsidae; genus Odontesthes; species Odontesthes bonariensis. The sequence goes on from NC_134516.1 coordinate 1,596,379, forward strand.
ACACACACACACACTAACAAACCCACTTACATACATAAAACACACACAATGCATCCACAACATTTATACACATTTATTGGTACATTCTCAAACACACATACATAAAGGCACACACTGCATGCATGACACTTACACACGTTTCTTTCCACATATTCCCTCACATGGACTCTGCCTTGTCGTGGCGTGGGGGCTTAAGTGCCATTGTGGTCCTGTGGACACTGGGGATGGGGTCTGGCCAGCTGGTCTACTACTGCCGTACCAAACAGCAGTAGACCAGCTGGCTAGACCCAATCCCCAGAGTCCACAGGACCACTAGGGCACGACTAAAGAGTCCAAATAGTTGCACAATCACATGTGTGGGTTTCCCACACTCACAGTCTCCCAAATACTATGGGAGCCACATCCTGCGATATCTCACCAACGCCTTGGTGGTCCTGTGGAAACTGGGTTTGGGGTCTGGCCAGCTGGTCTACTACTGCCGTACCAAACAGCAGTAGACCAGCTGGCCAGACCCAATCCCCAGAGTCCACAGGACCACTAGGGCACGACCAAAGAGTCCAAATAGTTGCACAATCACATGTGTGGGTTTCCCACACTCACAGTCTCCCAAATACTATGGGAGCCACATCCTGCGATATCTCACCAACGCCTTGGTGGTCCTGTGGAAACTGGGGTTGGGGTCTGGCCAGCTGGTCTACTACTGCCGTACCAAACAGCAGTAGACCAGCTGGCTAGACCCAATCCCCAGAGTCCACAGGACCACTAGGGCACGACTAAAGAGTCCAAATTGTTGCACAATCACATGTGTGGGTTTCACACACTCACAGTCTCCCAAATACTATGGGAGCCACATCCTGCGATATCTCACCAACGCCTTGGTGGTCCTGTGGACACTGGGGATGGGGTCTGGCCAGCTGGTCTACTACTGCCGTACCAAACAGCAGTAGACCAGCTGGCTAGACCCAATCCCCAGAGTCCACAGGACCACTAGGGCACGACTAAAGAGTCCAAATAGTTGCACAATCACATGTGTGGGTTTCACACACTCACAGTCTCCCAAATACTATGGGAGCCACATCCTGCGATATCTCACCAACGCCTTGGTGGTCCTGTGGACACTGGGGATGGGGTCTGGCCAGCTGGTCTACTACTGCCGTACCAAACAGCAGTAGACCAGCTGGCCAGACCCAATCCCCAGAGTCCACAGGACCACTAGGGCACGACCAAAGAGTCCAAATAGTTGCACAATCACATGTGTGGGTTTCCCACACACACAGTCTCCCAAATAGTATGGGAGCCACATCCTGCGATATCTCACCAACGCCTTGGTGGTCCTGTGGACACTGGGGATGGGGTCTGGCCAGCTGGTCTACTACTGCCGTACCAAACAGCAGTAGACCAGCTGGTTAGACCCAGAACCCAGAGTCCACAGGACCACTAGGGCACCACCAAAGAGTCCAAATAGTTGCACAATCATATGTGTGGGTTTCCCACACACAGTCTCCGAAATACAGGCTTGTCGGCCTTTCTTTCCGACGCCATGCCCACTTACTGTATGAAAGTGCCGTCGGACCTTATATGGTTGGACACATGAGGCCCTCAGCTATCCATAGACGTTGGTTTGATGCCTCTGGCACATTCCTACCAAAAGATATGAACTTCACATCTTTCCACAAAACCTAACCCAAAAAATAATTCCACCAAGTGCATTCCCATGCATGTCAGAGTCCTGTGTGTGTGTATGTGAGTGCGAGTGAGGCATCTTTTCAAGTGAGGATCTTGGTGGAGAACTTGGGCAGCCTACACAGGTGGAGCTCATCACCTCATCAGGGTGCTGGGAATAAAGGAGCGGCAGAGCCTTCACTCAGTGCTGGGTGATTAACCTTCACAGGTAGTCTCTCTGACCCTCTGTTGTAGCTTTCCTGTTAAAAGTTAATGACTATAATCACTGTTTAGGGTACTGAATCACAACTTTTTGGACAAAAGAACTTAGAAACTTTCCACCAAATGAGGTCCCATGTATTTCCTATGGGAAATACATTTTGTCAAAAGCATTTTTTTTTCAAAAAAAATCATGTCTCTAAAATGGGTACCACTCAACTCCAAATGACCTGAAACGTGCTCCAAACAACATTCCCCAGGGTCCCTTTTGGCTGTGGGACTTAGTAAAAAATCGCCTCTCATTCATTTCAATGCTGAAATGCTCAATTTCCGAAGGTCACTGAACATGGGCAAGTGAGGTGTCTACAGACTCGGGGGGGCCTGCTGAGCACGGGGAACCAACTCCCAGCTCGATACGACTTTCCCAGCCTGACCTGCACTTGGGCCAAAAATGAATGGGAGTCTAGGGCAGCCCTAGGAAGGGAGGGGCCTAGGACCACCAAACTTGGGGGACACCTGGGGGGCCCCCTGGGCACTATACACACCAAGTTTGGTCCAATGAGCACTTGTACTTTTTGAGTTATTTCGAGTGAGCAAATTTTTCACATAATGGGAGTCAATGACAGCTACATCATAGGAATAAGCCACACCCACCAAACTCGGTGGGCATGTAGGTACCCTCCCACAGTCTCTCTGTGCCAAGTTTGGTCTCCCTACCACTTATACTTTTTGAGTTATTTCGAGTGAGCAAATCCATTTTCTGGTTTTCATCCTATATCCCTAACCCCTAACCCTAACCCCTGTCAGCACAAATCAGCAGGGCAACACAGGGATTTGAACCCCGTCCCACAAGTGGGAGTACCAATACCATTGCCTTTTGCCTTTTTTAATGCTATATGACAAGGTAAAGCAAAACTTGCATTAAGAACAGCATGCTAATTTGTGTATGTTAACTGATGTTAACAGCCATTTATCTTCAATTTCAAATATACTTCGGTGGAAGTTAAATAAATGCCGTCTTAATGCAAGAAAACGAAACCTCTAAAAATAAACTATTTACAAAATGTTGTACAAGAAAATAAATAAAAAATCACAAAGACACTTACCTCAAATAATAATACTTACCAAACATAATTTCAGTGTAAAACATAACAACTAAGTCATCACCCTACTTACCACATACCCGAAAAGGAAGAAAAACCCAAGATTTGGGGTATTTTTTTTGGTTCCAAGATGGTTTTGTTTTTTTGTTTTTTGGTTCCTGGGAACAGAATTTTTTTTTTAACTATTTACAAAATGTTGTACAAGAAAACACATAAAAAAACCAAAGACACTTACCTTAAATAATAATACTTACCAAACATAATTTCAGTGTAAAACAAAAAAACTAAGTCATCACCCTACTTACCATATACCCGAAAAAGAAGAAAAACGCAAGAGTTGGTGTAATTTTTTTGGTTCCAAGATGGTTTTGTTTTTCTGTTTTTTTTTTTGGTTCCTGGGAACAGGATTTTTTTAAAAGTATTAACAAAATCTTGTACACATAACTATTTACCTTGGAATTACATCCTTACCTCACTCGTTTAGATACTCTCTTCGTTTCTTTCTGAAGGCAAAGAATGTCCGGATCCTCATCTGGTTCTCCTCACACCACTTGAGATACGCATTGTATGCATCTCGGTGACCAATGGATTTGTCCACATTGAGGTAATCCAGTTCCATGGCTGACCACTTCAGCCTAACGTTGCCAGGGAGAACTCGTGTGGAAGACCACCCCGACTCCTCCACCTCCTCTGACTCCACCTCCGGCACCTCTGGCACCTGTTCTTTCTCATGGGGTGGGGGCTTTTTTCCTATGTCCATAGGAACTGGATTTCTAGGCATGTTTGGACGTACCTGGATGGAATGATGGATTTTCGAGAGCCGAAATGCTGTGACCTTCTCCAACAGGTCTCTACCGAGGATGAGTTTTTGCTGGAGACATGCCTGGCTCAAGGGCATCGTCTCAGAGAGAGTCCGCAAAACATCGTAATCGATGTAATCCCCGTTCATACGTAATGCCACGCAGCTGACGAATGTCAGCTGCTGAAGGCGATCCTCTCCTTCAAGATGGGGCATCCTACGTAGAACTTGTGGCAGCCACGGCATTCCATAGACCCGGTACTTCTCTAAATACCTACCGAAACAGAGCCGCTGGCGCTCAATTTCTGTAGCTATTTCGGCCGTGAGGCTGGCCATCCTTGCCTCCTCCGGTGGATCTGTTCCATCTGGGTGAACAACTTGGAAGCAGTTGGGCACCAACCTGACGCAGTATCTAGTGGTGGCATCCTTGAGACGCATCAAGGGAAAGAACTTGATATTAAGCTCCGCCAAACCCACCAGCAGGCATGCGGCCACGTCCTTACCAGCACCCTGAACGATGTCTTTCCCTCTGGAGAAGACGTGAGGGAAAGTGAAGCGCTGGACCGTTGCAAGTTGCTGCGCCAGGGTCTGTGCAGTGATGCTACCCGTCAACTTGCATCCCAGTGGCAGCGTCTTTCCCTGGAGAACATAGAGGGGGAGTGAAGAGGTGTCGTAAAGGTCTCCAATGATGACCCTCAGCATGGACGCTCCCAGTACCGAGGGTGCTGCTTCCAGGGTGTCAGTCAATGGAAACAGGCGCCGCACTCGGAACTGGAGCTGGGTGTTTGGTGTCCAGGTCTTGAGGGGAGGAGGGTTGTCCCCCTCCGCCGCGCTGTTAAAGTCGGCAAGGCCCAGGAATCCCCTTCTGTGGCTCAGGCTCCGTTCCCTCACCGTGCAGGTCCCCAGCGAGGCACTATAATGGGTATCAGAAGGGCTGAGTGGGTGACCATAGGCCAACTCCTCATAACCCAACTCAAGCTGGAAAGCCTGCCAGCTTGGCTTGAAGCCCCCTCTCCCACTGTGCTCAGTCAGGATTTGGGATAGTCCTTCTGCAAAGTAGTCGACTGTCTTCTTGACAACTCTCACCATGCCATCACCGACAAACGGCACCAGCAGAGGATGACTCTCGACGAGAGTTGCAAAGTTGCCAGTGTTGACAAATGTTGCAGCGGACAAGTGCCCTGGGATGGCTCCTGATCGTTCCCGATCCATCCATTTCCCGACGTACTCCAGTCGGGCGCCAAGCTGCGTCCCCATCTTGGTGGCCATGTCCTGGATGTAACTCAGGTACTTGAAGGCCTCGGTCGCCATGGACCCTTTGGTGGAAGGGTGCTGGAGGTCGCACAGGGTAACCATGCCACTGATCGGGTGGAAATACCTGCTGGGGAAACGGACGTGGGGTGACGGGGTGTAAAATTGAACGAATTTTACCTCAAGAAGCCCAGAGAAAATGCCAAAGATCCTTCTGTCAAGGGACACCGGCTTCCCCTTCAAAAGCGTCTGGGAATTCACAATGTCATGCATCCCCTAGCAGGTCCACATTTTACATGAATCCCTGGAAAGCAACGTCTGCAGTCCGTACCGGGACCACAGAAGTTGAACGGAGGGGTCTTTTGCCTCAACAGTTAGGGCAATGTGTAGGGACATTGCGCTGATCCATTTTGTATCCACCCACGGCCTCAGATGGATGGTCCCATCCAACTTCTGGCCAAACCGGGTAATGGATGGAACCAAAACAATCGACACATGTGAGGCATTGACCCGGTCCACTGCCTTCTGGAGCACTTCGAATAAGAAGACCTGGTCCTGCTCCAAGACTTCAAACTTTGATGTCAATTTAAGGTTCTGCTTTGAGAAGGTGGGCCTCTTGAGCTCTTGCGGCGGGAGGAGCTGGAGCTGCTCCTGGAAGGCGAGAACAACATCCTGCAATGCAGTGATTGCAATCTGTCTGTAGCTCTTTTTGTCCAGGAGCATCTCATTCGGCTTTTTTGGGTCTTTCGGTAGAGCCGTCAGGTTCAAAAAATAGCCGCCGTCCACCAGCGCAATCACCACTCCCTGCATGTTCTGCATTGCCGTAAGGGCTTTTGGAGGCAGGTTCTGCAGGTCTACATGCTTCTTCAAGTAGACGAAGAAATCAGACATCTTGGTGGGCGTTGGAGGGAAGAATAAGAAATGCACTCCCCTGGTCAGTGCTGAAAGCTCAGAGAGCTCCATGACGATCCCGTCAATGTCATGGGAGAAAATGAGGTTCTCCCAGGGGTTCTCGATGACCGATGGGTGCAGATGCACTCTCACCGAAGTTGAATGGAGGAACTCCTCCAGCGTCTCATACTCACCAAAGGGCCGGGTAATGTTGTCGGTGTTCTCATGTCCAACAGCAAGGAAGTCTTCAGTCTCCTGAAAGTTTGCCTTTAAAATGCAGGTTTAGAACATTTTCAAGGAAAGAAACAATAAGCATTAGCATTAGCATTTCATTATAACCCACCAAATCAAGTTAGGTTCAGGCTATATTCAAGAAAAAAAAATTAGCATTACCATTAGCATTAGCATTAAGATTAACATTAGCATTAGCATTAGCATTTGGGTAAGCATTAGCATTAAGATTAGCATTAGCACTAGCATTAGCATTAGCACTAGCATTAGCATTAGCATGTCATTATAACCCACCAACTCAAGTTAGGTTCAGGACATATTCAAGAAAAACATTGGCATTAGCATTAGAATTGTCACTAGCATTAGCATGTCATTATTGTGTAAAAAGCAATGTATAACTTACCATTTTGAAGACACAAGGCTCACAGAGAGCCCCTTGACTGGTTTCCTCCTTTTATACTCACCGTTTTAGGAGAGAAAAAAGGCATTTGTTATTACAATATAACAAACCCACAACAAATATGATGCTTTTTAAAAAACCTATTTTAGACCATTAATTAAAAATAAGAAAAATGTATTTTCAACACATTTGTATTAGATAGACTCTTCTTTAATTTATAGTGTGAAAAAAAAATTTTTTTTTAAACATTATTTAGTGTTATGGTTAGGATTATGGTTGGGGTTAGTATAAGGGGCTGAGTGCCATTTTGGAAATCAATATTCATCACCCTTAACAGTGATTCATAGCTTCGAAACTTTGGCTACCCCCCCATTTTCGGGCACCCTGAATCTATCAATACTAATTAATAAGGGGTGGTAACTTCCGGTCCGGAGTTATTAGCCAATCACGTTAAAACGCCTATAACTCCAGAATGGAAGATCGTAGAGACATGGAGCTTAGTCAGGCGTGTTCAAAAGGGTCGAATTATGTCAGACAGAAGTCACTTCCGAGTCTCTAAGACCTTTCTTTCGGGAGTTATAGCAATTCAATATGCTTGTCACTGATTGGCCCATAACTCCGGAAGTGAATAAGTGAATGTCAAAAATCATGTCTCAAAAATGGGTACCAATCGACTCCAAATGGCCTGAAACGTGCTCCTAACAACTTTCCCCATGGTCATTTTTGGCTGTGGGACTAAGAAAAAATGAAAATCGCCTCCCATTCATGAAATGCTCAATTTCCGAAGGTCACTAAACATGGGCAAGTGAGGTGTCTACAGACTCGGGGGGACCTGCTGAGCACGGGGAACCAATAGCTCGATACGACCTTCCCAGCACTTGGCCTGAAAATTAATGGGAGTCTACGGCAGCCGTAGGAAGGGAGGGGCCTAGGACCACCAAACTTGGGGGACACCTGGGGGGCCCCCTGGGCACTATACACACCAAGTTTGGTCCAATGAGCACTTGTACTTTTCGAGTTATTTCGAGTGAGCAAATTTTTCACATAATGGGAGTCAATGACAGCTACGTCATAGGAATAAGCCACACCCACCAAACTCGGTGGGCATGTAGGTCGCCTCCCACAGTCTCTCTGTGCCAAGTTTGGTCTCCCTACCACTTATACTTTTTGAGTTATTTCGAGTGAGCAAATCCATTTTCTGGTTTTCATCCTATATCCCTAACCCCCTAACCCTAACCCTACCCTAACCCTAACCCTAACCCCACTCAGCTCTTATCCTAACCCTAACCCTAACCCACCCTAACCCCCTAACCCTAACCCTAACCCTCGCGAAAATAGCACTCCATTCATTTCAATGCGGAAACAGTTTTTGATGATTATCTCCGTAACGAAAGGTCGTAGAGACTTGGAAGTGACTTCTGTCAGACATAATCTGACCCTTGTGAACACGCCTGACTTGTCCCCGTGTCTCTACGACCCTCCGTTCCGGAGATATTACCAATTTTTTTTCTGGCGTTGCCCCGCCCCCGAACGTCGTATGGCGATGTTAAACATTTTTTTTCACACTATAAGTTAAAGAATAGTTTATTTAATACAAATGTGTTAAAAAAGAAAATTTCATCCAATTTATTAATGGTCTAAAATAGGGTGTCTAAAAGTCATTACATGCGTCTCTTTGTAATGATAAGTGCATTTTGTCGTCTAAAAAGGCAGAGTATAAAAGGAGGCGCCCAGTCAAGGGACTGTCAGTGTGCTTTCGTCTCTGTACTTAAACATCATTCTGAAATAGTTATTTCATCAGCAGATCCCTAACCCTTGACTTCCTCAAGCCTTCTTTGGTAGACAGCGTTACTGTCCACTGTGACTGCAACATTAAGGCACAGGACAGCAGAACACACCTCCTGTGGGGGAGGAGCGGCCTGCAGGAACTCGTGGGCCACAACAGCAGCCTCTTCAGCGTGCTGGTCATGCATGAGGCTGTTAATGCTCAGACGCCCCTTGACGGCAGGAACCTGGGCCTGACCAGGGAATTATTTGATCTCTGCAAGGCTCCAGTGACCTTCCTGCAATTGTACAGCACTTCCCCCCACGTCCGCTATACTCAGAAGTACTTCCACCCGGTGAGCGGCGTTGTCACCCTCCTTGGCATCCAGTACCCAAAGACCATGCAGGCCATGAGCAACGAGGCCTGGGAATACATCTGCCGGGTGGATGACTTAAGGAAGAAGATGGTGGGCCAGCTGGGTGCCCGGCTGGAATATGTGGCCAGGCTGGAGAGACCGGACACAATGGCATTTTCAGCGAAGGCACTGATAAATGAGGAGGCCCTGCTGGAGCTTGTCGCCAGGAGGCCCGTGCTGCTTCCCTTCCAGGGCACGGCTCTCATCCACTATGCTCAGAGGACCCTGCAACATATTTACACTGTCCTCAAAGACATCTGTGAACGCCATGAGCATAAAGTAGGGTTTGAGCCGGCCTGGAAGGCTTACCAAATGGAGCTGGCATTTGAGGAGATGGTCTCTGGGCACCCGGGATCCCACCAGAACCGTCACTACAGCGCCTCCCTGGGCACCTGCAGCTGCAGTGAGAGGAGCTTGACTCATGTCAGGGGGGTGTTGGGCCTGGCACCCTGCAACGCGGCGGCAGAGGGCGACAGCCCGCCACCTCTACGGGTGTGGACGGGCAACACCCAGCTCCACTGGCGGGTGCGCCGGCTGTTTCCGCTGGCGGAGGCAGTCGGAGCGGAGCCCTCGGTCCTGGGAGTGGTGATGGTCAGGGTGATCCTGGGGGACCTGTTTGACACCAGCTCCCTCCCCATGTACATCCTGACAGGGGAGAAGTTACCAGAGGGCACACGCCTCGTTGGGGCTGTTACTCAGGAGGTGCTTGTCAAACAGCTGCTGGACAGCTACAATTTCAGCTTCCCACACACCTTCAACAGGGGGAAGCAGCTCGCGCTGGACGCGGGACAGGATGTGGCTGCCTGCCTCCTGTTGGGGTTAAGGGAGCTGAAGTTGACTTACTTCCCACTCCTCAGGATGAAGGACAAGACCACTCGGTACTGCGTGAGGAGAGTGGTGAACCACTACGTGGCAGTGCATCCACAATCCACCAGTCCCCCCCAAGACGCCGTCATCGCGACGCTTTGCTCTGAAATCTGTACAGAGATGGAGCGCTTGCGGCTGACCTACGGCAGGAACCTCGAGCCCTACCGAGAACACGGGATGCCATGGCTGGGGACAATCCTGAAGAGGCTGCCCCCCCTGCAAGGCACGGCAAAACTAACGCAGCTTGTTTTCCTGTCGGCCATCGGCCTCAGGATGAACAACATCTTTGTGGACTTCAACATCTGGAAGGACCTGGCTCAGAGCGCGCCTCTGAGCCAGGCTGAGTTGCAGCGCAAGATAATTCTCTCCCGGGACCTGCTGGAAGGGGTGACTGCACTGAGGGTGTACAAGCTGTACAAAGACGTGCCCTACAGGCTGTGGAAGCCTCGTGCAGCCCCGGGCCCGGCCCTCAAGAGCTTGCCACCAAAAGACACAGAAGACGTCCACTCGGATGATGTCCCGCAGGTGCAGGAGGAGGAGGAGGTGCCTGGTTTGAAATCAAAAAGCCAGATCCTGCCAGGAAGCGTGAGGCTGCGCTGGCAGGACTGGGAAATGGAGCTGGTCTCAAAAAACCCTGGTATGACCCATAGGGAGGCCTACCAAGCCTACGTCAGGGCTTGCCAGGAGACGGGCAGATTGATCAGGACTCTGGAGGCGTTTTCCAAGAAGAGGAGGCAGTTGCTGAGAGTTCCCTTGTAAATTGTTGCCCTTGTTCTACAAAAAAACAAAAAAATCCTGTTCCCAGGAGCCAAAAAAAAAAAAAAAAAAAAATCCTACGTTATAGGACCAAAAAAAAGGGTTAGGGTCCTCTAAGAAGAGGCATCCTCGGAAGGGTTAGGGTTAAGTCCATAGGTTAGGTCCAATTAGGTCCATTTTTTTTCTTTTTCACACCCACACACACACACACACTAACAAACCCACTTACATACATAAAACACACACAATGCATCCACAACATTTATACACATTTATTGGTACATTCTCAAACACACATACATAAAGGCACACACTGCATGCATGACACTTACACACGTTTCTTTCCACATATTCCCTCACATGGACTCTGCCTTGTCGTGGCGTGGGGGCTTAAGTGCCATTGTGGTCCTGTGGACACTGGGGATGGGGTCTGGCCAGCTGGTCTACTACTGCCGTACAAAACAGTAGTAGACCAGCTGGCTAGACCCAATCACCAGAGTCCACAGGACCACTAGGGCACGACTAAAGAGTCCAAATTGTTGCACAATCACATGTGTGGGTTTCACACACTCACAGTCTCCCAAATACTATGGGAGCCACATCCTGCGATATCTCACCAACGCCTTGGTGGTCCTGTGGAAACTGGGGTTGGGGTCTGGCCAGCTGGTCTACTACTGCCGTACCAAACAGCAGTAGACCAGCTGGCTAGACCCAATCCCCAGAGTCCACAGGACCACTAGGGCACGACCAAAGAGTCCAAATAGTTGCACAATCACATGTGTGGGTTTCCCACACTCACAGTCTCCCAAATACTATGGGAGCCACATCCTGCGATATCTCACCAACGCCTTGGTGGTCCTGTGGAAACTGGGTTTGGGGTCTGGCCAGCTGGTCTACTACTGCCGTACCAAACAGCAGTAGACCAGCTGGCCAGACCCAATCCCCAGAGTCCACAGGACCACTAGGGCACGACCAAAGAGTCCAAATAGTTGCACAATCACATGTGTGGGTTTCCCACACTCACAGTCTCCCAAATACTATGGGAGCCACATCCTGCGATATCTCACCAACGCCTTGGTGGTCCTGTGGAAACTGGGGTTGGGGTCTGGCCAGCTGGTCTACTACTGCCGTACCAAACAGCAGTAGACCAGCTGGCTAGACCCAATCCCCAGAGTCCACAGGACCACTAGGGCACGACTAAAGAGTCCAAATTGTTGCACAATCACATGTGTGGGTTTCACACACTCACAGTCTCCCAAATACTATGGGAGCCACATCCTGCGATATCTCACCAACGCCTTGGTGGTCCTGTGGACACTGGGGATGGGGTCTGGCCAGCTGGTCTACTACTGCCGTACCAAACAGCAGTAGACCAGCTGGCTAGACCCAATCCCCAGAGTCCACAGGACCACTAGGGCACGACCAAAGAGTCCAAATAGTTGCACAATCACATGTGTGGGTTTCACACACTCACAGTCTCCCAAATACTATGGGAGCCACATCCTGCGATATCTCACCAACGCCTTGGTGGTCCTGTGGACACTGGGGATGGGGTCTGGCCAGCTGGTCTACTACTGCCGTACCAAACAGCAGTAGACCAGCTGGCCAGACCCAATCCCCAGAGTCCACAGGACCACTAGGGCACGACCAAAGAGTCCAAATAGTTGCACAATCACATGTGTGGGTTTCCCACACACACAGTCTCCCAAATAGTATGGGAGCCACATCCTGCGATATCTCACCAACGCCTTGGTGGTCCTGTGGACACTGGGGATGGGGTCTGGCCAGCTGGTCTACTACTGCCGTACCAAACAGCAGTAGACCAGCTGGTTAGACCCAGAACCCAGAGTCCACAGGACCACTAGGGCACCACCAAAGAGTCCAAATAGTTGCACAATCATATGTGTGGGTTTCCCACACACAGTCTCCGAAATACAGGCTTGTCGGCCTTTCTTTCCGACGCCATGCCCACTTACTGTATGAAAGTGCCGTCGGACCTTATATGGTTGGACACATGAGGCCCTCAGCTATCCATAGACGTTGGTTTGATGCCTCTGGCACATTCCTACCAAAAGATATGAACTTCACATCTTTCCACAAAACCTAACCCAAAAAATAATTCCACCAAGTGCATTCCCATGCATGTCAGAGTCCTGTGTGTGTGTATGTGAGTGCGAGTGAGGCATCTTTTCAAGTGAGGATCTTGGTGGAGAACTTGGGCAGCCTACACAGGTGGAGCTCATCACCTCATCAGGGTGCTGGGAATAAAGGAGCGGCAGAGCCTTCACTCAGTGCTGGGTGATTAACCTTCACAGGTAGTCTCTCTGACCCTCTGTTGTAGCTTTCCTGTTAAAAGTTAATGACTATAATCACTGTTTAGGGTACTGAATCACAACTTTTTGGACAAAAGAACTTAGAAACTTTCCACCAAATGAGGTCCCATGTATTTCCTATGGGAAATACATTTTGTCAAAAGCATTTTTTTTTCAAAAAAAATCATGTCTCTAAAATGGGTACCACTCAACTCCAAATGACCTGAAACGTGCTCCAAACAACATTCCCCAGGGTCCCTTTTGGCTGTGGGACTTAGTAAAAAATCGCCTCTCATTCATTTCAATGCTGAAATGCTCAATTTCCGAAGGTCACTGAACATGGGCAAGTGAGGTGTCTACAGACTCGGGGGGGCCTGCTGAGCACGGGGAACCAACTCCCAGCTCGATACGACTTTCCCAGCCTGACCTGCACTTGGGCCAAAAATGAATGGGAGTCTAGGGCAGCCCTAGGAAGGGAGGGGCCTAGGACCACCAAACTTGGGGGACACCTGGGGGGCCCCCTGGGCACTATACACACCAAGTTTGGTCCAATGAGCACTTGTACTTTTTGAGTTATTTCGAGTGAGCAAATTTTTCACATAATGGGAGTCAATGACAGCTACATCATAGGAATAAGCCACACCCACCAAACTCGGTGGGCATGTAGGTACCCTCCCACAGTCTCTCTGTGCCAAGTTTGGTCTCCCTACCACTTATACTTTTTGAGTTATTTCGAGTGAGCAAATCCATTTTCTGGTTTTCATCCTATATCCCTAACCCCTAACCCTAACCCCTGTCAGCACAAATCAGCAGGGCAACACAGGGATTTGAACCCCGTCCCACAAGTGGGAGTACCAATACCATTGCCTTTTGCCTTTTTTAATGCTATATGACAAGGTAAAGCAAAACTTGCATTAAGAACAGCATGCTAATTTGTGTATGTTAACTGATGTTAACAGCCATTTATCTTCAATTTCAAATATACTTCGGTGGAAGTTAAATAAATGCCGTCTTAATGCAAGAAAACGAAACCTCTAAAAATAAACTATTTACAAAATGTTGTACAAGAAAATAAATAAAAAATCACAAAGACACTTACCTCAAATAATAATACTTACCAAACATAATTTCAGTGTAAAACATAACAACTAAGTCATCACCCTACTTACCACATACCCGAAAAGGAAGAAAAACCCAAGATTTGGGGTATTTTTTTTGGTTCCAAGATGGTTTTGTTTTTTTGTTTTTTGGTTCCTGGGAACAGAATTTTTTTTTTAACTATTTACAAAATGTTGTACAAGAAAACACATAAAAAAACCAAAGACACTTACCTTAAATAATAATACTTACCAAACATAATTTCAGTGTAAAACAAAAAAACTAAGTCATCACCCTACTTACCATATACCCGAAAAAGAAGAAAAACGCAAGAGTTGGTGTAATTTTTTTGGTTCCAAGATGGTTTTGTTTTTCTGTTTTTTTTTTTGGTTCCTGGGAACAGGATTTTTTTTAAAGTATTAACAAAATCTTGTACACATAACTATTTACCTTGGAATTACATCCTTACCTCACTCGTTTAGATACTCTCTTCGTTTCTTTCTGAAGGCAAAGAATGTCCGGATCCTCATCTGGTTCTCCTCACACCACTTGAGATACGCATTGTATGCATCTCGGTGACCAATGGATTTGTCCACATTGAGGTAATCCAGTTCCATGGCTGACCACTTCAGCCTAACGTTGCCAGGGAGAACTCGTGTGGAAGACCACCCCGACTCCTCCACCTCCTCTGACTCCACCTCCGGCACCTCTGGCACCTGTTCTTTCTCATGGGGTGGGGGCTTTTTTCCTATGTCCATAGGAACTGGATTTCTAGGCATGTTTGGACGTACCTGGATGGAATGATGGATTTTCGAGAGCCGAAATGCTGTGACCTTCTCCAACAGGTCTCTACCGAGGATGAGTTTTTGCTGGAGACATGCCTGGCTCAAGGGCATCGTCTCAGAGAGAGTCCGCAAAACATCGTAATCGATGTAATCCCCGTTCATACGTAATGCCACGCAGCTGACGAATGTCAGCTGCTGAAGGCGATCCTCTCCTTCAAGATGGGGCATCCTACGTAGAACTTGTGGCAGCCACGGCATTCCATAGACCCGGTACTTCTCTAAATACCTACCGAAACAGAGCCGCTGGCGCTCAATTTCTGTAGCTATTTCGGCCGTGAGGCTGGCCATCCTTGCCTCCTCCGGTGGATCTGTTCCATCTGGGTGAACAACTTGGAAGCAGTTGGGCACCAACCTGACGCAGTATCTAGTGGTGGCATCCTTGAGACGCATCAAGGGAAAGAACTTGATATTAAGCTCCGCCAAACCCACCAGCAGGCATGCGGCCACGTCCTTACCAGCACCCTGAACGATGTCTTTCCCTCTGGAGAAGACGTGAGGGAAAGTGAAGCGCTGGACCGTTGCAAGTTGCTGCGCCAGGGTCTGTGCAGTGATGCTACCCGTCAACTTGCATCCCAGTGGCAGCGTCTTTCCCTGGAGAACATAGAGGGGGAGTGAAGAGGTGTCGTAAAGGTCTCCAATGATGACCCTCAGCATGGACGCTCCCAGTACCGAGGGTGCTGCTTCCAGGGTGTCAGTCAATGGAAACAGGCGCCGCACTCGGAACTGGAGCTGGGTGTTTGGTGTCCAGGTCTTGAGGGGAGGAGGGTTGTCCCCCTCCGCCGCGCTGTTAAAGTCGGCAAGGCCCAGGAATCCCCTTCTGTGGCTCAGGCTCCGTTCCCTCACCGTGCAGGTCCCCAGCGAGGCACTATAATGGGTATCAGAAGGGCTGAGTGGGTGACCATAGGCCAACTCCTCATAACCCAACTCAAGCTGGAAAGCCTGCCAGCTTGGCTTGAAGCCCCCTCTCCCACTGTGCTCAGTCAGGATTTGGGATAGTCCTTCTGCAAAGTAGTCGACTGTCTTCTTGACAACTCTCACCATGCCATCACCGACAAACGGCACCAGCAGAGGATGACTCTCGACGAGAGTTGCAAAGTTGCCAGTGTTGACAAATGTTGCAGCGGACAAGTGCCCTGGGATGGCTCCTGATCGTTCCCGATCCATCCATTTCCCGACGTACTCCAGTCGGGCGCCAAGCTGCGTCCCCATCTTGGTGGCCATGTCCTGGATGTAACTCAGGTACTTGAAGGCCTCGGTCGCCATGGACCCTTTGGTGGAAGGGTGCTGGAGGTCGCACAGGGTAACCATGCCACTGATCGGGTGGAAATACCTGCTGGGGAAACGGACGTGGGGTGACGGGGTGTAAAATTGAACGAATTTTACCTCAAGAAGCCCAGAGAAAATGCCAAAGATCCTTCTGTCAAGGGACACCGGCTTCCCCTTCAAAAGCGTCTGGGAATTCACAATGTCATGCATCCCCAAGCAGGTCCACATTTTACATGAATCCCTGGAAAGCAACGTCTGCAGTCCGTACCGGGACCACAGAAGTTGAACGGAGGGGTCTTTTGCCTCAACAGTTAGGGCAATGTGTAGGGACATTGCGCTGATCCATTTTGTATCCACCCACGGCCTCAGATGGATGGTCCCATCCAACTTCTGGCCAAACCGGGTAATGGATGGAACCAAAACAATCGACACATGTGAGGCATTGACCCGGTCCACTGCCTTCTGGAGCACTTCGAATAAGAAGACCTGGTCCTGCTCCAAGACTTCAAACTTTGATGTCAATTTAAGGTTCTGCTTTGAGAAGGTGGGCCTCTTGAGCTCTTGCGGCGGGAGGAGCTGGAGCTGCTCCTGGAAGGCGAGAACAACATCCTGCAATGCAGTGATTGCAATCTGTCTGTAGCTCTTTTTGTCCAGGAGCATCTCATTCGGCTTTTTTGGGTCTTTCGGTAGAGCCGTCAGGTTCAAAAAATAGCCGCCGTCCACCAGCGCAATCACCACTCCCTGCATGTTCTGCATTGCCGTAAGGGCTTTTGGAGGCAGGTTCTGCAGGTCTACATGCTTCTTCAAGTAGACGAAGAAATCAGACATCTTGGTGGGCGTTGGAGGGAAGAATAAGAAATGCACTCCCCTGGTCAGTGCTGAAAGCTCAGAGAGCTCCATGACGATCCCGTCAATGTCATGGGAGAAAATGAGGTTCTCCCAGGGGTTCTCGATGACCGATGGGTGCAGATGCACTCTCACCGAAGTTGAATGGAGGAACTCCTCCAGCGTCTCATACTCACCAAAGGGCCGGGTAATGTTGTCGGTGTTCTCATGTCCAACAGCAAGGAAGTCTTCAGTCTCCTGAAAGTTTGCCTTTAAAATGCAGGTTTAGAACATTTTCAAGGAAAGAAACAATAAGCATTAGCATTAGCATTTCATTATAACCCACCAAATCAAGTTAGGTTCAGGCTATATTCAAGAAAAAAAAATTAGCATTACCATTAGCATTAGCATTAAGATTAACATTAGCATTAGCATTAGCATTTGGGTAAGCATTAGCATTAAGATTAGCATTAGCACTAGCATTAGCATTAGCACTAGCATTAGCATTAGCATGTCATTATAACCCACCAACTCAAGTTAGGTTCAGGACATATTCAAGAAAAACATTGGCATTAGCATTAGAATTGTCACTAGCATTAGCATGTCATTATTGTGTAAAAAGCAATGTATAACTTACCATTTTGAAGACACAAGGCTCACAGAGAGCCCCTTGACTGGTTTCCTCCTTTTATACTCACCGTTTTAGGAGAGAAAAAAGGCATTTGTTATTACAATATAACAAACCCACAACAAATATGATGCTTTTTAAAAAACCTATTTTAGACCATTAATTAAAAATAAGAAAAATGTATTTTCAACACATTTGTATTAGATAGACTCTTCTTTAATTTATAGTGTGAAAAAAAATTTTTTTTTTAAACATTATTTAGTGTTATGGTTAGGATTATGGTTGGGGTTAGTATAAGGGGCTGAGTGCCATTTTGGAAATCAATATTCATCACCCTTAACAGTGATTCATAGCTTCGAAACTTTGGCTACCCCCCCATTTTCGGGCACCCTGAATCTATCAATACTAATTAATAAGGGGTGGTAACTTCCGGTCCGGAGTTATTAGCCAATCACGTTAAAACGCCTATAACTCCAGAATGGAAGATCGTAGAGACATGGAGCTTAGTCAGGCGTGTTCAAAAGGGTCGAATTATGTCAGACAGAAGTCACTTCCGAGTCTCTAAGACCTTTCTTTCGGGAGTTATAGCAATTCAATATGCTTGTCACTGATTGGCCCATAACTCCGGAAGTGAATAAGTGAATGTCAAAAATCATGTCTCAAAAATGGGTACCAATCGACTCCAAATGGCCTGAAACGTGCTCCTAACAACTTTCCCCATGGTCATTTTTGGCTGTGGGACTAAGAAAAAATGAAAATCGCCTCCCATTCATGAAATGCTCAATTTCCGAAGGTCACTAAACATGGGCAAGTGAGGTGTCTACAGACTCGGGGGGACCTGCTGAGCACGGGGAACCAATAGCTCGATACGACCTTCCCAGCCTGACCTGCACTTGGCCTGAAAATTAATGGGAGTCTACGGCAGCCGTAGGAAGGGAGGGGCCTAGGACCACCAAACTTGGGGGACACCTGGGGGGCCCCCTGGGCACTATACACACCAAGTTTGGTCCAATGAGCACTTGTACTTTTCGAGTTATTTCGAGTGAGCAAATTTTTCACATAATGGGAGTCAATGACAGCTACGTCATAGGAATAAGCCACACCCACCAAACTCGGTGGGCATGTAGGTCGCCTCCCACAGTCTCTCTGTGCCAAGTTTGGTCTCCCTACCACTTATACTTTTTGAGTTATTTCGAGTGAGCAAATCCATTTTCTGGTTTTCATCCTATATCCCTAACCCCTAACCCCCTAACCCTAACCCTACCCTAACCCTAACCCTAACCCCACTCAGCTCTTATCCTAACCCTAACCCTAACCCACCCTAACCCCCTAACCCTAACCCTAACCCTCGCGAAAATAGCACTCCATTCATTTCAATGCGGAAACAGTTTTTGATGATTATCTCCGTAACGAAAGGTCGTAGAGACTTGGAAGTGACTTCTGTCAGACATAATCTGACCCTTGTGAACACGCCTGACTTGTCCCCGTGTCTCTACGACCCTCCGTTCCGGAGATATTACCAATTTTTTTTCTGGCGTTGCCCCGCCCCCGAACGTCGTATGGCGATGTTAAACATTTTTTTTCACACTATAAGTTAAAGAATAGTTTATTTAATACAAATGTGTTAAAAAAGAAAATTTCATCCAATTTATTAATGGTCTAAAATAGGGTGTCTAAAAGTCATTACATGCGTCTCTTTGTAATGATAAGTGCATTTTGTCGTCTAAAAAGGCAGAGTATAAAAGGAGGCGCCCAGTCAAGGGACTGTCAGTGTGCTTTCGTCTCTGTACTTAAACATCATTCTGAAATAGTTATTTCATCAGCAGATCCCTAACCCTTGACTTCCTCGAGCCTTCTTTGGTAGACAGCGTTACTGTCCACTGTGACTGCAACATTAAGGCACAGGACAGCAGAACACACCTCCTGTGGGGGAGGAGCGGCCTGCAGGAACTCGTGGGCCACAACAGCAGCCTCTTCAGCGTGCTGGTCATGCATGAGGCTGTTAATGCTCAGACGCCCCTTGACGGCAGGAACCTGGGCCTGACCAGGGAATTATTTGATCTCTGCAAGGCTCCAGTGACTTTCCTGCAATTGTACAGCACTTCCCCCCACGTCCGCTATACTCAGAAGTACTTCCACCCGGTGAGCGGCGTTGTCACCCTCCTTGGCATCCAGTACCCAAAGACCATGCAGGCCATGAGCAACGAGGCCTGGGAATACATCTGCCGGGTGGATGACTTAAGGAAGAAGATGGTGGGCCAGCTGGGTGCCCGGCTGGAATATGTGGCCAGGCTGGAGAGACCGGACACAATGGCATTTTCAGCGAAGGCACTGATAAATGAGGAGGCCCTGCTGGAGCTTGTCGCCAGGAGGCCCGTGCTGCTTCCCTTCCAGGGCACGGCTCTCATCCACTATGCTCAGAGGACCCTGCAACATATTTACACTGTCCTCAAAGACATCTGTGAACGCCATGAGCATAAAGTAGGGTTTGAGCCGGCCTGGAAGGCTTACCAAATGGAGCTGGCATTTGAGGAGATGGTCTCTGGGCACCCGGGATCCCACCAGAACCGTCACTACAGCGCCTCCCTGGGCACCTGCAGCTGCAGTGAGAGGAGCTTGACTCATGTCAGGGGGGTGTTGGGCCTGGCACCCTGCAACGCGGCGGCAGAGGGCGACAGCCCGCCACCTCTACGGGTGTGGACGGGCAACACCCAGCTCCACTGGCGGGTGCGCCGGCTGTTTCCGCTGGCGGAGGCAGTCGGAGCGGAGCCCTCGGTCCTGGGAGTGGTGATGGTCAGGGTGATCCTGGGGGACCTGTTTGACACCAGCTCCCTCCCCATGTACATCCTGACAGGGGAGAAGTTACCAGAGGGCACACGCCTCGTTGGGGCTGTTACTCAGGAGGTGCTTGTCAAACAGCTGCTGGACAGCTACAATTTCAGCTTCCCACACACCTTCAACAGGGGGAAGCAGCTCGCGCTGGACGCGGGACAGGATGTGGCTGCCTGCCTCCTGTTGGGGTTAAGGGAGCTGAAGTTGACTTACTTCCCACTCCTCAGGATGAAGGACAAGACCACTCGGTACTGCGTGAGGAGAGTGGTGAACCACTACGTGGCAGTGCATCCACAATCCACCAGTCCCCCCCAAGACGCCGTCATCGCGACGCTTTGCTCTGAAATCTGTACAGAGATGGAGCGCTTGCGGCTGACCTACGGCAGGAACCTCGAGCCCTACCGAGAACACGGGATGCCATGGCTGGGGACAATCCTGAAGAGGCTGCCCCCCCTGCAAGGCACGGCAAAACTAACGCAGCTTGTTTTCCTGTCGGCCATCGGCCTCAGGATGAACAACATCTTTGTGGACTTCAACATCTGGAAGGACCTGGCTCAGAGCGCGCCTCTGAGCCAGGCTGAGTTGCAGCGCAAGATAATTCTCTCCCGGGACCTGCTGGAAGGGGTGACTGCACTGAGGGTGTACAAGCTGTACAAAGACGTGCCCTACAGGCTGTGGAAGCCTCGTGCAGCCCCGGGCCCGGCCCTCAAGAGCTTGCCACCAAAAGACACAGAAGACGTCCACTCGGATGATGTCCCGCAGGTGCAGGAGGAGGAGGAGGTGCCTGGTTTGAAATCAAAAAGCCAGATCCTGCCAGGAAGCGTGAGGCTGCGCTGGCAGGACTGGGAAATGGAGCTGGTCTCAAAAAACCCTGGTATGACCCATAGGGAGGCCTACCAA
Source organism: Odontesthes bonariensis (assembly GCF_027942865.1). NCBI lineage: Eukaryota > Metazoa > Chordata > Actinopteri > Atheriniformes > Atherinopsidae > Odontesthes > Odontesthes bonariensis. The sequence continues at coordinate 1,617,444 of NC_134516.1, forward strand.
GCCTACGTCAGGGCTTGCCAGGAGACGGGCAGATTGATCAGGACTCTGGAGGCGTTTTCCAAGAAGAGGAGGCAGTTGCTGAGAGTTCCCTTGTAAATTGTTGCCCTTGTTCTACAAAAAAACAAAAAAATCCTGTTCCCAGGAGCCAAAAAAAAAAAAAAAAAAAAATCCTACGTTATAGGACCAAAAAAAAGGGTTAGGGTCCTCTAAGAAGAGGCATCCTCGGAAGGGTTAGGGTTAAGTCCATAGGTTAGGTCCAATTAGGTCCATTTTTTTTCTTTTTCACACCCACACACACACACACTAACAAACCCACTTACATACATAAAACACACACAATGCATCCACAACATTTATACACATTTATTGGTACATTCTCAAACACACATACATAAAGGCACACACTGCATGCATGACACTTACACACGTTTCTTTCCACATATTCCCTCACATGGACTCTGCCTTGTCGTGGCGTGGGGGCTTAAGTGCCATTGTGGTCCTGTGGACACTGGGGATGGGGTCTGGCCAGCTGGTCTACTACTGCCGTACAAAACAGTAGTAGACCAGCTGGCTAGACCCAATCCCCAGAGTCCACAGGACCACTAGGGCACGACTAAAGAGTCCAAATAGTTGCACAATCACATGTGTGGGTTTCCCACACTCACAGTCTCCCAAATACTATGGGAGCCACATCCTGCGATATCTCACCAACGCCTTGGTGGTCCTGTGGAAACTGGGTTTGGGGTCTGGCCAGCTGGTCTACTACTGCCGTACCAAACAGCAGTAGACCAGCTGGCCAGACCCAATCCCCAGAGTCCACAGGACCACTAGGGCACGACCAAAGAGTCCAAATAGTTGCACAATCACATGTGTGGGTTTCCCACACTCACAGTCTCCCAAATACTATGGGAGCCACATCCTGCGATATCTCACCAACGCCTTGGTGGTCCTGTGGAAACTGGGGTTGGGGTCTGGCCAGCTGGTCTACTACTGCCGTACCAAACAGCAGTAGACCAGCTGGCTAGACCCAATCCCCAGAGTCCACAGGACCACTAGGGCACGACTAAAGAGTCCAAATTGTTGCACAATCACATGTGTGGGTTTCACACACTCACAGTCTCCCAAATACTATGGGAGCCACATCCTGCGATATCTCACCAACGCCTTGGTGGTCCTGTGGACACTGGGGATGGGGTCTGGCCAGCTGGTCTACTACTGCCGTACCAAACAGCAGTAGACCAGCTGGCCAGACCCAATCCCCAGAGTCCACAGGACCACTAGGGCACGACCAAAGAGTCCAAATAGTTGCACAATCACATGTGTGGGTTTCCCACACACACAGTCTCCCAAATAGTATGGGAGCCACATCCTGCGATATCTCACCAACGCCTTGGTGGTCCTGTGGACACTGGGGATGGGGTCTGGCCAGCTGGTCTACTACTGCCGTACCAAACAGCAGTAGACCAGCTGGTTAGACCCAGAACCCAGAGTCCACAGGACCACTAGGGCACCACCAAAGAGTCCAAATAGTTGCACAATCATATGTGTGGGTTTCCCACACACAGTCTCCGAAATACAGGCTTGTCGGCCTTTCTTTCCGACGCCATGCCCACTTACTGTATGAAAGTGCCGTCGGACCTTATATGGTTGGACACATGAGGCCCTCAGCTATCCATAGACGTTGGTTTGATGCCTCTGGCACATTCCTACCAAAAGATATGAACTTAACATCTTTCCACAAAACCTAACCCAAAAAATTATTCCACCAAGTGCATTCCCATGCATGTCAGAGTCCTGTGTGTGTGTATGTGAGTGCGAGTGAGGCATCTTTTCAAGTGAGGATCTTGGTGGAGAACTTGGGCAGCCTACACAGGTGGAGCTCATCACCTCATCAGGGTGCTGGGAATAAAGGAGCGGCAGAGCCTTCACTCAGTGCTGGGTGATTAACCTTCACAGGTAGTCTCTCTGACCCTCTGTTGTAGCTTTCCTGTTAAAAGTTAATGACTATAATCACTGTTTAGGGTACTGAATCACAACTTTTTGGACAAAAGAACTTAGAAACTTTCCACCAAATGAGGTCCCATGTATTTCCTATGGGAAATACATTTTGTCAAAAGCATTTTTTTTTCAAAAAAAATCATGTCTCTAAAATGGGTACCACTCAACTCCAAATGACCTGAAACGTGCTCCAAACAACATTCCCCAGGGTCCCTTTTGGCTGTGGGACTTAGTAAAAAATCGCCTCTCATTCATTTCAATGCTGAAATGCTCAATTTCCGAAGGTCACTGAACATGGGCAAGTGAGGTGTCTACAGACTCGGGGGGGCCTGCTGAGCACGGGGAACCAACTCCCAGCTCGATACGACTTTCCCAGCCTGACCTGCACTTGGGCCAAAAATGAATGGGAGTCTAGGGCAGCCCTAGGAAGGGAGGGGCCTAGGACCACCAAACTTGGGGGACACCTGGGGGGCCCCCTGGGCACTATACACACCAAGTTTGGTCCAATGAGCACTTGTACTTTTCGAGTTAATTCGAGTGAGCAAATTTTTCACATAATGGGAGTCAATGACAGCTACATCATAGGAATAAGCCACACCCACCAAACTCGGTGGGCATGTAGGTACCCTCCCACAGTCTCTCTGTGCCAAGTTTGGTCTCCCTACCACTTATACTTTTTGAGTTATTTCGAGTGAGCAAATCCATTTTCTGGTTTTCATCCTATATCCCTAACCCCTAACCCTAACCCCTGTCAGCACAAATCAGCAGGGCAACACAGGGATTTGAACCCCGTCCCACAAGTGGGAGTACCAATACCATTGCCTTTTGCCTTTTTTAATGCTATATGACAAGGTAAAGCAAAACTTGCATTAAGAACAGCATGCTAATTTGTGTATGTTAACTGATGTTAACAGCCATTTATCTTCAATTTCAAATATACTTCGGTGGAAGTTAAATAAATGCCGTCTTAATGCAAGAAAACGAAACCTCTAAAAATAAACTATTTACAAAATGTTGTACAAGAAAATAAATAAAAAATCACAAAGACACTTACCTCAAATAATAATACTTACCAAACATAATTTCAGTGTAAAACATAACAACTAAGTCATCACCCTACTTACCACATACCCGAAAAGGAAGAAAAACCCAAGATTTGGGGTATTTTTTTTGGTTCCAAGATGGTTTTGTTTTTTTGTTTTTTGGTTCCTGGGAACAGAATTTTTTTTTTAACTATTTACAAAATGTTGTACAAGAAAACACATAAAAAAACCAAAGACACTTACCTTAAATAATAATACTTACCAAACATAATTTCAGTGTAAAACAAAAAAACTAAGTCATCACCCTACTTACCATATACCCGAAAAAGAAGAAAAACGCAAGAGTTGGTGTAATTTTTTTGGTTCCAAGATGGTTTTGTTTTTCTGTTTTTTTTTTTGGTTCCTGGGAACAGGATTTTTTTTAAAGTATTAACAAAATCTTGTACACATAACTATTTACCTTGGAATTACATCCTTACCTCACTCGTTTAGATACTCTCTTCGTTTCTTTCTGAAGGCAAAGAATGTCCGGATCCTCATCTGGTTCTCCTCACACCACTTGAGATACGCATTGTATGCATCTCGGTGACCAATGGATTTGTCCACATTGAGGTAATCCAGTTCCATGGCTGACCACTTCAGCCTAACGTTGCCAGGGAGAACTCGTGTGGAAGACCACCCCGACTCCTCCACCTCCTCTGACTCCACCTCCGGCACCTCTGGCACCTGTTCTTTCTCATGGGGTGGGGGCTTTTTTCCTATGTCCATAGGAACTGGATTTCTAGGCATGTTTGGACGTACCTGGATGGAATGATGGATTTTCGAGAGCCGAAATGCTGTGACCTTCTCCAACAGGTCTCTACCGAGGATGAGTTTTTGCTGGAGACATGCCTGGCTCAAGGGCATCGTCTCAGAGAGAGTCCGCAAAACATCGTAATCGATGTAATCCCCGTTCATACGTAATGCCACGCAGCTGACGAATGTCAGCTGCTGAAGGCGATCCTCTCCTTCAAGATGGGGCATCCTACGTAGAACTTGTGGCAGCCACGGCATTCCATAGACCCGGTACTTCTCTAAATACCTACCGAAACAGAGCCGCTGGCGCTCAATTTCTGTAGCTATTTCGGCCGTGAGGCTGGCCATCCTTGCCTCCTCCGGTGGATCTGTTCCATCTGGGTGAACAACTTGGAAGCAGTTGGGCACCAACCTGACGCAGTATCTAGTGGTGGCATCCTTGAGACGCATCAAGGGAAAGAACTTGATATTAAGCTCCGCCAAACCCACCAGCAGGCATGCGGCCACGTCCTTACCAGCACCCTGAACGATGTCTTTCCCTCTGGAGAAGACGTGAGGGAAAGTGAAGCGCTGGACCGTTGCAAGTTGCTGCGCCAGGGTCTGTGCAGTGATGCTACCCGTCAACTTGCATCCCAGTGGCAGCGTCTTTCCCTGGAGAACATAGAGGGGGAGTGAAGAGGTGTCGTAAAGGTCTCCAATGATGACCCTCAGCATGGACGCTCCCAGTACCGAGGGTGCTGCTTCCAGGGTGTCAGTCAATGGAAACAGGCGCCGCACTCGGAACTGGAGCTGGGTGTTTGGTGTCCAGGTCTTGAGGGGAGGAGGGTTGTCCCCCTCCGCCGCGCTGTTAAAGTCGGCAAGGCCCAGGAATCCCCTTCTGTGGCTCAGGCTCCGTTCCCTCACCGTGCAGGTCCCCAGCGAGGCACTATAATGGGTATCAGAAGGGCTGAGTGGGTGACCATAGGCCAACTCCTCATAACCCAACTCAAGCTGGAAAGCCTGCCAGCTTGGCTTGAAGCCCCCTCTCCCACTGTGCTCAGTCAGGATTTGGGATAGTCCTTCTGCAAAGTAGTCGACTGTCTTCTTGACAACTCTCACCATGCCATCACCGACAAACGGCACCAGCAGAGGATGACTCTCGACGAGAGTTGCAAAGTTGCCAGTGTTGACAAATGTTGCAGCGGACAAGTGCCCTGGGATGGCTCCTGATCGTTCCCGATCCATCCATTTCCCGACGTACTCCAGTCGGGCGCCAAGCTGCGTCCCCATCTTGGTGGCCATGTCCTGGATGTAACTCAGGTACTTGAAGGCCTCGGTCGCCATGGACCCTTTGGTGGAAGGGTGCTGGAGGTCGCACAGGGTAACCATGCCACTGATCGGGTGGAAATACCTGCTGGGGAAACGGACGTGGGGTGACGGGGTGTAAAATTGAACGAATTTTACCTCAAGAAGCCCAGAGAAAATGCCAAAGATCCTTCTGTCAAGGGACACCGGCTTCCCCTTCAAAAGCGTCTGGGAATTCACAATGTCATGCATCCCCAAGCAGGTCCACATTTTACATGAATCCCTGGAAAGCAACGTCTGCAGTCCGTACCGGGACCACAGAAGTTGAACGGAGGGGTCTTTTGCCTCAACAGTTAGGGCAATGTGTAGGGACATTGCGCTGATCCGTTTTGTATCCACCCACGGCCTCAGATGGATGGTCCCATCCAACTTCTGGCCAAACCGGGTAATGGATGGAACCAAAACAATCGACACATGTGAGGCATTGACCCGGTCCACTGCCTTCTGGAGCACTTCGAATAAGAAGACCTGGTCCTGCTCCAAGACTTCAAACTTTGATGTCAATTTAAGGTTCTGCTTTGAGAAGGTGGGCCTCTTGAGCTCTTGCGGCGGGAGGAGCTGGAGCTGCTCCTGGAAGGCGAGAACAACATCCTGCAATGCAGTGATTGCAATCTGTCTGTAGCTCTTTTTGTCCAGGAGCATCTCATTCGGCTTTTTTGGGTCTTTCGGTAGAGCCGTCAGGTTCAAAAAATAGCCGCCGTCCACCAGCGCAATCACCACTCCCTGCATGTTCTGCATTGCCGTAAGGGCTTTTGGAGGCAGGTTCTGCAGGTCTACATGCTTCTTCAAGTAGACGAAGAAATCAGACATCTTGGTGGGCGTTGGAGGGAAGAATAAGAAATGCACTCCCCTGGTCAGTGCTGAAAGCTCAGAGAGCTCCATGACGATCCCGTCAATGTCATGGGAGAAAATGAGGTTCTCCCAGGGGTTCTCGATGACCGATGGGTGCAGATGCACTCTCACCGAAGTTGAATGGAGGAACTCCTCCAGCGTCTCATACTCACCAAAGGGCCGGGTAATGTTGTCGGTGTTCTCATGTCCAACAGCAAGGAAGTCTTCAGTCTCCTGAAAGTTTGCCTTTAAAATGCAGGTTTAGAACATTTTCAAGGAAAGAAACAATAAGCATTAGCATTAGCATTTCATTATAACCCACCAAATCAAGTTAGGTTCAGGCTATATTCAAGAAAAAAAAATTAGCATTACCATTAGCATTAGCATTAAGATTAACATTAGCATTAGCATTAGCATTTGGGTAAGCATTAGCATTAAGATTAGCATTAGCACTAGCATTAGCATTAGCACTAGCATTAACATTAGCATGTCATTATAACCCCCAACTCAAGTTAGGTTCAGGACATATTCAAGAAAAACATTGGCATTAGCATTAGAATTGTCACTAGCATTAGCATGTCATTATTGTGTAAAAAGCAATGTATAACTTACCATTTTGAAGACACAAGGCTCACAGAGAGCCCCTTGACTGGTTTCCTCCTTTTATACTCACCGTTTTAGGAGAGAAAAAGGCATTTGTTATTACAATATAACAAACCCACAACAAATATGATGCTTTTTAAAAAACCTATTTTAGACCATTAATTAAAAATAAGAAAAATGTATTTTCAACACATTTGTATTAGATAGACTCTTCTTTAATTTATAGTGTGAAAAAAATTTTTTTTTTTAAACATTATTTAGTGTTATGGTTAGGATTATGGTTGGGGTTAGTATAAGGGGCTGAGTGCCATTTTGGAAATCAATATTCATCACCCTTAACAGTGATTCATAGCTTCGAAACTTTGGCTACCCCCCCATTTTCGGGCACCCTGAATCTATCAATACTAATTAATAAGGGGTGGTAACTTCCGGTCCGGAGTTATTAGCCAATCACGTTAAAACGCCTATAACTCCAGAATGGAAGATCGTAGAGACATGGAGCTTAGTCAGGCGTGTTCAAAAGGGTCGAATTATGTCAGACAGAAGTCACTTCCGAGTCTCTAAGACCTTTCTTTCGGGAGTTATAGCAATTCAATATGCTTGTCACTGATTGGCCCATAACTCCGGAAGTGAATAAGTGAATGTCAAAAATCATGTCTCAAAAATGGGTACCAATCGACTCCAAATGGCCTGAAACGTGCTCCTAACAACTTTCCCCATGGTCATTTTTGGCTGTGGGACTAAGAAAAAATGAAAATCGCCTCCCATTCATGAAATGCTCAATTTCCGAAGGTCACTAAACATGGGCAAGTGAGGTGTCTACAGACTCGGGGGGACCTGCTGAGCACGGGGAACCAATAGCTCGATACGACCTTCCCAGCCTGACCTGCACTTGGCCTGAAAATTAATGGGAGTCTACGGCAGCCGTAGGAAGGGAGGGGCCTAGGACCACCAAACTTGGGGGACACCTGGGGGGCCCCCTGGGCACTATACACACCAAGTTTGGTCCAATGAGCACTTGTACTTTTCGAGTTATTTCGAGTGAGCAAATTTTTCACATAATGGGAGTCAATGACAGCTACGTCATAGGAATAAGCCACACCCACCAAACTCGGTGGGCATGTAGGTCGCCTCCCACAGTCTCTCTGTGCCAAGTTTGGTCTCCCTACCACTTATACTTTTTGAGTTATTTCGAGTGAGCAAATCCATTTTCTGGTTTTCATCCTATATCCCTAACCCCTAACCCCCTAACCCTAACCCTACCCTAACCCTAACCCTAACCCCACTCAGCTCTTATCCTAACCCTAACCCTAACCCACCCTAACCCCCTAACCCTAACCCTAACCCTCGCGAAAATAGCACTCCATTCATTTCAATGCGGAAACAGTTTTTGATGATTATCTCCGTAACGAAAGGTCGTAGAGACTTGGAAGTGACTTCTGTCAGACATAATCTGACCCTTGTGAACACGCCTGACTTGTCCCCGTGTCTCTACGACCCTCCGTTCCGGAGATATTACCAATTTTTTTTCTGGCGTTGCCCCGCCCCCGAACGTCGTATGGCGATGTTAAACATTTTTTTTCACACTATAAGTTAAAGAATAGTTTATTTAATACAAATGTGTTAAAAAAGAAAATTTCATCCAATTTATTAATGGTCTAAAATAGGGTGTCTAAAAGTCATTACATGCGTCTCTTTGTAATGATAAGTGCATTTTGTCGTCTAAAAAGGCAGAGTATAAAAGGAGGCGCCCAGTCAAGGGACTGTCAGTGTGCTTTCGTCTCTGTACTTAAACATCATTCTGAAATAGTTATTTCATCAGCAGATCCCTAACCCTTGACTTCCTCGAGCCTTCTTTGGTAGACAGCGTTACTGTCCACTGTGACTGCAACATTAAGGCACAGGACAGCAGAACACACCTCCTGTGGGGGAGGAGCGGCCTGCAGGAACTCGTGGGCCACAACAGCAGCCTCTTCAGCGTGCTGGTCATGCATGAGGCTGTTAATGCTCAGACGCCCCTTGACGGGAGGAACCTGGGCCTGACCAGGGAATTATTTGATCTCTGCAAGGCTCCAGTGACCTTCCTGCAATTGTACAGCACTTCCCCCCACGTCCGCTATACTCAGAAGTACTTCCACCCGGTGAGCGGCGTTGTCACCCTCCTTGGCATCCAGTACCCAAAGACCATGCAGGCCATGAGCAACGAGGCCTGGGAATACATCTGCCGGGTGGATGACTTAAGGAAGAAGATGGTGGGCCAGCTGGGTGCCCGGCTGGAATATGTGGCCAGGCTGGAGAGACCGGACACAATGGCATTTTCAGCGAAGGCACTGATAAATGAGGAGGCCCTGCTGGAGCTTGTCGCCAGGAGGCCCGTGCTGCTTCCCTTCCAGGGCACGGCTCTCATCCACTATGCTCAGAGGACCCTGCAACATATTTACACTGTCCTCAAAGACATCTGTGAACGCCATGAGCATAAAGTAGGGTTTGAGCCGGCCTGGAAGGCTTACCAAATGGAGCTGGCATTTGAGGAGATGGTCTCTGGGCACCCGGGATCCCACCAGAACCGTCACTACAGCGCCTCCCTGGGCACCTGCAGCTGCAGTGAGAGGAGCTTGACTCATGTCAGGGGGGTGTTGGGCCTGGCACCCTGCAACGCGGCGGCAGAGGGCGACAGCCCGCCACCTCTACGGGTGTGGACGGGCAACACCCAGCTCCACTGGCGGGTGCGCCGGCTGTTTCCGCTGGCGGAGGCAGTCGGAGCGGAGCCCTCGGTCCTGGGAGTGGTGATGGTCAGGGTGATCCTGGGGGACCTGTTTGACACCAGCTCCCTCCCCATGTACATCCTGACAGGGGAGAAGTTACCAGAGGGCACACGCCTCGTTGGGGCTGTTACTCAGGAGGTGCTTGTCAAACAGCTGCTGGACAGCTACAATTTCAGCTTCCCACACACCTTCAACAGGGGGAAGCAGCTCGCGCTGGACGCGGGACAGGATGTGGCTGCCTGCCTCCTGTTGGGGTTAAGGGAGCTGAAGTTGACTTACTTCCCACTCCTCAGGATGAAGGACAAGACCACTCGGTACTGCGTGAGGAGAGTGGTGAACCACTACGTGGCAGTGCATCCACAATCCACCAGTCCCCCCCAAGACGCCGTCATCGCGACGCTTTGCTCTGAAATCTGTACAGAGATGGAGCGCTTGCGGCTGACCTACGGCAGGAACCTCGAGCCCTACCGAGAACACGGGATGCCATGGCTGGGGACAATCCTGAAGAGGCTGCCCCCCCTGCAAGGCACGGCAAAACTAACGCAGCTTGTTTTCCTGTCGGCCATCGGCCTCAGGATGAACAACATCTTTGTGGACTTCAACATCTGGAAGGACCTGGCTCAGAGCGCGCCTCTGAGCCAGGCTGAGTTGCAGCGCAAGATAATTCTCTCCCGGGACCTGCTGGAAGGGGTGACTGCACTGAGGGTGTACAAGCTGTACAAAGACGTGCCCTACAGGCTGTGGAAGCCTCGTGCAGCCCCGGGCCCGGCCCTCAAGAGCTTGCCACCAAAAGACACAGAAGACGTCCACTCGGATGATGTCCCGCAGGTGCAGGAGGAGGAGGAGGTGCCTGGTTTGAAATCAAAAAGCCAGATCCTGCCAGGAAGCGTGAGGCTGCGCTGGCAGGACTGGGAAATGGAGCTGGTCTCAAAAAACCCTGGTATGACCCATAGGGAGGCCTACCAAGCCTACGTCAGGGCTTGCCAGGAGACGGGCAGATTGATCAGGACTCTGGAGGCGTTTTCCAAGAAGAGGAGGCAGTTGCTGAGAGTTCCCTTGTAAATTGTTGCCCTTGTTCTACAAAAAAACAAAAAAATCCTGTTCCCAGGAGCCAAAAAAAAAAAAAATCCTACGTTATAGGACCAAAAAAAAGGGTTAGGGTCCTCTAAGAAGAGGCATCCTCGGAAGGGTTAGGGTTAAGTCCATAGGTTAGGTCCAATTAGTTCCATTTTTTTTCTTTTTCACACCCACACACACACACACTAACAAACCCACTTACATACATAAAACACACACAATGCATCCACAACATTTATACACATTTATTGGTACATTCTCAAACACACATACATAAAGGCACACACTGCATGCATGACACTTACACACGTTTCTTTCCACATATTCCCTCACATGGACTCTGCCTTGTCGTGGCGTGGGGGCTTAAGTGCCATTGTGGTCCTGTGGACACTGGGGATGGGGTCTGGCCAGCTGGTCTACTACTGCCGTACAAAACAGTAGTAGACCAGCTGGCTAGACCCAATCCCCAGAGTCCACAGGACCACTAGGGCACGACTAAAGAGTCCAAATTGTTGCACAATCACATGTGTGGGTTTCACACACTCACAGTCTCCCAAATACTATGGGAGCCACATCCTGCGATATCTCACCAACGCCTTGGTGGTCCTGTGGAAACTGGGGTTGGGGTCTGGCCAGCTGGTCTACTACTGCCGTACCAAACAGCAGTAGACCAGCTGGCTAGACCCAATCCCCAGAGTCCACAGGACCACTAGGGCACGACTAAAGAGTCCAAATAGTTGCACAATCACATGTGTGGGTTTCACACACTCACAGTCTCCCAAATACTATGGGAGCCACATCCTGCGATATCTCACCAACGCCTTGGTGGTCCTGTGGACACTGGGGATGGGGTCTGGCCAGCTGGTCTACTACTGCCGTACAAAACAGTAGTAGACCAGCTGGCTAGACCCAATCCCCAGAGTCCACAGGACCACTAGGGCACGACTAAAGAGTCCAAATAGTTGCACAATCACATGTGTGGGTTTCACACACTCACAGTCTCCCAAATACTATGGGAGCCACATCCTGCGATATCTCACCAACGCCTTGGTGGTCCTGTGGAAACTGGGGTTGGGGTCTGGCCAGCTGGTCTACTACTGCCGTACCAAACAGCAGTAGACCAGCTGGCTAGACCCAATCCCCAGAGTCCACAGGACCACTAGGGCACGACCAAAGAGTCCAAATAGTTGCACAATCACATGTGTGGGTTTCCCACACTCACAGTCTCCCAAATACTATGGGAGCCACATCCTGCGATATCTCACCAACGCCTTGGTGGTCCTGTGGAAACTGGGTTTGGGGTCTGGCCAGCTGGTCTACTACTGCCGTACCAAACAGCAGTAGACCAGCTGGCCAGACCCAATCCCCAGAGTCCACAGGACCACTAGGGCACGACCAAAGAGTCCAAATAGTTGCACAATCACATGTGTGGGTTTCCCACACTCACAGTCTCCCAAATACTATGGGAGCCACATCCTGCGATATCTCACCAACGCCTTGGTGGTCCTGTGGAAACTGGGGTTGGGGTCTGGCCAGCTGGTCTACTACTGCCGTACAAAACAGTAGTAGACCAGCTGGCTAGACCCAATCCCCAGAGTCCACAGGACCACTAGGGCACGACTAAAGAGTCCAAATAGTTGCACAATCACATGTGTGGGTTTCACACACTCACAGTCTCCCAAATACTATGGGAGCCACATCCTGCGATATCTCACCAACGCCTTGGTGGTCCTGTGGAAACTGGGGTTGGGGTCTGGCCAGCTGGTCTACTACTGCCGTACCAAACAGCAGTAGACCAGCTGGCTAGACCCAATCCCCAGAGTCCACAGGACCACTAGGGCACGACCAAAGAGTCCAAATAGTTGCACAATCACATGTGTGGGTTTCCCACAATCACAGTCTCCCAAATACTATGGGAGCCACATCCTGCGATATCTCACCAACGCCTTGGTGGTCCTGTGGAAACTGGGTTTGGGGTCTGGCCAGCTGGTCTACTACTGCCGTACCAAACAGCAGTAGACCAGCTGGCCAGACCCAATCCCCAGAGTCCACAGGACCACTAGGGCACGACCAAAGAGTCCAAATAGTTGCACAATCACATGTGTGGGTTTCCCACACTCACAGTCTCCCAAATACTATGGGAGCCACATCCTGCGATATCTCACCAACGCCTTGGTGGTCCTGTGGAAACTGGGGTTGGGGTCTGGCCAGCTGGTCTACTACTGCCGTACCAAACAGCAGTAGACCAGCTGGCTAGACCCAATCCCCAGAGTCCACAGGACCACTAGGGCACGACTAAAGAGTCCAAATTGTTGCACAATCACATGTGTGGGTTTCACACACTCACAGTCTCCCAAATACTATGGGAGCCACATCCTGCGATATCTCACCAACGCCTTGGTGGTCCTGTGGACACTGGGGATGGGGTCTGGCCAGCTGGTCTACTACTGCCGTACCAAACAGCAGTAGACCAGCTGGCTAGACCCAATCCCCAGAGTCCACAGGACCACTAGGGCACGACCAAAGAGTCCAAATAGTTGCACAATCACATGTGTGGGTTTCACACACTCACAGTCTCCCAAATACTATGGGAGCCACATCCTGCGATATCTCACCAACGCCTTGGTGGTCCTGTGGACACTGGGGATGGGGTCTGGCCAGCTGGTCTACTACTGCCGTACCAAACAGCAGTAGACCAGCTGGCCAGACCCAATCCCCAGAGTCCACAGGACCACTAGGGCACGACCAAAGAGTCCAAATAGTTGCACAATCACATGTGTGGGTTTCCCACACACACAGTCTCCCAAATAGTATGGGAGCCACATCCTGCGATATCTCACCAACGCCTTGGTGGTCCTGTGGACACTGGGGATGGGGTCTGGCCAGCTGGTCTACTACTGCCGTACCAAACAGCAGTAGACCAGCTGGTTAGACCCAGAACCCAGAGTCCACAGGACCACTAGGGCACCACCAAAGAGTCCAAATAGTTGCACAATCATATGTGTGGGTTTCCCACACACAGTCTCCGAAATACAGGCTTGTCGGCCTTTCTTTCCGACGCCATGCCCACTTACTGTATGAAAGTGCCGTCGGACCTTATATGGTTGGACACATGAGGCCCTCAGCTATCCATAGACGTTGGTTTGATGCCTCTGGCACATTCCTACCAAAAGATATGAACTTCACATCTTTCCACAAAACCTAACCCAAAAAATAATTCCACCAAGTGCATTCCCATGCATGTCAGAGTCCTGTGTGTGTGTATGTGAGTGCGAGTGAGGCATCTTTTCAAGTGAGGATCTTGGTGGAGAACTTGGGCAGCCTACACAGGTGGAGCTCATCACCTCATCAGGGTGCTGGGAATAAAGGAGCGGCAGAGCCTTCACTCAGTGCTGGGTGATTAACCTTCACAGGTAGTCTCTCTGACCCTCTGTTGTAGCTTTCCTGTTAAAAGTTAATGACTATAATCACTGTTTAGGGTACTGAATCACAACTTTTTGGACAAAAGAACTTAGAAACTTTCCACCAAATGAGGTCCCATGTATTTCCTATGGGAAATACATTTTGTCAAAAGCATTTTTTTTTCAAAAAAAATCATGTCTCTAAAATGGGTACCACTCAACTCCAAATGACCTGAAACGTGCTCCAAACAACATTCCCCAGGGTCCCTTTTGGCTGTGGGACTTAGTAAAAAATCGCCTCTCATTCATTTCAATGCTGAAATGCTCAATTTCCGAAGGTCACTGAACATGGGCAAGTGAGGTGTCTACAGACTCGGGGGGGCCTGCTGAGCACGGGGAACCAACTCCCAGCTCGATACGACTTTCCCAGCCTGACCTGCACTTGGGCCAAAAATGAATGGGAGTCTAGGGCAGCCCTAGGAAGGGAGGGGCCTAGGACCACCAAACTTGGGGGACACCTGGGGGGCCCCCTGGGCACTATACACACCAAGTTTGGTCCAATGAGCACTTGTACTTTTTGAGTTATTTCGAGTGAGCAAATTTTTCACATAATGGGAGTCAATGACAGCTACATCATAGGAATAAGCCACACCCACCAAACTCGGTGGGCATGTAGGTACCCTCCCACAGTCTCTCTGTGCCAAGTTTGGTCTCCCTACCACTTATACTTTTTGAGTTATTTCGAGTGAGCAAATCCATTTTCTGGTTTTCATCCTATATCCCTAACCCCTAACCCTAACCCCTGTCAGCACAAATCAGCAGGGCAACACAGGGATTTGAACCCCGTCCCACAAGTGGGAGTACCAATACCATTGCCTTTTGCCTTTTTTAATGCTATATGACAAGGTAAAGCAAAACTTGCATTAAGAACAGCATGCTAATTTGTGTATGTTAACTGATGTTAACAGCCATTTATCTTCAATTTCAAATATACTTCGGTGGAAGTTAAATAAATGCCGTCTTAATGCAAGAAAACGAAACCTCTAAAAATAAACTATTTACAAAATGTTGTACAAGAAAATAAATAAAAAATCACAAAGACACTTACCTCAAATAATAATACTTACCAAACATAATTTCAGTGTAAAACATAACAACTAAGTCATCACCCTACTTACCACATACCCGAAAAGGAAGAAAAACCCAAGATTTGGGGTATTTTTTTTGGTTCCAAGATGGTTTTGTTTTTTTGTTTTTTGGTTCCTGGGAACAGAATTTTTTTTTTAACTATTTACAAAATGTTGTACAAGAAAACACATAAAAAAACCAAAGACACTTACCTTAAATAATAATACTTACCAAACATAATTTCAGTGTAAAACAAAAAAACTAAGTCATCACCCTACTTACCATATACCCGAAAAAGAAGAAAAACGCAAGAGTTGGTGTAATTTTTTTGGTTCCAAGATGGTTTTGTTTTTCTGTTTTTTTTTTTGGTTCCTGGGAACAGGATTTTTTTTAAAGTATTAACAAAATCTTGTACACATAACTATTTACCTTGGAATTACATCCTTACCTCACTCGTTTAGATACTCTCTTCGTTTCTTACTGAAGGCAAAGAATGTCCGGATCCTCATCTGGTTCTCCTCACACCACTTGAGATACGCATTGTATGCATCTCGGTGACCAATGGATTTGTCCACATTGAGGTAATCCAGTTCCATGGCTGACCACTTCAGCCTAACGTTGCCAGGGAGAACTCGTGTGGAAGACCACCCCGACTCCTCCACCTCCTCTGACTCCACCTCCGGCACCTCTGGCACCTGTTCTTTCTCATGGGGTGGGGGCTTTTTTCCTATGTCCATAGGAACTGGATTTCTAGGCATGTTTGGACGTACCTGGATGGAATGATGGATTTTCGAGAGCCGAAATGCTGTGACCTTCTCCAACAGGTCTCTACCGAGGATGAGTTTTTGCTGGAGACATGCCTGGCTCAAGGGCATCGTCTCAGAGAGAGTCCGCAAAACATCGTAATCGATGTAATCCCCGTTCATACGTAATGCCACGCAGCTGACGAATGTCAGCTGCTGAAGGCGATCCTCTCCTTCAAGATGGGGCATCCTACGTAGAACTTGTGGCAGCCACGGCATTCCATAGACCCGGTACTTCTCTAAATACCTACCGAAACAGAGCCGCTGGCGCTCAATTTCTGTAGCTATTTCGGCCGTGAGGCTGGCCATCCTTGCCTCCTCCGGTGGATCTGTTCCATCTGGGTGAACAACTTGGAAGCAGTTGGGCACCAACCTGACGCAGTATCTAGTGGTGGCATCCTTGAGACGCATCAAGGGAAAGAACTTGATATTAAGCTCCGCCAAACCCACCAGCAGGCATGCGGCCACGTCCTTACCAGCACCCTGAACGATGTCTTTCCCTCTGGAGAAGACGTGAGGGAAAGTGAAGCGCTGGACCGTTGCAAGTTGCTGCGCCAGGGTCTGTGCAGTGATGCTACCCGTCAACTTGCATCCCAGTGGCAGTGTCTTTCCCTGGAGAACATAGAGGGGGAGTGAAGAGGTGTCGTAAAGGTCTCCAATGATGACCCTCAGCATGGACGCTCCCAGTACCGAGGGTGCTGCTTCCAGGGTGTCAGTCAATGGAAACAGGCGCCGCACTCGGAACTGGAGCTGGGTGTTTGGTGTCCAGGTCTTGAGGGGAGGAGGGTTGTCCCCCTCCGCCGCGCTGTTAAAGTCGGCAAGGCCCAGGAATCCCCTTCTGTGGCTCAGGCTCCGTTCCCTCACCGTGCAGGTCCCCAACGAGGCACTATAATGGGTATCAGAAGGGCTGAGTGGGTGACCATAGGCCAACTCCTCATAACCCAACTCAAGCTGGAAAGCCTGCCAGCTTGGCTTGAAGCCCCCTCTCCCACTGTGCTCAGTCAGGATTTGGGATAGTCCTTCTGCAAAGTAGTCGACTGTCTTCTTGACAACTCTCACCATGCCATCACCGACAAACGGCACCAGCAGAGGATGACTCTCGACGAGAGTTGCAAAGTTGCCAGTGTTGACAAATGTTGCAGCGGACAAGTGCCCTGGGATGGCTCCTGATCGTTCCCGATCCATCCATTTCCCGACGTACTCCAGTCGGGCGCCAAGCTGCGTCCCCATCTTGGTGGCCATGTCCTGGATGTAACTCAGGTACTTGAAGGCCTCGGTCGCCATGGACCCTTTGGTGGAAGGGTGCTGGAGGTCGCACAGGGTAACCATGCCACTGATCGGGTGGAAATACCTGCTGGGGAAACGGACGTGGGGTGACGGGGTGTAAAATTGAACGAATTTTACCTCAAGAAGCCCAGAGAAAATGCCAAAGATCCTTCTGTCAAGGGACACCGGCTTCCCCTTCAAAAGCGTCTGGGAATTCACAATGTCATGCATCCCCAAGCAGGTCCACATTTTACATGAATCCCTGGAAAGCAACGTCTGCAGTCCGTACCGGGACCACAGAAGTTGAACGGAGGGGTCTTTTGCCTCAACAGTTAGGGCAATGTGTAGGGACATTGCGCTGATCCGTTTTGTATCCACCCACGGCCTCAGATGGATGGTCCCATCCAACTTCTGGCCAAACCGGGTAATGGATGGAACCAAAACAATCGACACATGTGAGGCATTGACCCGGTCCACTGCCTTCTGGAGCACTTCGAATAAGAAGACCTGGTCCTGCTCCAAGACTTCAAACTTTGATGTCAATTTAAGGTTCTGCTTTGAGAAGGTGGGCCTCTTGAGCTCTTGCGGCGGGAGGAGCTGGAGCTGCTCCTGGAAGGCGAGAACAACATCCTGCAATGCAGTGATTGCAATCTGTCTGTAGCTCTTTTTGTCCAGGAGCATCTCATTCGGCTTTTTTGGGTCTTTCGGTAGAGCCGTCAGGTTCAAAAAATAGCCGCCGTCCACCAGCGCAATCACCACTCCCTGCATGTTCTGCATTGCCGTAAGGGCTTTTGGAGGCAGGTTCTGCAGGTCTACATGCTTCTTCAAGTAGACGAAGAAATCAGACATCTTGGTGGGCGTTGGAGGGAAGAATAAGAAATGCACTCCCCTGGTCAGTGCTGAAAGCTCAGAGAGCTCCATGACGATCCCGTCAATGTCATGGGAGAAAATGAGGTTCTCCCAGGGGTTCTCGATGACCGATGGGTGCAGATGCACTCTCACCGAAGTTGAATGGAGGAACTCCTCCAGCGTCTCATACTCACCAAAGGGCCGGGTAATGTTGTCGGTGTTCTCATGTCCAACAGCAAGGAAGTCTTCAGTCTCCTGAAAGTTTGCCTTTAAAATGCAGGTTTAGAACATTTTCAAGGAAAGAAACAATAAGCATTAGCATTAGCATTTCATTATAACCCACCAAATCAAGTTAGGTTCAGGCTATATTCAAGAAAAAAAAATTAGCATTACCATTAGCATTAGCATTAAGATTAACATTAGCATTAGCATTAGCATTTGGGTAAGCATTAGCATTAAGATTAGCATTAGCACTAGCATTAGCATTAGCACTAGCATTAGCATTAGCATGTCATTATAACCCACCAACTCAAGTTAGGTTCAGGACATATTCAAGAAAAACATTGGCATTAGCATTAGAATTGTCACTAGCATTAGCATGTCATTATTGTGTAAAAAGCAATGTATAACTTACCATTTTGAAGACACAAGGCTCACAGAGAGCCCCTTGACTGGTTTCCTCCTTTTATACTCACCGTTTTAGGAGAGAAAAAAGGCATTTGTTATTACAATATAACAAACCCACAACAAATATGATGCTTTTTAAAAAACCTATTTTAGACCATTAATTAAAAATAAGAAAAATGTATTTTCAACACATTTGTATTAGATAGACTCTTCTTTAATTTATAGTGTGAAAAAAAATTTTTTTTTTAAACATTATTTAGTGTTATGGTTAGGATTATGGTTGGGGTTAGTATAAGGGGCTGAGTGCCATTTTGGAAATCAATATTCATCACCCTTAACAGTGATTCATAGCTTCGAAACTTTGGCTACCCCCCCATTTTCGGGCACCCTGAATCTATCAATACTAATTAATAAGGGGTGGTAACTTCCGGTCCGGAGTTATTAGCCAATCACGTTAAAACGCCTATAACTCCAGAATGGAAGATCGTAGAGACATGGAGCTTAGTCAGGCGTGTTCAAAAGGGTCGAATTATGTCAGACAGAAGTCACTTCCGAGTCTCTAAGACCTTTCTTTCGGGAGTTATAGCAATTCAATATGCTTGTCACTGATTGGCCCATAACTCCGGAAGTGAATAAGTGAATGTCAAAAATCATGTCTCAAAAATGGGTACCAATCGACTCCAAATGGCCTGAAACGTGCTCCTAACAACTTTCCCCATGGTCATTTTTGGCTGTGGGACTAAGAAAAAATGAAAATCGCCTCCCATTCATGAAATGCTCAATTTCCGAAGGTCACTAAACATGGGCAAGTGAGGTGTCTACAGACTCGGGGGGACCTGCTGAGCACGGGGAACCAATAGCTCGATACGACCTTCCCAGCCTGACCTGCACTTGGCCTGAAAATTAATGGGAGTCTACGGCAGCCGTAGGAAGGGAGGGGCCTAGGACCACCAAACTTGGGGGACACCTGGGGGGCCCCCTGGGCACTATACACACCAAGTTTGGTCCAATGAGCACTTGTACTTTTCGAGTTATTTCGAGTGAGCAAATTTTTCACATAATGGGAGTCAATGACAGCTACGTCATAGGAATAAGCCACACCCACCAAACTCGGTGGGCATGTAGGTCGCCTCCCACAGTCTCTCTGTGCCAAGTTTGGTCTCCCTACCACTTATACTTTTTGAGTTATTTCGAGTGAGCAAATCCATTTTCTGGTTTTCATCCTATATCCCTAACCCCTAACCCCCTAACCCTAACCCTACCCTAACCCTAACCCTAACCCCACTCAGCTCTTATCCTAACCCTAACCCTAACCCACCCTAACCCCCTAACCCTAACCCTAACCCTCGCGAAAATAGCACTCCATTCATTTCAATGCGGAAACAGTTTTTGATGATTATCTCCGTAACGAAAGGTCGTAGAGACTTGGAAGTGACTTCTGTCAGACATAATCTGACCCTTGTGAACACGCCTGACTTGTCCCCGTGTCTCTACGACCCTCCGTTCCGGAGATATTACCAATTTTTTTTCTGGCGTTGCCCCGCCCCCGAACGTCGTATGGCGATGTTAAACATTTTTTTTCACACTATAAGTTAAAGAATAGTTTATTTAATACAAATGTGTTAAAAAAGAAAATTTCATCCAATTTATTAATGGTCTAAAATAGGGTGTCTAAAAGTCATTACATGCGTCTCTTTGTAATGATAAGTGCATTTTGTCGTCTAAAAAGGCAGAGTATAAAAGGAGGCGCCCAGTCAAGGGACTGTCAGTGTGCTTTCGTCTCTGTACTTAAACATCATTCTGAAATAGTTATTTCATCAGCAGATCCCTAACCCTTGACTTCCTCGAGCCTTCTTTGGTAGACAGCGTTACTGTCCACTGTGACTGCAACATTAAGGCACAGGACAGCAGAACACACCTCCTGTGGGGGAGGAGCGGCCTGCAGGAACTCGTGGGCCACAACAGCAGCCTCTTCAGCGTGCTGGTCATGCATGAGGCTGTTAATGCTCAGACGCCCCTTGACGGCAGGAACCTGGGCCTGACCAGGGAATTATTTGATCTCTGCAAGGCTCCAGTGACC
Organism: Odontesthes bonariensis; assembly: GCF_027942865.1. Lineage (NCBI taxonomy): Eukaryota > Metazoa > Chordata > Actinopteri > Atheriniformes > Atherinopsidae > Odontesthes > Odontesthes bonariensis. The sequence continues at coordinate 1,638,054 of NC_134516.1, forward strand.
TTCCTGCAATTGTACAGCACTTCCCCCCACGTCCGCTATACTCAGAAGTACTTCCACCCGGTGAGCGGCGTTGTCACCCTCCTTGGCATCCAGTACCCAAAGACCATGCAGGCCATGAGCAACGAGGCCTGGGAATACATCTGCCGGGTGGATGACTTAAGGAAGAAGATGGTGGGCCAGCTGGGTGCCCGGCTGGAATATGTGGCCAGGCTGGAGAGACCGGACACAATGGCATTTTCAGCGAAGGCACTGATAAATGAGGAGGCCCTGCTGGAGCTTGTCGCCAGGAGGCCCGTGCTGCTTCCCTTCCAGGGCACGGCTCTCATCCACTATGCTCAGAGGACCCTGCAACATATTTACACTGTCCTCAAAGACATCTGTGAACGCCATGAGCATAAAGTAGGGTTTGAGCCGGCCTGGAAGGCTTACCAAATGGAGCTGGCATTTGAGGAGATGGTCTCTGGGCACCCGGGATCCCACCAGAACCGTCACTACAGCGCCTCCCTGGGCACCTGCAGCTGCAGTGAGAGGAGCTTGACTCATGTCAGGGGGGTGTTGGGCCTGGCACCCTGCAACGCGGCGGCAGAGGGCGACAGCCCGCCACCTCTACGGGTGTGGACGGGCAACACCCAGCTCCACTGGCGGGTGCGCCGGCTGTTTCCGCTGGCGGAGGCAGTCGGAGCGGAGCCCTCGGTCCTGGGAGTGGTGATGGTCAGGGTGATCCTGGGGGACCTGTTTGACACCAGCTCCCTCCCCATGTACATCCTGACAGGGGAGAAGTTACCAGAGGGCACACGCCTCGTTGGGGCTGTTACTCAGGAGGTGCTTGTCAAACAGCTGCTGGACAGCTACAATTTCAGCTTCCCACACACCTTCAACAGGGGGAAGCAGCTCGCGCTGGACGCGGGACAGGATGTGGCTGCCTGCCTCCTGTTGGGGTTAAGGGAGCTGAAGTTGACTTACTTCCCACTCCTCAGGATGAAGGACAAGACCACTCGGTACTGCGTGAGGAGAGTGGTGAACCACTACGTGGCAGTGCATCCACAATCCACCAGTCCCCCCCAAGACGCCGTCATCGCGACGCTTTGCTCTGAAATCTGTACAGAGATGGAGCGCTTGCGGCTGACCTACGGCAGGAACCTCGAGCCCTACCGAGAACACGGGATGCCATGGCTGGGGACAATCCTGAAGAGGCTGCCCCCCCTGCAAGGCACGGCAAAACTAACGCAGCTTGTTTTCCTGTCGGCCATCGGCCTCAGGATGAACAACATCTTTGTGGACTTCAACATCTGGAAGGACCTGGCTCAGAGCGCGCCTCTGAGCCAGGCTGAGTTGCAGCGCAAGATAATTCTCTCCCGGGACCTGCTGGAAGGGGTGACTGCACTGAGGGTGTACAAGCTGTACAAAGACGTGCCCTACAGGCTGTGGAAGCCTCGTGCAGCCCCGGGCCCGGCCCTCAAGAGCTTGCCACCAAAAGACACAGAAGACGTCCACTCGGATGATGTCCCGCAGGTGCAGGAGGAGGAGGAGGTGCCTGGTTTGAAATCAAAAAGCCAGATCCTGCCAGGAAGCGTGAGGCTGCGCTGGCAGGACTGGGAAATGGAGCTGGTCTCAAAAAACCCTGGTATGACCCATAGGGAGGCCTACCAAGCCTACGTCAGGGCTTGCCAGGAGACGGGCAGATTGATCAGGACTCTGGAGGCGTTTTCCAAGAAGAGGAGGCAGTTGCTGAGAGTTCCCTTGTAAATTGTTGCCCTTGTTCTACAAAAAAACAAAAAAATCCTGTTCCCAGGAGCCAAAAAAAAAAAAAATCCTACGTTATAGGACCAAAAAAAAGGGTTAGGGTCCTCTAAGAAGAGGCATCCTCGGAAGGGTTAGGGTTAAGTCCATAGGTTAGGTCCAATTAGTTCCATTTTTTTTCTTTTTCACACCCACACACACACACACTAACAAACCCACTTACATACATAAAACACACACAATGCATCCACAACATTTATACACATTTATTGGTACATTCTCAAACACACATACATAAAGGCACACACTGCATGCATGACACTTACACACGTTTCTTTCCACATATTCCCTCACATGGACTCTGCCTTGTCGTGGCGTGGGGGCTTAAGTGCCATTGTGGTCCTGTGGACACTGGGGATGGGGTCTGGCCAGCTGGTCTACTACTGCCGTACAAAACAGTAGTAGACCAGCTGGCTAGACCCAATCCCCAGAGTCCACAGGACCACTAGGGCACGACTAAAGAGTCCAAATTGTTGCACAATCACATGTGTGGGTTTCACACACTCACAGTCTCCCAAATACTATGGGAGCCACATCCTGCGATATCTCACCAACGCCTTGGTGGTCCTGTGGAAACTGGGGTTGGGGTCTGGCCAGCTGGTCTACTACTGCCGTACCAAACAGCAGTAGACCAGCTGGCTAGACCCAATCCCCAGAGTCCACAGGACCACTAGGGCACGACTAAAGAGTCCAAATAGTTGCACAATCACATGTGTGGGTTTCACACACTCACAGTCTCCCAAATACTATGGGAGCCACATCCTGCGATATCTCACCAACGCCTTGGTGGTCCTGTGGACACTGGGGATGGGGTCTGGCCAGCTGGTCTACTACTGCCGTACAAAACAGTAGTAGACCAGCTGGCTAGACCCAATCCCCAGAGTCCACAGGACCACTAGGGCACGACTAAAGAGTCCAAATAGTTGCACAATCACATGTGTGGGTTTCACACACTCACAGTCTCCCAAATACTATGGGAGCCACATCCTGCGATATCTCACCAACGCCTTGGTGGTCCTGTGGAAACTGGGGTTGGGGTCTGGCCAGCTGGTCTACTACTGCCGTACCAAACAGCAGTAGACCAGCTGGCTAGACCCAATCCCCAGAGTCCACAGGACCACTAGGGCACGACCAAAGAGTCCAAATAGTTGCACAATCACATGTGTGGGTTTCCCACACTCACAGTCTCCCAAATACTATGGGAGCCACATCCTGCGATATCTCACCAACGCCTTGGTGGTCCTGTGGAAACTGGGTTTGGGGTCTGGCCAGCTGGTCTACTACTGCCGTACCAAACAGCAGTAGACCAGCTGGCCAGACCCAATCCCCAGAGTCCACAGGACCACTAGGGCACGACCAAAGAGTCCAAATAGTTGCACAATCACATGTGTGGGTTTCCCACACTCACAGTCTCCCAAATACTATGGGAGCCACATCCTGCGATATCTCACCAACGCCTTGGTGGTCCTGTGGAAACTGGGGTTGGGGTCTGGCCAGCTGGTCTACTACTGCCGTACAAAACAGTAGTAGACCAGCTGGCTAGACCCAATCCCCAGAGTCCACAGGACCACTAGGGCACGACTAAAGAGTCCAAATAGTTGCACAATCACATGTGTGGGTTTCACACACTCACAGTCTCCCAAATACTATGGGAGCCACATCCTGCGATATCTCACCAACGCCTTGGTGGTCCTGTGGAAACTGGGGTTGGGGTCTGGCCAGCTGGTCTACTACTGCCGTACCAAACAGCAGTAGACCAGCTGGCTAGACCCAATCCCCAGAGTCCACAGGACCACTAGGGCACGACCAAAGAGTCCAAATAGTTGCACAATCACATGTGTGGGTTTCCCACACTCACAGTCTCCCAAATACTATGGGAGCCACATCCTGCGATATCTCACCAACGCCTTGGTGGTCCTGTGGAAACTGGGTTTGGGGTCTGGCCAGCTGGTCTACTACTGCCGTACCAAACAGCAGTAGACCAGCTGGCCAGACCCAATCCCCAGAGTCCACAGGACCACTAGGGCACGACCAAAGAGTCCAAATAGTTGCACAATCACATGTGTGGGTTTCCCACACTCACAGTCTCCCAAATACTATGGGAGCCACATCCTGCGATATCTCACCAACGCCTTGGTGGTCCTGTGGAAACTGGGGTTGGGGTCTGGCCAGCTGGTCTACTACTGCCGTACCAAACAGCAGTAGACCAGCTGGCTAGACCCAATCCCCAGAGTCCACAGGACCACTAGGGCACGACTAAAGAGTCCAAATTGTTGCACAATCACATGTGTGGGTTTCACACACTCACAGTCTCCCAAATACTATGGGAGCCACATCCTGCGATATCTCACCAACGCCTTGGTGGTCCTGTGGACACTGGGGATGGGGTCTGGCCAGCTGGTCTACTACTGCCGTACCAAACAGCAGTAGACCAGCTGGCTAGACCCAATCCCCAGAGTCCACAGGACCACTAGGGCACGACCAAAGAGTCCAAATAGTTGCACAATCACATGTGTGGGTTTCACACACTCACAGTCTCCCAAATACTATGGGAGCCACATCCTGCGATATCTCACCAACGCCTTGGTGGTCCTGTGGACACTGGGGATGGGGTCTGGCCAGCTGGTCTACTACTGCCGTACCAAACAGCAGTAGACCAGCTGGCCAGACCCAATCCCCAGAGTCCACAGGACCACTAGGGCACGACCAAAGAGTCCAAATAGTTGCACAATCACATGTGTGGGTTTCCCACACACACAGTCTCCCAAATAGTATGGGAGCCACATCCTGCGATATCTCACCAACGCCTTGGTGGTCCTGTGGACACTGGGGATGGGGTCTGGCCAGCTGGTCTACTACTGCCGTACCAAACAGCAGTAGACCAGCTGGTTAGACCCAGAACCCAGAGTCCACAGGACCACTAGGGCACCACCAAAGAGTCCAAATAGTTGCACAATCATATGTGTGGGTTTCCCACACACAGTCTCCGAAATACAGGCTTGTCGGCCTTTCTTTCCGACGCCATGCCCACTTACTGTATGAAAGTGCCGTCGGACCTTATATGGTTGGACACATGAGGCCCTCAGCTATCCATAGACGTTGGTTTGATGCCTCTGGCACATTCCTACCAAAAGATATGAACTTCACATCTTTCCACAAAACCTAACCCAAAAAATAATTCCACCAAGTGCATTCCCATGCATGTCAGAGTCCTGTGTGTGTGTATGTGAGTGCGAGTGAGGCATCTTTTCAAGTGAGGATCTTGGTGGAGAACTTGGGCAGCCTACACAGGTGGAGCTCATCACCTCATCAGGGTGCTGGGAATAAAGGAGCGGCAGAGCCTTCACTCAGTGCTGGGTGATTAACCTTCACAGGTAGTCTCTCTGACCCTCTGTTGTAGCTTTCCTGTTAAAAGTTAATGACTATAATCACTGTTTAGGGTACTGAATCACAACTTTTTGGACAAAAGAACTTAGAAACTTTCCACCAAATGAGGTCCCATGTATTTCCTATGGGAAATACATTTTGTCAAAGCATTTTTTTTTCAAAAAAAATCATGTCTCTAAAATGGGTACCACTCAACTCCAAATGACCTGAAACGTGCTCCAAACAACATTCCCCAGGGTCCCTTTTGGCTGTGGGACTTAGTAAAAAATCGCCTCTCATTCATTTCAATGCTGAAATGCTCAATTTCCGAAGGTCACTGAACATGGGCAAGTGAGGTGTCTACAGACTCGGGGGGGCCTGCTGAGCACGGGGAACCAACTCCCAGCTCGATACGACTTTCCCAGCCTGACCTGCACTTGGGCCAAAAATGAATGGGAGTCTAGGGCAGCCCTAGGAAGGGAGGGGCCTAGGACCACCAAACTTGGGGGACACCTGGGGGGCCCCCTGGGCACTATACACACCAAGTTTGGTCCAATGAGCACTTGTACTTTTTGAGTTATTTCGAGTGAGCAAATTTTTCACATAATGGGAGTCAATGACAGCTACATCATAGGAATAAGCCACACCCACCAAACTCGGTGGGCATGTAGGTACCCTCCCACAGTCTCTCTGTGCCAAGTTTGGTCTCCCTACCACTTATACTTTTTGAGTTATTTCGAGTGAGCAAATCCATTTTCTGGTTTTCATCCTATATCCCTAACCCCTAACCCTAACCCCTGTCAGCACAAATCAGCAGGGCAACACAGGGATTTGAACCCCGTCCCACAAGTGGGAGTACCAATACCATTGCCTTTTGCCTTTTTTAATGCTATATGACAAGGTAAAGCAAAACTTGCATTAAGAACAGCATGCTAATTTGTGTATGTTAACTGATGTTAACAGCCATTTATCTTCAATTTCAAATATACTTCGGTGGAAGTTAAATAAATGCCGTCTTAATGCAAGAAAACGAAACCTCTAAAAATAAACTATTTACAAAATGTTGTACAAGAAAATAAATAAAAAATCACAAAGACACTTACCTCAAATAATAATACTTACCAAACATAATTTCAGTGTAAAACATAACAACTAAGTCATCACCCTACTTACCACATACCCGAAAAGGAAGAAAAACCCAAGATTTGGGGTATTTTTTTTGGTTCCAAGATGGTTTTGTTTTTTTGTTTTTTGGTTCCTGGGAACAGAATTTTTTTTTTAACTATTTACAAAATGTTGTACAAGAAAACACATAAAAAAACCAAAGACACTTACCTTAAATAATAATACTTACCAAACATAATTTCAGTGTAAAACAAAAAAACTAAGTCATCACCCTACTTACCATATACCCGAAAAAGAAGAAAAACGCAAGAGTTGGTGTAATTTTTTTGGTTCCAAGATGGTTTTGTTTTTCTGTTTTTTTTTTTGGTTCCTGGGAACAGGATTTTTTTTAAAGTATTAACAAAATCTTGTACACATAACTATTTACCTTGGAATTACATCCTTACCTCACTCGTTTAGATACTCTCTTCGTTTCTTTCTGAAGGCAAAGAATGTCCGGATCCTCATCTGGTTCTCCTCACACCACTTGAGATACGCATTGTATGCATCTCGGTGACCAATGGATTTGTCCACATTGAGGTAATCCAGTTCCATGGCTGACCACTTCAGCCTAACGTTGCCAGGGAGAACTCGTGTGGAAGACCACCCCGACTCCTCCACCTCCTCTGACTCCACCTCCGGCACCTCTGGCACCTGTTCTTTCTCATGGGGTGGGGGCTTTTTTCCTATGTCCATAGGAACTGGATTTCTAGGCATGTTTGGACGTACCTGGATGGAATGATGGATTTTCGAGAGCCGAAATGCTGTGACCTTCTCCAACAGGTCTCTACCGAGGATGAGTTTTTGCTGGAGACATGCCTGGCTCAAGGGCATCGTCTCAGAGAGAGTCCGCAAAACATCGTAATCGATGTAATCCCCGTTCATACGTAATGCCACGCAGCTGACGAATGTCAGCTGCTGAAGGCGATCCTCTCCTTCAAGATGGGGCATCCTACGTAGAACTTGTGGCAGCCACGGCATTCCATAGACCCGGTACTTCTCTAAATACCTACCGAAACAGAGCCGCTGGCGCTCAATTTCTGTAGCTATTTCGGCCGTGAGGCTGGCCATCCTTGCCTCCTCCGGTGGATCTGTTCCATCTGGGTGAACAACTTGGAAGCAGTTGGGCACCAACCTGACGCAGTATCTAGTGGTGGCATCCTTGAGACGCATCAAGGGAAAGAACTTGATATTAAGCTCCGCCAAACCCACCAGCAGGCATGCGGCCACGTCCTTACCAGCACCCTGAACGATGTCTTTCCCTCTGGAGAAGACGTGAGGGAAAGTGAAGCGCTGGACCGTTGCAAGTTGCTGCGCCAGGGTCTGTGCAGTGATGCTACCCGTCAACTTGCATCCCAGTGGCAGCGTCTTTCCCTGGAGAACATAGAGGGGGAGTGAAGAGGTGTCGTAAAGGTCTCCAATGATGACCCTCAGCATGGACGCTCCCAGTACCGAGGGTGCTGCTTCCAGGGTGTCAGTCAATGGAAACAGGCGCCGCACTCGGAACTGGAGCTGGGTGTTTGGTGTCCAGGTCTTGAGGGGAGGAGGGTTGTCCCCCTCCGCCGCGCTGTTAAAGTCGGCAAGGCCCAGGAATCCCCTTCTGTGGCTCAGGCTCCGTTCCCTCACCGTGCAGGTCCCCAGCGAGGCACTATAATGGGTATCAGAAGGGCTGAGTGGGTGACCATAGGCCAACTCCTCATAACCCAACTCAAGCTGGAAAGCCTGCCAGCTTGGCTTGAAGCCCCCTCTCCCACTGTGCTCAGTCAGGATTTGGGATAGTCCTTCTGCAAAGTAGTCGACTGTCTTCTTGACAACTCTCACCATGCCATCACCGACAAACGGCACCAGCAGAGGATGACTCTCGACGAGAGTTGCAAAGTTGCCAGTGTTGACAAATGTTGCAGCGGACAAGTGCCCTGGGATGGCTCCTGATCGTTCCCGATCCATCCATTTCCCGACGTACTCCAGTCGGGCGCCAAGCTGCGTCCCCATCTTGGTGGCCATGTCCTGGATGTAACTCAGGTACTTGAAGGCCTCGGTCGCCATGGACCCTTTGGTGGAAGGGTGCTGGAGGTCGCACAGGGTAACCATGCCACTGATCGGGTGGAAATACCTGCTGGGGAAACGGACGTGGGGTGACGGGGTGTAAAATTGAACGAATTTTACCTCAAGAAGCCCAGAGAAAATGCCAAAGATCCTTCTGTCAAGGGACACCGGCTTCCCCTTCAAAAGCGTCTGGGAATTCACAATGTCATGCATCCCCAAGCAGGTCCACATTTTACATGAATCCCTGGAAAGCAACGTCTGCAGTCCGTACCGGGACCACAGAAGTTGAACGGAGGGGTCTTTTGCCTCAACAGTTAGGGCAATGTGTAGGGACATTGCGCTGATCCGTTTTGTATCCACCCACGGCCTCAGATGGATGGTCCCATCCAACTTCTGGCCAAACCGGGTAATGGATGGAACCAAAACAATCGACACATGTGAGGCATTGACCCGGTCCACTGCCTTCTGGAGCACTTCGAATAAGAAGACCTGGTCCTGCTCCAAGACTTCAAACTTTGATGTCAATTTAAGGTTCTGCTTTGAGAAGGTGGGCCTCTTGAGCTCTTGCGGCGGGAGGAGCTGGAGCTGCTCCTGGAAGGCGAGAACAACATCCTGCAATGCAGTGATTGCAATCTGTCTGTAGCTCTTTTTGTCCAGGAGCATCTCATTCGGCTTTTTTGGGTCTTTCGGTAGAGCCGTCAGGTTCAAAAAATAGCCGCCGTCCACCAGCGCAATCACCACTCCCTGCATGTTCTGCATTGCCGTAAGGGCTTTTGGAGGCAGGTTCTGCAGGTCTACATGCTTCTTCAAGTAGACGAAGAAATCAGACATCTTGGTGGGCGTTGGAGGGAAGAATAAGAAATGCACTCCCCTGGTCAGTGCTGAAAGCTCAGAGAGCTCCATGACGATCCCGTCAATGTCATGGGAGAAAATGAGGTTCTCCCAGGGGTTCTCGATGACCGATGGGTGCAGATGCACTCTCACCGAAGTTGAATGGAGGAACTCCTCCAGCGTCTCATACTCACCAAAGGGCCGGGTAATGTTGTCGGTGTTCTCATGTCCAACAGCAAGGAAGTCTTCAGTCTCCTGAAAGTTTGCCTTTAAAATGCAGGTTTAGAACATTTTCAAGGAAAGAAACAATAAGCATTAGCATTAGCATTTCATTATAACCCACCAAATCAAGTTAGGTTCAGGCTATATTCAAGAAAAAAAAATTAGCATTACCATTAGCATTAGCATTAAGATTAACATTAGCATTAGCATTAGCATTTGGGTAAGCATTAGCATTAAGATTAGCATTAGCACTAGCATTAGCATTAGCACTAGCATTAGCATTAGCATGTCATTATAACCCACCAACTCAAGTTAGGTTCAGGACATATTCAAGAAAAACATTGGCATTAGCATTAGAATTGTCACTAGCATTAGCATGTCATTATTGTGTAAAAAGCAATGTATAACTTACCATTTTGAAGACACAAGGCTCACAGAGAGCCCCTTGACTGGTTTCCTCCTTTTATACTCACCGTTTTAGGAGAGAAAAAAGGCATTTGTTATTACAATATAACAAACCCACAACAAATATGATGCTTTTTAAAAAACCTATTTTAGACCATTAATTAAAAATAAGAAAAATGTATTTTCAACACATTTGTATTAGATAGACTCTTCTTTAATTTATAGTGTGAAAAAAAATTTTTTTTTTAAACATTATTTAGTGTTATGGTTAGGATTATGGTTGGGGTTAGTATAAGGGGCTGAGTGCCATTTTGGAAATCAATATTCATCACCCTTAACAGTGATTCATAGCTTCGAAACTTTGGCTACCCCCCCATTTTCGGGCACCCTGAATCTATCAATACTAATTAATAAGGGGTGGTAACTTCCGGTCCGGAGTTATTAGCCAATCACGTTAAAACGCCTATAACTCCAGAATGGAAGATCGTAGAGACATGGAGCTTAGTCAGGCGTGTTCAAAAGGGTCGAATTATGTCAGACAGAAGTCACTTCCGAGTCTCTAAGACCTTTCTTTCGGGAGTTATAGCAATTCAATATGCTTGTCACTGATTGGCCCATAACTCCGGAAGTGAATAAGTGAATGTCAAAAATCATGTCTCAAAAATGGGTACCAATCGACTCCAAATGGCCTGAAACGTGCTCCTAACAACTTTCCCCATGGTCATTTTTGGCTGTGGGACTAAGAAAAAATGAAAATCGCCTCCCATTCATGAAATGCTCAATTTCCGAAGGTCACTAAACATGGGCAAGTGAGGTGTCTACAGACTCGGGGGGACCTGCTGAGCACGGGGAACCAATAGCTCGATACGACCTTCCCAGCCTGACCTGCACTTGGCCTGAAAATTAATGGGAGTCTACGGCAGCCGTAGGAAGGGAGGGGCCTAGGACCACCAAACTTGGGGGACACCTGGGGGGCCCCCTGGGCACTATACACACCAAGTTTGGTCCAATGAGCACTTGTACTTTTCGAGTTATTTCGAGTGAGCAAATTTTTCACATAATGGGAGTCAATGACAGCTACGTCATAGGAATAAGCCACACCCACCAAACTCGGTGGGCATGTAGGTCGCCTCCCACAGTCTCTCTGTGCCAAGTTTGGTCTCCCTACCACTTATACTTTTTGAGTTATTTCGAGTGAGCAAATCCATTTTCTGGTTTTCATCCTATATCCCTAACCCCTAACCCCCTAACCCTAACCCTACCCTAACCCTAACCCTAACCCCACTCAGCTCTTATCCTAACCCTAACCCTAACCCACCCTAACCCCCTAACCCTAACCCTAACCCTCGCGAAAATAGCACTCCATTCATTTCAATGCGGAAACAGTTTTTGATGATTATCTCCGTAACGAAAGGTCGTAGAGACTTGGAAGTGACTTCTGTCAGACATAATCTGACCCTTGTGAACACGCCTGACTTGTCCCCGTGTCTCTACGACCCTCCGTTCCGGAGATATTACCAATTTTTTTTCTGGCGTTGCCCCGCCCCCGAACGTCGTATGGCGATGTTAAACATTTTTTTTCACACTATAAGTTAAAGAATAGTTTATTTAATACAAATGTGTTAAAAAAGAAAATTTCATCCAATTTATTAATGGTCTAAAATAGGGTGTCTAAAAGTCATTACATGCGTCTCTTTGTAATGATAAGTGCATTTTGTCGTCTAAAAAGGCAGAGTATAAAAGGAGGCGCCCAGTCAAGGGACTGTCAGTGTGCTTTCGTCTCTGTACTTAAACATCATTCTGAAATAGTTATTTCATCAGCAGATCCCTAACCCTTGACTTCCTCGAGCCTTCTTTGGTAGACAGCGTTACTGTCCACTGTGACTGCAACATTAAGGCACAGGACAGCAGAACACACCTCCTGTGGGGGAGGAGCGGCCTGCAGGAACTCGTGGGCCACAACAGCAGCCTCTTCAGCGTGCTGGTCATGCATGAGGCTGTTAATGCTCAGACGCCCCTTGACGGCAGGAACCTGGGCCTGACCAGGGAATTATTTGATCTCTGCAAGGCTCCAGTGACCTTCCTGCAATTGTACAGCACTTCCCCCCACGTCCGCTATACTCAGAAGTACTTCCACCCGGTGAGCGGCGTTGTCACCCTCCTTGGCATCCAGTACCCAAAGACCATGCAGGCCATGAGCAACGAGGCCTGGGAATACATCTGCCGGGTGGATGACTTAAGGAAGAAGATGGTGGGCCAGCTGGGTGCCCGGCTGGAATATGTGGCCAGGCTGGAGAGACCGGACACAATGGCATTTTCAGCGAAGGCACTGATAAATGAGGAGGCCCTGCTGGAGCTTGTCGCCAGGAGGCCCGTGCTGCTTCCCTTCCAGGGCACGGCTCTCATCCACTATGCTCAGAGGACCCTGCAACATATTTACACTGTCCTCAAAGACATCTGTGAACGCCATGAGCATAAAGTAGGGTTTGAGCCGGCCTGGAAGGCTTACCAAATGGAGCTGGCATTTGAGGAGATGGTCTCTGGGCACCCGGGATCCCACCAGAACCGTCACTACAGCGCCTCCCTGGGCACCTGCAGCTGCAGTGAGAGGAGCTTGACTCATGTCAGGGGGGTGTTGGGCCTGGCACCCTGCAACGCGGCGGCAGAGGGCGACAGCCCGCCACCTCTACGGGTGTGGACGGGCAACACCCAGCTCCACTGGCGGGTGCGCCGGCTGTTTCCGCTGGCGGAGGCAGTCGGAGCGGAGCCCTCGGTCCTGGGAGTGGTGATGGTCAGGGTGATCCTGGGGGACCTGTTTGACACCAGCTCCCTCCCCATGTACATCCTGACAGGGGAGAAGTTACCAGAGGGCACACGCCTCGTTGGGGCTGTTACTCAGGAGGTGCTTGTCAAACAGCTGCTGGACAGCTACAATTTCAGCTTCCCACACACCTTCAACAGGGGGAAGCAGCTCGCGCTGGACGCGGGACAGGATGTGGCTGCCTGCCTCCTGTTGGGGTTAAGGGAGCTGAAGTTGACTTACTTCCCACTCCTCAGGATGAAGGACAAGACCACTCGGTACTGCGTGAGGAGAGTGGTGAACCACTACGTGGCAGTGCATCCACAATCCACCAGTCCCCCCCAAGACGCCGTCATCGCGACGCTTTGCTCTGAAATCTGTACAGAGATGGAGCGCTTGCGGCTGACCTACGGCAGGAACCTCGAGCCCTACCGAGAACACGGGATGCCATGGCTGGGGACAATCCTGAAGAGGCTGCCCCCCCTGCAAGGCACGGCAAAACTAACGCAGCTTGTTTTCCTGTCGGCCATCGGCCTCAGGATGAACAACATCTTTGTGGACTTCAACATCTGGAAGGACCTGGCTCAGAGCGCGCCTCTGAGCCAGGCTGAGTTGCAGCGCAAGATAATTCTCTCCCGGGACCTGCTGGAAGGGGTGACTGCACTGAGGGTGTACAAGCTGTACAAAGACGTGCCCTACAGGCTGTGGAAGCCTCGTGCAGCCCCGGGCCCGGCCCTCAAGAGCTTGCCACCAAAAGACACAGAAGACGTCCACTCGGATGATGTCCCGCAGGTGCAGGAGGAGGAGGAGGTGCCTGGTTTGAAATCAAAAAGCCAGATCCTGCCAGGAAGCGTGAGGCTGCGCTGGCAGGACTGGGAAATGGAGCTGGTCTCAAAAAACCCTGGTATGACCCATAGGGAGGCCTACCAAGCCTACGTCAGGGCTTGCCAGGAGACGGGCAGATTGATCAGGACTCTGGAGGCGTTTTCCAAGAAGAGGAGGCAGTTGCTGAGAGTTCCCTTGTAAATTGTTGCCCTTGTTCTACAAAAAAACAAAAAAATCCTGTTCCCAGGAGCCAAAAAAAAAAAAAAAAAAAATCCTACGTTATAGGACCAAAAAAAAGGGTTAGGGTCCTCTAAGAAGAGGCATCCTCGGAAGGGTTAGGGTTAAGTCCATAGGTTAGGTCCAATTAGGTCCATTTTTTTTCTTTTTCACACCCACACACACACACACTAACAAACCCACTTACATACATAAAACACACACAATGCATCCACAACATTTATACACATTTATTGGTACATTCTCAAACACACATACATAAAGGCAAACACTGCATGCATGACACTTACACACGTTTCTTTCCACATATTCCCTCACATGGACTCTGCCTTGTCGTGGCGTGGGGGCTTAAGTGCCATTGTGGTCCTGTGGACACTGGGGATGGGGTCTGGCCAGCTGGTCTACTACTGCCGTACAAAACAGTAGTAGACCAGCTGGCTAGACCCAATCCCCAGAGTCCACAGGACCACTAGGGCACGACTAAAGAGTCCAAATTGTTGCACAATCACATGTGTGGGTTTCACACACTCACAGTCTCCCAAATACTATGGGAGCCACATCCTGCGATATCTCACCAACGCCTTGGTGGTCCTGTGGAAACTGGGGTTGGGGTCTGGCCAGCTGGTCTACTACTGCCGTACCAAACAGCAGTAGACCAGCTGGCTAGACCCAATCCCCAGAGTCCACAGGACCACTAGGGCACGACCAAAGAGTCCAAATAGTTGCACAATCACATGTGTGGGTTTCCCACACTCACAGTCTCCCAAATACTATGGGAGCCACATCCTGCGATATCTCACCAACGCCTTGGTGGTCCTGTGGAAACTGGGTTTGGGGTCTGGCCAGCTGGTCTACTACTGCCGTACCAAACAGCAGTAGACCAGCTGGCCAGACCCAATCCCCAGAGTCCACAGGACCACTAGGGCACGACCAAAGAGTCCAAATAGTTGCACAATCACATGTGTGGGTTTCCCACACTCACAGTCTCCCAAATACTATGGGAGCCACATCCTGCGATATCTCACCAACGCCTTGGTGGTCCTGTGGAAACTGGGGTTGGGGTCTGGCCAGCTGGTCTACTACTGCCGTACCAAACAGCAGTAGACCAGCTGGCTAGACCCAATCCCCAGAGTCCACAGGACCACTAGGGCACGACTAAAGAGTCCAAATTGTTGCACAATCACATATGTGGGTTTCACACACTCACAGTCTCCCAAATACTATGGGAGCCACATCCTGCGATATCTCACCAACGCCTTGGTGGTCCTGTGGACACTGGGGATGGGGTCTGGCCAGCTGGTCTACTACTGCCGTACCAAACAGCAGTAGACCAGCTGGCTAGGCCCAATCCCCAGAGTCCACAGGACCACTAGGGCACGACCAAAGAGTCCAAATAGTTGCACAATCACATGTGTGGGTTTCACACACTCACAGTCTCCCAAATACTATGGGAGCCACATCCTGCGATATCTCACCAACGCCTTGGTGGTCCTGTGGACACTGGGGATGGGGTCTGGCCAGCTGGTCTACTACTGCCGTACCAAACAGCAGTAGACCAGCTGGCCAGACCCAATCCCCAGAGTCCACAGGACCACTAGGGCACCACCAAAGAGTCCAAATAGTTGCACAATCACATGTGTGGGTTTCCCACACACACAGTCTCCCAAATAGTATGGGAGCCACATCCTGCGATATCTCACCAACGCCTTGGTGGTCCTGTGGACACTGGGGATGGGGTCTGGCCAGCTGGTCTACTACTGCCGTACCAAACAGCAGTAGACCAGCTGGTTAGACCCAGAACCCAGAGTCCACAGGACCACTAGGGCACCACCAAAGAGTCCAAATAGTTGCACAATCATATGTGTGGGTTTCCCACACACAGTCTCCGAAATACAGGCTTGTCGGCCTTTCTTTCCGACGCCATGCCCACTTACTGTATGAAAGTGCCGTCGGACCTTATATGGTTGGACACATGAGGCCCTCAGCTATCCATAGACGTTGGTTTGATGCCTCTGGCACATTCCTACCAAAAGATATGAACTTCACATCTTTCCACAAAACCTAACCCAAAAAATAATTCCACCAAGTGCATTCCCATGCATGTCAGAGTCCTGTGTGTGTGTATGTGAGTGCGAGTGAGGCATCTTTTCAAGTGAGGATCTTGGTGGAGAACTTGGGCAGCCTACACAGGTGGAGCTCATCACCTCATCAGGGTGCTGGGAATAAAGGAGCGGCAGAGCCTTCACTCAGTGCTGGGTGATTAACCTTCACAGGTAGTCTCTCTGACCCTCTGTTGTAGCTTTCCTGTTAAAAGTTAATGACTATAATCACTGTTTAGGGTACTGAATCACAACTTTTTGGACAAAAGAACTTAGACACTTTCCACCAAATGAGGTCCCATGTATTTCCTATGGGAAATACATTTTGTCAAAAGCATTTTTTTTTCAAAAAAAATCATGTCTCTAAAATGGGTACCACTCAACTCCAAATGACCTGAAACGTGCTCCAAACAACATTCCCCAGGGTCCCTTTTGGCTGTGGGACTTAGTAAAAAATCGCCTCTCATTCATTTCAATGCTGAAATGCTCAATTTCCGAAGGTCACTGAACATGGGCAAGTGAGGTGTCTACAGACTCGGGGGGGCCTGCTGAGCACGGGGAACCAACTCCCAGCTCGATACGACTTTCCCAGCCTGACCTGCACTTGGGCCAAAAATGAATGGGAGTCTAGGGCAGCCCTAGGAAGGGAGGGGCCTAGGACCACCAAACTTGGGGGACACCTGGGGGGCCCCCTGGGCACTATACACACCAAGTTTGGTCCAATGAGCACTTGTACTTTTTGAGTTATTTCGAGTGAGCAAATTTTTCACATAATGGGAGTCAATGACAGCTACATCATAGGAATAAGCCACACCCACCAAACTCGGTGGGCATGTAGGTACCCTCCCACAGTCTCTCTGTGCCAAGTTTGGTCTCCCTACCACTTATACTTTTTGAGTTATTTCGAGTGAGCAAATCCATTTTCTGGTTTTCATCCTATATCCCTAACCCCTAACCCTAACCCCTGTCAGCACAAATCAGCAGGGCAACACAGGGATTTGAACCCCGTCCCACAAGTGGGAGTACCAATACCATTGCCTTTTGCCTTTTTTAATGCTATATGACAAGGTAAAGCAAAACTTGCATTAAGAACAGCATGCTAATTTGTGTATGTTAACTGATGTTAACAGCCATTTATCTTCAATTTCAAATATACTTCGGTGGAAGTTAAATAAATGCCGTCTTAATGCAAGAAAACGAAACCTCTAAAAATAAACTATTTACAAAATGTTGTACAAGAAAATAAATAAAAAATCACAAAGACACTTACCTCAAATAATAATACTTACCAAACATAATTTCAGTGTAAAACATAACAACTAAGTCATCACCCTACTTACCACATACCCGAAAAGGAAGAAAAACCCAAGATTTGGGGTATTTTTTTTGGTTCCAAGATGGTTTTGTTTTTTTGTTTTTTGGTTCCTGGGAACAGAATTTTTTTTTTAACTATTTACAAAATGTTGTACAAGAAAACACATAAAAAAACCAAAGACACTTACCTTAAATAATAATACTTACCAAACATAATTTCAGTGTAAAACAAAAAAACTAAGTCATCACCCTACTTACCATATACCCGAAAAAGAAGAAAAACGCAAGAGTTGGTGTAATTTTTTTGGTTCCATGATGGTTTTGTTTTTCTGTTTTTTTTTTTGGTTCCTGGGAACAGGATTTTTTTTAAAGTATTAACAAAATCTTGTACACATAACTATTTACCTTGGAATTACATCCTTACCTCACTCGTTTAGATACTCTCTTCGTTTCTTTCTGAAGGCAAAGAATGTCCGGATCCTCATCTGGTTCTCCTCACACCACTTGAGATACGCATTGTATGCATCTCGGTGACCAATGGATTTGTCCACATTGAGGTAATCCAGTTCCATGGCTGACCACTTCAGCCTAACGTTGCCAGGGAGAACTCGTGTGGAAGACCACCCCGACTCCTCCACCTCCTCTGACTCCACCTCCGGCACCTCTGGCACCTGTTCTTTCTCATGGGGTGGGGGCTTTTTTCCTATGTCCATAGGAACTGGATTTCTAGGCATGTTTGGACGTACCTGGATGGAATGATGGATTTTCGAGAGCCGAAATGCTGTGACCTTCTCCAACAGGTCTCTACCGAGGATGAGTTTTTGCTGGAGACATGCCTGGCTCAAGGGCATCGTCTCAGAGAGAGTCCGCAAAACATCGTAATCGATGTAATCCCCGTTCATACGTAATGCCACGCAGCTGACGAATGTCAGCTGCTGAAGGCGATCCTCTCCTTCAAGATGGGGCATCCTACGTAGAACTTGTGGCAGCCACGGCATTCCATAGACCCGGTACTTCTCTAAATACCTACCGAAACAGAGCCGCTGGCGCTCAATTTCTGTAGCTATTTCGGCCGTGAGGCTGGCCATCCTTGCCTCCTCCGGTGGATCTGTTCCATCTGGGTGAACAACTTGGAAGCAGTTGGGCACCAACCTGACGCAGTATCTAGTGGTGGCATCCTTGAGACGCATCAAGGGAAAGAACTTGATATTAAGCTCCGCCAAACCCACCAGCAGGCATGCGGCCACGTCCTTACCAGCACCCTGAACGATGTCTTTCCCTCTGGAGAAGACGTGAGGGAAAGTGAAGCGCTGGACCGTTGCAAGTTGCTGCGCCAGGGTCTGTGCAGTGATGCTACCCGTCAACTTGCATCCCAGTGGCAGCGTCTTTCCCTGGAGAACATAGAGGGGGAGTGAAGAGGTGTCGTAAAGGTCTCCAATGATGACCCTCAGCATGGACGCTCCCAGTACCGAGGGTGCTGCTTCCAGGGTGTCAGTCAATGGAAACAGGCGCCGCACTCGGAACTGGAGCTGGGTGTTTGGTGTCCAGGTCTTGAGGGGAGGAGGGTTGTCCCCCTCCGCCGCGCTGTTAAAGTCGGCAAGGCCCAGGAATCCCCTTCTGTGGCTCAGGCTCCGTTCCCTCACCGTGCAGGTCCCCAGCGAGGCACTATAATGGGTATCAGAAGGGCTGAGTGGGTGACCATAGGCCAACTCCTCATAACCCAACTCAAGCTGGAAAGCCTGCCAGCTTGGCTTGAAGCCCCCTCTCCCACTGTGCTCAGTCAGGATTTGGGATAGTCCTTCTGCAAAGTAGTCGACTGTCTTCTTGACAACTCTCACCATGCCATCACCGACAAACGGCACCAGCAGAGGATGACTCTCGACGAGAGTTGCAAAGTTGCCAGTGTTGACAAATGTTGCAGCGGACAAGTGCCCTGGGATGGCTCCTGATCGTTCCCGATCCATCCATTTCCCGACGTACTCCAGTCGGGCGCCAAGCTGCGTCCCCATCTTGGTGGCCATGTCCTGGATGTAACTCAGGTACTTGAAGGCCTCGGTCGCCATGGACCCTTTGGTGGAAGGGTGCTGGAGGTCGCACAGGGTAACCATGCCACTGATCGGGTGGAAATACCTGCTGGGGAAACGGACGTGGGGTGACGGGGTGTAAAATTGAACGAATTTTACCTCAAGAAGCCCAGAGAAAATGCCAAAGATCCTTCTGTCAAGGGACACCGGCTTCCCCTTCAAAAGCGTCTGGGAATTCACAATGTCATGCATCCCCAAGCAGGTCCACATTTTACATGAATCCCTGGAAAGCAACGTCTGCAGTCCGTACCGGGACCACAGAAGTTGAACGGAGGGGTCTTTTGCCTCAACAGTTAGGGCAATGTGTAGGGACATTGCGCTGATCCGTTTTGTATCCACCCACGGCCTCAGATGGATGGTCCCATCCAACTTCTGGCCAAACCGGGTAATGGATGGAACCAAAACAATCGACACATGTGAGGCATTGACCCGGTCCACTGCCTTCTGGAGCACTTCGAATAAGAAGACCTGGTCCTGCTCCAAGACTTCAAACTTTGATGTCAATTTAAGGTTCTGCTTTGAGAAGGTGGGCCTCTTGAGCTCTTGCGGCGGGAGGAGCTGGAGCTGCTCCTGGAAGGCGAGAACAACATCCTGCAATGCAGTGATTGCAATCTGTCTGTAGCTCTTTTTGTCCAGGAGCATCTCATTCGGCTTTTTTGGGTCTTTCGGTAGAGCCGTCAGGTTCAAAAAATAGCCGCCGTCCACCAGCGCAATCACCACTCCCTGCATGTTCTGCATTGCCGTAAGGGCTTTTGGAGGCAGGTTCTGCAGGTCTACATGCTTCTTCAAGTAGACGAAGAAATCAGACATCTTGGTGGGCGTTGGAGGGAAGAATAAGAAATGCACTCCCCTGGTCAGTGCTGAAAGCTCAGAGAGCTCCATGACGATCCCGTCAATGTCATGGGAGAAAATGAGGTTCTCCCAGGGGTTCTCGATGACCGATGGGTGCAGATGCACTCTCACCGAAGTTGAATGGAGGAACTCCTCCAGCGTCTCATACTCACCAAAGGGCCGGGTAATGTTGTCGGTGTTCTCATGTCCAACAGCAAGGAAGTCTTCAGTCTCCTGAAAGTTTGCCTTTAAAATGCAGGTTTAGAACATTTTCAAGGAAAGAAACAATAAGCATTAGCATTAGCATTTCATTATAACCCACCAAATCAAGTTAGGTTCAGGCTATATTCAAGAAAAAAAAATTAGCATTACCATTAGCATTAGCATTAAGATTAACATTAGCATTAGCATTAGCATTTGGGTAAGCATTAGCATTAAGATTAGCATTAGCACTAGCATTAGCATTAGCACTAGCATTAGCATTAGCATGTCATTATAACCCACCAACTCAAGTTAGGTTCAGGACATATTCAAGAAAAACATTGGCATTAGCATTAGAATTGTCACTAGCATTAGCATGTCATTATTGTGTAAAAAGCAATGTATAACTTACCATTTTGAAGACACAAGGCTCACAGAGAGCCCCTTGACTGGTTTCCTCCTTTTATACTCACCGTTTTAGGAGAGAAAAAAGGCATTTGTTATTACAATATAACAAACCCACAACAAATATGATGCTTTTTAAAAAACCTATTTTAGACCATTAATTAAAAATAAGAAAAATGTATTTTCAACACATTTGTATTAGATAGACTCTTCTTTAATTTATAGTGTGAAAAAAAATTTTTTTTTTAAACATTATTTAGTGTTATGGTTAGGATTATGGTTGGGGTTAGTATAAGGGGCTGAGTGCCATTTTGGAAATCAATATTCATCACCCTTAACAGTGATTCATAGCTTCGAAACTTTGGCTACCCCCCCATTTTCGGGCACCCTGAATCTATCAATACTAATTAATAAGGGGTGGTAACTTCCGGTCCGGAGTTATTAGCCAATCACGTTAAAACGCCTATAACTCCAGAATGGAAGATCGTAGAGACATGGAGCTTAGTCAGGCGTGTTCAAAAGGGTCGAATTATGTCAGACAGAAGTCACTTCCGAGTCTCTAAGACCTTTCTTTCGGGAGTTATAGCAATTCAATATGCTTGTCACTGATTGGCCCATAACTCCGGAAGTGAATAAGTGAATGTCAAAAATCATGTCTCAAAAATGGGTACCAATCGACTCCAAATGGCCTGAAACGTGCTCCTAACAACTTTCCCCATGGTCATTTTTGGCTGTGGGACTAAGAAAAAATGAAAATCGCCTCCCATTCATGAAATGCTCAATTTCCGAAGGTCACTAAACATGGGCAAGTGAGGTGTCTACAGACTCGGGGGGACCTGCTGAGCACGGGGAACCAATAGCTCGATACGACCTTCCCAGCCTGACCTGCACTTGGCCTGAAAATTAATGGGAGTCTACGGCAGCCGTAGGAAGGGAGGGGCCTAGGACCACCAAACTTGGGGGACACCTGGGGGGCCCCCTGGGCACTATACACACCAAGTTTGGTCCAATGAGCACTTGTACTTTTCGAGTTATTTCGAGTGAGCAAATTTTTCACATAATGGGAGTCAATGACAGCTACGTCATAGGAATAAGCCACACCCACCAAACTCGGTGGGCATGTAGGTCGCCTCCCACAGTCTCTCTGTGCCAAGTTTGGTCTCCCTACCACTTATACTTTTTGAGTTATTTCGAGTGAGCAAATCCATTTTCTGGTTTTCATCCTATATCCCTAACCCCTAACCCCCTAACCCTAACCCTACCCTAACCCTAACCCTAACCCCACTCAGCTCTTATCCTAACCCTAACCCTAACCCACCCTAACCCCCTAACCCTAACCCTAACCCTCGCGAAAATAGCACTCCATTCATTTCAATGCGGAAACAGTTTTTGATGATTATCTCCGTAACGAAAGGTCGTAGAGACTTGGAAGTGACTTCTGTCAGACATAATCTGACCCTTGTGAACACGCCTGACTTGTCCCCGTGTCTCTACGACCCTCCGTTCCGGAGATATTACCAATTTTTTTTCTGGCGTTGCCCCGCCCCCGAACGTCGTATGGCGATGTTAAACATTTTTTTTCACACTATAAGTTAAAGAATAGTTTATTTAATACAAATGTGTTAAAAAAGAAAATTTCATCCAATTTATTAATGGTCTAAAATAGGGTGTCTAAAAGTCATTACATGCGTCTCTTTGTAATGATAAGTGCATTTTGTCGTCTAAAAAGGCAGAGTATAAAAGGAGGCGCCCAGTCAAGGGACTGTCAGTGTGCTTTCGTCTCTGTACTTAAACATCATTCTGAAATAGTTATTTCATCAGCAGATCCCTAACCCTTGACTTCCTCGAGCCTTCTTTGGTAGACAGCGTTACTGTCCACTGTGACTGCAACATTAAGGCACAGGACAGCAGAACACACCTCCTGTGGGGGAGGAGCGGCCTGCAGGAACTCGTGGGCCACAACAGCAGCCTCTTCAGCGTGCTGGTCATGCATGAGGCTGTTAATGCTCAGACGCCCCTTGACGGCAGGAACCTGGGCCTGACCAGGGAATTATTTGATCTCTGCAAGGCTCCAGTGACCTTCCTGCAATTGTACAGCACTTCCCCCCACGTCCGCTATACTCAGAAGTACTTCCACCCGGTGAGCGGCGTTGTCACCCTCCTTGGCATCCAGTACCCAAAGACCATGCAGGCCATGAGCAACGAGGCCTGGGAATACATCTGCCGGGTGGATGACTTAAGGAAGAAGATGGTGGGCCAGCTGGGTGCCCGGCTGGAATATGTGGCCAGGCTGGAGAGACCGGACACAATGGCATTTTCAGCGAAGGCACTGATAAATGAGGAGGCCCTGCTGGAGCTTGTCGCCAGGAGGCCCGTGCTGCTTCCCTTCCAGGGCACGGCTCTCATCCACTATGCTCAGAGGACCCTGCAACATATTTACACTGTCCTCAAAGACATCTGTGAACGCCATGAGCATAAAGTAGGGTTTGAGCCGGCCTGGAAGGCTTACCAAATGGAGCTGGCATTTGAGGAGATGGTCTCTGGGCACCCGGGATCCCACCAGAACCGTCACTACAGCGCCTCCCTGGGCACCTGCAGCTGCAGTGAGAGGAGCTTGACTCATGTCAGGGGGGTGTTGGGCCTGGCACCCTGCAACGCGGCGGCAGAGGGCGACAGCCCGCCACCTCTACGGGTGTGGACGGGCAACACCCAGCTCCACTGGCGGGTGCGCCGGCTGTTTCCGCTGGCGGAGGCAGTCGGAGCGGAGCCCTCGGTCCTGGGAGTGGTGATGGTCAGGGTGATCCTGGGGGACCTGTTTGACACCAGCTCCCTCCCCATGTACATCCTGACAGGGGAGAAGTTACCAGAGGGCACACGCCTCGTTGGGGCTGTTACTCAGGAGGTGCTTGTCAAACAGCTGCTGGACAGCTACAATTTCAGCTTCCCACACACCTTCAACAGGGGGAAGCAGCTCGCGCTGGACGCGGGACAGGATGTGGCTGCCTGCCTCCTGTTGGGGTTAAGGGAGCTGAAGTTGACTTACTTCCCACTCCTCAGGATGAAGGACAAGACCACTCGGTACTGCGTGAGGAGAGTGGTGAACCACTACGTGGCAGTGCATCCACAATCCACCAGTCCCCCCCAAGACGCCGTCATCGCGACGCTTTGCTCTGAAATCTGTACAGAGATGGAGCGCTTGCGGCTGACCTACGGCAGGAACCTCGAGCCCTACCGAGAACACGGGATGCCATGGCTGGGGACAATCCTGAAGAGGCTGCCCCCCCTGCAAGGCACGGCAAAACTAACGCAGCTTGTTTTCCTGTCGGCCATCGGCCTCAGGATGAACAACATCTTTGTGGACTTCAACATCTGGAAGGACCTGGCTCAGAGCGCGCCTCTGAGCCAGGCTGAGTTGCAGCGCAAGATAATTCTCTCCCGGGACCTGCTGGAAGGGGTGACTGCACTGAGGGTGTACAAGCTGTACAAAGACGTGCCCTACAGGCTGTGGAAGCCTCGTGCAGCCCCGGGCCCGGCCCTCAAGAGCTTGCCACCAAAAGACACAGAAGACGTCCACTCGGATGATGTCCCGCAGGTGCAGGAGGAGGAGGAGGTGCCTGGTTTGAAATCAAAAAGCCAGATCCTGCCAGGAAGCGTGAGGCTGCGCTGGCAGGACTGGGAAATGGAGCTGGCCTCAAAAAACCCTGGTATGACCCATAGGGAGGCCTACCAAGCCTACGTCAGGGCTTGCCAGGAGACGGGCAGATTGATCAGGACTCTGGAGGCGTTTTCCAAGAAGAGGAGGCAGTTGCTGAGAGTTCCCTTGTAAATTGTTGCCCTTGTTCTACAAAAAAACAAAAAAATCCTGTTCCCAGGAGCCAAAAAAAAAAAAAAAAAAAAATCCTACGTTATAGGACCAAAAAAAAGGGTTAGGGTCCTCTAAGAAGAGGCATCCTCGGAAGGGTTAGGGTTAAGTCCATAGGTTAGGTCCAATTAGGTCCATTTTTTTTCTTTTTCACACCCAAACACACACACACACTAACAAACCCACTTACATACATAAAACACACACAATGCATCCACAACATTTATACACATTTATTGGTACATTCTCAAACACACATACATAAAGGCACACACTGCATGCATGACACTTACACACGTTTCTTTCCACATATTCCCTCACATGGACTCTGCCTTGTCGTGGCGTGGGGGCTTAAGTGCCATTGTGGTCCTGTGGACACTGGGGATGGGGTCTGGCCAGCTGGTCTACTACTGCCGTACCAAACAGCAGTAGACCAGCTGGCTAGACCCAATCCCCAGAGTCCACAGGACCACTAGGGCACGACTAAAGAGTCCAAATAGTTGCACAATCACATGTGTGGGTTTCCCACACTCACAGTCTCCCAAATACTATGGGAGCCACATCCTGCGATATCTCACCAACGCCTTGGTGGTCCTGTGGAAACTGGGTTTGGGGTCTGGCCAGCTGGTCTACTACTGCCGTACCAAACAGCAGTAGACCAGCTGGCCAGACCCAATCCCCAGAGTCCACAGGACCACTAGGGCACGACCAAAGAGTCCAAATAGTTGCACAATCACATGTGTGGGTTTCCCACACTCACAGTCTCCCAAATACTATGGGAGCCACATCCTGCGATATCTCACCAACGCCTTGGTGGTCCTGTGGAAACTGGGGTTGGGGTCTGGCCAGCTGGTCTACTACTGCCGTACCAAACAGCAGTAGACCAGCTGGCTAGACCCAATCCCCAGAGTCCACAGGACCACTAGGGCACGACTAAAGAGTCCAAATTGTTGCACAATCACATGTGTGGGTTTCACACACTCACAGTCTCCCAAATACTATGGGAGCCACATCCTGCGATATCTCACCAACGCCTTGGTGGTCCTGTGGACACTGGGGATGGGGTCTGGCCAGCTGGTCTACTACTGCCGTACCAAACAGCAGTAGACCAGCTGGCTAGACCCAATCCCCAGAGTCCACAGGACCACTAGGGCACGACTAAAGAGTCCAAATAGTTGCACAATCACATGTGTGGGTTTCACACACTCACAGTCTCCCAAATACTATGGGAGCCACATCCTGCGATATCTCACCAACGCCTTGGTGGTCCTGTGGACACTGGGGATGGGGTCTGGCCAGCTGGTCTACTACTGCCGTACCAAACAGCAGTAGACCAGCTGGCCAGACCCAATCCCCAGAGTCCACAGGACCACTAGGGCACGACCAAAGAGTCCAAATAGTTGCACAATCACATGTGTGGGTTTCCCACACACACAGTCTCCCAAATAGTATGGGAGCCACATCCTGCGATATCTCACCAACGCCTTGGTGGTCCTGTGGACACTGGGGATGGGGTCTGGCCAGCTGGTCTACTACTGCCGTACCAAACAGCAGTAGACCAGCTGGTTAGACCCAGAACCCAGAGTCCACAGGACCACTAGGGCACCACCAAAGAGTCCAAATAGTTGCACAATCATATGTGTGGGTTTCCCACACACAGTCTCCGAAATACAGGCTTGTCGGCCTTTCTTTCCGACGCCATGCCCACTTACTGTATGAAAGTGCCGTCGGACCTTATATGGTTGGACACATGAGGCCCTCAGCTATCCATAGACGTTGGTTTGATGCCTCTGGCACATTCCTACCAAAAGATATGAACTTCACATCTTTCCACAAAACCTAACCCAAAAAATAATTCCACCAAGTGCATTCCCATGCATGTCAGAGTCCTGTGTGTGTGTATGTGAGTGCGAGTGAGGCATCTTTTCAAGTGAGGATCTTGGTGGAGAACTTGGGCAGCCTACACAGGTGGAGCTCATCACCTCATCAGGGTGCTGGGAATAAAGGAGCGGCAGAGCCTTCACTCAGTGCTGGGTGATTAACCTTCACAGGTAGTCTCTCTGACCCTCTGTTGTAGCTTTCCTGTTAAAAGTTAATGACTATAATCACTGTTTAGGGTACTGAATCACAACTTTTTGGACAAAAGAACTTAGAAACTTTCCACCAAATGAGGTCCCATGTATTTCCTATGGGAAATACATTTTGTCAAAAGCATTTTTTTTTCAAAAAAAATCATGTCTCTAAAATGGGTACCACTCAACTCCAAATGACCTGAAACGTGCTCCAAACAACATTCCCCAGGGTCCCTTTTGGCTGTGGGACTTAGTAAAAAATCGCCTCTCATTCATTTCAATGCTGAAATGCTCAATTTCCGAAGGTCACTGAACATGGGCAAGTGAGGTGTCTACAGACTCGGGGGGGCCTGCTGAGCACGGGGAACCAACTCCCAGCTCGATACGACTTTCCCAGCCTGACCTGCACTTGGGCCAAAAATGAATGGGAGTCTAGGGCAGCCCTAGGAAGGGAGGGGCCTAGGACCACCAAACTTGGGGGACACCTGGGGGGCCCCCTGGGCACTATACACACCAAGTTTGGTCCAATGAGCACTTGTACTTTTTGAGTTATTTCGAGTGAGCAAATTTTTCACATAATGGGAGTCAATGACAGCTACATCATAGGAATAAGCCACACCCACCAAACTCGGTGGGCATGTAGGTACCCTCCCACAGTCTCTCTGTGCCAAGTTTGGTCTCCCTACCACTTATACTTTTTGAGTTATTTCGAGTGAGCAAATCCATTTTCTGGTTTTCATCCTATATCCCTAACCCCTAACCCTAACCCCTGTCAGCACAAATCAGCAGGGCAACACAGGGATTTGAACCCCGTCCCACAAGTGGGAGTACCAATACCATTGCCTTTTGCCTTTTTTAATGCTATATGACAAGGTAAAGCAAAACTTGCATTAAGAACAGCATGCTAATTTGTGTATGTTAACTGATGTTAACAGCCATTTATCTTCAATTTCAAATATACTTCGGTGGAAGTTAAATAAATGCCGTCTTAATGCAAGAAAACGAAACCTCTAAAAATAAACTATTTACAAAATGTTGTACAAGAAAATAAATAAAAAATCACAAAGACACTTACCTCAAATAATAATACTTACCAAACATAATTTCAGTGTAAAACATAACAACTAAGTCATCACCCTACTTACCACATACCCGAAAAGGAAGAAAAACCCAAGATTTGGGGTATTTTTTTTGGTTCCAAGATGGTTTTGTTTTTTTGTTTTTTGGTTCCTGGGAACAGAATTTTTTTTTTAACTATTTACAAAATGTTGTACAAGAAAACACATAAAAAAACCAAAGACACTTACCTTAAATAATAATACTTACCAAACATAATTTCAGTGTAAAACAAAAAAACTAAGTCATCACCCTACTTACCATATACCCGAAAAAGAAGAAAAACGCAAGAGTTGGTGTAATTTTTTTGGTTCCAAGATGGTTTTGTTTTTCTGTTTTTTTTTTTGGTTCCTGGGAACAGGATTTTTTTAAAAGTATTAACAAAATCTTGTACACATAACTATTTACCTTGGAATTACATCCTTACCTCACTCGTTTAGATACTCTCTTCGTTTCTTTCTGAAGGCAAAGAATGTCCGGATCCTCATCTGGTTCTCCTCACACCACTTGAGATACGCATTGTATGCATCTCGGTGACCAATGGATTTGTCCACATTGAGGTAATCCAGTTCCATGGCTGACCACTTCAGCCTAACGTTGCCAGGGAGAACTCGTGTGGAAGACCACCCCGACTCCTCCACCTCCTCTGACTCCACCTCCGGCACCTCTGGCACCTGTTCTTTCTCATGGGGTGGGGGCTTTTTTCCTATGTCCATAGGAACTGGATTTCTAGGCATGTTTGGACGTACCTGGATGGAATGATGGATTTTCGAGAGCCGAAATGCTGTGACCTTCTCCAACAGGTCTCTACCGAGGATGAGTTTTTGCTGGAGACATGCCTGGCTCAAGGGCATCGTCTCAGAGAGAGTCCGCAAAACATCGTAATCGATGTAATCCCCGTTCATACGTAATGCCACGCAGCTGACGAATGTCAGCTGCTGAAGGCGATCCTCTCCTTCAAGATGGGGCATCCTACGTAGAACTTGTGGCAGCCACGGCATTCCATAGACCCGGTACTTCTCTAAATACCTACCGAAACAGAGCCGCTGGCGCTCAATTTCTGTAGCTATTTCGGCCGTGAGGCTGGCCATCCTTGCCTCCTCCGGTGGATCTGTTCCATCTGGGTGAACAACTTGGAAGCAGTTGGGCACCAACCTGACGCAGTATCTAGTGGTGGCATCCTTGAGACGCATCAAGGGAAAGAACTTGATATTAAGCTCCGCCAAACCCACCAGCAGGCATGCGGCCACGTCCTTACCAGCACCCTGAACGATGTCTTTCCCTCTGGAGAAGACGTGAGGGAAAGTGAAGCGCTGGACCGTTGCAAGTTGCTGCGCCAGGGTCTGTGCAGTGATGCTACCCGTCAACTTGCATCCCAGTGGCAGCGTCTTTCCCTGGAGAACATAGAGGGGGAGTGAAGAGGTGTCGTAAAGGTCTCCAATGATGACCCTCAGCATGGACGCTCCCAGTACCGAGGGTGCTGCTTCCAGGGTGTCAGTCAATGGAAACAGGCGCCGCACTCGGAACTGGAGCTGGGTGTTTGGTGTCCAGGTCTTGAGGGGAGGAGGGTTGTCCCCCTCCGCCGCGCTGTTAAAGTCGGCAAGGCCCAGGAATCCCCTTCTGTGGCTCAGGCTCCGTTCCCTCACCGTGCAGGTCCCCAGCGAGGCACTATAATGGGTATCAGAAGGGCTGAGTGGGTGACCATAGGCCAACTCCTCATAACCCAACTCAAGCTGGAAAGCCTGCCAGCTTGGCTTGAAGCCCCCTCTCCCACTGTGCTCAGTCAGGATTTGGGATAGTCCTTCTGCAAAGTAGTCGACTGTCTTCTTGACAACTCTCACCATGCCATCACCGACAAACGGCACCAGCAGAGGATGACTCTCGACGAGAGTTGCAAAGTTGCCAGTGTTGACAAATGTTGCAGCGGACAAGTGCCCTGGGATGGCTCCTGATCGTTCCCGATCCATCCATTTCCCGACGTACTCCAGTCGGGCGCCAAGCTGCGTCCCCATCTTGGTGGCCATGTCCTGGATGTAACTCAGGTACTTGAAGGCCTCGGTCGCCATGGACCCTTTGGTGGAAGGGTGCTGGAGGTCGCACAGGGTAACCATGCCACTGATCGGGTGGAAATACCTGCTGGGGAAACGGACGTGGGGTGACGGGGTGTAAAATTGAACGAATTTTACCTCAAGAAGCCCAGAGAAAATGCCAAAGATCCTTCTGTCAAGGGACACCGGCTTCCCCTTCAAAAGCGTCTGGGAATTCACAATGTCATGCATCCCCTAGCAGGTCCACATTTTACATGAATCCCTGGAAAGCAACGTCTGCAGTCCGTACCGGGACCACAGAAGTTGAACGGAGGGGTCTTTTGCCTCAACAGTTAGGGCAATGTGTAGGGACATTGCGCTGATCCATTTTGTATCCACCCACGGCCTCAGATGGATGGTCCCATCCAACTTCTGGCCAAACCGGGTAATGGATGGAACCAAAACAATCGACACATGTGAGGCATTGACCCGGTCCACTGCCTTCTGGAGCACTTCGAATAAGAAGACCTGGTCCTGCTCCAAGACTTCAAACTTTGATGTCAATTTAAGGTTCTGCTTTGAGAAGGTGGGCCTCTTGAGCTCTTGCGGCGGGAGGAGCTGGAGCTGCTCCTGGAAGGCGAGAACAACATCCTGCAATGCAGTGATTGCAATCTGTCTGTAGCTCTTTTTGTCCAGGAGCATCTCATTCGGCTTTTTTGGGTCTTTCGGTAGAGCCGTCAGGTTCAAAAAATAGCCGCCGTCCACCAGCGCAATCACCACTCCCTGCATGTTCTGCATTGCCGTAAGGGCTTTTGGAGGCAGGTTCTGCAGGTCTACATGCTTCTTCAAGTAGACGAAGAAATCAGACATCTTGGTGGGCGTTGGAGGGAAGAATAAGAAATGCACTCCCCTGGTCAGTGCTGAAAGCTCAGAGAGCTCCATGACGATCCCGTCAATGTCATGGGAGAAAATGAGGTTCTCCCAGGGGTTCTCGATGACCGATGGGTGCAGATGCACTCTCACCGAAGTTGAATGGAGGAACTCCTCCAGCGTCTCATACTCACCAAAGGGCCGGGTAATGTTGTCGGTGTTCTCATGTCCAACAGCAAGGAAGTCTTCAGTCTCCTGAAAGTTTGCCTTTAAAATGCAGGTTTAGAACATTTTCAAGGAAAGAAACAATAAGCATTAGCATTAGCATTTCATTATAACCCACCAAATCAAGTTAGGTTCAGGCTATATTCAAGAAAAAAAAATTAGCATTACCATTAGCATTAGCATTAAGATTAACATTAGCATTAGCATTAGCATTTGGGTAAGCATTAGCATTAAGATTAGCATTAGCACTAGCATTAGCATTAGCACTAGCATTAGCATTAGCATGTCATTATAACCCACCAACTCAAGTTAGGTTCAGGACATATTCAAGAAAAACATTGGCATTAGCATTAGAATTGTCACTAGCATTAGCATGTCATTATTGTGTAAAAAGCAATGTATAACTTACCATTTTGAAGACACAAGGCTCACAGAGAGCCCCTTGACTGGTTTCCTCCTTTTATACTCACCGTTTTAGGAGAGAAAAAAGGCATTTGTTATTACAATATAACAAACCCACAACAAATATGATGCTTTTTAAAAAACCTATTTTAGACCATTAATTAAAAATAAGAAAAATGTATTTTCAACACATTTGTATTAGATAGACTCTTCTTTAATTTATAGTGTGAAAAAAAAATTTTTTTTTAAACATTATTTAGTGTTATGGTTAGGATTATGGTTGGGGTTAGTATAAGGGGCTGAGTGCCATTTTGGAAATCAATATTCATCACCCTTAACAGTGATTCATAGCTTCGAAACTTTGGCTACCCCCCCATTTTCGGGCACCCTGAATCTATCAATACTAATTAATAAGGGGTGGTAACTTCCGGTCCGGAGTTATTAGCCAATCACGTTAAAACGCCTATAACTCCAGAATGGAAGATCGTAGAGACATGGAGCTTAGTCAGGCGTGTTCAAAAGGGTCGAATTATGTCAGACAGAAGTCACTTCCGAGTCTCTAAGACCTTTCTTTCGGGAGTTATAGCAATTCAATATGCTTGTCACTGATTGGCCCATAACTCCGGAAGTGAATAAGTGAATGTCAAAAATCATGTCTCAAAAATGGGTACCAATCGACTCCAAATGGCCTGAAACGTGCTCCTAACAACTTTCCCCATGGTCATTTTTGGCTGTGGGACTAAGAAAAAATGAAAATCGCCTCCCATTCATGAAATGCTCAATTTCCGAAGGTCACTAAACATGGGCAAGTGAGGTGTCTACAGACTCGGGGGGACCTGCTGAGCACGGGGAACCAATAGCTCGATACGACCTTCCCAGCACTTGGCCTGAAAATTAATGGGAGTCTACGGCAGCCGTAGGAAGGGAGGGGCCTAGGACCACCAAACTTGGGGGACACCTGGGGGGCCCCCTGGGCACTATACACACCAAGTTTGGTCCAATGAGCACTTGTACTTTTCGAGTTATTTCGAGTGAGCAAATTTTTCACATAATGGGAGTCAATGACAGCTACGTCATAGGAATAAGCCACACCCACCAAACTCGGTGGGCATGTAGGTCGCCTCCCACAGTCTCTCTGTGCCAAGTTTGGTCTCCCTACCACTTATACTTTTTGAGTTATTTCGAGTGAGCAAATCCATTTTCTGGTTTTCATCCTATATCCCTAACCCCCTAACCCTAACCCTACCCTAACCCTAACCCTAACCCCACTCAGCTCTTATCCTAACCCTAACCCTAACCCACCCTAACCCCCTAACCCTAACCCTAACCCTCGCGAAAATAGCACTCCATTCATTTCAATGCGGAAACAGTTTTTGATGATTATCTCCGTAACGAAAGGTCGTAGAGACTTGGAAGTGACTTCTGTCAGACATAATCTGACCCTTGTGAACACGCCTGACTTGTCCCCGTGTCTCTACGACCCTCCGTTCCGGAGATATTACCAATTTTTTTTCTGGCGTTGCCCCGCCCCCGAACGTCGTATGGCGATGTTAAACATTTTTTTTCACACTATAAGTTAAAGAATAGTTTATTTAATACAAATGTGTTAAAAAAGAAAATTTCATCCAATTTATTAATGGTCTAAAATAGGGTGTCTAAAAGTCATTACATGCGTCTCTTTGTAATGATAAGTGCATTTTGTCGTCTAAAAAGGCAGAGTATAAAAGGAGGCGCCCAGTCAAGGGACTGTCAGTGTGCTTTCGTCTCTGTACTTAAACATCATTCTGAAATAGTTATTTCATCAGCAGATCCCTAACCCTTGACTTCCTCAAGCCTTCTTTGGTAGACAGCGTTACTGTCCACTGTGACTGCAACATTAAGGCACAGGACAGCAGAACACACCTCCTGTGGGGGAGGAGCGGCCTGCAGGAACTCGTGGGCCACAACAGCAGCCTCTTCAGCGTGCTGGTCATGCATGAGGCTGTTAATGCTCAGACGCCCCTTGACGGCAGGAACCTGGGCCTGACCAGGGAATTATTTGATCTCTGCAAGGCTCCAGTGACCTTCCTGCAATTGTACAGCACTTCCCCCCACGTCCGCTATACTCAGAAGTACTTCCACCCGGTGAGCGGCGTTGTCACCCTCCTTGGCATCCAGTACCCAAAGACCATGCAGGCCATGAGCAACGAGGCCTGGGAATACATCTGCCGGGTGGATGACTTAAGGAAGAAGATGGTGGGCCAGCTGGGTGCCCGGCTGGAATATGTGGCCAGGCTGGAGAGACCGGACACAATGGCATTTTCAGCGAAGGCACTGATAAATGAGGAGGCCCTGCTGGAGCTTGTCGCCAGGAGGCCCGTGCTGCTTCCCTTCCAGGGCACGGCTCTCATCCACTATGCTCAGAGGACCCTGCAACATATTTACACTGTCCTCAAAGACATCTGTGAACGCCATGAGCATAAAGTAGGGTTTGAGCCGGCCTGGAAGGCTTACCAAATGGAGCTGGCATTTGAGGAGATGGTCTCTGGGCACCCGGGATCCCACCAGAACCGTCACTACAGCGCCTCCCTGGGCACCTGCAGCTGCAGTGAGAGGAGCTTGACTCATGTCAGGGGGGTGTTGGGCCTGGCACCCTGCAACGCGGCGGCAGAGGGCGACAGCCCGCCACCTCTACGGGTGTGGACGGGCAACACCCAGCTCCACTGGCGGGTGCGCCGGCTGTTTCCGCTGGCGGAGGCAGTCGGAGCGGAGCCCTCGGTCCTGGGAGTGGTGATGGTCAGGGTGATCCTGGGGGACCTGTTTGACACCAGCTCCCTCCCCATGTACATCCTGACAGGGGAGAAGTTACCAGAGGGCACACGCCTCGTTGGGGCTGTTACTCAGGAGGTGCTTGTCAAACAGCTGCTGGACAGCTACAATTTCAGCTTCCCACACACCTTCAACAGGGGGAAGCAGCTCGCGCTGGACGCGGGACAGGATGTGGCTGCCTGCCTCCTGTTGGGGTTAAGGGAGCTGAAGTTGACTTACTTCCCACTCCTCAGGATGAAGGACAAGACCACTCGGTACTGCGTGAGGAGAGTGGTGAACCACTACGTGGCAGTGCATCCACAATCCACCAGTCCCCCCCAAGACGCCGTCATCGCGACGCTTTGCTCTGAAATCTGTACAGAGATGGAGCGCTTGCGGCTGACCTACGGCAGGAACCTCGAGCCCTACCGAGAACACGGGATGCCATGGCTGGGGACAATCCTGAAGAGGCTGCCCCCCCTGCAAGGCACGGCAAAACTAACGCAGCTTGTTTTCCTGTCGGCCATCGGCCTCAGGATGAACAACATCTTTGTGGACTTCAACATCTGGAAGGACCTGGCTCAGAGCGCGCCTCTGAGCCAGGCTGAGTTGCAGCGCAAGATAATTCTCTCCCGGGACCTGCTGGAAGGGGTGACTGCACTGAGGGTGTACAAGCTGTACAAAGACGTGCCCTACAGGCTGTGGAAGCCTCGTGCAGCCCCGGGCCCGGCCCTCAAGAGCTTGCCACCAAAAGACACAGAAGACGTCCACTCGGATGATGTCCCGCAGGTGCAGGAGGAGGAGGAGGTGCCTGGTTTGAAATCAAAAAGCCAGATCCTGCCAGGAAGCGTGAGGCTGCGCTGGCAGGACTGGGAAATGGAGCTGGTCTCAAAAAACCCTGGTATGACCCATAGGGAGGCCTACCAAGCCTACGTCAGGGCTTGCCAGGAGACGGGCAGATTGATCAGGACTCTGGAGGCGTTTTCCAAGAAGAGGAGGCAGTTGCTGAGAGTTCCCTTGTAAATTGTTGCCCTTGTTCTACAAAAAAACAAAAAAATCCTGTTCCCAGGAGCCAAAAAAAAAAAAAAAAAAAAATCCTACGTTATAGGACCAAAAAAAAGGGTTAGGGTCCTCTAAGAAGAGGCATCCTCGGAAGGGTTAGGGTTAAGTCCATAGGTTAGGTCCAATTAGGTCCATTTTTTTTCTTTTTCACACCCACACACACACACACACTAACAAACCCACTTACATACATAAAACACACACAATGCATCCACAACATTTATACACATTTATTGGTACATTCTCAAACACACATACATAAAGGCACACACTGCATGCATGACACTTACACACGTTTCTTTCCACATATTCCCTCACATGGACTCTGCCTTGTCGTGGCGTGGGGGCTTAAGTGCCATTGTGGTCCTGTGGACACTGGGGATGGGGTCTGGCCAGCTGGTCTACTACTGCCGTACAAAACAGTAGTAGACCAGCTGGCTAGACCCAATCACCAGAGTCCACAGGACCACTAGGGCACGACTAAAGAGTCCAAATTGTTGCACAATCACATGTGTGGGTTTCACACACTCACAGTCTCCCAAATACTATGGGAGCCACATCCTGCGATATCTCACCAACGCCTTGGTGGTCCTGTGGAAACTGGGGTTGGGGTCTGGCCAGCTGGTCTACTACTGCCGTACCAAACAGCAGTAGACCAGCTGGCTAGACCCAATCCCCAGAGTCCACAGGACCACTAGGGCACGACCAAAGAGTCCAAATAGTTGCACAATCACATGTGTGGGTTTCCCACACTCACAGTCTCCCAAATACTATGGGAGCCACATCCTGCGATATCTCACCAACGCCTTGGTGGTCCTGTGGAAACTGGGTTTGGGGTCTGGCCAGCTGGTCTACTACTGCCGTACCAAACAGCAGTAGACCAGCTGGCCAGACCCAATCCCCAGAGTCCACAGGACCACTAGGGCACGACCAAAGAGTCCAAATAGTTGCACAATCACATGTGTGGGTTTCCCACACTCACAGTCTCCCAAATACTATGGGAGCCACATCCTGCGATATCTCACCAACGCCTTGGTGGTCCTGTGGAAACTGGGGTTGGGGTCTGGCCAGCTGGTCTACTACTGCCGTACCAAACAGCAGTAGACCAGCTGGCTAGACCCAATCCCCAGAGTCCACAGGACCACTAGGGCACGACTAAAGAGTCCAAATTGTTGCACAATCACATGTGTGGGTTTCACACACTCACAGTCTCCCAAATACTATGGGAGCCACATCCTGCGATATCTCACCAACGCCTTGGTGGTCCTGTGGACACTGGGGATGGGGTCTGGCCAGCTGGTCTACTACTGCCGTACCAAACAGCAGTAGACCAGCTGGCTAGACCCAATCCCCAGAGTCCACAGGACCACTAGGGCACGACCAAAGAGTCCAAATAGTTGCACAATCACATGTGTGGGTTTCACACACTCACAGTCTCCCAAATACTATGGGAGCCACATCCTGCGATATCTCACCAACGCCTTGGTGGTCCTGTGGACACTGGGGATGGGGTCTGGCCAGCTGGTCTACTACTGCCGTACCAAACAGCAGTAGACCAGCTGGCCAGACCCAATCCCCAGAGTCCACAGGACCACTAGGGCACGACCAAAGAGTCCAAATAGTTGCACAATCACATGTGTGGGTTTCCCACACACACAGTCTCCCAAATAGTATGGGAGCCACATCCTGCGATATCTCACCAACGCCTTGGTGGTCCTGTGGACACTGGGGATGGGGTCTGGCCAGCTGGTCTACTACTGCCGTACCAAACAGCAGTAGACCAGCTGGTTAGACCCAGAACCCAGAGTCCACAGGACCACTAGGGCACCACCAAAGAGTCCAAATAGTTGCACAATCATATGTGTGGGTTTCCCACACACAGTCTCCGAAATACAGGCTTGTCGGCCTTTCTTTCCGACGCCATGCCCACTTACTGTATGAAAGTGCCGTCGGACCTTATATGGTTGGACACATGAGGCCCTCAGCTATCCATAGACGTTGGTTTGATGCCTCTGGCACATTCCTACCAAAAGATATGAACTTCACATCTTTCCACAAAACCTAACCCAAAAAATAATTCCACCAAGTGCATTCCCATGCATGTCAGAGTCCTGTGTGTGTGTATGTGAGTGCGAGTGAGGCATCTTTTCAAGTGAGGATCTTGGTGGAGAACTTGGGCAGCCTACACAGGTGGAGCTCATCACCTCATCAGGGTGCTGGGAATAAAGGAGCGGCAGAGCCTTCACTCAGTGCTGGGTGATTAACCTTCACAGGTAGTCTCTCTGACCCTCTGTTGTAGCTTTCCTGTTAAAAGTTAATGACTATAATCACTGTTTAGGGTACTGAATCACAACTTTTTGGACAAAAGAACTTAGAAACTTTCCACCAAATGAGGTCCCATGTATTTCCTATGGGAAATACATTTTGTCAAAAGCATTTTTTTTTCAAAAAAAATCATGTCTCTAAAATGGGTACCACTCAACTCCAAATGACCTGAAACGTGCTCCAAACAACATTCCCCAGGGTCCCTTTTGGCTGTGGGACTTAGTAAAAAATCGCCTCTCATTCATTTCAATGCTGAAATGCTCAATTTCCGAAGGTCACTGAACATGGGCAAGTGAGGTGTCTACAGACTCGGGGGGGCCTGCTGAGCACGGGGAACCAACTCCCAGCTCGATACGACTTTCCCAGCCTGACCTGCACTTGGGCCAAAAATGAATGGGAGTCTAGGGCAGCCCTAGGAAGGGAGGGGCCTAGGACCACCAAACTTGGGGGACACCTGGGGGGCCCCCTGGGCACTATACACACCAAGTTTGGTCCAATGAGCACTTGTACTTTTTGAGTTATTTCGAGTGAGCAAATTTTTCACATAATGGGAGTCAATGACAGCTACATCATAGGAATAAGCCACACCCACCAAACTCGGTGGGCATGTAGGTACCCTCCCACAGTCTCTCTGTGCCAAGTTTGGTCTCCCTACCACTTATACTTTTTGAGTTATTTCGAGTGAGCAAATCCATTTTCTGGTTTTCATCCTATATCCCTAACCCCTAACCCTAACCCCTGTCAGCACAAATCAGCAGGGCAACACAGGGATTTGAACCCCGTCCCACAAGTGGGAGTACCAATACCATTGCCTTTTGCCTTTTTTAATGCTATATGACAAGGTAAAGCAAAACTTGCATTAAGAACAGCATGCTAATTTGTGTATGTTAACTGATGTTAACAGCCATTTATCTTCAATTTCAAATATACTTCGGTGGAAGTTAAATAAATGCCGTCTTAATGCAAGAAAACGAAACCTCTAAAAATAAACTATTTACAAAATGTTGTACAAGAAAATAAATAAAAAATCACAAAGACACTTACCTCAAATAATAATACTTACCAAACATAATTTCAGTGTAAAACATAACAACTAAGTCATCACCCTACTTACCACATACCCGAAAAGGAAGAAAAACCCAAGATTTGGGGTATTTTTTTTGGTTCCAAGATGGTTTTGTTTTTTTGTTTTTTGGTTCCTGGGAACAGAATTTTTTTTTTAACTATTTACAAAATGTTGTACAAGAAAACACATAAAAAAACCAAAGACACTTACCTTAAATAATAATACTTACCAAACATAATTTCAGTGTAAAACAAAAAAACTAAGTCATCACCCTACTTACCATATACCCGAAAAAGAAGAAAAACGCAAGAGTTGGTGTAATTTTTTTGGTTCCAAGATGGTTTTGTTTTTCTGTTTTTTTTTTTGGTTCCTGGGAACAGGATTTTTTTTAAAGTATTAACAAAATCTTGTACACATAACTATTTACCTTGGAATTACATCCTTACCTCACTCGTTTAGATACTCTCTTCGTTTCTTTCTGAAGGCAAAGAATGTCCGGATCCTCATCTGGTTCTCCTCACACCACTTGAGATACGCATTGTATGCATCTCGGTGACCAATGGATTTGTCCACATTGAGGTAATCCAGTTCCATGGCTGACCACTTCAGCCTAACGTTGCCAGGGAGAACTCGTGTGGAAGACCACCCCGACTCCTCCACCTCCTCTGACTCCACCTCCGGCACCTCTGGCACCTGTTCTTTCTCATGGGGTGGGGGCTTTTTTCCTATGTCCATAGGAACTGGATTTCTAGGCATGTTTGGACGTACCTGGATGGAATGATGGATTTTCGAGAGCCGAAATGCTGTGACCTTCTCCAACAGGTCTCTACCGAGGATGAGTTTTTGCTGGAGACATGCCTGGCTCAAGGGCATCGTCTCAGAGAGAGTCCGCAAAACATCGTAATCGATGTAATCCCCGTTCATACGTAATGCCACGCAGCTGACGAATGTCAGCTGCTGAAGGCGATCCTCTCCTTCAAGATGGGGCATCCTACGTAGAACTTGTGGCAGCCACGGCATTCCATAGACCCGGTACTTCTCTAAATACCTACCGAAACAGAGCCGCTGGCGCTCAATTTCTGTAGCTATTTCGGCCGTGAGGCTGGCCATCCTTGCCTCCTCCGGTGGATCTGTTCCATCTGGGTGAACAACTTGGAAGCAGTTGGGCACCAACCTGACGCAGTATCTAGTGGTGGCATCCTTGAGACGCATCAAGGGAAAGAACTTGATATTAAGCTCCGCCAAACCCACCAGCAGGCATGCGGCCACGTCCTTACCAGCACCCTGAACGATGTCTTTCCCTCTGGAGAAGACGTGAGGGAAAGTGAAGCGCTGGACCGTTGCAAGTTGCTGCGCCAGGGTCTGTGCAGTGATGCTACCCGTCAACTTGCATCCCAGTGGCAGCGTCTTTCCCTGGAGAACATAGAGGGGGAGTGAAGAGGTGTCGTAAAGGTCTCCAATGATGACCCTCAGCATGGACGCTCCCAGTACCGAGGGTGCTGCTTCCAGGGTGTCAGTCAATGGAAACAGGCGCCGCACTCGGAACTGGAGCTGGGTGTTTGGTGTCCAGGTCTTGAGGGGAGGAGGGTTGTCCCCCTCCGCCGCGCTGTTAAAGTCGGCAAGGCCCAGGAATCCCCTTCTGTGGCTCAGGCTCCGTTCCCTCACCGTGCAGGTCCCCAGCGAGGCACTATAATGGGTATCAGAAGGGCTGAGTGGGTGACCATAGGCCAACTCCTCATAACCCAACTCAAGCTGGAAAGCCTGCCAGCTTGGCTTGAAGCCCCCTCTCCCACTGTGCTCAGTCAGGATTTGGGATAGTCCTTCTGCAAAGTAGTCGACTGTCTTCTTGACAACTCTCACCATGCCATCACCGACAAACGGCACCAGCAGAGGATGACTCTCGACGAGAGTTGCAAAGTTGCCAGTGTTGACAAATGTTGCAGCGGACAAGTGCCCTGGGATGGCTCCTGATCGTTCCCGATCCATCCATTTCCCGACGTACTCCAGTCGGGCGCCAAGCTGCGTCCCCATCTTGGTGGCCATGTCCTGGATGTAACTCAGGTACTTGAAGGCCTCGGTCGCCATGGACCCTTTGGTGGAAGGGTGCTGGAGGTCGCACAGGGTAACCATGCCACTGATCGGGTGGAAATACCTGCTGGGGAAACGGACGTGGGGTGACGGGGTGTAAAATTGAACGAATTTTACCTCAAGAAGCCCAGAGAAAATGCCAAAGATCCTTCTGTCAAGGGACACCGGCTTCCCCTTCAAAAGCGTCTGGGAATTCACAATGTCATGCATCCCCAAGCAGGTCCACATTTTACATGAATCCCTGGAAAGCAACGTCTGCAGTCCGTACCGGGACCACAGAAGTTGAACGGAGGGGTCTTTTGCCTCAACAGTTAGGGCAATGTGTAGGGACATTGCGCTGATCCATTTTGTATCCACCCACGGCCTCAGATGGATGGTCCCATCCAACTTCTGGCCAAACCGGGTAATGGATGGAACCAAAACAATCGACACATGTGAGGCATTGACCCGGTCCACTGCCTTCTGGAGCACTTCGAATAAGAAGACCTGGTCCTGCTCCAAGACTTCAAACTTTGATGTCAATTTAAGGTTCTGCTTTGAGAAGGTGGGCCTCTTGAGCTCTTGCGGCGGGAGGAGCTGGAGCTGCTCCTGGAAGGCGAGAACAACATCCTGCAATGCAGTGATTGCAATCTGTCTGTAGCTCTTTTTGTCCAGGAGCATCTCATTCGGCTTTTTTGGGTCTTTCGGTAGAGCCGTCAGGTTCAAAAAATAGCCGCCGTCCACCAGCGCAATCACCACTCCCTGCATGTTCTGCATTGCCGTAAGGGCTTTTGGAGGCAGGTTCTGCAGGTCTACATGCTTCTTCAAGTAGACGAAGAAATCAGACATCTTGGTGGGCGTTGGAGGGAAGAATAAGAAATGCACTCCCCTGGTCAGTGCTGAAAGCTCAGAGAGCTCCATGACGATCCCGTCAATGTCATGGGAGAAAATGAGGTTCTCCCAGGGGTTCTCGATGACCGATGGGTGCAGATGCACTCTCACCGAAGTTGAATGGAGGAACTCCTCCAGCGTCTCATACTCACCAAAGGGCCGGGTAATGTTGTCGGTGTTCTCATGTCCAACAGCAAGGAAGTCTTCAGTCTCCTGAAAGTTTGCCTTTAAAATGCAGGTTTAGAACATTTTCAAGGAAAGAAACAATAAGCATTAGCATTAGCATTTCATTATAACCCACCAAATCAAGTTAGGTTCAGGCTATATTCAAGAAAAAAAAATTAGCATTACCATTAGCATTAGCATTAAGATTAACATTAGCATTAGCATTAGCATTTGGGTAAGCATTAGCATTAAGATTAGCATTAGCACTAGCATTAGCATTAGCACTAGCATTAGCATTAGCATGTCATTATAACCCACCAACTCAAGTTAGGTTCAGGACATATTCAAGAAAAACATTGGCATTAGCATTAGAATTGTCACTAGCATTAGCATGTCATTATTGTGTAAAAAGCAATGTATAACTTACCATTTTGAAGACACAAGGCTCACAGAGAGCCCCTTGACTGGTTTCCTCCTTTTATACTCACCGTTTTAGGAGAGAAAAAAGGCATTTGTTATTACAATATAACAAACCCACAACAAATATGATGCTTTTTAAAAAACCTATTTTAGACCATTAATTAAAAATAAGAAAAATGTATTTTCAACACATTTGTATTAGATAGACTCTTCTTTAATTTATAGTGTGAAAAAAAATTTTTTTTTTAAACATTATTTAGTGTTATGGTTAGGATTATGGTTGGGGTTAGTATAAGGGGCTGAGTGCCATTTTGGAAATCAATATTCATCACCCTTAACAGTGATTCATAGCTTCGAAACTTTGGCTACCCCCCCATTTTCGGGCACCCTGAATCTATCAATACTAATTAATAAGGGGTGGTAACTTCCGGTCCGGAGTTATTAGCCAATCACGTTAAAACGCCTATAACTCCAGAATGGAAGATCGTAGAGACATGGAGCTTAGTCAGGCGTGTTCAAAAGGGTCGAATTATGTCAGACAGAAGTCACTTCCGAGTCTCTAAGACCTTTCTTTCGGGAGTTATAGCAATTCAATATGCTTGTCACTGATTGGCCCATAACTCCGGAAGTGAATAAGTGAATGTCAAAAATCATGTCTCAAAAATGGGTACCAATCGACTCCAAATGGCCTGAAACGTGCTCCTAACAACTTTCCCCATGGTCATTTTTGGCTGTGGGACTAAGAAAAAATGAAAATCGCCTCCCATTCATGAAATGCTCAATTTCCGAAGGTCACTAAACATGGGCAAGTGAGGTGTCTACAGACTCGGGGGGACCTGCTGAGCACGGGGAACCAATAGCTCGATACGACCTTCCCAGCCTGACCTGCACTTGGCCTGAAAATTAATGGGAGTCTACGGCAGCCGTAGGAAGGGAGGGGCCTAGGACCACCAAACTTGGGGGACACCTGGGGGGCCCCCTGGGCACTATACACACCAAGTTTGGTCCAATGAGCACTTGTACTTTTCGAGTTATTTCGAGTGAGCAAATTTTTCACATAATGGGAGTCAATGACAGCTACGTCATAGGAATAAGCCACACCCACCAAACTCGGTGGGCATGTAGGTCGCCTCCCACAGTCTCTCTGTGCCAAGTTTGGTCTCCCTACCACTTATACTTTTTGAGTTATTTCGAGTGAGCAAATCCATTTTCTGGTTTTCATCCTATATCCCTAACCCCTAACCCCCTAACCCTAACCCTACCCTAACCCTAACCCTAACCCCACTCAGCTCTTATCCTAACCCTAACCCTAACCCACCCTAACCCCCTAACCCTAACCCTAACCCTCGCGAAAATAGCACTCCATTCATTTCAATGCGGAAACAGTTTTTGATGATTATCTCCGTAACGAAAGGTCGTAGAGACTTGGAAGTGACTTCTGTCAGACATAATCTGACCCTTGTGAACACGCCTGACTTGTCCCCGTGTCTCTACGACCCTCCGTTCCGGAGATATTACCAATTTTTTTTCTGGCGTTGCCCCGCCCCCGAACGTCGTATGGCGATGTTAAACATTTTTTTTCACACTATAAGTTAAAGAATAGTTTATTTAATACAAATGTGTTAAAAAAGAAAATTTCATCCAATTTATTAATGGTCTAAAATAGGGTGTCTAAAAGTCATTACATGCGTCTCTTTGTAATGATAAGTGCATTTTGTCGTCTAAAAAGGCAGAGTATAAAAGGAGGCGCCCAGTCAAGGGACTGTCAGTGTGCTTTCGTCTCTGTACTTAAACATCATTCTGAAATAGTTATTTCATCAGCAGATCCCTAACCCTTGACTTCCTCGAGCCTTCTTTGGTAGACAGCGTTACTGTCCACTGTGACTGCAACATTAAGGCACAGGACAGCAGAACACACCTCCTGTGGGGGAGGAGCGGCCTGCAGGAACTCGTGGGCCACAACAGCAGCCTCTTCAGCGTGCTGGTCATGCATGAGGCTGTTAATGCTCAGACGCCCCTTGACGGCAGGAACCTGGGCCTGACCAGGGAATTATTTGATCTCTGCAAGGCTCCAGTGACTTTCCTGCAATTGTACAGCACTTCCCCCCACGTCCGCTATACTCAGAAGTACTTCCACCCGGTGAGCGGCGTTGTCACCCTCCTTGGCATCCAGTACCCAAAGACCATGCAGGCCATGAGCAACGAGGCCTGGGAATACATCTGCCGGGTGGATGACTTAAGGAAGAAGATGGTGGGCCAGCTGGGTGCCCGGCTGGAATATGTGGCCAGGCTGGAGAGACCGGACACAATGGCATTTTCAGCGAAGGCACTGATAAATGAGGAGGCCCTGCTGGAGCTTGTCGCCAGGAGGCCCGTGCTGCTTCCCTTCCAGGGCACGGCTCTCATCCACTATGCTCAGAGGACCCTGCAACATATTTACACTGTCCTCAAAGACATCTGTGAACGCCATGAGCATAAAGTAGGGTTTGAGCCGGCCTGGAAGGCTTACCAAATGGAGCTGGCATTTGAGGAGATGGTCTCTGGGCACCCGGGATCCCACCAGAACCGTCACTACAGCGCCTCCCTGGGCACCTGCAGCTGCAGTGAGAGGAGCTTGACTCATGTCAGGGGGGTGTTGGGCCTGGCACCCTGCAACGCGGCGGCAGAGGGCGACAGCCCGCCACCTCTACGGGTGTGGACGGGCAACACCCAGCTCCACTGGCGGGTGCGCCGGCTGTTTCCGCTGGCGGAGGCAGTCGGAGCGGAGCCCTCGGTCCTGGGAGTGGTGA
This sequence comes from Odontesthes bonariensis, assembly GCF_027942865.1. Classification (NCBI taxonomy): domain Eukaryota; kingdom Metazoa; phylum Chordata; class Actinopteri; order Atheriniformes; family Atherinopsidae; genus Odontesthes; species Odontesthes bonariensis. The sequence continues at coordinate 1,682,830 of NC_134516.1, forward strand.
TGGTCAGGGTGATCCTGGGGGACCTGTTTGACACCAGCTCCCTCCCCATGTACATCCTGACAGGGGAGAAGTTACCAGAGGGCACACGCCTCGTTGGGGCTGTTACTCAGGAGGTGCTTGTCAAACAGCTGCTGGACAGCTACAATTTCAGCTTCCCACACACCTTCAACAGGGGGAAGCAGCTCGCGCTGGACGCGGGACAGGATGTGGCTGCCTGCCTCCTGTTGGGGTTAAGGGAGCTGAAGTTGACTTACTTCCCACTCCTCAGGATGAAGGACAAGACCACTCGGTACTGCGTGAGGAGAGTGGTGAACCACTACGTGGCAGTGCATCCACAATCCACCAGTCCCCCCCAAGACGCCGTCATCGCGACGCTTTGCTCTGAAATCTGTACAGAGATGGAGCGCTTGCGGCTGACCTACGGCAGGAACCTCGAGCCCTACCGAGAACACGGGATGCCATGGCTGGGGACAATCCTGAAGAGGCTGCCCCCCCTGCAAGGCACGGCAAAACTAACGCAGCTTGTTTTCCTGTCGGCCATCGGCCTCAGGATGAACAACATCTTTGTGGACTTCAACATCTGGAAGGACCTGGCTCAGAGCGCGCCTCTGAGCCAGGCTGAGTTGCAGCGCAAGATAATTCTCTCCCGGGACCTGCTGGAAGGGGTGACTGCACTGAGGGTGTACAAGCTGTACAAAGACGTGCCCTACAGGCTGTGGAAGCCTCGTGCAGCCCCGGGCCCGGCCCTCAAGAGCTTGCCACCAAAAGACACAGAAGACGTCCACTCGGATGATGTCCCGCAGGTGCAGGAGGAGGAGGAGGTGCCTGGTTTGAAATCAAAAAGCCAGATCCTGCCAGGAAGCGTGAGGCTGCGCTGGCAGGACTGGGAAATGGAGCTGGTCTCAAAAAACCCTGGTATGACCCATAGGGAGGCCTACCAAGCCTACGTCAGGGCTTGCCAGGAGACGGGCAGATTGATCAGGACTCTGGAGGCGTTTTCCAAGAAGAGGAGGCAGTTGCTGAGAGTTCCCTTGTAAATTGTTGCCCTTGTTCTACAAAAAAACAAAAAAATCCTGTTCCCAGGAGCCAAAAAAAAAAAAAAAAAAAAATCCTACGTTATAGGACCAAAAAAAAGGGTTAGGGTCCTCTAAGAAGAGGCATCCTCGGAAGGGTTAGGGTTAAGTCCATAGGTTAGGTCCAATTAGGTCCATTTTTTTTCTTTTTCACACCCACACACACACACACTAACAAACCCACTTACATACATAAAACACACACAATGCATCCACAACATTTATACACATTTATTGGTACATTCTCAAACACACATACATAAAGGCACACACTGCATGCATGACACTTACACACGTTTCTTTCCACATATTCCCTCACATGGACTCTGCCTTGTCGTGGCGTGGGGGCTTAAGTGCCATTGTGGTCCTGTGGACACTGGGGATGGGGTCTGGCCAGCTGGTCTACTACTGCCGTACAAAACAGTAGTAGACCAGCTGGCTAGACCCAATCCCCAGAGTCCACAGGACCACTAGGGCACGACTAAAGAGTCCAAATAGTTGCACAATCACATGTGTGGGTTTCCCACACTCACAGTCTCCCAAATACTATGGGAGCCACATCCTGCGATATCTCACCAACGCCTTGGTGGTCCTGTGGAAACTGGGTTTGGGGTCTGGCCAGCTGGTCTACTACTGCCGTACCAAACAGCAGTAGACCAGCTGGCCAGACCCAATCCCCAGAGTCCACAGGACCACTAGGGCACGACCAAAGAGTCCAAATAGTTGCACAATCACATGTGTGGGTTTCCCACACTCACAGTCTCCCAAATACTATGGGAGCCACATCCTGCGATATCTCACCAACGCCTTGGTGGTCCTGTGGAAACTGGGGTTGGGGTCTGGCCAGCTGGTCTACTACTGCCGTACCAAACAGCAGTAGACCAGCTGGCTAGACCCAATCCCCAGAGTCCACAGGACCACTAGGGCACGACTAAAGAGTCCAAATTGTTGCACAATCACATGTGTGGGTTTCACACACTCACAGTCTCCCAAATACTATGGGAGCCACATCCTGCGATATCTCACCAACGCCTTGGTGGTCCTGTGGACACTGGGGATGGGGTCTGGCCAGCTGGTCTACTACTGCCGTACCAAACAGCAGTAGACCAGCTGGCCAGACCCAATCCCCAGAGTCCACAGGACCACTAGGGCACGACCAAAGAGTCCAAATAGTTGCACAATCACATGTGTGGGTTTCCCACACACACAGTCTCCCAAATAGTATGGGAGCCACATCCTGCGATATCTCACCAACGCCTTGGTGGTCCTGTGGACACTGGGGATGGGGTCTGGCCAGCTGGTCTACTACTGCCGTACCAAACAGCAGTAGACCAGCTGGTTAGACCCAGAACCCAGAGTCCACAGGACCACTAGGGCACCACCAAAGAGTCCAAATAGTTGCACAATCATATGTGTGGGTTTCCCACACACAGTCTCCGAAATACAGGCTTGTCGGCCTTTCTTTCCGACGCCATGCCCACTTACTGTATGAAAGTGCCGTCGGACCTTATATGGTTGGACACATGAGGCCCTCAGCTATCCATAGACGTTGGTTTGATGCCTCTGGCACATTCCTACCAAAAGATATGAACTTAACATCTTTCCACAAAACCTAACCCAAAAAATTATTCCACCAAGTGCATTCCCATGCATGTCAGAGTCCTGTGTGTGTGTATGTGAGTGCGAGTGAGGCATCTTTTCAAGTGAGGATCTTGGTGGAGAACTTGGGCAGCCTACACAGGTGGAGCTCATCACCTCATCAGGGTGCTGGGAATAAAGGAGCGGCAGAGCCTTCACTCAGTGCTGGGTGATTAACCTTCACAGGTAGTCTCTCTGACCCTCTGTTGTAGCTTTCCTGTTAAAAGTTAATGACTATAATCACTGTTTAGGGTACTGAATCACAACTTTTTGGACAAAAGAACTTAGAAACTTTCCACCAAATGAGGTCCCATGTATTTCCTATGGGAAATACATTTTGTCAAAAGCATTTTTTTTTCAAAAAAAATCATGTCTCTAAAATGGGTACCACTCAACTCCAAATGACCTGAAACGTGCTCCAAACAACATTCCCCAGGGTCCCTTTTGGCTGTGGGACTTAGTAAAAAATCGCCTCTCATTCATTTCAATGCTGAAATGCTCAATTTCCGAAGGTCACTGAACATGGGCAAGTGAGGTGTCTACAGACTCGGGGGGGCCTGCTGAGCACGGGGAACCAACTCCCAGCTCGATACGACTTTCCCAGCCTGACCTGCACTTGGGCCAAAAATGAATGGGAGTCTAGGGCAGCCCTAGGAAGGGAGGGGCCTAGGACCACCAAACTTGGGGGACACCTGGGGGGCCCCCTGGGCACTATACACACCAAGTTTGGTCCAATGAGCACTTGTACTTTTCGAGTTAATTCGAGTGAGCAAATTTTTCACATAATGGGAGTCAATGACAGCTACATCATAGGAATAAGCCACACCCACCAAACTCGGTGGGCATGTAGGTACCCTCCCACAGTCTCTCTGTGCCAAGTTTGGTCTCCCTACCACTTATACTTTTTGAGTTATTTCGAGTGAGCAAATCCATTTTCTGGTTTTCATCCTATATCCCTAACCCCTAACCCTAACCCCTGTCAGCACAAATCAGCAGGGCAACACAGGGATTTGAACCCCGTCCCACAAGTGGGAGTACCAATACCATTGCCTTTTGCCTTTTTTAATGCTATATGACAAGGTAAAGCAAAACTTGCATTAAGAACAGCATGCTAATTTGTGTATGTTAACTGATGTTAACAGCCATTTATCTTCAATTTCAAATATACTTCGGTGGAAGTTAAATAAATGCCGTCTTAATGCAAGAAAACGAAACCTCTAAAAATAAACTATTTACAAAATGTTGTACAAGAAAATAAATAAAAAATCACAAAGACACTTACCTCAAATAATAATACTTACCAAACATAATTTCAGTGTAAAACATAACAACTAAGTCATCACCCTACTTACCACATACCCGAAAAGGAAGAAAAACCCAAGATTTGGGGTATTTTTTTTGGTTCCAAGATGGTTTTGTTTTTTTGTTTTTTGGTTCCTGGGAACAGAATTTTTTTTTTAACTATTTACAAAATGTTGTACAAGAAAACACATAAAAAAACCAAAGACACTTACCTTAAATAATAATACTTACCAAACATAATTTCAGTGTAAAACAAAAAAACTAAGTCATCACCCTACTTACCATATACCCGAAAAAGAAGAAAAACGCAAGAGTTGGTGTAATTTTTTTGGTTCCAAGATGGTTTTGTTTTTCTGTTTTTTTTTTTGGTTCCTGGGAACAGGATTTTTTTTAAAGTATTAACAAAATCTTGTACACATAACTATTTACCTTGGAATTACATCCTTACCTCACTCGTTTAGATACTCTCTTCGTTTCTTTCTGAAGGCAAAGAATGTCCGGATCCTCATCTGGTTCTCCTCACACCACTTGAGATACGCATTGTATGCATCTCGGTGACCAATGGATTTGTCCACATTGAGGTAATCCAGTTCCATGGCTGACCACTTCAGCCTAACGTTGCCAGGGAGAACTCGTGTGGAAGACCACCCCGACTCCTCCACCTCCTCTGACTCCACCTCCGGCACCTCTGGCACCTGTTCTTTCTCATGGGGTGGGGGCTTTTTTCCTATGTCCATAGGAACTGGATTTCTAGGCATGTTTGGACGTACCTGGATGGAATGATGGATTTTCGAGAGCCGAAATGCTGTGACCTTCTCCAACAGGTCTCTACCGAGGATGAGTTTTTGCTGGAGACATGCCTGGCTCAAGGGCATCGTCTCAGAGAGAGTCCGCAAAACATCGTAATCGATGTAATCCCCGTTCATACGTAATGCCACGCAGCTGACGAATGTCAGCTGCTGAAGGCGATCCTCTCCTTCAAGATGGGGCATCCTACGTAGAACTTGTGGCAGCCACGGCATTCCATAGACCCGGTACTTCTCTAAATACCTACCGAAACAGAGCCGCTGGCGCTCAATTTCTGTAGCTATTTCGGCCGTGAGGCTGGCCATCCTTGCCTCCTCCGGTGGATCTGTTCCATCTGGGTGAACAACTTGGAAGCAGTTGGGCACCAACCTGACGCAGTATCTAGTGGTGGCATCCTTGAGACGCATCAAGGGAAAGAACTTGATATTAAGCTCCGCCAAACCCACCAGCAGGCATGCGGCCACGTCCTTACCAGCACCCTGAACGATGTCTTTCCCTCTGGAGAAGACGTGAGGGAAAGTGAAGCGCTGGACCGTTGCAAGTTGCTGCGCCAGGGTCTGTGCAGTGATGCTACCCGTCAACTTGCATCCCAGTGGCAGCGTCTTTCCCTGGAGAACATAGAGGGGGAGTGAAGAGGTGTCGTAAAGGTCTCCAATGATGACCCTCAGCATGGACGCTCCCAGTACCGAGGGTGCTGCTTCCAGGGTGTCAGTCAATGGAAACAGGCGCCGCACTCGGAACTGGAGCTGGGTGTTTGGTGTCCAGGTCTTGAGGGGAGGAGGGTTGTCCCCCTCCGCCGCGCTGTTAAAGTCGGCAAGGCCCAGGAATCCCCTTCTGTGGCTCAGGCTCCGTTCCCTCACCGTGCAGGTCCCCAGCGAGGCACTATAATGGGTATCAGAAGGGCTGAGTGGGTGACCATAGGCCAACTCCTCATAACCCAACTCAAGCTGGAAAGCCTGCCAGCTTGGCTTGAAGCCCCCTCTCCCACTGTGCTCAGTCAGGATTTGGGATAGTCCTTCTGCAAAGTAGTCGACTGTCTTCTTGACAACTCTCACCATGCCATCACCGACAAACGGCACCAGCAGAGGATGACTCTCGACGAGAGTTGCAAAGTTGCCAGTGTTGACAAATGTTGCAGCGGACAAGTGCCCTGGGATGGCTCCTGATCGTTCCCGATCCATCCATTTCCCGACGTACTCCAGTCGGGCGCCAAGCTGCGTCCCCATCTTGGTGGCCATGTCCTGGATGTAACTCAGGTACTTGAAGGCCTCGGTCGCCATGGACCCTTTGGTGGAAGGGTGCTGGAGGTCGCACAGGGTAACCATGCCACTGATCGGGTGGAAATACCTGCTGGGGAAACGGACGTGGGGTGACGGGGTGTAAAATTGAACGAATTTTACCTCAAGAAGCCCAGAGAAAATGCCAAAGATCCTTCTGTCAAGGGACACCGGCTTCCCCTTCAAAAGCGTCTGGGAATTCACAATGTCATGCATCCCCAAGCAGGTCCACATTTTACATGAATCCCTGGAAAGCAACGTCTGCAGTCCGTACCGGGACCACAGAAGTTGAACGGAGGGGTCTTTTGCCTCAACAGTTAGGGCAATGTGTAGGGACATTGCGCTGATCCGTTTTGTATCCACCCACGGCCTCAGATGGATGGTCCCATCCAACTTCTGGCCAAACCGGGTAATGGATGGAACCAAAACAATCAACACATGTGAGGCATTGACCCGGTCCACTGCCTTCTGGAGCACTTCGAATAAGAAGACCTGGTCCTGCTCCAAGACTTCAAACTTTGATGTCAATTTAAGGTTCTGCTTTGAGAAGGTGGGCCTCTTGAGCTCTTGCGGCGGGAGGAGCTGGAGCTGCTCCTGGAAGGCGAGAACAACATCCTGCAATGCAGTGATTGCAATCTGTCTGTAGCTCTTTTTGTCCAGGAGCATCTCATTCGGCTTTTTTGGGTCTTTCGGTAGAGCCGTCAGGTTCAAAAAATAGCCGCCGTCCACCAGCGCAATCACCACTCCCTGCATGTTCTGCATTGCCGTAAGGGCTTTTGGAGGCAGGTTCTGCAGGTCTACATGCTTCTTCAAGTAGACGAAGAAATCAGACATCTTGGTGGGCGTTGGAGGGAAGAATAAGAAATGCACTCCCCTGGTCAGTGCTGAAAGCTCAGAGAGCTCCATGACGATCCCGTCAATGTCATGGGAGAAAATGAGGTTCTCCCAGGGGTTCTCGATGACCGATGGGTGCAGATGCACTCTCACCGAAGTTGAATGGAGGAACTCCTCCAGCGTCTCATACTCACCAAAGGGCCGGGTAATGTTGTCGGTGTTCTCATGTCCAACAGCAAGGAAGTCTTCAGTCTCCTGAAAGTTTGCCTTTAAAATGCAGGTTTAGAACATTTTCAAGGAAAGAAACAATAAGCATTAGCATTAGCATTTCATTATAACCCACCAAATCAAGTTAGGTTCAGGCTATATTCAAGAAAAAAAAATTAGCATTACCATTAGCATTAGCATTAAGATTAACATTAGCATTAGCATTAGCATTTGGGTAAGCATTAGCATTAAGATTAGCATTAGCACTAGCATTAGCATTAGCACTAGCATTAACATTAGCATGTCATTATAACCCCCAACTCAAGTTAGGTTCAGGACATATTCAAGAAAAACATTGGCATTAGCATTAGAATTGTCACTAGCATTAGCATGTCATTATTGTGTAAAAAGCAATGTATAACTTACCATTTTGAAGACACAAGGCTCACAGAGAGCCCCTTGACTGGTTTCCTCCTTTTATACTCACCGTTTTAGGAGAGAAAAAAGGCATTTGTTATTACAATATAACAAACCCACAACAAATATGATGCTTTTTAAAAAACCTATTTTAGACCATTAATTAAAAATAAGAAAAATGTATTTTCAACACATTTGTATTAGATAGACTCTTCTTTAATTTATAGTGTGAAAAAAATTTTTTTTTTTAAACATTATTTAGTGTTATGGTTAGGATTATGGTTGGGGTTAGTATAAGGGGCTGAGTGCCATTTTGGAAATCAATATTCATCACCCTTAACAGTGATTCATAGCTTCGAAACTTTGGCTACCCCCCCATTTTCGGGCACCCTGAATCTATCAATACTAATTAATAAGGGGTGGTAACTTCCGGTCCGGAGTTATTAGCCAATCACGTTAAAACGCCTATAACTCCAGAATGGAAGATCGTAGAGACATGGAGCTTAGTCAGGCGTGTTCAAAAGGGTCGAATTATGTCAGACAGAAGTCACTTCCGAGTCTCTAAGACCTTTCTTTCGGGAGTTATAGCAATTCAATATGCTTGTCACTGATTGGCCCATAACTCCGGAAGTGAATAAGTGAATGTCAAAAATCATGTCTCAAAAATGGGTACCAATCGACTCCAAATGGCCTGAAACGTGCTCCTAACAACTTTCCCCATGGTCATTTTTGGCTGTGGGACTAAGAAAAAATGAAAATCGCCTCCCATTCATGAAATGCTCAATTTCCGAAGGTCACTAAACATGGGCAAGTGAGGTGTCTACAGACTCGGGGGGACCTGCTGAGCACGGGGAACCAATAGCTCGATACGACCTTCCCAGCCTGACCTGCACTTGGCCTGAAAATTAATGGGAGTCTACGGCAGCCGTAGGAAGGGAGGGGCCTAGGACCACCAAACTTGGGGGACACCTGGGGGGCCCCCTGGGCACTATACACACCAAGTTTGGTCCAATGAGCACTTGTACTTTTCGAGTTATTTCGAGTGAGCAAATTTTTCACATAATGGGAGTCAATGACAGCTACGTCATAGGAATAAGCCACACCCACCAAACTCGGTGGGCATGTAGGTCGCCTCCCACAGTCTCTCTGTGCCAAGTTTGGTCTCCCTACCACTTATACTTTTTGAGTTATTTCGAGTGAGCAAATCCATTTTCTGGTTTTCATCCTATATCCCTAACCCCTAACCCCCTAACCCTAACCCTACCCTAACCCTAACCCTAACCCCACTCAGCTCTTATCCTAACCCTAACCCTAACCCACCCTAACCCCCTAACCCTAACCCTAACCCTCGCGAAAATAGCACTCCATTCATTTCAATGCGGAAACAGTTTTTGATGATTATCTCCGTAACGAAAGGTCGTAGAGACTTGGAAGTGACTTCTGTCAGACATAATCTGACCCTTGTGAACACGCCTGACTTGTCCCCGTGTCTCTACGACCCTCCGTTCCGGAGATATTACCAATTTTTTTTCTGGCGTTGCCCCGCCCCCGAACGTCGTATGGCGATGTTAAACATTTTTTTTCACACTATAAGTTAAAGAATAGTTTATTTAATACAAATGTGTTAAAAAAGAAAATTTCATCCAATTTATTAATGGTCTAAAATAGGGTGTCTAAAAGTCATTACATGCGTCTCTTTGTAATGATAAGTGCATTTTGTCGTCTAAAAAGGCAGAGTATAAAAGGAGGCGCCCAGTCAAGGGACTGTCAGTGTGCTTTCGTCTCTGTACTTAAACATCATTCTGAAATAGTTATTTCATCAGCAGATCCCTAACCCTTGACTTCCTCGAGCCTTCTTTGGTAGACAGCGTTACTGTCCACTGTGACTGCAACATTAAGGCACAGGACAGCAGAACACACCTCCTGTGGGGGAGGAGCGGCCTGCAGGAACTCGTGGGCCACAACAGCAGCCTCTTCAGCGTGCTGGTCATGCATGAGGCTGTTAATGCTCAGACGCCCCTTGACGGGAGGAACCTGGGCCTGACCAGGGAATTATTTGATCTCTGCAAGGCTCCAGTGACCTTCCTGCAATTGTACAGCACTTCCCCCCACGTCCGCTATACTCAGAAGTACTTCCACCCGGTGAGCGGCGTTGTCACCCTCCTTGGCATCCAGTACCCAAAGACCATGCAGGCCATGAGCAACGAGGCCTGGGAATACATCTGACGGGTGGATGACTTAAGGAAGAAGATGGTGGGCCAGCTGGGTGCCCGGCTGGAATATGTGGCCAGGCTGGAGAGACCGGACACAATGGCATTTTCAGCGAAGGCACTGATAAATGAGGAGGCCCTGCTGGAGCTTGTCGCCAGGAGGCCCGTGCTGCTTCCCTTCCAGGGCACGGCTCTCATCCACTATGCTCAGAGGACCCTGCAACATATTTACACTGTCCTCAAAGACATCTGTGAACGCCATGAGCATAAAGTAGGGTTTGAGCCGGCCTGGAAGGCTTACCAAATGGAGCTGGCATTTGAGGAGATGGTCTCTGGGCACCCGGGATCCCACCAGAACCGTCACTACAGCGCCTCCCTGGGCACCTGCAGCTGCAGTGAGAGGAGCTTGACTCATGTCAGGGGGGTGTTGGGCCTGGCACCCTGCAACGCGGCGGCAGAGGGCGACAGCCCGCCACCTCTACGGGTGTGGACGGGCAACACCCAGCTCCACTGGCGGGTGCGCCGGCTGTTTCCGCTGGCGGAGGCAGTCGGAGCGGAGCCCTCGGTCCTGGGAGTGGTGATGGTCAGGGTGATCCTGGGGGACCTGTTTGACACCAGCTCCCTCCCCATGTACATCCTGACAGGGGAGAAGTTACCAGAGGGCACACGCCTCGTTGGGGCTGTTACTCAGGAGGTGCTTGTCAAACAGCTGCTGGACAGCTACAATTTCAGCTTCCCACACACCTTCAACAGGGGGAAGCAGCTCGCGCTGGACGCGGGACAGGATGTGGCTGCCTGCCTCCTGTTGGGGTTAAGGGAGCTGAAGTTGACTTACTTCCCACTCCTCAGGATGAAGGACAAGACCACTCGGTACTGCGTGAGGAGAGTGGTGAACCACTACGTGGCAGTGCATCCACAATCCACCAGTCCCCCCCAAGACGCCGTCATCGCGACGCTTTGCTCTGAAATCTGTACAGAGATGGAGCGCTTGCGGCTGACCTACGGCAGGAACCTCGAGCCCTACCGAGAACACGGGATGCCATGGCTGGGGACAATCCTGAAGAGGCTGCCCCCCCTGCAAGGCACGGCAAAACTAACGCAGCTTGTTTTCCTGTCGGCCATCGGCCTCAGGATGAACAACATCTTTGTGGACTTCAACATCTGGAAGGACCTGGCTCAGAGCGCGCCTCTGAGCCAGGCTGAGTTGCAGCGCAAGATAATTCTCTCCCGGGACCTGCTGGAAGGGGTGACTGCACTGAGGGTGTACAAGCTGTACAAAGACGTGCCCTACAGGCTGTGGAAGCCTCGTGCAGCCCCGGGCCCGGCCCTCAAGAGCTTGCCACCAAAAGACACAGAAGACGTCCACTCGGATGATGTCCCGCAGGTGCAGGAGGAGGAGGAGGTGCCTGGTTTGAAATCAAAAAGCCAGATCCTGCCAGGAAGCGTGAGGCTGCGCTGGCAGGACTGGGAAATGGAGCTGGTCTCAAAAAACCCTGGTATGACCCATAGGGAGGCCTACCAAGCCTACGTCAGGGCTTGCCAGGAGACGGGCAGATTGATCAGGACTCTGGAGGCGTTTTCCAAGAAGAGGAGGCAGTTGCTGAGAGTTCCCTTGTAAATTGTTGCCCTTGTTCTACAAAAAAACAAAAAAATCCTGTTCCCAGGAGCCAAAAAAAAAAAAAAAAAAAAATCCTACGTTATAGGACCAAAAAAAAGGGTTAGGGTCCTCTAAGAAGAGGCATCCTCGGAAGGGTTAGGGTTAAGTCCATAGGTTAGGTCCAATTAGGTCCATTTTTTTTCTTTTTCACACCCACACACACACACACTAACAAACCCACTTACATACATAAAACACACACAATGCATCCACAACATTTATACACATTTATTGGTACATTCTCAAACACACATACATAAAGGCACACACTGCATGCATGACACTTACACACGTTTCTTTCCACATATTCCCTCACATGGACTCTGCCTTGTCGTGGCGTGGGGGCTTAAGTGCCATTGTGGTCCTGTGGACACTGGGGATGGGGTCTGGCCAGCTGGTCTACTACTGCCGTACAAAACAGTAGTAGACCAGCTGGCTAGACCCAATCCCCAGAGTCCACAGGACCACTAGGGCACGACTAAAGAGTCCAAATTGTTGCACAATCACATGTGTGGGTTTCACACACTCACAGTCTCCCAAATACTATGGGAGCCACATCCTGCGATATCTCACCAACGCCTTGGTGGTCCTGTGGACACTGGGGATGGGGTCTGGCCAGCTGGTCTACTACTGCCGTACCAAACAGCAGTAGACCAGCTGGCCAGACCCAATCCCCAGAGTCCACAGGACCACTAGGGCACGACCAAAGAGTCCAAATAGTTGCACAATCACATGTGTGGGTTTCCCACACACACAGTCTCCCAAATAGTATGGGAGCCACATCCTGCGATATCTCACCAACGCCTTGGTGGTCCTGTGGACACTGGGGATGGGGTCTGGCCAGCTGGTCTACTACTGCCGTACCAAACAGCAGTAGACCAGCTGGCCAGACCCAATCCCCAGAGTCCACAGGACCACTGGGGCACGACCAAAGAGTCCAAATAGTTGCACAATCACATGTGTGGGTTTCCCACACACACAGTCTCCCAAATAGTATGGGAGCCACATCCTGCGATATCTCACCAACGCCTTGGTGGTCCTGTGGACACTGGGGATGGGGTCTGGCCAGCTGGTCTACTACTGCCGTACCAAACAGCAGTAGACCAGCTGGTTAGACCCAGAACCCAGAGTCCACAGGACCACTAGGGCACCACCAAAGAGTCCAAATAGTTGCACAATCATATGTGTGGGTTTCCCACACACAGTCTCCGAAATACAGGCTTGTCGGCCTTTCTTTCCGACGCCATGCCCACTTACTGTATGAAAGTGCCGTCGGACCTTATATGGTTGGACACATGAGGCCCTCAGCTATCCATAGACGTTGGTTTGATGCCTCTGGCACATTCCTACCAAAAGATATGAACTTAACATCTTTCCACAAAACCTAACCCAAAAAATTATTCCACCAAGTGCATTCCCATGCATGTCAGAGTCCTGTGTGTGTGTATGTGAGTGCGAGTGAGGCATCTTTTCAAGTGAGGATCTTGGTGGAGAACTTGGGCAGCCTACACAGGTGGAGCTCATCACCTCATCAGGGTGCTGGGAATAAAGGAGCGGCAGAGCCTTCACTCAGTGCTGGGTGATTAACCTTCACAGGTAGTCTCTCTGACCCTCTGTTGTAGCTTTCCTGTTAAAAGTTAATGACTATAATCACTGTTTAGGGTACTGAATCACAACTTTTTGGACAAAAGAACTTAGAAACTTTCCACCAAATGAGGTCCCATGTATTTCCTATGGGAAATACATTTTGTCAAAAGCATTTTTTTTTCAAAAAAAATCATGTCTCTAAAATGGGTACCACTCAACTCCAAATGACCTGAAACGTGCTCCAAACAACATTCCCCAGGGTCCCTTTTGGCTGTGGGACTTAGTAAAAAATCGCCTCTCATTCATTTCAATGCTGAAATGCTCAATTTCCGAAGGTCACTGAACATGGGCAAGTGAGGTGTCTACAGACTCGGGGGGGGCCTGCTGAGCACGGGGAACCAACTCCCAGCTCGATACGACTTTCCCAGCCTGACCTGCACTTGGGCCAAAAATGAATGGGAGTCTAGGGCAGCCCTAGGAAGGGAGGGGCCTAGGACCACCAAACTTGGGGGACACCTGGGGGGCCCCCTGGGCACTATACACACCAAGTTTGGTCCAATGAGCACTTGTACTTTTCGAGTTAATTCGAGTGAGCAAATTTTTCACATAATGGGAGTCAATGACAGCTACATCATAGGAATAAGCCACACCCACCAAACTCGGTGGGCATGTAGGTACCCTCCCACAGTCTCTCTGTGCCAAGTTTGGTCTCCCTACCACTTATACTTTTTGAGTTATTTCGAGTGAGCAAATCCATTTTCTGGTTTTCATCCTATATCCCTAACCCCTAACCCTAACCCCTGTCAGCACAAATCAGCAGGGCAACACAGGGATTTGAACCCCGTCCCACAAGTGGGAGTACCAATACCATTGCCTTTTGCCTTTTTTAATGCTATATGACAAGGTAAAGCAAAACTTGCATTAAGAACAGCATGCTAATTTGTGTATGTTAACTGATGTTAACAGCCATTTATCTTCAATTTCAAATATACTTCGGTGGAAGTTAAATAAATGCCGTCTTAATGCAAGAAAACGAAACCTCTAAAAATAAACTATTTACAAAATGTTGTACAAGAAAATAAATAAAAAATCACAAAGACACTTACCTCAAATAATAATACTTACCAAACATAATTTCAGTGTAAAACATAACAACTAAGTCATCACCCTACTTACCACATACCCGAAAAGGAAGAAAAACCCAAGATTTGGGGTATTTTTTTTGGTTCCAAGATGGTTTTGTTTTTTTGTTTTTTGGTTCCTGGGAACAGAATTTTTTTTTTAACTATTTACAAAATGTTGTACAAGAAAACACATAAAAAAACCAAAGACACTTACCTTAAATAATAATACTTACCAAACATAATTTCAGTGTAAAACAAAAAAACTAAGTCATCACCCTACTTACCATATACCCGAAAAAGAAGAAAAACGCAAGAGTTGGTGTAATTTTTTTGGTTCCAAGATGGTTTTGTTTTTCTGTTTTTTTTTTTGGTTCCTGGGAACAGGATTTTTTTTAAAGTATTAACAAAATCTTGTACACATAACTATTTACCTTGGAATTACATCCTTACCTCACTCGTTTAGATACTCTCTTCGTTTCTTTCTGAAGGCAAAGAATGTCCGGATCCTCATCTGGTTCTCCTCACACCACTTGAGATACGCATTGTATGCATCTCGGTGACCAATGGATTTGTCCACATTGAGGTAATCCAGTTCCATGGCTGACCACTTCAGCCTAACGTTGCCAGGGAGAACTCGTGTGGAAGACCACCCCGACTCCTCCACCTCCTCTGACTCCACCTCCGGCACCTCTGGCACCTGTTCTTTCTCATGGGGTGGGGGCTTTTTTCCTATGTCCATAGGAACTGGATTTCTAGGCATGTTTGGACGTACCTGGATGGAATGATGGATTTTCGAGAGCCGAAATGCTGTGACCTTCTCCAACAGGTCTCTACCGAGGATGAGTTTTTGCTGGAGACATGCCTGGCTCAAGGGCATCGTCTCAGAGAGAGTCCGCAAAACATCGTAATCGATGTAATCCCCGTTCATACGTAATGCCACGCAGCTGACGAATGTCAGCTGCTGAAGGCGATCCTCTCCTTCAAGATGGGGCATCCTACGTAGAACTTGTGGCAGCCACGGCATTCCATAGACCCGGTACTTCTCTAAATACCTACCGAAACAGAGCCGCTGGCGCTCAATTTCTGTAGCTATTTCGGCCGTGAGGCTGGCCATCCTTGCCTCCTCCGGTGGATCTGTTCCATCTGGGTGAACAACTTGGAAGCAGTTGGGCACCAACCTGACGCAGTATCTAGTGGTGGCATCCTTGAGACGCATCAAGGGAAAGAACTTGATATTAAGCTCCGCCAAACCCACCAGCAGGCATGCGGCCACGTCCTTACCAGCACCCTGAACGATGTCTTTCCCTCTGGAGAAGACGTGAGGGAAAGTGAAGCGCTGGACCGTTGCAAGTTGCTGCGCCAGGGTCTGTGCAGTGATGCTACCCGTCAACTTGCATCCCAGTGGCAGCGTCTTTCCCTGGAGAACATAGAGGGGGAGTGAAGAGGTGTCGTAAAGGTCTCCAATGATGACCCTCAGCATGGACGCTCCCAGTACCGAGGGTGCTGCTTCCAGGGTGTCAGTCAATGGAAACAGGCGCCGCACTCGGAACTGGAGCTGGGTGTTTGGTGTCCAGGTCTTGAGGGGAGGAGGGTTGTCCCCCTCCGCCGCGCTGTTAAAGTCGGCAAGGCCCAGGAATCCCCTTCTGTGGCTCAGGCTCCGTTCCCTCACCGTGCAGGTCCCCAGCGAGGCACTATAATGGGTATCAGAAGGGCTGAGTGGGTGACCATAGGCCAACTCCTCATAACCCAACTCAAGCTGGAAAGCCTGCCAGCTTGGCTTGAAGCCCCCTCTCCCACTGTGCTCAGTCAGGATTTGGGATAGTCCTTCTGCAAAGTAGTCGACTGTCTTCTTGACAACTCTCACCATGCCATCACCGACAAACGGCACCAGCAGAGGATGACTCTCGACGAGAGTTGCAAAGTTGCCAGTGTTGACAAATGTTGCAGCGGACAAGTGCCCTGGGATGGCTCCTGATCGTTCCCGATCCATCCATTTCCCGACGTACTCCAGTCGGGCGCCAAGCTGCGTCCCCATCTTGGTGGCCATGTCCTGGATGTAACTCAGGTACTTGAAGGCCTCGGTCGCCATGGACCCTTTGGTGGAAGGGTGCTGGAGGTCGCACAGGGTAACCATGCCACTGATCGGGTGGAAATACCTGCTGGGGAAACGGACGTGGGGTGACGGGGTGTAAAATTGAACGAATTTTACCTCAAGAAGCCCAGAGAAAATGCCAAAGATCCTTCTGTCAAGGGACACCGGCTTCCCCTTCAAAAGCGTCTGGGAATTCACAATGTCATGCATCCCCAAGCAGGTCCACATTTTACATGAATCCCTGGAAAGCAACGTCTGCAGTCCGTACCGGGACCACAGAAGTTGAACGGAGGGGTCTTTTGCCTCAACAGTTAGGGCAATGTGTAGGGACATTGCGCTGATCCGTTTTGTATCCACCCACGGCCTCAGATGGATGGTCCCATCCAACTTCTGGCCAAACCGGGTAATGGATGGAACCAAAACAATCGACACATGTGAGGCATTGACCCGGTCCACTGCCTTCTGGAGCACTTCGAATAAGAAGACCTGGTCCTGCTCCAAGACTTCAAACTTTGATGTCAATTTAAGGTTCTGCTTTGAGAAGGTGGGCCTCTTGAGCTCTTGCGGCGGGAGGAGCTGGAGCTGCTCCTGGAAGGCGAGAACAACATCCTGCAATGCAGTGATTGCAATCTGTCTGTAGCTCTTTTTGTCCAGGAGCATCTCATTCGGCTTTTTTGGGTCTTTCGGTAGAGCCGTCAGGTTCAAAAAATAGCCGCCGTCCACCAGCGCAATCACCACTCCCTGCATGTTCTGCATTGCCGTAAGGGCTTTTGGAGGCAGGTTCTGCAGGTCTACATGCTTCTTCAAGTAGACGAAGAAATCAGACATCTTGGTGGGCGTTGGAGGGAAGAATAAGAAATGCACTCCCCTGGTCAGTGCTGAAAGCTCAGAGAGCTCCATGACGATCCCGTCAATGTCATGGGAGAAAATGAGGTTCTCCCAGGGGTTCTCGATGACCGATGGGTGCAGATGCACTCTCACCGAAGTTGAATGGAGGAACTCCTCCAGCGTCTCATACTCACCAAAGGGCCGGGTAATGTTGTCGGTGTTCTCATGTCCAACAGCAAGGAAGTCTTCAGTCTCCTGAAAGTTTGCCTTTAAAATGCAGGTTTAGAACATTTTCAAGGAAAGAAACAATAAGCATTAGCATTAGCATTTCATTATAACCCACCAAATCAAGTTAGGTTCAGGCTATATTCAAGAAAAAAAAATTAGCATTACCATTAGCATTAGCATTAAGATTAACATTAGCATTAGCATTAGCATTTGGGTAAGCATTAGCATTAAGATTAGCATTAGCACTAGCATTAGCACTAGCATTAGCATTAGCATGTCATTATAACCCACCAACTCAAGTTAGGTTCAGGACATATTCAAGAAAAACATTGGCATTAGCATTAGAATTGTCACTAGCATTAGCATGTCATTATTGTGTAAAAAGCAATGTATAACTTACCATTTTGAAGACACAAGGCTCACAGAGAGCCCCTTGACTGGTTTCCTCCTTTTATACTCACCGTTTTAGGAGAGAAAAAAGGCATTTGTTATTACAATATAACAAACCCACAACAAATATGATGCTTTTTAAAAAACCTATTTTAGACCATTAATTAAAAATAAGAAAAATGTATTTTCAACACATTTGTATTAGATAGACTCTTCTTTAATTTATAGTGTGAAAAAAATTTTTTTTTTTAAACATTATTTAGTGTTATGGTTAGGATTATGGTTGGGGTTAGTATAAGGGGCTGAGTGCCATTTTGGAAATCAATATTCATCACCCTTAACAGTGATTCATAGCTTCGAAACTTTGGCTACCCCCCCATTTTCGGGCACCCTGAATCTATCAATACTAATTAATAAGGGGTGGTAACTTCCGGTCCGGAGTTATTAGCCAATCACGTTAAAACGCCTATAACTCCAGAATGGAAGATCGTAGAGACATGGAGCTTAGTCAGGCGTGTTCAAAAGGGTCGAATTATGTCAGACAGAAGTCACTTCCGAGTCTCTAAGACCTTTCTTTCGGGAGTTATAGCAATTCAATATGCTTGTCACTGATTGGCCCATAACTCCGGAAGTGAATAAGTGAATGTCAAAAATCATGTCTCAAAAATGGGTACCAATCGACTCCAAATGGCCTGAAACGTGCTCCTAACAACTTTCCCCATGGTCATTTTTGGCTGTGGGACTAAGAAAAAATGAAAATCGCCTCCCATTCATGAAATGCTCAATTTCCGAAGGTCACTAAACATGGGCAAGTGAGGTGTCTACAGACTCGGGGGGACCTGCTGAGCACGGGGAACCAATAGCTCGATACGACCTTCCCAGCCTGACCTGCACTTGGCCTGAAAATTAATGGGAGTCTACGGCAGCCGTAGGAAGGGAGGGGCCTAGGACCACCAAACTTGGGGGACACCTGGGGGGCCCCCTGGGCACTATACACACCAAGTTTGGTCCAATGAGCACTTGTACTTTTCGAGTTATTTCGAGTGAGCAAATTTTTCACATAATGGGAGTCAATGACAGCTACGTCATAGGAATAAGCCACACCCACCAAACTCGGTGGGCATGTAGGTCGCCTCCCACAGTCTCTCTGTGCCAAGTTTGGTCTCCCTACCACTTATACTTTTTGAGTTATTTCGAGTGAGCAAATCCATTTTCTGGTTTTCATCCTATATCCCTAACCCCTAACCCCCTAACCCTAACCCTACCCTAACCCTAACCCTAACCCCACTCAGCTCTTATCCTAACCCTAACCCTAACCCACCCTAACCCCCTAACCCTAACCCTAACCCTCGCGAAAATAGCACTCCATTCATTTCAATGCGGAAACAGTTTTTGATGATTATCTCCGTAACGAAAGGTCGTAGAGACTTGGAAGTGACTTCTGTCAGACATAATCTGACCCTTGTGAACACGCCTGACTTGTCCCCGTGTCTCTACGACCCTCCGTTCCGGAGATATTACCAATTTTTTTTCTGGCGTTGCCCCGCCCCCGAACGTCGTATGGCGATGTTAAACATTTTTTTTCACACTATAAGTTAAAGAATAGTTTATTTAATACAAATGTGTTAAAAAAGAAAATTTCATCCAATTTATTAATGGTCTAAAATAGGGTGTCTAAAAGTCATTACATGCGTCTCTTTGTAATGATAAGTGCATTTTGTCGTCTAAAAAGGCAGAGTATAAAAGGAGGCGCCCAGTCAAGGGACTGTCAGTGTGCTTTCGTCTCTGTACTTAAACATCATTCTGAAATAGTTATTTCATCAGCAGATCCCTAACCCTTGACTTCCTCGAGCCTTCTTTGGTAGACAGCGTTACTGTCCACTGTGACTGCAACATTAAGGCACAGGACAGCAGAACACACCTCCTGTGGGGGAGGAGCGGCCTGCAGGAACTCGTGGGCCACAACAGCAGCCTCTTCAGCGTGCTGGTCATGCATGAGGCTGTTAATGCTCAGACGCCCCTTGACGGCAGGAACCTGGGCCTGACCAGGGAATTATTTGATCTCTGCAAGGCTCCAGTGACCTTCCTGCAATTGTACAGCACTTCCCCCCACGTCCGCTATACTCAGAAGTACTTCCACCCGGTGAGCGGCGTTGTCACCCTCCTTGGCATCCAGTACCCAAAGACCATGCAGGCCATGAGCAACGAGGCCTGGGAATACATCTGCCGGGTGGATAACTTAAGGAAGAAGATGGTGGGCCAGCTGGGTGCCCGGCTGGAATATGTGGCCAGGCTGGAGAGACCGGACACAATGGCATTTTCAGCGAAGGCACTGATAAATGAGGAGGCCCTGCTGGAGCTTGTCGCCAGGAGGCCCGTGCTGCTTCCCTTCCAGGGCACGGCTCTCATCCACTATGCTCAGAGGACCCTGCAACATATTTACACTGTCCTCAAAGACATCTGTGAACGCCATGAGCATAAAGTAGGGTTTGAGCCGGCCTGGAAGGCTTACCAAATGGAGCTGGCATTTGAGGAGATGGTCTCTGGGCACCCGGGATCCCACCAGAACCGTCACTACAGCGCCTCCCTGGGCACCTGCAGCTGCAGTGAGAGGAGCTTGACTCAT
Organism: Odontesthes bonariensis; assembly: GCF_027942865.1. NCBI lineage: Eukaryota > Metazoa > Chordata > Actinopteri > Atheriniformes > Atherinopsidae > Odontesthes > Odontesthes bonariensis. The sequence goes on from NC_134516.1 coordinate 1,703,127, forward strand.
GTCAGGGGGGTGTTGGGCCTGGCACCCTGCAACGCGGCGGCAGAGGGCGACAGCCCGCCACCTCTACGGGTGTGGACGGGCAACACCCAGCTCCACTGGCGGGTGCGCCGGCTGTTTCCGCTGGCGGAGGCAGTCGGAGCGGAGCCCTCGGTCCTGGGAGTGGTGATGGTCAGGGTGATCCTGGGGGACCTGTTTGACACCAGCTCCCTCCCCATGTACATCCTGACAGGGGAGAAGTTACCAGAGGGCACACGCCTCGTTGGGGCTGTTACTCAGGAGGTGCTTGTCAAACAGCTGCTGGACAGCTACAATTTCAGCTTCCCACACACCTTCAACAGGGGGAAGCAGCTCGCGCTGGACGCGGGACAGGATGTGGCTGCCTGCCTCCTGTTGGGGTTAAGGGAGCTGAAGTTGACTTACTTCCCACTCCTCAGGATGAAGGACAAGACCACTCGGTACTGCGTGAGGAGAGTGGTGAACCACTACGTGGCAGTGCATCCACAATCCACCAGTCCCCCCCAAGACGCCGTCATCGCGACGCTTTGCTCTGAAATCTGTACAGAGATGGAGCGCTTGCGGCTGACCTACGGCAGGAACCTCGAGCCCTACCGAGAACACGGGATGCCATGGCTGGGGACAATCCTGAAGAGGCTGCCCCCCCTGCAAGGCACGGCAAAACTAACGCAGCTTGTTTTCCTGTCGGCCATCGGCCTCAGGATGAACAACATCTTTGTGGACTTCAACATCTGGAAGGACCTGGCTCAGAGCGCGCCTCTGAGCCAGGCTGAGTTGCAGCGCAAGATAATTCTCTCCCGGGACCTGCTGGAAGGGGTGACTGCACTGAGGGTGTACAAGCTGTACAAAGACGTGCCCTACAGGCTGTGGAAGCCTCGTGCAGCCCCGGGCCCGGCCCTCAAGAGCTTGCCACCAAAAGACACAGAAGACGTCCACTCGGATGATGTCCCGCAGGTGCAGGAGGAGGAGGAGGTGCCTGGTTTGAAATCAAAAAGCCAGATCCTGCCAGGAAGCGTGAGGCTGCGCTGGCAGGACTGGGAAATGGAGCTGGTCTCAAAAAACCCTGGTATGACCCATAGGGAGGCCTACCAAGCCTACGTCAGGGCTTGCCAGGAGACGGGCAGATTGATCAGGACTCTGGAGGCGTTTTCCAAGAAGAGGAGGCAGTTGCTGAGAGTTCCCTTGTAAATTGTTGCCCTTGTTCTACAAAAAAACAAAAAAATCCTGTTCCCAGGAGCCAAAAAAAAAAAAAAAAAAAATCCTACGTTATAGGACCAAAAAAAAGGGTTAGGGTCCTCTAAGAAGAGGCATCCTCGGAAGGGTTAGGGTTAAGTCCATAGGTTAGGTCCAATTAGGTCCATTTTTTTTCTTTTTCACACCCACACACACACACACTAACAAACCCACTTACATACATAAAACACACACAATGCATCCACAACATTTATACACATTTATTGGTACATTCTCAAACACACATACATAAAGGCACACACTGCATGCATGACACTTACACACGTTTCTTTCCACATATTCCCTCACATGGACTCTGCCTTGTCGTGGCGTGGGGGCTTAAGTGCCATTGTGGTCCTGTGGACACTGGGGATGGGGTCTGGCCAGCTGGTCTACTACTGCCGTACAAAACAGTAGTAGACCAGCTGGCTAGACCCAATCCCCAGAGTCCACAGGACCACTAGGGCACGACTAAAGAGTCCAAATTGTTGCACAATCACATGTGTGGGTTTCACACACTCACAGTCTCCCAAATACTATGGGAGCCACATCCTGCGATATCTCACCAACGCCTTGGTGGTCCTGTGGAAACTGGGGTTGGGGTCTGGCCAGCTGGTCTACTACTGCCGTACCAAACAGCAGTAGACCAGCTGGCTAGACCCAATCCCCAGAGTCCACAGGACCACTAGGGCACGACCAAAGAGTCCAAATAGTTGCACAATCACATGTGTGGGTTTCCCACACTCACAGTCTCCCAAATACTATGGGAGCCACATCCTGCGATATCTCACCAACGCCTTGGTGGTCCTGTGGAAACTGGGTTTGGGGTCTGGCCAGCTGGTCTACTACTGCCGTACCAAACAGCAGTAGACCAGCTGGCCAGACCCAATCCCCAGAGTCCACAGGACCACTAGGGCACGACCAAAGAGTCCAAATAGTTGCACAATCACATGTGTGGGTTTCCCACACTCACAGTCTCCCAAATACTATGGGAGCCACATCCTGCGATATCTCACCAACGCCTTGGTGGTCCTGTGGAAACTGGGGTTGGGGTCTGGCCAGCTGGTCTACTACTGCCGTACCAAACAGCAGTAGACCAGCTGGCTAGACCCAATCCCCAGAGTCCACAGGACCACTAGGGCACGACTAAAGAGTCCAAATTGTTGCACAATCACATGTGTGGGTTTCACACACTCACAGTCTCCCAAATACTATGGGAGCCACATCCTGCGATATCTCACCAACGCCTTGGTGGTCCTGTGGACACTGGGGATGGGGTCTGGCCAGCTGGTCTACTACTGCCGTACCAAACAGCAGTAGACCAGCTGGCCAGACCCAATCCCCAGAGTCCACAGGACCACTAGGGCACGACCAAAGAGTCCAAATAGTTGCACAATCACATGTGTGGGTTTCCCACACACACAGTCTCCCAAATAGTATGGGAGCCACATCCTGCGATATCTCACCAACGCCTTGGTGGTCCTGTGGACACTTGGGATGGGGTCTGGCCAGCTGGTCTACTACTGCCGTACCAAACAGCAGTAGACCAGCTGGTTAGACCCAGAACCCAGAGTCCACAGGACCACTAGGGCACCACCAAAGAGTCCAAATAGTTGCACAATCATATGTGTGGGTTTCCCACACACAGTCTCCGAAATACAGGCTTGTCGGCCTTTCTTTCCGACGCCATGCCCACTTACTGTATGAAAGTGCCGTCGGACCTTATATGGTTGGACACATGAGGCCCTCAGCTATCCATAGACGTTGGTTTGATGCCTCTGGCACATTCCTACCAAAAGATATGAACTTAACATCTTTCCACAAAACCTAACCCAAAAAATTATTCCACCAAGTGCATTCCCATGCATGTCAGAGTCCTGTGTGTGTGTATGTGAGTGCGAGTGAGGCATCTTTTCAAGTGAGGATCTTGGTGGAGAACTTGGGCAGCCTACACAGGTGGAGCTCATCACCTCATCAGGGTGCTGGGAATAAAGGAGCGGCAGAGCCTTCACTCAGTGCTGGGTGATTAACCTTCACAGGTAGTCTCTCTGACCCTCTGTTGTAGCTTTCCTGTTAAAAGTTAATGACTATAATCACTGTTTAGGGTACTGAATCACAACTTTTTGGACAAAAGAACTTAGAAACTTTCCACCAAATGAGGTCCCATGTATTTCCTATGGGAAATACATTTTGTCAAAAGCATTTTTTTTTCAAAAAAAATCATGTCTCTAAAATGGGTACCACTCAACTCCAAATGACCTGAAACGTGCTCCAAACAACATTCCCCAGGGTCCCTTTTGGCTGTGGGACTTAGTAAAAAATCGCCTCTCATTCATTTCAATGCTGAAATGCTCAATTTCCGAAGGTCACTGAACATAGGCAAGTGAGGTGTCTAAAGACTCGGGGGGACCTGCTGAGCACGGGGAACCAATAGCTCGATACGACCTTCCCAGCCTGACCTGCACTTGGCCTGAAAATTAATGGGAGTCTACGGCAGCCGTAGGAAGGGAGGGGCCTAGGACCACCAAACTTGGGGGACACCTGGGGGGCCCCTTGGGCACTATACACACCAAGTTTGGTCCAATGAGCACTTGTACTTTTCGAGTTATTTCGAGTGAGCAAATTTTTCACATAATGGGAGTCAATGACAGCTACGTCATAGGAATAAGCCACACCCACCAAACTCGGTGGGCATGTAGGTCCCCTCCCACAGTCTCTCTGTGCCAAGTTTGGTCTCCCTACCACTTATACTTTTTGAGTTATTTCGAGTGAGCAAATCCATTTTCTGGTTTTCATCCTATATCCCTAACCCTAACCCTAACCCCTAACCCTTACCCTAACCCTAACCCTAACCCTTACCCTAACCCTAACCCTACCCTAACCCTAACCCTAACCCTAACCCGGAGGACACGGAATACCCACCCTTGCCCAAATCAAAAGCCCCAATAAATCTACTCGTTTACTCAGCCTCCCTCAATTCGGCTCCTGACAACTGTCCCAAAATCCCATCTCTGACCAGTACCACTCCCCCCACCTCCTCCCCCACCCTTCTCCCCCTGGCTCAACCCCCAGGGGGTCCCCCGCCTGGTGCCGCTCCCACCACCGTTCTACTACCCCAACAGGGGGCAATCGCCTGCCATGCCCCTACCACCCCAACACAGCCCCCACCAACCCCACCCATTTCCACATCCATTTTCTCTCCATATCCCATATACATAGAGGATGTGTTGGATACAAAAATCCTCCACATGGTACCCTCAATAGAACATATCACCCGAAATTCCATTCAACCAGCCACCGTAACCTCCACATCCCAACCATTGACAGCCTCCACTCCTCTGCCCCAGAGGGAACCCAGATCCCACTACCAGGAACCCCCTAGCAACCGATCGATTAACAATCTGCCCACAACACGGTCTGTCAAGGAGGTTGGGGTTCAAGTGAACCCACCACCCCAGTCCCCCACATCCTACCCCCAAAACCTGGACTCTATCTCCCTCAGTACCACATACAACAAATCTAACACCACCTTCACCAATAACAATCTTTTTTCTCCCCCTTCACCACCAACAGGTTCCCCTGGTGTTGCGGCCGAGGCTGATGGGCGGCGGGCCCACACAAATATTAATATCCCCAACTCCTCCCCAGAGGAGGGCAAGATTATGATGATAGGGACCCACAAAGCCGAAATGGCACATGGTGGAAACCCATCTGAGCCCTCCTCATCCTCACCCAGACGTGGGACCCGCCCGTCCTACCGCCTCGGCCCCATCACCAGAACGTCCACTACCCAACAACCCATCACCACCTTTTTAGGACCCCCGGACCCGAAATCCCACACACCTAACAGTACCCCCCAAAACACCTTCAAACCCAATTATCACATAGCACGACCCAACCGGAAATTACAGGACTGGAACTTTACCTTCCGCCACCATACTATCATCCTCGGGGATTCCAACATCAACAGGATACCCCCCCATACCAACCCCAACATCCAATTAGACAGTTTCCCAGGCGCCAACTTATACCATTTCCACAAAATATTCGAAAAAACCCCGGTCAACAAATCCATCAAAATAGCAATTCTCTCTGTAGGCATAAATAACAAGGACCAGGACCCTAAACAAACCTCCACCAAACAATTAAAAGCATTATACAAAATAGCCCGGACCATACTCCCCAACGCAGATATTTACTTCCCCATAATGAATTTCTCTAAACAACTCACTTCAACCCAACAATACAACCTTAAATTCATCAATAACACCATAGCCACCCACCTCCCTTTCCTCACGGAAATCCCCCATGACACCTTCACTACAGAACCCGACAATATTCATTGGACCCCCACTACCGCCAACAGCATCTTCCACAACTGGTGCGATCAGCTACATTTAAACTCCCCATAAACCCTAACCCGGCCAAGCTCACTTCAATAAACAGTCCCCTACACAATAATTCCAACAAATCCACCAATACATCTTCACAAACCAATCTAGAATCCCTCCCCCCCTCACCCCATGGCCCCCTGTCAACCATCAATTTAAGGCAACGCACTCACAAACAACTCAAAACGGATTCCAACCTGCTCAACCTTTCGTCACTTCTTTCCCTCACCCCAGCACAGAATTCTGTTTTAAACAAAGGCTTAACATTCATCCCACGCCCCACCAGCTATGACCGGGAGGAGCTTCGAAGGGACATCCACCAGTACCATAGACGCCTCAAAATTGTTGATCATTTTCACTCCAGAATCAACCGCTCACCCACCCCCTTTATCAACCCATCCAGTTGGGAACCGACATATGCCCTAGCCCACCCGAAAATAAAATCCATTATCCAAGCAGATCAGTTAGCCCTCCGCAACCACCGCCCCCCCCTGGACACCGCAGATAACCTCACTGAGCCCGAACGCCGGGCCCTAAAACAAATAATCCAAAACCCCAACATCATTGTCAAACCAGCAGACAAAGGTTCGAAAATAGTCATCATGGATAGACAGCAATACTTACTGGAAGCAAACAGACAACTTACAAACACCTGCTATTACATACCTACCGACCACTCAACCCAAACCAGAACACAACTACAAATAACAACAATATTACGTACCCTATACCACAAAAAATACATTAATCACAAACAACATAACTACCTACTTGGCCCCAACAATCCCCGTCCTCGCCATTTTTACCTCCTTCCCAAAATCCATAAAGACCCCGCCACCTGGACTGTGCCCTTCGAGGTTCCTCCCGGTCGACCCATAGTCTCCGACTGCAACAGCATCACCAATAACATTTCTCGGTACATAGACCATTTCCTCAACCCCCTGTCCACCAAACACCCCACGTACATCAAAGATACATATAATTTTATCAGCATTATCAGGCCCATGGCAGTCCCCCAACAGTCTTTCCTTTTTACAATCGACATAGACAGCCTATACACCAACATCAACACAGAACTCGGAATCCAAATCATCCACTCCATCTTCCAAAAATACCCAGACCCTAATAGACCGGATCCGGAACTCATTCAACTTCTCACTCTCTGTCTCAACAATAATGATTTTAATTTCAACAACCAACAAAATTTACAAATACACGGGACTGCCATGGGCCAACGATTCGCACCATCATATGCCAACTTATACATGAGCGAGTGGGAGCAAGGGGCCCTGGCCAAGTGTACACTACGGCCATCCCTCTTCCTCCGTTTCCTAGACGACATATTCGGTATATGGCCCCACGATCTCCCTGCATTCCAGACGTTCATTTCTACCCTCAATAACCATCATAAATCTATCAAAGTCAAATATACCATAGACCCCAACCAAGTTAATTTCCTCGACACCACCGTCTTTTTTCAAACACTAAATCCCACCTCTAAAGCAATACACACCAAAGTTTATTTCATGGCCACTGACACTCATGCACTCCTACACAAAACCAGTTATCATCCCAAACACACATTCAAAGGTATCATCAAGTCCCAAATAATCCGATTTCACCGATTCTCTTCATTACCCTCGGACTTTGAAACATCCACCCGTATCCTATTTTCTGGCCTCCGCAAACGCCACTACTCCAAAAGATTCCTCCGCCAAATTAAAAACAGTACCTTGGCCTCCCTTGCTCCCACTCGCTCACAGGACACTTCATACTCCTTCAGACACAACACCCTCCCTCCCCCATCCCCCAACTTTCATCCCTATCCTAACCCTAACCCTGGCCCCAACCCTAACCCTAACCTCTCCCCCTACCTGAACCAAGGTTTGTTTCCCACTCCTAACCCTAACCCTAACCCTAACCCCAACCCTAACCCTAACCCGCACCCCACTCCTAACCCTAACCCTAACCCCAACCCTAACCCTAACCCTAACCCCAACCCGAACCCCAACCCTAATCCTAACCCTAACCCTAACCCTAACCCTAACCTCTCCCCCTACCTGAACCAAGGTTTGTATCCCAGTACCGAATTCAGGGCAAGCTTAAAGATAAACTTTTTATCACCGAATCACCACTAAATTGGACACAGAACTAACCTTTAGGCTTGATCTCCTAAGGGGCTGCCACAATGGAGGGCGTATGGTGGTAAACAGCTGAAACGCCTGCAGATATTGTGTGTACACCACTGATGAATTAGTTCTGAAATTGTTTAAGAATAACTAGCTTAGCTCCCTGGTAGAATGGAAATGCAACTAGCATCTCCATACTAACAGCGTTACAAAACCTCAACAATAGGCCACAATACAGCAGTACAAATATATGAAGAGGGATAATTCGCTCTCCCAAGGTACATGCTCACAATCCTTTAAGATGTCTGGCTATTGGTTTCTATGTTCTTATGAGACAGGATTACCCAACAGAAATGACGTCAACGACTGGCTCATCCACAACCAAACGAAAATGACGGATCTACAACTATCAGGAATAAAAAGCTTGCGTGGAAAATGATAACTTGGACACTTTCCCACTTTTGAAACAGGACCCAGAGGCTTCAAGTGTATCGAGTCAACTGTTTAAGAAGTTAATAACTGCAACCTGAATGGTGTACATACATAACCTTTCCCTCTAACTGAACCCTTGGGTAACAGGAACATGCTGGATCACAGGACTGTATGCCTAAACATAAGTCCGAAGTATGAGCCACATTTGAAAAAGGAACATTTAATTCACATTTTCTAATAAATTCATAATTCCCATAATTATCAGATCTACTACCTTTCCCTTCAAATAACACTAACCCTAAGGTCACAGGAACATGCTGGATCACAGGACTGTATGCCTAAACATAAGTCCGAGGTATGAGCCACATTTGAAAAATGAATTTTCAATTCATATTTTTTAATAAATCCACAATTCCCATAATTATCAGGTCTATTACCTTTCCCTTCCACTAACCCTAACCCTAAGGTCACAGGAACATGCTGGATCACAGGACTGTATGCCTAAACATAAGTCCGAGGTATGAGCCACATTGGAAAAATGAACTTTTAATTCATATTTTCTAATAAATTCATAATTCCCATAATTATCAGGTCTATTACCTTTCCCTTCCACTAACCCTAACCCTAAGGCCACAGGAGCATGCTGGATCACAGGACTGTATGCCTAAACATAAGTCCGAGGTATGAGCCACATTTGAAAAAGGAATTTTCAATGCATATTTTTTAATAAAGTCATAATTCCCATAATTATCAGGTTTATAACCTTTCCCTTCCACTAACCCTAACCTTAAAGTCACAGGAACATGCTGGATCACAGGACTGTATGCCTAAACATAAGTCCGAGGTATGATCCACATTTGAAAAATGAATTTTTAATTCATATTTTTTAATAAAGTCATAATTCCCATAATTATCAGGTCTATAACCTTTCCCCTCCACTAACCCTAACCTTAAAGTCACAGGAACATGCTGGATCACAGGACTGTATGCCTAAACATAAGTCCGAGGTATGAGCCACATTTGAAAAATGAACCTTTAATTCATATTTTCTAATAAATTCATAATTCCCATAATTATCAGGTTTATAACCTTTCCCTTCCACTAACCCTAACCCTAAGGTCACAGGAACATGCTGGATCACAGGACTGTATGCCTAAACATAAGTCCGAGGTATGAGCCACATTTGAAAAATGAATTTTCAATTCATATTTTTTAATAAATCCACAATTCCCATAATTATCAGGTCTATTACCTTTCCCTTCCACTAACCCTAACCCTAAGGTCACAGGAACATGCTGGATCACAGGACTGTATGCCTAAACATAAGTCCGAGGTATGAGCCACATTGGAAAAATGAACTTTTAATTCATATTTTCTAATAAATTCATAATTCCCATAATTATCAGGTCTATTACCTTTCCCTTCCACTAACCCTAACCCTAAGGCCACAGGAGCATGCTGGATCACAGGACTGTATGCCTAAACATAAGTCCGAGGTATGAGCCACATTTGAAAAAGGAATTTTCAATGCATATTTTTTAATAAAGTCATAATTCCCATAATTATCAGGTTTATAACCTTTCCCTTCCACTAACCCTAACCCTAAGGTCACAGGAACATGCTGGATCACAGGACTGTATGCCTAAACATAAGTCCGAGGTATGAGCCACATTTGAAAAATGAATTTTCAATTCATATTTTTTAATAAATCCACAATTCCCATAATTATCAGGTCTATTACCTTTCCCTTCCACTAACCCTAACCCTAAGGTCACAGGAACATGCTGGATCACAGGACTGTATGCCTAAACATAAGTCCGAGGTATGAGCCACATTGGAAAAATGAACTTTTAATTCATATTTTCTAATAAATTCATAATTCCCATAATTATCAGGTCTATTACCTTTCCCTTCCACTAACCCTAACCCTAAGGCCACAGGAGCATGCTGGATCACAGGACTGTATGCCTAAACATAAGTCCGAGGTATGAGCCACATTTGAAAAAGGAATTTTCAATGCATATTTTTTAATAAAGTCATAATTCCCATAATTATCAGGTTTATAACCTTTCCCTTCCACTAACCCTAACCTTAAAGTCACAGGAACATGCTGGATCACAGGACTGTATGCCTAAACATAAGTCCGAGGTATGATCCACATTTGAAAAATGAATTTTTAATTCATATTTTTTAATAAAGTCATAATTCCCATAATTATCAGGTCTATAACCTTTCCCCTCCACTAACCCTAACCTTAAAGTCACAGGAACATGCTGGATCACAGGACTGTATGCCTAAACATAAGTCCGAGGTATGAGCCACATTTGAAAAATGAACCTTTAATTCATATTTTCTAATAAATTCATAATTCCCATAATTATCAGGTTTATAACCTTTCCCTTCCACTAACCCTAACCCTAAGGTCACAGGAACATGCTGGATGACAGGACTGTATGCCTAAACATAAGTCCGAGGTATGAGCCACATTTGAAAAATGAATTTTCAATTCATATTTTTTAATAAATTCATAATTCCCATAATTATCAGGCTTATAACCTTTCCCTTCCACTAACCCTAACCCTAAGGCCACAGGAACATGCTGGATCACAGGACTGTATGCCTAAACATAAGTCCGAGGTATGAGCCACATTTGAAAAAGGAATTTTCAATTCATATTTTTTAATAAATTCATAATTCCCATAACTATCAGGTCTATTACCTTTCCCTTCCACTAACCCTAACCCTAAGGTCACAGGAACATGCTGGATCACAGGACTGTATGCCTAAACATAAGTCCGAGGTATGAGCCACATTGGAAAAAGGAATTTTCAATGCATATTTTTTAATAAAGTCATAATTCCCATAATTATCAGGTCTATAACCTTTCCCCTCCACTAACCCTAACCTTAAAGTCACAGGAACATGCTGGATCACAGGACTGTATGCCTAAACATAAGTCCGAGGTATGAGCCACATTTGAAAAAGGAATTTTCAATTCATATTTTTTAATAAATTCATAATTCCCATAACTATCAGGTCTATTACCTTTCCCTTCCACTAACCCTAACCCTAAGGTCACAGGAACATGCTGGATCACAGGACTGTATGCCTAAACATAAGTCCGAGGTATGAGCCACATTTGAAAAAGGAATTTTCAATTCATATTTTTTAATAAATTCATAATTCCCATAATTATCAGGTCTATTACCTTTCCCTTCCACTAACCCTAACCCTAAGGCCACAGGAACATGCTGGATCACAGGACTGTATGCCTAAACATAAGTCCGAGGTATGAGCCACATTTGAAAAATGAATTTTCAATTCATATTTTTTAATAAATTCATAATTCCCATAATTATCAGGCTTATAACCTTTCCCTTCCACTAACCCTAACCCTAAGGCCACAGGAACATGCTGGATCACAGGACTGTATGCCTAAACATAAGTCCGAGGTATGAGCCACATTTGAAAAAGGAATTTTCAATTCATATTTTTTAATAAATTCATAATTCCCATAACTATCAGGTCTATTACCTTTCCCTTCCACTAACCCTAACCCTAAGGTCACAGGAACATGCTGGATCACAGGACTGTATGCCTAAACATAAGTCCGAGGTATGAGCCACATTGGAAAAAGGAATTTTCCATGCATATTTTTTAATAAAGTCATAATTCCCATAATTATCAGGTTTATAACCTTTCCCTTCCACTAACCCTAACCCTAACCCTAAGGTCACAGGAACATGCTGGATCACAGGACTGTATGCCTAAACATAAGTCCGAGGTATGAGCCACATTGGAAAAAGGAATTTTCAATGCATATTTTTTAATAAAGTCATAATTCCCATAATTATCAGGTCTATAACCTTTCCCCTCCACTAACCCTAACCTTAAAGTCACAGGAACATGCTGGATCACAGGACTGTATGCCTAAACATAAGTCCGAGGTATGAGCCACATTTGAAAAAGGAATTTTCAATTCATATTTTTTAATAAATTCATAATTCCCATAACTATCAGGTCTATTACCTTTCCCTTCCACTAACCCTAACCCTAAGGTCACAGGAACATGCTGGATCACAGGACTGTATGCCTAAACATAAGTCCGAGGTATGAGCCACATTTGAAAAATGAATTTTCAATTCATATTTTTTAATAAATTCATAATTCCCATAATTATCAGGTCTATTACCTTTCCCTTCCACTAACCCTAACCCTAAGGCCACAGGAACATGCTGGATCACAGGACTGTATGCCTAAACATAAGTCCGAGGTAGGAGCCACATTTGAAAAAGGAATTTTCAATTCATATTTTTTAATAAATTCATAATTCCCATAATTATCAGGTTTATAACCTTTCCCTTCCACTAACCCTAACCCTAAGGCCACAGGAACATGCTGGATCACAGGACTGTATGCCTAAACATAAGTCCGGGTGTGAGCCACATTTGAAAAATGAATTTTTAATTCATATTTTTTGATAAAGTCATAATTCCCATAATTATCAGGTTTATAACCTTTCCCTTCCACTAACCCTAACCCTAAGGCCACAGGAACATGCTGGATCACAGGACTGTATGCCTAAACATAAGTCCGAGGTAAGAGCCACATTTGAAAAATGAATTTTTAATTCATATTCTTTAATAAACCCATAATCCCCTCTCATTAACCCTATCCCGATAAAAACCCTCCGACCAACATATCACGAGTACACAGAATCAGGGAACAGATAATACACCACAATAGGAACAGACGACAGCAAGAACTGATGAACAAGGAGGCCCCGGCCTACCACTGCACACGACACACAACTAACCACAACCACACTCAGGGAGCCTTTAAAGCTCCATTTCAAACGGTACATAAACGAACAACACCCCGGGAGGTATTAAACAAAACACAACCAATAAACCCCCCCCCCCTCCCCCTTAATAATCTGGAACAAATCAATACTCCAACAAATACCATAATTCCTCTTCACTCTACTCTATTCCCCCCCCCCCCCCCCCCTTCTTTTCCTCCCCTCCTTCCTCTCTCTCTACAACACATGACACACACGGATACGGACCCTGTGTCTAACACACCCATTTTTTAAAAAATATAGATCCAGAAATGCACGGAGTTTCCCACGGCCTCCTGAGTTACTCCAAGACCATCCCAGCACACGCAGCAACCATCAGTTAGGTCCTGAGCGACAGTGCACCTCCCTTGGCACCTATACCAAACTCCATGGTGGTTGAACAGGAGTCCGAACTGGGACATCACGTAGGAGGGGGCCATTGAGCCTAACCCCAACCCCAACCCTAACCCTAACCCTAACCCTAACCCACCCTAACCCTAACCCTAACCCTAACCCTGAAAGGGAAGAAGGAAAACATAGTTAGTTAGTGTTGGTTAACACTTGCTACAACATCTTGGTTCACACTTGCCACAACATCTTGGTTTGTACTTGCCACAACATCTTGGTTTGTACTTACCTGAACACATTGCTTGATACTTACCTCAGCACATTTGTTCATAGTTGCGAGAACATATTTGTTCATACGCAACTTGAAGAAATTGAAACACAAAAATGACAGACTTGGCAGACGAGTTATTTCATGTGGGCATTGAGAACACTACCACTTTATTGGATTCCTTCGAAGAGTTCTCATCTGTTGACGAGTTTCTCCATGCCGACGTATACCTCCCATTTCACTCCACCACTGTGTCGCGTCCAAATGTTTTTCTGAAATTCGAATATGACGTTGATGGTGTGGTGGTGGAGTTCAAAGACCTGAAGGGGATGATAGGTGCTATGCATCACCTCTCACTTCCTCGTTTCTCCCCGGCAATGCTGAAGCCGCACTATGCCATTTTGAAAAAGCACGAAGACCTGACGCGGTACAGCCCTGATGGTCTTCGTGCATTCAAAAACTGTGTCGGCCACACCCTCGGACATGTTGAAGGCGGTTATTACATGGTAATGACCGTTCTTCCTGCGAACAAGCAGAATCCTGACAGCAGGCTCTTCAAAAAGGACTTGTACACCTTGTTCGCCACAGAAATATTCAATCTTGTCACAGACCACTTCCAGAAACTGCTGTCCCAACTGTCACCGAAGGACATGAGGAGACCAACGGTGCAGAAGCAGGGGTCTTGTGATACGCGGAAGTATCACATACTCCTCCAGGACAGCATGTTCATCATGAGCCTGCTTGACAAGGCCATAAAAATGTCAGACACATGCCCTCATCTGAAGTTGAGAGTGTATCTCAACCAATTTGGCCAGAAGTTTCACGGCACACTGGACGTGGTAGAGTTTGCCAACCCCGTGGACGTGCAGTCCATGTCTGTCCATGTTGCCTGCCATGTCTCTGCAAGGGATCCGGACACTCACCTGCTCTTCGCCAGGTATGGGCTGGATGAGCTAGTGGGGACAAGAGGGACGTTGTTCACGACCCTCTGCATCCACGAAGCCTGCAATTTCCAGTCCAACCTGGACAACAAACCGCTGGACATCGATGAGGACCTGAGGGGCATACTTGGCTGGACTGGCAACGTGCGCTTCATCCAGATGTATGTCAATGCACCGCATGCATACATGCAGATGGGGTTCAAGCACCCAGTCAGTGGGGTGATGGTGTCATGCGGCCTGGCACACCCCAACTACCACGGTGCCATGCTAAAGCGTGCACGCAGCTACATCCAGCACATAGAAGACCTGAAGGCCAGAATGGTGGTGCAGCTAGGGTGTCGGATTGAGGCGGTGCTTCAATTTGACGATGACATCCCAATGTCCGTCACCCCAGCTGACCATTTTCAGTTGGACGCGCTCCACTCCCTGTTTGCAGAGCATGACCTGCTGCTGCCCTTCAAGGACACTGCATCAGGGGAAGGTCTTCTGCCCACCCTATCTGCCGCAATAGGGTTCTTGACCAACAGACTCAAGGACGACCTCAAGACCTACGGTGGACGGTCACATTTTGATGCGGTGTGGCGGAGCTACCAAGCTGAGTTGGCGCTGGAGGAGATGATTTTCGGGAGACCCCTCTCTCCACTTGACCACCAGTTGAGCGCCTGTCTGGGCACTAGCTCAGTTAGCGACAAGAGCCTCACAAAGAGCAGGGGTTTCCTGGGATTGTCTCCTCACAACAGAGCCACCTCAGAAGAAAGCCTGCCACCCTTGCACAACTGGACCAAGAATGCCACCCAGGAGTTAAGGATCCAACGGCTCTTCCCACTGTGCCAGGTCCTGGAGGCTGAGGAGGCCGTGATCGGTCCTTGTTTAATACGGGTGCTGCTGGGTGACATCCTGATGAGGAACAGCCCCCTGCCAATTGCAGAACTCAAAAGCAGCACACCTCCAGGTAGGCTGGTGGGGGCAATCCCACTGGAGGAGTTCTGCAAGGACCTGGCAGAAAAGGACAGCTTCCCTCCTCCAAACACGTTCGGACGTGCGCGGGTGTTGGTGCAAAGTGCAGGGAAGGACGTTTATCAATGTCTGCTGAAGGGGTTCCTTGCAGAAAAGATAGTGTTCTTCCCTGCTATCAAGTTTAGGGACATCAAGGGGGGTAGGAGGCTGTGGTGGAAAAACAAGCAGTTTATCCATCTCCACCTAGGTGACCATGTCCCTTCCCCACTGAGTGACACTGCAAAAGCAACAATGCAGGTGTGCCAGGAGATAGAGCTGCGATCCCTGGCATACAGCAGAACACTCGAGAAATACCAGGACCATGGTATGCCATGGATGGAGAAGGTTGTGAGTCTTCTGCCACCTACACTGCAGGGGAGGCCAAAGGTCAATGTCCTGACCTTTGTAAGTTGCATTGGACTGATCATGAATGGGGACTTTGTGGATTACACCCACTTTAAGACCCTGTTACATGACATGTCCAAAGTGACTTCGCAGGGAGACCTCCAGAAACTCCAAATACTGTCACGATGGACCCTCCCAAAGGTCTTCAACATGACCATTTGGAAAATTCATGAATCCATCCCAGTCCGTCTGAACGTGCAGACAACAAAGACGTTGAAATGCCTCGTGCCAGAAGAGGAGGGAAGGTCCTATGAGCAACCTCTGGATGACGTGCAGGCAGTGGATACTGACCTGGATGAGGTGGGTCCTGGGGAGATGACCAAAGCCATGTGCCTACCTGCAGGAACATCGAAGCGCTGGTCCCAGACAGAGATGTCCCTCATCAACCTGGACCCCAAGCTGAAGCCCAAGGCAGCTTATGACCTCTACATTGAGGCATGCAGACAGAAGCGCATGCTTACAAGGACTTATAGGTCCTTCTGCCAACGCCGTTCAGCTCTGATGAAGAAGTAATTCTTCTGTTTTGTTCTGTCTGTTAGTGTTCTGGGCCTGCGTTCTGCCTGTCTGTATGTTTGTGTTTTATGTATTAAAACATAAAAAAGACCAAAAAAAAAAAAAAAAAAACCCACAAAAGACAAAAAAAAAAACTCAATTTCCTCCAACAAATGCTCTGCCTTGTCGTGGCGTTGGGGCTTAAGTGCCTCAGGTGTTTTGTGGACTCCAGAGACTGGCTCTACCCAGCAGGTCTACCACTGATTGGTGAGCCAGTACTCCACAAAACCACTGAGGCACAACCAAAGAGCTAACCATATTACAAAGTCACTTACCTGTGAAATTCATGTAATATAATGGGTTTCCTTTACTAATTTATGCCTGAACATGTCAGTTTTACTTACCTTAACCACTCGGGATTCCTTGCTGGACCCACCTCTGCATACTGGACACTCAGTAGCGCCACCTGTGGAAAGAAAAAAATAAATATTACTACACAAATAGTTAATGCCAATCAACTCCAAATGACCTGAAACGTGCTCCTAACAACATCCTGAAGAAAGGTTTTTGGACTCCACACTTGGTCATTTTTTTCACCATCCGTTCAGTCATCCGGGATTAGTTTTTCGTGAATAACTCCGGAACCGTACGACAACTACCGTTTTGGACAACTACATCCAACGATACAAAAAACAGTTAGAAAACACCTAACCCTCCCTTCTCTCTCTCTTCCCCCCCCCCCCCTTCTTTTCTCTCTAACCTCAAAAGAACAAAAGAAAAAATAACTTAATTTCTAAAAAACTAGAGAAATATTCAATTAATACTTTTCAACAAACCCATAATTCCCTTAAATAGCAGGGACAGATCCTCTCCCTCACACTAACCCTAAAGTCACAGGAACATGCTGGATCACAGGACTGTATGCCTAAACATAAGTCTGGTTATGAGCCACATTTGAAAAATGAATTTTTAATTAATAATTTTCAATAAATTCATAATTCCCATAACTATCAGTTAATAAACTTCCCTTCCACTAACCCTAACCCCAAAGGAATAGGACCAGGCCTTGTCACGGGACTGCACGCCTAACCACGACCGGGACTCACTTTCCACAATTAAAAAAAATAACACTAATGTGTAATGCTGCTTATAAAAATGGAATAACTTCTCTTCTGCTCTCCCTGCTTTTACAGCACACATTACACACACCGATAAGGACCCGGCGTCTATTGCACCCACTTGAAACATAACTCAGAAATGCACGGAGTTTCCCACAGCCTCCTGAGGGACTCCAAGACCATCTCAGTACACGCAGCAGCCACCAACTGGGTTACGTAAGAGGGAGCCATCCTCAATCCGACTGTTACTGCTCTGCTCTGCTCTGGCTTAAACCGAGTACTGCAAATGCACACTTCTGAAATGCATCCAACAATACCCACCTACTCCAAAACCTTCACCACTTACTGCTACTCACCCTCACTTTTTCCTCACAAACAATGGTATAATAATGACAAGTTTAAACTTGAAATACTCTAAAGATTTTCCATTCTCAGAATTATTCAGGACCAATAATGTACAATATTAAGAACCCCTAAATATAAATATCAAGTCACCTTTGAATTTCCGAATCTGTCAGACAGAAATTGGGTAAATTAAGGTGAGGAGATTCTCAACAAACGGTGGGAAACCTTTACCAAAAACAGGACTACAAGATTTCATCACCCAAAGGTAAGTGTTTGAAGAATCCACAAAAAAACGAGGAACCTCTGGCTCCCTCTAGTGGAGCAACACACTAGAATCCACCCGGAGGGGAGAACACACCCCACAGGTGGGTCAACCAACCAGAGAGCAGGACCCTCCCCACGTGACCAGAAAACCCAAAGGACCAATGAGAGAACAGGACACACCCTCTCCCAGGAAGCAACACGATACAGGTAGGAGGGAACAAATTCACAAACAGATGGAATCCCAACAAGGACAGACCTGAAATAGACTCCAGGAGTATCTTTCTTGACTCCATCTTTCTGGAATCAACCTTCTTGCAACCCCAAGCTCCTGGGAACAGACATTAAGCTGCAAACAACACATCCAGGAGAATCCAGAACACCTCCGGAAGGATTCCACACAAATTCCAGAGGAATTCAACAATGCAGGCGAACGGACCCCTTTTTCCCTCCAAAATCTTCCAACCAGGACAAACAAACAGACCCTCTCATTCCACCAAACTGGTAAGCACACTCAAACTATGAGAGTTACATTGGAAGAATTTTGATGTAAAAAAACAAGAGCTAAACTGTACAAGGTTTTTTGAAAGTATCGTTTTACTCTGGTTATAAGCAACTTTTAACAATTTGGGAAAAACAACAGGCCCTTGCTTTACAAAAACAGAGTCACCACATGGGGGAGACCTTGGGCTCAAACAACAGGTCCGCCATTTTGAACAAAGACAGGACAACAGGTCCACCATTTTGAACTAAAACAGAATAACAGAAACGGAACAGAATAAAACCGAATTCAGGGCAAGCTTAAAGATAAACTTTTTATCACCGAATCACCACTAAATTGGACACAGAACTAACCTTTAGGCTTGATCTCCTAAGGGGCTGCCACAATGGAGGGCGTATGGTGGTAAACAGCTGAAACGCCTGCAGATATTGTGTGTACACCACTGATGAATTAGTTCTGAAATTGCTTAAGAATAACTAGCTTAGATCCCTGGTAGAATGGAAATGCAACTAGCATCTCCATACTAACAGCGTTACAAAACCTCAACAATAGGCCACAATACAGCAGTACAAATATATGAAGAGGGATAATTCGCTCTCCCAAGGTACATGCTCACAATCCTTTAAGATGTCTGGCTATTGGTTTCTATGTTCTTATGAGACAGGATTACCCAACAGAAATGACGTCAACGACTGGCTCATCCACAACCAAACGAAAAGGACGGATCTACAACTATCAGGAATAAAAAGCTTGCGTGGAAAATGATAACTTGGACACTTTCCCACTTTTGAAACAGGACCCAGAGGCTTCAAGTGTATCGAGTCAACTGTTTAAGAAGTTTATAACTGCAACCTGAATGGTGTACATACATAACCTTTCCCTCTAACTGAACCCTTAGGTAACAGGAACATGCTGGATCACAGGACTGTATGCCTAAATATAAGTCCGAAGTATGAGCCACATTTGAAAAAGGAACATTTAATTCACATTTTCTAATAAATTCATAATTCCCATAATTATCGGATCTACTACCTTTCCCTTCAAATAACACTAACCCTAAGGTCACAGGAACATGCTGGATCACAGAACTGTATGCCTAAACATAAGTCCGAGGTATGAGCCACATTTGAAAAATGAATTTTCAATTCATATTTTTTAATAAATAAACAATTCCCATAATTATCAGGTCTATTACCTTTCCCTTCCACTAACCCTAACCCTAAGGTCACAGGAACATGCTGGATCACAGGACTGTATGCCTAAACATAAGTCCGAGGTATGAGCCACATTTGAAAAATGAACTTTTAATTCATATTTTCTAATAAATTCATAATTCCCATAATTATCAGGTCTATTACCTTTCCCTTCCACTAACCCTAACCCTAAAGCCACAGGAGCATGCTGGATCACAGGACTGTATGCCTAAACATAAGTCCGAGGTATGAGCCACATTTGAAAAAGGAATTTTCAATGCATATTTTTTAATAAAGTCATAATTCCCATAATTATCAGGTTTATAACCTTTCCCTTCCACTAACCCTAACCTTAAAGTCACAGGAACATGCTGGATCACAGGACTGTATGCCTAAACATAAGTCCGAGGTATGAGCCACATTTGAAAAATGAATTTTTAATTCATATTTTTTAATAAAGTCATAATTCCCATAATTATCAGGTCTATAACCTTTCCCCTCCACTAACCCTAACCTTAAAGTCACAGGAACATGCTGGATCGCAGGACTGTATGCCTAAACATAAGTCCGAGGTATGAGCCACATTTGAAAAATGAACCTTTAATTCATATTTTCTAATAAATTCATAATTCCCATAATTATCAGGTTTATAACCTTTCCCTTCCACTAACCCTAACCCTAAGGTCACAGGAACATGCTGGATCACAGGACTGTATGCCTAAACATAAGTCCGAGGTATGAGCCACATTTGAAAAAGGAATTTTCAATTCATATTTTTTAATAAATTCATAATTCCCATAACTATCAGGTTTATAACCTTTCCCTTCCACTAACCCTAACCCTAAGGTCACAGGAACATGCGGGATCACAGGACTGTATGCCTAAACATAAGTCCGGGTGTGAGCCACATTTGAAAAATGAATTTCTAATTCATATTTTTTGATAAAGTCATAATTCCCATAATTATCAGGTTTATAACATTTCCCTTCCACTAACCCTAACCCTAAGGTCACAGGAACATGCTGGATCACAGGACTGTATGCCTAAACATAAGTCCGAGGTATGAGCCACATTTGAAAAATGAACCTTTAATTCATATTTTCTAATAAATTCATAATTCCCATAATTATCAGGTTTATAACCTTTCCCTTCCACTAACCCTAACCCTAAGGTCACAGGAACATGCTGGATCACAGGACTGTATGCCTAAACATAAGTCCGAGGTATGAGCCACATTTGAAAAAGGAATTTTCAATTCATATTTTTTAATAAATTCATAATTCCCATAACTATCAGGTTTATAACCTTTCCCTTCCACTAACCCTAACCCTAAGGTCACAGGAACATGCGGGATCACAGGACTGTATGCCTAAACATAAGTCCGGGTGTGAGCCACATTTGAAAAATGAATTTCTAATTCATATTTTTTGATAAAGTCATAATTCCCATAATTATCAGGTTTATAACCTTTCCCTTCCACTAACCCTAACCCTAAGGTCACAGGAACATGCTGGATCACAGGACTGTATGCCTAAACATAAGTCCGAGGTATGAGCCACATTTGAAAAATGAACCTTTAATTCATATTTTCTAATAAAGTCATAATCCCCTCTCATTAACCCTATCCCGATAAAAACCCTCCGACCAACATATCACGAGTATACAGAATCAGGGAACAGATAATACACCACAATAGGAACAGACGACAGCAAGAACTGATGAACAAGGAGGCCCCGGCCTACCACTGCACACGACACACAACTAACCACAACCACACTCAGGGAGCCTTTAAAGCTCCATTTCACATGGTACATAAACGAACAACACCCCGGGAGGTATTAAACAAAACACAACCAATAAACCCCCCCCTCCCCCTTATTAATCTGGAACAAATTAATACTCCAACAAATACCATAATTCCTCTTCACTCTACTCTTCCCCCCCCCCCCCTTCTTTTCCTCTCCTCCTTCCTCTCTTTCTACAACACATGACACACACGGATACGGACCTTGTGTCTAACACACCCACTTTTTAAAAAAAAATATAGATCCAGAAATGCACGGAGTTTCCCACGGCCTCCTGAGTTACTCCAAGACCATTCCAGCACACGCAGCAACCATCAGTCGGATCCTGAGCGACAGTGCACCACCCTTGGCACCCACACCAAACTCCATGGTGATGGAACAGGAGTCCGAACTGGGATATCACGTAGGAGGGGGCCATTGAGCCTAACCCCAACCCTAACCCTAACCCTAACCCCTAACCCTAACCCTAACCCTAACCCTAACCCCTAACCCTAACCCCTAACCCTAACCCTAACCCTAACCCATTCATGAAATGCTCAATTTCCGAAGGTCAATGAACATGGGCAAGTGAGGTGTCTATAGACTCGGGGGGACCTGCTGAGCACGGAGAACCAACTCCCAGCTCGATACCACCTTCCCAGCCTGACCTGCACTTGGGCCGAAAATGAATGGGAGTCAACGGCAG
Source organism: Odontesthes bonariensis (assembly GCF_027942865.1). NCBI lineage: Eukaryota > Metazoa > Chordata > Actinopteri > Atheriniformes > Atherinopsidae > Odontesthes > Odontesthes bonariensis. The sequence goes on from NC_134516.1 coordinate 1,725,526, forward strand.
CCCTAGGAAAGGAGGGGCCTAGGAACACCAAACTCGGTGGAGACCTGGGGGCCCCCCTGGGGACTATACACACCAAGTTTGGTCCAATGAGCACTTGTACTTTTTGAGTTATTTCGAGTGAGCAAATTTTTCTTATAATGGGTGTCAATGACAGCTACGTCATAGGAATAAGCCACACCCACCAAACTCAGTGGGCATGTAGGTACCCTCCCACAGACTCTCTGTGCCAAGTTTGGTCTCCCTACCCTAACCCCTTTGAGTTATTTTGAGTGAGCAAATCCATTTTCTGGTTTTCATCCTATATCCTAACCCTAACCCTAACCCTAACCCTACCCTAACCCTAACCCTAACCCTAACCGGACATAGGGGAGTGCTTGTGTACGTTATACTTACCTGGAACCAGAAGAAAGGACCTGGAAAGGAGAAAAAAAAGTTAAATTAAATTTGACATGCCTTGGTGGTCCCGTGGACTCTGGGAATTGGGTCTAGTCAGCTGGTCTACTACTGCCGTACCAAACAGCAGTAGACCAGCTGACTAGGCCCAATCCCCTGAGTCCACAGGACCACCAGGGCGTCCAATGCGAGGCTCCCGAGTCTCTATGACCTTTCGTTCCGGAGCTATTCAACAAAAAACGTTTAGGAGCACGTTTCAGGCCATTTGGAGTCTACTGGTACCTATTTTGGAAACAGGATTTTTGACAAAATACTTACCATAAATTAGCCACATACATCTTTGACCAGAACAACCGACTCTCGCCAGGAGTTGCACCTGGAATTTCCACCCAAAGGATGGCTGTGTTTCTGTTACACCACAAGAGTTTGGGTTTGTTTTTTTTGGTCCAAGAACGTTGGCTTTTTTTTTTTTTTTTTTTTTTTTTTTCGTTCCAAGAACGTTTTTTTTTGTTGTTGTTGTTCCAAGAACGTTGGCTTTCTTTTTTTATTCTTCGAAGAACCTTTTTTTTTTTTTTCGAAGAACGTTTTTTTTTGTTTGTGTCGAAGAACGTTGGCTTTCTTTTTTTTTGTTCCAAGAACGTTGGCTTTTTTTTTATTCTTCGAAGAACCTTTTTTTTCGAAGAACGTATTTTTTTTTTTGTTGGAAGAACGTTGGCTTTTTTTTTTATTCTTCGAAGAACCTTTTTTTTTTTTTCCGAAGAACGTTTTTTTTTTTTGTTCGAAGAACGTTGGCTTTCTTTTTTATTCTTCGAAGAACCTTTTTTTTTTTTTTTCGAAGAACGTTTTTTTTTTTTTGTTCGAAGAACGTTGGCTTTCTTTTTTTTTTGTTCCAAGAACGTTGGCTTTTTTTTTTATTCTTCGAAGAACTTTTTTTTTTTTTTCGAAGAACGTTTTTTTTTTTTGTACGAAGAACGTTGGCTTTCTTTTTTTTGTTCCAAGAACGTTGGCTTTTTTTTTTTTTGTTCCACTAACATTTACTTTTTTGGGGGGGTCCGAGGAAGAGGTTTTTTTTTAATGGGAACTTTTTACAATATATACAATGTGTCATCTCCTTTCAATGCTTATCTAGTAATCTCCGCCTCTTTGTTTCGAAGGAGTTGAAGGTCCGGATATGGAACCCCCTTTCTTGGCAGAGATTGACATACTCATTGTATGCCTCCCTGGGGGTGCTCTTTGGATTTTTTGTTGCAATGTCCATTTCCCATGCCTGCCAACGTACTCTGACATTTGCAGCCAGGACATGGCTCACTGACTTGAGAGATGGCACCTCCTCTACCTCCACTTCTGGGACCTCCTCGAATTGAATGTCCTCCCTGGGTGGTGGGGGCTGGTTCCTAGCGTCATGGGGTACAGGGTTCCTGGGCTTGTTGATCCTGTACGGGATTGATTTGTGGAGTTTCCACACTCTGATGGCAGTCACCTTCTCCAGGAGGTCCCGACCTTGTATGAGCCTCTTCTGCATTGTAGCCTGGCTAAGGGGCATGTCTTGGCTAAGTTGTTTAAAGACATTGTAGTCCACAAAATCATTGTTCATCCTCAGGCCAATACAGCTGAGGAAGGTCAGCTGCGTAAGCCTGGCCTGAGGGTCCAAAGTGGGAAGCCTCTTCACAATCAATGACAGCCAGGGCATGCCATAGATGCGGTACGGCTCAAGGTTTCTGCCGTATGTCACTCTCAGGCGCTCCATTTCGGTGCACACATCTGTGGACAGTGTTGCCATCTGTGCGTCTTCCGGTGGATTTGAGTTTTCAGGGTGGACAGCCATGAAGTGATTGACGACCCTGCGTACACAGTACCTCGTGCTTTTGTCCTTGGCCCTTAGCAGTGGGAAATGGCGGATCTTCAGCTCCCCCATACCCAACAGTAGGCAAGCAGCCACGTCATGCCCAGCGTCTCTGACGAGCTGCTTCCCCCTGTTGAAAGTATGGGGGAAGCTGAAGTTGTACGTTTCAGCCAGCTGCTTCGCCAGGCCCTCTGTTGTCACGCTGCCGACAAGCCGCTCCCCCTCTGGCAATTTTTCAGCCTGCAAGATGTACAGTGGCAGGGAGCTGGTGTCAAAGATATCACCAATGATAACCTTGAGCATCTCTGCACCGAGAACTGAGGGCGCTGTTCCCATGGCTTCCAACATGGGAAACAGCCGCCTCACCCTGAATTGCAGCTGTCTGTTGCCAGTCCATGTTCTCAATGGGGGAGGGTTGTCGCCCTCGGCTGCAGAATTGAATGGGGCCAGGCCCAGAACACCCCTGGCATGGGTGACACTCCTGTCACTAACTGTACAGGTGCCGAGGGAGGCACTGTAGTGTCTGTCGTGATGAGAACATGGATGCCCATAGGCCATCTCCTCAAACGCAAGTTCGAGCTGGTAGGCCCTCCATGCAGGCTCAAAACCCCCTTTCCCCGCACATTCATCCAGAAGCTTTAAGAGGTTGTCTCCAATGTATGACACGGTCCTCTTACTACACTCAAGGACTGCCTTGCCTTGGAAGGGCAGCAAGACAGGGCGTTTGGAGACCAGATTCAGCAGCGCATTTTCGTTGGTGTACTCCTGTGGTAAGTACATCTTCTTAATGCTTGATGGTTCTTCAAACCTGGCCACATACTCTAACCTGGCCCCCAGCTGGCCCACTATCTTCCTCGCCATGTCTTTCACGTGGCTCACATAACTCCAGGCTTGTGTGTCCATAGCCTGCTTTGTGGCCACATGTTGGAGACCACAGAGAGTTATGAGGCCGCTGACGGGATGGAAGTACTTCATATGGTACTTCACGTGAGGGGAAGTGGTGTAGAGTTGGAAAAATGTCACTGGGGCCTTGCAGATCTTAAACAGCTCCTTCTTTATCCCCAACTCTCTGCCATCCAGGGGGGTCTGCATATTGATGGCCTCATGCATCCCGAGGCAGCTGTAGAGGCTGGAGTTAGGCCCAACAATTTCCTGGAGGCCATTGCGTGCCCACATGAGGTGTGTCTGGTGGTCTTGTGCAGTGATAGTGCATGCACAGTGCACTGTAATGCTGTGGACTTCCAATTGGTCGATGAAGTCCATTAACACGCAGCCTGGCTGTTTCTGGCCGAACCGTGTAACTGTTGGCACAATCATCACCGCTGTGTTTTGTGAATTTACCTCATCAATTGAGGCCTGCAGCAGCTGAAGCACAAAGCCCAGATCCTGATCCAGGACTTCAAACTTTTCTATGTCCATCAGGTGCTGCTTCTGGATTGTTGGCCTGCAGAGGTCTTCCTCTGTCAAATTCAGGAGCCTGTCCTTGAAGTTTTCTCCAAGCTGCCTGAAGACATTGACAGCAACTTCCAGGAATTTGCTTTTATCAAGGAGGTGTTCTTCAGGCTTCTTCATATCTTGAGGGAGAACCACCAAATTGAAAAAGTAGCCCCCGTCCAGGTTGGCTACGTAGGCCCCTCTACAATTGCGGAAGGCCTGGATGCCTTTCTTTGTGAGGTCTTTCAGTTTTAAATGCTTTTTCAGGAAAGGAAAGTGATCCGTCAAATGCATTATCTTGGACGGCATCTTGAGGAAGTGGAGGCCCCCTATTATTGCTGTCACCTTGTGGAGCTGAATCACCACGCCATCCACATCATATCCCAGATTGAGCTCCCATTCTGGGTTTTCAATTATGGATGCATGCAAAGGGACCCTGACCTGGGATGACTCAATGAATGCTTGGTGGGTATCAAATGCACCTAGGGCAGCCTCAATGTTTTCATTGTTCATCACCCCAACATCAATATGCACAGAGGGAAAGATAAACGGATGCTCTGGTTCACAATCACTCATGATTATTTCCACTTTAATAAACACACTGGCTTTAGAAGCTGTGAGCAGTTCACTGTTCGAAAGTTGAGAGCAGAACGAGCTCTCTCCCTCACTCCACTCTATTTATACCCGCTCCTCCCAACCCCTCCCCTACCTGTTTTTAGTTCGTGTTGACTTTTCAGCAACAGTTTTCAGTTCTGCTTTTAAATGTTCATGTTTTTAAACTATTGTATTTCGTGTTGACTTTTCAGCAACAGTTTTCAGTTCTGCTTTTAAATGTTCATGTTTTTAAACTATTGTATTTCGTGTTGACTTTTCTCACCAGCGCCTTGGTGGTCCTGTGGACACTGGGGATTGGGTCTGGCCAGCTGGTCTACTGCTGTTTGGTACGGCAGCAGTAGACCAGCTGGCTAGACCCAATCCCCAGAGTCCACAGGACCACTAGGGCAATACCAAAGAGTCCAAATAGTTGCACAATCGTATTTCGTGTTGACTTTTCAGCAACAGTTTTCAGTTCTGCTTTTAAATGTTCATGTTTTTAAACTATTGTATTTCGTGTTGACTTTTCTCACCAGCGCCTTGGTGGTCCTGTGGACACTGGGGATTGGGTCTGGCCAGCTGGTCTACTGCTGTTTGGTACGGCAGCAGTAGACCAGCTGGCTAGACCCAATCCCCAGAGTCCACAGGACCACTAGGGCAATACCAAAGAGTCCAAATAGTTGCACAATCGTATTTCGTGTTGACTTTTCAGCAACAGGTTTCAGTTCTGCTTTTAAATGTTCATGTTTTTAAACTATTGTATTTCGTGTTGACTTTTCTCACCAGCGCCTTGGTGGTCCTGTGGACACTGGGGATTGGGTCTGGCCAGCTGGTCTACTGCTGTTTGGTACGGCAGCAGTAGACCAGCTGGCTAGACCCAATCCCCAGAGTCCACAGGACCACTAGGGCAATACCAAAGAGTCCAAATAGTTGCACAATCGTATTTCGTGTTGACTTTTCAGCAACAGGTTTCAGTTCTGCTTTTAAATGTTCATGTTTTTAAACTATTGTATTTCGTGTTGACTTTTCTCACCAGCGCCTTGGTGGTCCTGTGGACACTGGGGATTGGGTCTGGCCAGCTGGTCTACTGCTGTTTGGTACGGCAGCAGTAGACCAGCTGGCTAGACCCAATCCCCAGAGTCCACAGGACCACTAGGGCAATACCAAAGAGTCCAAATAGTTGCACAATCGTATTTCGTGTTGACTTTTCAGCAACAGTTTTCAGTTCTGCTTTTAAATGTTCATGTTTTTAAACTATTGTATTTCGTGTTGACTTTTCTCACCAGCGCCTTGGTGGTCCTGTGGACACTGGGGATTGGGTCTGGCCAGCTGGTCTACTGCTGTTTGGTACGGCAGCAGTAGACCAGCTGGCTAGACCCAATCCCCAGAGTCCACAGGACCACTAGGGCAATACCAAAGAGTCCAAATAGTTGCACAATCGTATTTCGTGTTGACTTTTCAGCAACAGGTTTCAGTTCTGCTTTTAAATGTTCATGTTTTTAAACTATTGTATTTCGTGTTGACTTTTCTCACCAGCGCCTTGGTGGTCCTGTGGACACTGGGGATTGGGTCTGGCCAGCTGGTCTACTGCTGTTTGGTACGGCAGCAGTAGACCAGCTGGCTAGACCCAATCCCCAGAGTCCACAGGACCACTAGGGCAATACCAAAGAGTCCAAATAGTTGCACAATCGTATTTCGTGTTGACTTTTCAGCAACAGGTTTCAGTTCTGCTTTTAAATGTTCATGTTTTTAAACTATTGTATTTCGTGTTGACTTTTCTCACCAGCGCCTTGGTGGTCCTGTGGACACTGGGGATTGGGTCTGGCCAGCTGGTCTACTGCTGTTTGGTACGGCAGCAGTAGACCAGCTGGCTAGACCCAATCCCCAGAGTCCACAGGACCACTAGGGCAATACCACAGAGTCCAAATAGTTGCACAATCGTATTTCGTGTTGACTTTTCAGCAACAGGTTTCAGTTCTGCTTTTAAATGTTCATGTTTTTAAACTATTGTATTTCGTGTTGACTTTTCTCACCAGCGCCTTGGTGGTCCTGTGGACACTGGGGATTGGGTCTGGCCAGCTGGTCTACTGCTGTTTGGTACGGCAGCAGTAGACCAGCTGGCTAGACCCAATCCCCAGAGTCCACAGGACCACTAGGGCAATACCAAAGAGTCCAAATAGTTGCACAATCGTATTTCGTGTTGACTTTTCAGCAACAGGTTTCAGTTCTGCTTTTAAATGTTCATGTTTTTAAACTATTGTATTTCGTGTTGACTTTTCTCACCAGCGCCTTGGTGGTCCTGTGGACACTGGGGATTGGGTCTGGCCAGCTGGTCTACTGCTGTTTGGTACGGCAGCAGTAGACCAGCTGGCTAGACCCAATCCCCAGAGTCCACAGGACCACTAGGGCAATACCAAAGAGTCCAAATAGTTGCACAATCGTATTTCGTGTTGACTTTTCAGCAACAGGTTTCAGTTCTGCTTTTAAATGTTCATGTTTTTAAACTATTGTATTTCGTGTGGACTTTTCTCACCAGCGCCTTGGTGGTCCTGTGGACACTGGGGATTGGGTCTGGCCAGCTGGTCTACTGCTGTTTGGTACGGCAGCAGTAGACCAGCTGGCTAGACCCAATCCCCGGAGTCCACAGGACCACTAGGGCAATACCAAAGAGTCCAAATAGTTGCACAATCACAGTCTCCGAAAGACAGCTTTGTCTGGCTTTCTTTCCAACGCCACGCCCACTTACTGTACGAAAGTGCCGTCGGACCTTATATGGTTGGACAGATAAGGCCCTCAGCTATCCGTAGACGTTGTTTTCATGTCTCTAGCACATTCCTATCAAAAGATATGAACTTACCATCCATGTGGGCGACAATTCTCTGGGGGAGCCACATAGAAAAGTGGGTAATAACCCTTATTTTGGAAAATTCACAAAGTATTTTTTCAAAAATCCAATCGACTCAAAATGGCCTGAAACGTGGTCCTAACAACATTCCCCAGGGTACTTTTTGGCTGTGGGACTTAGTAAAAAAAGTGAAAATCGCCTCCCATTCATAAAATGCTCAATTTCCGAAGGTCACTAAACATGGGCAAGTGAGGTGTCTACAGACTCGGGGGGACCTGATGAGCACGGGGTACCAACTCCCAGCTCGTTACGACCTTCCCAGCCTGACCTTCACTTGGGCCGAAAATGAATGTGATGTAATAACCCTAATTTTGGTCACTGTGGGACCGGCGACTCGGGGTTTAGAGTCTTAATTGCAACCCAGTCTTCTATCGGGCTTAGCCCACAACACACCACAGAACACTTTACAAGACACACGCGGTTACTATAGTAACCTCAGCCCAAAACAAAAACACAATTGGAATCTTTCAAATTGCCACGTTTGCAGGTAAACATCCGCTGGCTTAGTTAGAAGCCAGTCCGTGGATGCAACGGGACCTAGTTTGCACAATTTTCCACTTTTAAGAAGCACTGGACGAATTTACCGCACGAATTTCTCTTGCTCCATCTTGAACACCTCGCCGGAATCATTTCAACAAATCAACAACACCATAGTAACATAGAACATTCGTGATCTAAGAACCAACCACAAAACCGGGTGATCGGGCCTTAAGCACAAACCGAGAAACCTACTACATTAGACTACTACGAATTTAAACAGAGAGGGGACTTCTTAAACCCCCTGATACCCATATCGCCGCTGAGTAAACGACTCGTTCCTCCACTGTTCGCCGTCGATTTTAACTAAATTCACGAACCATAACAAACCATAAAGTAAGTTACCAACTCAAACTAAAACCGGACACAGGGCCAGCTATAGAATAAAACTTTTATATCACCAAATCACCTAAAAATTGGACACAGGGTTTAACTCTAGACTTGATCACCTGGAGGGCTCCCAATAAGGCAGAACGTCTGGTGATAAACAGCTGAAACGTTCGCTATAACCCTTATTGGTCACCACTGATGAGTAAACCCTGAAATTCAAGTAAAACAACTAGCTTAGCTACCTGGTAGAGCGGAAATACTTCTAGTATCTCCACACTAACAGCGCTACAAAAACACAAACTTAGGACCAAAAAAGAGGTTTTCTTCCAAAAAAATAAGCTAGGGACGAAACGCACCCATCCGCGATTTAAATAACAAACCAAAATGAACCCGAACCATGCGAACGCCTGGACACAAGTCCTATTTGCTTACATCCTCCATGTGCACCTACAAGGGGAAACTTCTAATGAAAAGGAAGAAGAGGAACTCGAGAAAACACTAAAAGAAATAGAAAAAATTCCAAAAAAACAATTCTACTGGCTCCTCAACCTAGCCACGGCCAGAGCACAAACTCAGTTCAAACCAAAACAAGCAACCCTTGCCAAGGCCAGAAAAAGAATAGAACAGCATCGAACCAAATCAAACACCAAACTCTCCGAAACACATGCCACCTTAACACAGAAACAGGGAAAGGACAATACAGCACAACAGGGAAAAGAAATAGAAAGAACTGATAACCAAGGGGGCCCCAGCCTACCACTGCATACAACACATAACCAACCACACGAATACTCAGGGAGCGTTAAAACTCCAATACACACAGCACACAAGCAAACAACATTCCGGGAGAGTCCAAAAGAAATAACGATACCAAACCAAACAATTACCAAAAACGATCCGAAACCCACCCAGCCACATATCACCGCAGAGCAGGAACAGGGAAAAGACACCACACCACAACAGGGAAGAAAGATAGTCAGAACTGACATACAAGGAGGCTTAGACCTACCACTGCACACAGCACATAAACAACCACTAACACACTCAAAGAGTCTCGAGGCTCTAATGCACACAACACACAAACGAACAGCAACCCCAGAAACAGAAATGGAAATTAAACCCGACCACAAAAGAACCAAAACCACCCTGAAACAAACGGAACCACGACGCATAATACAAACAACCATCCTACCGAGAACAAGCCTCAACGTTCATGACCATTTTGGCAACAAGATGCAAAACTGGTTTTTGGAACCAGAAAAACCGTTTATAATCTTCGGAGACTCAAACCTAAAAAGACTACCGGTCATTAAAAACAACCAAGTCCAAATAGATAGCTTCCCAGGTGGGAACCTGACACACGCCATCCACATCCTCCGTAACAAAACGCCGGTTTCGGACACGACCCAACGAGTAATCTTATCGTTTGGAATCAACAATAAAGACAACAACGACCACGGCACACTCAAAAAACTTATCTCACGACTAATTTACACAGCACAAAACACATTCCCGTACGCAAGCATTTACTTCCAAGCTTTAAACTTCTCTGATCAGCTCACACCTAAACAGAAGAACAACCTCAACCAGTTTAACAACTTCTTGGGGCAGATTATGCAAAAAGATCGGATAATACCGCCACTAACAAGCGATAAGTTCGCCAACGTAGCAGATAACATACATTGGACCCCAGCCACGGGCCGACATATGTGGAACCTCTGGAGGGAATATTTAAACTAATACCCTCATATGAATTTTCTCCCCCAACCCCCAACCCGCTGGATAAGGCAGTAATAAACCTATCCACACTTAATTTATCTACCCATGACATTAACTTATTGGCCAAAGGCCTGTCCTTCGTCCCGACGACAACAAAAATCAAAAACATACGGGAATCATGCAAAATGCATGTCCAACAATACCACCGCAAACTCAAATTAGCCACTTTTTTTCACAACAAAAAACAGAACTCGAAGCCTCCACCGTTCAGAACTCCCTCCACCTGGGAACCGCCACCAGCGGACCTACAACCCCCAGTGATGGAACTAATCGAGCAAGATAGACAAACAATAAACAAAATCCAAAAGCAACCAGAACCGCATAACTTGAACAAAGAGGAGGAGAAAGCTCTTAAAGACCTCCGTAATAACCACTCAATAATAATAAAACCGGCCGACAAGGGATCCAGTGTAGTCATCATGGATAAACTGGACTACAAGCACGAGGCCCTGCGCCAGCTAAATGACACAGAATACTACCGCCCTTTAACAGAACCAATCTACCCACAGACAGCCAAAAGAATCCAAAATATCCTGAACGACCTACACAAACGGAAATTCCTAAACAAAGCACAGGTTCTGTTTTTACAAGGAGAACAACCACACAGACCACGGTACTTTTACCTCCTACCCAAAATCCACAAAGAACCGGAGAAATGGACGGTACCAAACAAAATTCCCGCAGGCCGCCCCATAGTTTCAGACTGCAGTAGCGAATCCTACGGATCGGCATTATTCCTGGACCACTATCTAAACCCACTAGCCAACCGACACGAAAGCTACATTAAGGACACACAGGACTTCCTACAAAAAATCTCAGCTCTCCAACTGGAACCAAACTGCATGCTATTCACAGCGGACGTAGAAAGCCTCTACACCAACATAGAGACCGACAAGGGCCTACAAGCCATCTCAGAGTGCCTACAAGCCAACCCCGACCCACTCCGACCAGACAAACAGATCTTAGAACTACTCCAAATCAACCTGGAATGCAATGATTTCTTTTTCGACGAGAAATGGTACCTCCAGATCAAAGGGACAGCCATGGGAAAGAGATTCTCACCAGCCTATGCCAACATATACATGGCCAAATGGGAGAAGGACGCCTTCCTCAAATGCGACAAACTCCCGTTAGCTTACTATCGTTATCTCGATGACATCTGGGGCATCTGGAACCACTCACCGTCCGATTTCGACAGATTCATAGACACGCTCAATCAACACCACCCATCCATCAGGATAAAACCAACCACCAGCCAGGAACAGATCGACTTCCTTGACACCACCACCTTCAAGGGACCGGACTTCCACATAACGGGTAAACTGGACCACAAGCTCTACGTGAAACCCACAGACACACATGCCCTACTACACCGAAGCAGCTTCCACCCCAAACATACCTTTTCAGGAATCCTAAAATCCCAACTGTTACGATACTCACGGATTTGCTCTCGAGAATCAGACAGAGAAGAAGCCACAAACACACTATTCAAAGCTCTAAAACACAGAGGATACTCCCGACAAGCGCTCAGGAAAATCAAAAGGGACCACAGGACCTCCAGAAACAAGAGCCCAGAACAAACGGAATCCGAACAACCACCACAAATAATTCCACTTACCGGTTTCTTCTCCAAACACACACTGAAAGTTCACCAGGAACTCAAAAACAACTTCAAAAAGCAACAACAAACACACCCACCACTACAAAATCTAAGAGTAATATCTGCCTTCAAAAGAAACCCAAGTCTACAGGACCTACTGGTCCGATCAAAATTCACCTCCAAACGCGAGAAAACACAAAACAACCACCAAATAGGAGAAACCACCATTCGAAACACCAAAAACAACAAAAGATGGACCATTCAACCCAATATCCCAAACCGAACCGAAAACATCATCTACCTAATCTGGTGCAACAAGTGTAAGAAACAATACGTAGGAGAAACAGCCTACTCCCTAACAACAAGGTTACATGCCCACAGGCACAACATCCAAAAGAACAGAAAAACAGACACACCGTTGGTTCAACACTTCCAAAAACATCAACTAGAGAACCTGAGAGCCAAAGTAATACAGCACAACCCACAATGGTCACCGGAAACACGGAAAAAACAGGAACGCATATGGATCTACAGATTACAATGCAAATTCCCAGACGGCCTAAACACCAGATTTGACACTTGAAACTCAAACCCCCAACCCCAACACATAACAAGCTCACAACTCCACCCCCATAACACCGCTCCCAACCTTCACTTAAAAACACCCAGTCCAAAAATCGGCCGATTTTCTTAAAATTTTTTTTTATTAATTACCTCAGTAATTTCTATCAATTTCACAAATCCCACTCCTAATAAACTCATAAACTCCTCTCAATTAACCCTAACCCCAACCCTAACCCTAACCCTAACCCTTACCCTAACCCTAACCCTAACCCTAACCACATTAGAAAACATACGCTCAGCCCAAAAATCATAAAAATTATTAATATTTTTTATTAATTTCCACCAATTTCACAAATCCCAACTCTTAATAAACTCGTAAACTACTCCTAGTTAACCCTAGCCCTAACCCTAACCCTAACCCTTACCCTAACCCTAACCCTAACCACATTAGAAAACATACGCTCAGTCCAAAAATCATAAAAATTATTAATATTTTTTATTAATTTCCATCAATTTCACAAATCCCACCTCTTAATAAACTCATAAACTCCTCCTAGTTAACCCTAGCCCCAACCCTAGCCCTAACCCTAACCCTAACCACAATGACAAACATACGCTCAGTCCAAGAATCAACAAATTATGAATAATTTTTATTAATTTTCACCAACTTCACAAATTCACAACTATTAACAAACTCATAAAACTCCTCTCAATTAACCCTAACCCCAACCCTAACCCTAACCCTAACCCTTACCCTAACCCTAACCCTAACCCTAACCACATTAGAAAACATACGCTCAGTCCAAAAATCATAAAAATTATTAATATTTTTTATTAATTTCCATCAATTTCACAAATCCCAACTCTTAATAAACTCACAAACTCCTCCTAGTTAACCCTAGCCCCAACCCTAACCCTAACCCTAACCCTAACCACAATGACAAACATACGCTCAGTCCAAGAATCAACAAATTATGAATAATTTTTATTAATTTTCACCAACTTCACAAATTCACAACTATTAACAAACTCATAAAACTCCTCTCAATTAACCCTAACCCCAACCCTAACCCTAACCCTTACCCTAACCCTAACCCTAACCACATTAGAAAACATACGCTCAGTCCAAAAATCATAAAAATTATTAATATTTTTTATTAATTTCCATCAATTTCACAAATCCCAACTCTTAATAAACTCACAAACTCCTCCTAGTTAACCCTAGCCCCAACCCTAACCCTAACCCTAACCCTAACCACAATGACAAACATACGCTCAGTCCAAGAATCAACAAATTATGAATAATTTTTATTAATTTTCACCAACTTCACAAATTCACAACTATTAACAAACTCATAAAACTCCTCTCAATTAACCCTAACCCCAACCCTAACCCTAACCCTTACCCTTACCCTTACCCTAACCCTAACCCTAATGACTCCAAATGGCCTGAAACGTGCTCCTAACAACATTCCACAGAGTCCTTTTTGGCTGTGGGACTTAGTCAATTTTGGAGAAAATCGCCTTCCATTCATTTCAATGCGGAAATGGTTTTTGCCGATTATCTTCGGAACGGAAGGTCGTAGAGACTCGGAGATGACTTCCGTCAGACATAATTCGACCCTTGTGAACACGCCTGACTTGTCCCCATGTCTCTACAACCTTCCGTTCCGGAGATATAAGGAAAACAAAGTTTTTTCCGGGCGTAGCTCCACCCCCTTGACTCCGCCCCCAATGGTTATTGTGTCAGTGGATAGCCCTTGTCCTGCTGAATCCGAGGATGTGTGTATCTTGTCTATGCCACCTTCCTATCAGGACTTATTGCCTCTTAAGCTTATGCCGGGGTTCGGCATCCGGGGTTTTAGCCCCTTATCCCTAACCCTAACCCTAACCCTAACCCTACCCTAACCCTAACCCTAACCCTAACCCTATAAATGCCACTATTTAACCCTAACCCTAGCCCTGACCCTAACCCTAACCCTAACCCTAACCCTTCCCATAACTATCAGGTTTATAATCTTTCCCTTCCACTAACCCTAACCCTAAGGTCACAGGAACATGCTGGATCACAGGACTGTATGCCTAAACATAAGTCCGAGGTATGAGCCACATTTGAAACAGGAATTTTCAATTCATATTTTTTAATAAATTCATAATTCCCATAACTATCAGGTTTATAACCTTTCCCTTCCACTAACCCTAACCCTAAGGTCACAGGAACATGCGGGATCACAGGACTGTATGCCTAAACATAAGTCCGGGTGTGAGCCACATTTGAAAAATGAATTTCTAATTCATATTTTTTAATAAATTCATAATTCCCATAACTATCAGGTTTATAACCTTTCCCTTCCACTAACCCTAACCCTAAGGTCACAGGAACATGCTGGATCACAGGACTGTATGCCTAAACATAAGTCCGAGGTATGAGCCACATTTGAAAAAGGAATTTTCAATTCATATTTTTTAATAATTCCCATAATTATCAGGTCTATTACCTTTCCCTTCCACTAACCCTAACCCTAAGGCCACAGGAACATGCTGGATCACAGGACTGTATGCCTAAACATAAGTCCGAGGTATGAGCCACATTTGAAAAATGAATTTTCAATTCATATTTTTTAATAAATTCATAATTCCCATAATTATCAGGTCTATTACCCTTCCCTTCCACTAACCCTAACCCTAAGGCCACAGGAACATGCTGGATCACAGGACTGTATGCCTAAACATAAGTCCGAGGTATGAGCCACATTTGAAAAATGAATTTTCAATTCATATTTTTTAATAAATTCATAATTCCCATAACTATCAGGTTTATAATCTTTCCCTTCCACTAACCCTAACCCTAAGGTCACAGGAACATGCTGGATCACAGGACTGTATGCCTAAACATAAGTCCGAGGTATGAGCCACATTTGAAACAGGAATTTTCAATTCATATTTTTTAATAAATTCATAATTCCCATAATTATCAGGTTTATAACCTTCCCTTCCACTAACCCTAACCCTAAGGTCACAGGAACATGCTGGATCACAGGACTGTATGCCTAAACATAAGTCCGAGGTATGAGCCACATTTGAAAAATGAATTTTCAATTCATATTTTTTAATAAATTCATAATTCCCATAACTATCAGGTTTATAATCTTTCCCTTCCACTAACCCTAACCCTAAGGTCACAGGAACATGCTGGATCACAGGACTGTATGCCTAAACATAAGTCCGAGGTATGAGCCACATTTGAAACAGGAATTTTCAATTCATATTTTTTAATAAATTCATAATTCCCATAATTATCAGGTTTATAACCTTCCCTTCCACTAACCCTAACCCTAAGGTCACAGGAACATGCTGGATCACAGGACTGTATGCCTAAACATAAGTCCGAGGTATGAGCCACATTTGAAAAATGAATTTTCAATTCATATTTTTTAATAATTCCCATAATTATCAGGTCTATTACCTTTCCCTTCCACTAACCCTAACCCTAAGGCCACAGGAACATGCTGGATCACAGGACTGTATGCCTAAACATAAGTCCGAGGTATGAGCCACATTTGAAAAATGAATTTTCAATTCATATTTTTTAATAATTTCATACTTCCCATAACTATCAGGTTTATAACCTTTCCCTTCCACTAACCCTAACCCTAAGGTCACAGGAACATGCTGGATCACAGGACTGTATGCCTAAACATAAGTCCGAGGTATGAGCCACATTTGAAAAATGAATTTTCAATTCATATTTTTTAATAAATTCATAATTCCCAGAACTATCAGGTTTATAACCTTTCCCTTCCACTAACCCTAACCCTAAGGTCACAGGAACATGCTGGATCACAGGACTGTATGCCTAAACATAAGTCCGAGGTATGAGCCACATTTGAAAAATGAATTTTCAATTCATATTTTTTAATAAATTCATAATTCCCATAATTATCAGGTTTATAACCTTCCCTTCCACTAACCCTAACCCTAAGGTCACAGGAACATGCTGGATCACAGGACTGTATGCCTAAACATAAGTCCGAGGTATGAGCCACATTTGAAAAATGAATTTTTAATCCATATTCTTTAATAAATTCATAATTCCCATAACTACCAGGTTTATAATCTTTCCCTTCCACTAACCCTAACCCTAAGGCCACAGGAACATGCTGGATCACAGGACTGTATGCCTAAACATAAGTCCGAGGTATGAGCCACATTTGAAAAATGAATTTTCAATTCATAGTTTTTAATAAATTCATAATTCCCATAACTATCAGGTTTATAATCTTTCCCTTCCACTAACCCTAACCCTAAGGCCACAGGAACATGCTGGATCACAGGACTGTATGCCTAAACATAAGTCCGAGGTATGAGCCACATTTGAAAAAGGAATTTTCAATTCATATTTTTAATAAATTCATAATTCCCATAATTATCAGGTCTATTACCTTTCCCTCCCACTAACCCTAACCCTAAGGCCACAGGAACATGCTGGATCACAGGACTGGATGCCTAAACATAAGTCCGAGGTATGAGCCACATTTGAAAAATGAATTTTTAATCCATATTCTTTAATAAACTCATAATCCCCTCTCATTAACCCTATCTCGATAAAAACCCTCCGACCAACATATCACGAGTACACAGAATCAGGGAACAGATAATACACCACAATAGGAACAGACGACAGCAAGAACTGATGAACAAGGAGGCCCCGGCCTACCACTGCACACGGCACACAACCAACCACAACCACACTCAGGGAGCCTTTAAAGCTCCATTTCACACGGTACATAAACGAACAACACCCCGGGAGGTATTAAACAAAACAGAACCAATAAAACCCCCCCTCCCCCTTAATAATCTGGAACAAATTAATACTCCAACAAATACCATAATTCCTCTTCACTCTACTCTATTTCCCCCCCCCCCCCCCCCCCCCCCCCCTTCTTTTCCTCCCCTCCTTCCTCTCTCTCTCTACAACACATGACACACACGGATACGGACCTTGTGTCTAACACACCCATTTTTAAAAAAATATAGATCCAGAAATGCACGGAGTTTCCCACGGCCTCCTGAGTTACTCCAAGACCATCCCAGCACACGCAGCAACCATCAGTTAGGTCCTGAGCGACAGTGCACCTCCCTTGGCACCTATACCAAACTCCATGGTGGTTGAACAGGAGTCCGAACTGGGACATCACGTAGGAGGGGGCCATTGAGCCTAACCCCAACCCCAAACCTAACCCTAACCCTACCCTAACCCTAACCCTAACCCTAACCCTATAAATGCCACTATTTAACCCTAACCCTAGCCCTGACCCTAACCCTAACCCTAACCCTAACCCCGCCCCTAATCCTAAGCCCCGCCCACTATCCAACCCTTATATAAGGAGACAGAAGGCTGTGAACAGAACAGGGGGTGCCTAAGCTAAATTTAAGCAATACGAAAAGTTCGAATAATACTTACCCGACAATATGCTCGGAGGAACCTATAAAGGGAGAGGGAATACTTACCCGACAATATGCTCGGAGGAACCTATAAATGGAGAGGGAATACTTACCCGACAATATGCTCGGAGGAACCTGGGAAAAAGGGAACAAAACACCTAAACACCTGAAGAAGACCAATAAAGGTCGAAATATTGTGGAAGAGGTGTGAAACAAAGCTAAATTAATGCTAAATTTGAACCTAATTCGAAGGAAGTAAGGGAAAGAGAGAGTATTATTTTATATCTTTTATTAAACCCAATTTATTAATTATATGGACATTGTAGTGAAGAGCAGGGGGGGCTTGATGGCGTTCGGGGGGGAAAGGGATCCATGATTCGGGCCAGGGACGGACCGTGCTTCGAATTCCGACGCCTTCGGCGCCGGAATTCACCCTTTTATTCACCTAACCCTACCCTAACCCTAACCCCTTACCCTAACCCTAACCCTAACCCTAACCCTAACCCTAAGACCACTAGGGCACGACCAAAGAGTCCAAATAGTTGCACAATCACATGTGTGGGTTTCACACACTCACATTCTCCCAAATACTATGGGAGCCAAATCCTGCGATGTCTCACCAACGCCTTGGTGGTCCTGTGGACACTGGGGATTGGGTCTGGCCAGCTGTTCTACTGCTGTTTGGTACGGCAGTAGTAGACCAGCTGGCCAGACCCAATCCCCAGTGTCCACAGGACCACTAGGGCACGACCCAAAGAGTCCAAATAGTTGCACAATCACATGTGTGGGTTTCACACACTCACAGTCTCCCAAATACTATGGGAGCAAATCCTGCGATGTCTCACCAACGCCTTGGTGGTCCTGTGGACGCTGGGAATGGGGTCTAGCAGCTGGTCTACTGCTGTTTGGTACGGCAGTAGTAGACCAGCTGGCCAGACCCAATCCCCAGTGTCCACAGGACCACTAGGGCACGACCAAAGAGTCCAAATAGTTGCACAATCACATGTGTGGGTTTCACACACTCACAGTCTCCCAACATACTATGGGAGCCAAATCCTGCGATGTCTCACCAACGCCTTGGTGGTCCTGTGGACGCTGGGAATGGGGTCTAGCCAGCTGGTCTACTGCTGTTTGGTACGCAGTAGTAGACCAGCTGGCCAGACCCAATCCCCAGTGTCCACAGGACCACTAGGCACGACCAAAGAGTCCAAATAGTTGCACAATCACATGTGTGGGTTTCACACACTCCAGTCTCCCAATACTATGGGAGCCAAATCCTGCGATGTCTCACCAACGCCTTGGTGGTCCTGTGGACACTGGGGATTGGGTCTGGCCAGCTGGTCTACTACTGCCATACCAAACAGCAGTAGACCAGCTGGCTAGACCCCATTCCCAGAGTCCACAGGACCACTAGGGCACGACCAAAGAGTCCAAATAGTTGCACAATCACATGTGTGGGTTTCACACACTCACAGTCTCCGAAATACAGCATTGTCGGCCTTTCTTTCCGACGCCATGCCCACTTACTGTATAAAAGTGCCGTCTGACCTTATATGGTTGGACACATAAGGCCCTCAGCTAACGTGGACGTTGGTTTCGTGCCTCTAACACATTCCTATCAAAAGATATGAACTTACCATCCATGTGGGCGACAAGTCTATGGGGGAGCCACGTAGATATGAAGCTAATAACCCGAATTTTGGAAAATTTAATGTATTTTTCGAAAAACCTGTCTGATAATTAGGTACCACTCGACTCCAAATTTACCTGAAGAAACATTCCCCAGGGTCCATTTTTGGATGTGGACTAAAAAAAAATTAAAGCCACATGACGCTCATTTCAATGGGGAAACGGTTTTGTTGAATAACTCCCGAACAGAAGGTCCTAGAGATTTGGAAAGTTGATGCGTCCCACATAATTCGGCCACGGGCTTTCCAACGGTGCCTATCACGAGTCTCTACGACATTCACTTCCGGAGTTATGGGCCAATCAGTGACAAGCATATTAAAAATTCGATAACTCTTTTTTATTAAAAAGTTGAAATAAAAAATATAGTATTATTAGGATTTCATTTGGCATTTAATTTAAAGACAATAACAATATTTAAGACACCCAAGATAATTTAGAAACATGAACATTTAAAAGCCGAACAGAAAACTGTTGCTGAAAAGTCAACACGAAATAAAAACAGGGAGAGGAGGGCTATGAGGAGCCAGTATAAAAGGAGTGGAGCGAGACAGCTCATTGTGCTCTCAACTGTTGAAAAACCAACTGCTCTGAGATACATTCAGCCAGCCTTCAGCTTTTCCCTACTCTTTAGCAATAAAAACACCCTTTACTCATTTATTCTGTTGTTGATTTTTTTTTCCATTTAAAAAAAAAAAAAAAATTTTTTATTTAATACAGACACATTTTATTTTATTTCATAGCCTTTTATTTTATCAAAATACATTTCACATTAACATATTGATTTATATTTATTTATTTTATCCAGTTTTTGATTTAAAAAAATCGAGCAATGGAGTTTGAGGAGATTGCCAAGGAGAACACTCAGGCAATGATTGATGCCTTCCTGCCCTACAATGGAAATGTGGAGGCATTCCTAAGGACTGAGGACATCATTGTCCCAATGCACGCCGCCTACCATCCACAGCCAGAGTCCCTTTTTAGGGCCTATGATCTGGATGGGGTGGTGGTGGAGGTGGATTCTTTCAGGTGCCTAGTAGGCCGCATGGGGTACCTCCATCTCAACACCCTATCCCAAAGTGAGCCAGCTAAATCCCAGTGGCAGTACATAAAGAAACACCTACCATTAAAAGAAATGTCTGAGGAGGTCATAAGTGAATGGAAGCATGTTTACGGTGTACAGTTGGGTATGTTGGATGGTGGCTGGAGGGTGACCCTTTCTGTTGTCCCTGCAGACCCAAAAAAAGAAAGTGGGATGTTCTCATCCCACTCTGCAGGAAAACATCTGGCACAGTCAGTGGCCACTGATATAGCTGTTGGCTTCAGCATTGACCTTCGCCAGCTCTCTCCAGAGGACATGAGCAGACCCTCGGTGCAATGCAATAATTTATTCAATCTGTCTAAATTCAGGATTTGCACCGAGGACCAACAATTCATGTTGTCACTTATTGACAAGACCCTGGAGACCCTTACCCTGCCCCCTGGCGTAACAGTTCTTCGAACTGTTTCAAAATTTGGTGGGAAGGACCCTAACCCCCTACGCCTCCTGGAAACATTCCAGACGATGGACCACATCAAGTCCATCTCTTTACACGTTGCATGCTCAATGAGCCATGCTGACGAGGAGGTGGACCTGATGTGGTCACGCTGGGGGATCAATTCCCTGGGAGGGTCAAGGGGTAACATATACACCAACCTGTCCTTCCATGAGGCTGCCAACTTCCAATCCAACCTCGATGGCCGGCCCATGGATGTTCACAGGAAGGTTTGGTCCGTTTTTAAGTTGGGTGAAATCTCCCCAACCCTAAACTTTGTACAGCTGTACTGTGACTCCCCCCACAACCCTCAGTTCCCCTTTTATCGCCACCCAGTCAGTGGGGTCATTGCTTGTTGCGATTTATTGCACAAAAAAACCAACAAGGCAATGAAGGTGAGGGCCCACAATTATGTTAATCATTTCAGGGACCTGTGGATAAAGGGGCTGTTCAACCTGCCAGCACGTGTGGAAGGGGTGCTGCGGTTAACGGGACCAAAGATCCCCCGAACCCTCTGCGCCATTGCATTCTTCCACGAAGAAAACCTACTGGCACTGGTCAGGGATGATGCCATGCTACTCCCTTTCCGAGCAGTGGATGGCCAGGGGATTCGGGAGATCCATAGGGCAGTAGTTGACCATTTGGTCTCCGGACTCTCAACCCTCCTCGAGGAAGGCAGTTGTCAGGGGGGGTACGACAACTCATGGAAGGCCTTTCAACTTGAGCTAGCCCTGGAGGAGTACTTCCATGGCCAGCCAAGGAGTGTGCTGGACAGGGCCTACAGCACCAGCCTGGGGACCAGCTCGGTCAATATCAACAGCAGGACTAGGCAGAGAAATTACCTCGGCCTGGCACCATGGTCCTCCGCAAGTGCTGGTGAGGTACCTCCACCGCTCCATAACTGGACGGTGGTTCCTACCCAGCACTTGCGGGTGGCGAGGCTGTTCCCTGTCACCAACGTCCTGCTGTCTTCCGAGTCAGAGTTGGGCAGGGAAATGGTGAAGGTCACACTGGGGGACATTTACCAGAGCAACCTCAACATCCCCTGGTCCCTTCTCAAGGGGGAGGAGGAGGACAAGGTACCAATTAAGGACGCCACGGACTACCGGGAGCTGTGTGTCCAGTTACTGGACCACAGGAAGCACTTCCGCTACCCGTGTGTGTTCCCCAGGATGCTGGAGCTGGTGGAGGGGAAGGGCAGGGACCCGGCTTCATGCCTACTAGCAGGTTTAAACACACTTGGCCTGCTGTACTTCCCCTGGGTCCGGTATCGTACGTTCAAAGGCACCAAGAGGGTGAATTGGGCTCACAACCAATTTCTTCTCTTGACAAAGGTCGGTGAGCCTCTCACCGAAGAGGTCAGGGCCATCCAACTCGTCCAAAAGATTGCCCAAGCTATCCTGGACCAGAGGTTGACAGAGCAGGGTCATCTGGAGCGCTACAGGGAGTGGGGGATGCCCTGGTTGCCAATGGTGCTCAGAAGAATGCCACCAGAGGTGACCAAGGAAGACAAAAGAATGGACCTGCTAATGTACATATCATGCATTGGCATTTTGACCAATGGTGGGTTTGTTGATTTTGAGGAGCTCAACCGCCTACACCGTTCCCTCCCAGTGTCCCAAAAACGGATGCTGGACCTCCGCCTCAGGTCCGTCTTCTCATTGCGCATCATATGCAGAGACACAGTTCTCTACAAGCTGGCCGATGACATCCCGACTGCACTCGCAGTGTCTACAAAGAGGCATCCTCGGAAGGAGGAGGAGGAGGAGGAGGAGGAAGACCATCGGCCAGCTGTGGAGGACTTTGAGTCACAGCTCATGGTGGAGGAGGACACCAAAACACAGAGCTCTGTTAGCAAGGCATTGCCAGCGGGGGGGAAGTCCAAATGGAGTGCACAGGAGCTGGACTTGGTGAAGAACACAGGGGACCTGGGTGCGGACTACATAGCATATGTCAAGGGATGCCAGGACCTAGACATTCCCCACCGCAATAAGAACTCCTTCACCTCAATGCGCTGGCGCTTGAACGAAGGCAACTAGGTCCTTTGTTGCCTTTTCCACACCCACCCACACACACTAACAAACCCACTTACATACATAAGACACACACAATGCATCCACAACATTTATACACATTTATTGGTACATTCTCAAACACACATACATAAAGGCACACACTGCATGCATGACACTTACACACGTTTCTTTACACATATTCCCTCACATGGACTCTGCCTTGTCGTGGCGTGGGGGCTTAAGTGCCATTGTGGTCCTGTGGACACTGGGGATGGGGTCTGGCCAGCTGGTCTACTACTGCCTTACCAAACTGCAGTAGACCAGCTGGCTAGACCCAATCCCCAGAGTCCACAGGACCACCAGGGCACGACCAAAGAGTCCAAATAGTTGCACAATCACATGTGTGGGTTTCCCACACTCACAGTCTCCCAAATACTATGGGATCCACATCCTGCAATATCTCACCAACGCCTTGGTAGTCCTGTGGACACTGGGGATGGGGTCTGGCCAGCTGGTCTACTACTGCCTTACCAAACAGCAGTAGACCAGCTGGCTAGACCCAATCCCCAGAGTCCACAGGACCACCAGGGCACGACCAAATTTCCCAAATAGTTGCACAATCATATGTGTGGGTTTCCCACACACAGTCTCCGAAATACAGCATTGTCGGCCTTTCTTTCCGACGCCATGCCCACTTATTGTACGAAAGTGCCGTCGGATATATGGTTGGACAGATAAGGCCCTCAGCTATCCGTAGACGTTGGTTTCATGTCTCTAGCACATTCCTATCAAAAGATATGAACTTAACATCCTAACACCATTCCACAGGCACGATTTTGGCAGAAAACAATTCCACCAAGTGCATTCCCATTTTTCAATTCAATTCATTTTTATTTTTATAGTGCCAAATACAACAAATGTCATCTCTAGGCACTTAGTAAGTCCAATTCAAGCCAATTGGAATTCAATTCATTAATAATAATCATAGTTCATAAAATAATCCAATTCGTTCATATAGAACCAATTCAAAAACAATTTCCTAGCTAAGAAAACCAACAGATTGCACTGAAAACTATTCCCATGCATGTCAGAGTCCTGTGTGTGTGTGTAAATGTGAGTGCGAGTGATGCATCTCTTCCAGTTAGGATCTTGGTGGAGAGCCTACACAGGTGGAGCTCATTGCCTCATCAGGGTGCTGGGAATAAAGGAGCTGCAGAGCCTTCACTCAGTAACTCCACCGGCAGTCTCTCTGGCCGGCTGTTGCACTTTACCTGTTAAAAGTTATTGACTATAATCACTGTTTATGCTACTGAATCACAACTTTTTGGACAAAATAGCTTACAACCTTTCCACCAAATGCGGTCCCATGCATTTCCTATGGAAAATACATTTTATCAAGAGCATTTTGTTAAAAAACCATGTCTCCAAAATAGGTACCAATCGACTCCAAATGGCCTGAAACGTGCTCCTAACAACATTCCCCAGGGTCGCTTTTGGCTGTGGGACATTGAAAAAAAATTAAAGCCACACTACGCTCATTTCAATGGGGAAACGGTTTATGTTGAATAACTCCCGAACGGAAGGTCCTAGAGATTTGGAAAGTTGATCCGTCCCACATAATTCGGCCATGGGCTTTCCAATGGTACCCCCCACGAGTCTCTACGACATTCACTTCCGGAGTTATGGGCCAATCAGTGACAAGAATGTTAAAACGTCTATATCTCCGGAACGGAAGGTCCAAAACCTTATTCATTGGTACTGTGAGATTCAGCGGGCCCACAAATGGGGGGGTAGCCGAAGTTTCGATGCTGTGAATCACTGTTAAGGGTACTGAATCACCACGTCAAAGGTGGCGCTCAGCGACTACATTTTGCGTCATAACTCCCGAACGAAAGCTCGTAGAGACTCGGAAGTGACTTCCGTCAGACATAATACGACCCTTGTGAACACGCCTGACTTGTCCCCATGTCTCTACGACCTTCCGTTCAGGAGATATAGGCGTTTTAACGTGATTGGCTAATAACTCCGGACCGGAAGTTCCCACCCCTTATTCATTGGTACTGCTAGATAGAGCGTCCCCGAAAATGGGGGGGTAGCCAAAGTTTCGCAGCTATGAATCACTGTTAAGGGTTCCGAATTAGACCCTCTGAAGTGGCACTCTTGCCTTATCCCTAACCCTAACCCTAACCCTTACCCTAACCCTAACCCTTACCCTAACCCTAACCCTAACCCAACCCTAACCCTAACCCTAACCCAAAATAGGTACCAAATGACTCCAAATGGCCTGAAACGTGCTCCTAACAACATTCCACAGAGTCCTTTTTGGCTGTGGGACTTAGTCAATTTTGGAGAAAATCGCGTTCCATTCATTTCAATGCGGAAACGGTTTTTGTTGAATAACTTTGGTACGAAAGGTCGTAGAGACTCGGAGATGACTTCCGTCAGACATAATTCGACCCTTGTGAACACGCTCGACTTGTCCCCGAGTCTCTACGACTTACGGTTCCCGAGATACAGACATTTTCACCAAAGGAAGTGACGTATCTCCGCAACGGAAGGTCCCACAGACAAACGGGTGCTACCGTTGGAAAGCCCGCCTACGAATTAGTGGGGGCGGAGCATACTTTCGAGTCGCTACGACCTTCCTATCAAGAGATAAATCAAAATAACTAATCCTTTTTTGACTAATCGTGGCTAATACCCCTATTCCTAACCCTAACCCTAACCCTAACCCTAACCCTAACCTTAACCCTAACCTTAACCTTAACCCCCCTAACCCTAACCCCCCTAACCCTAACCCCCCTAACCCTAACCCCCCTAACCCTAACCGGGAATAGGGGAGTGCTTGTGTACGTAATACTTACCTGGAACTAGGGTTTTTGACTGTGGGACTTGGTAAAAATTTTGGGAAATTTACCAAGTATTTTGTCAAAAATCATGTGTCCAAAATAGGTACCAATTGACTCCAAATGGCCTGAAACGTGCTCCTAACAACTTTCCCCAGGGTCCTTTTTGGCTGTGGGACTTAGGAACTTTTCGAGAAAATCGAGTTCCACTCATTTCAATGGCGAAACGGTTTTTGCCAATTATCTCGGGAACGAAAGGTCGTAGAGACTCGGAGATGACTTCCGTCAGACATAATTCGACCCTTGTGAACACGCCTGACTTGTCCCCATGTCTCTACGACCTTCCGTTCCGGATATATAAGGAAAACAAAGTTGTTTCCGGGCGTAGCTCCACCCCCTTGACTCCGCCCCCAATGGTTATTGTGTCAGTGGATAGCCCTTGTCCTGCTGAATCCGAGGATGTGTGTATCTTGTCTATGCCACCTTCCTATCAGGACTTATTGCCTCTTAAGCTTATGCCGGGGTTCGGCATCCGGGGTTTTAGCCCCTTATCCTAACCCTAACCCTAACCCTAACCCTAACCCTAACCCTAACCCCTAACCCTAACCCTAACCCTAACCCTAACCCTAACCCTAACCCTAACCCTAACCCTACCCTAACCCTACCCTAACCCTAACCCTAACCCTAACCCTAACCCTAACCCTAACCCTAACCCTAACCCTAACCCTAACCCTAACCCTAACCCTAACCCTAACCCTAACCCTAACCCTAACCCTAACCCTAACCCTAACCCTAACCCTAACCCTAACCCTAACCCTAACCCTAACCCTAACCCTAACCCTAACCCTAACCCTAACCCTAACCCTAACCCCTAACCCTAACCCCTAACCCTAACCCTAACCCTAACCCTAACCCTAACCCTAACCCTAACCCTAACCCTAACCCTAACCCTAACCCTAACCCTAACCCTAACCCTAACCCTAACCCTAACCCTAACCCTAACCCTAACCCTAACCCTAACCCTAACCCTAACCCTAACCCTAACCCCCTAACCCTAACCCTAACCCTAACCCTAACCCTAACCCTAACCCTAACCCTAACCCTAACCCTAACCCTAACCCTAACCCTAACCCTAACCCTAACCCTAACCCTAACCCTAACCCTAACCCTAACCCTAACCCTAACCCTAACCCTAACCCTAACCCTAACCCCCCCTAACCCTAACCCTAACCCTAACCCTAACCCTAACCCTAACCCTAACCCTAACCCTAACCCTAACCCTAACCCTAACCCTAACCCTAACCCTAACCCTAACCCTAACCCTAACCCTAACCCTAACCCTAACCCTAACCCTAACCCTAACCCTAACCCTAACCCTAACCCTAACCCTAACCCTAACCCTAACCCTAACCCTAACCCTAACCCTAACCCTAACCCTAACCCTAACCCTAACCCTAACCCTAACCCTAACCCTAACCCTAACCCTAACCCTAACCCTAACCCTAACCCTAACCCTAACCCTAACCCTAACCCTAACCCTAACCCTAACCCTAACCCTAACCCTAACCCTAACCCTAACCCTAACCCTAACCCTAACCCTAACCCTAACCCTAACCCTAACCCTAACCCTAACCCTAACCCTAACCACTATCGAGATAGATTACTTAAACCTAACCCTAACCCTAACCCCTAACCCTAACCCCTAACCCTAACCCTAACCCTAACCGGGCATAGGGGAGTGCTTGTGTACGTAATACTTACCTGGAACTAGGGTTTTTGACTGAGGGACTTGGTAAAAAATTTGGAAAATTGACCAAGTATTTTGTCAAAAATCATGTGTCCAAAATAGGTACCAATTGACTCCAAATGGCCTGAAACGTGCTCCTAACAACTTTCCCCAGGGTCCTTTTTGGCTGTGGGACTTAGGAACTTTTCGAGAAAATCGCGTTCCACTCATTTCAATGCGGAAACGGTTTTTGTTGAATAACTTTGGAACGAAACATCATAGAGACTCGGAAGTGACTTCCGTCAGACATAATACGACCCTTGTGAACACGCTCGACTTGTCCCCGTGTCTCTACGACCTTCCGTTCCTGAGATATAGGCAAAACAATGTTGTTTCCGGTCGTAGCTCCGCCCCCGTGGCTCCACCCCCCATGGTTCAAAGGTCAGTGGATAGCCCCTGTCCTGCTGAATCCGGGGATATGTGTCTCTGGTCTCTGCTACCTTCCTATCAGGACTTATGGCCATATGGCCTAATGGCAGGGGGGTGCCGTTCGGGGTTTTGTCCCCTTACCCTAACCCTAACCCTAACCCTAACCCTAACCCTAACCCTAACCCTAACCCTAACCCTAACCCTAACCCTAACCCTAACCCTAACCCTAACCCTAACCCTAACCCTAACCCTAACCCTAACCCTAACCCTAACCCTAACCCTAACCCTAACCCAATTGACTCCAAATGGCCTGAAACGTGCTCCTAACAACTTTCCCCAGGGTCCTTTTTGGCTGTGGGACTTAGGAACTTTTCGAGAAAATCGCGTTCCACTCATTTCAATGCGGAAACGGTTTTTGTTGAATAACTTTGGAACGAAACATCATAGAGACTCGGAAGTGACTTCCGTCAGACATAATACGACCCTTGTGAACACGCTCGACTTGTCCCCGTGTCTCTACGACCTTCCGTTCCTGAGATATAGGCAAAACAATGTTGTTTCCGGTCGTAGCTCCGCCCCCGTGGCTCCACCCCCCATGGTTCAAAGGTCAGTGGATAGCCCCTGTCCTGCTGAATCCGGGGATATGTGTCTCTGGTCTCTGCTACCTTCCTATCAGGACTTATGGCCATATGGCCTAATGGCAGGGGGGTGCCGTTCGGGGTTTTGTCCCCTTACCCTAACCTAACCCTAACCCTAACCCTAACCCTAACCCTACCCTAACCCTAACCCTAACCCTAACCCTAACCCTAACCCTAACCCTAACCCTAACCCTAACCCTAACCCTAACCCTAACCCTAACCCTAACCCTAACCCTAACCCTAACCCTAACCCTAACCCTAACCCTAACCCTAACCCTAACCCTAACCCTAACCCTTACCCTAACCCTAACCCTAACCCTAACCCTAACCCTAACCCTAACCCTAACCCTCCCTATTGGGATGTTGGGAAGGGTATGAGGCTAGGGTTTTGCCTGATCAGGCAAGGTGCAAGTTGAAAATGTAAAGAAAAATAAAGAAGTCACATTTCCTTGCACTCCCAACCTTACCCATAACAACTCTCGCTTGTATTCTTAAAAGCCAATAATTTAGTCTTACAGCCTCAAAACCACTCAGTTCTGTATTGATGTAACAAATCGGACAACCGTTTCGACCCAAAAAGTGTAGTGCAAGCGAGGAGAGGTTGTCTGAGTGACAAGCGCCGGCCCGTGCCTTGCCTTTAGTTCTCTACACCAAACCGTGGTTATCGTCGGATGCCACGGGGGGAACTATCGAGATAGATTACTTAAACCTAACCCTAACCCTAACCCCTAACCCTAACCCCTAACCCTAACCCTAACCCTAACCGGGCATAGGGGAGTGCTTGTGTACGTAATACTTACCTGGAACTAGGGTTTTTGACTGAGGGACTTGGTAAAAAATTTGGAAAATTGACCAAGTATTTTGTCAAAAATCATGTGTCCAAAATAGGTACCAATTGACTCCAAATGGCCTGAAACGTGCTCCTAACAACTTTCCCCAGGGTCCTTTTTGGCTGTGGGACTTAGGAACTTTTCGAGAAAATCGCGTTCCACTCATTTCAATGCGGAAACGGTTTTTGTTGAATAACTTTGGAACGAAACATCATAGAGACTCGGAAGTGACTTCCGTCAGACATAATACGACCCTTGTGAACACGCTCGACTTGTCCCCGTGTCTCTACGACCTTCCGTTCCTGAGATATAGGCAAAACAATGTTGTTTCCGGTCGTAGCTCCGCCCCCGTGGCTCCACCCCCCATGGTTCAAAGGTCAGTGGATAGCCCCTGTCCTGCTGAATCCGGGGATATGTGTCTCTGGTCTCTGCTACCTTCCTATCAGGACTTATGGCCATATGGCCTAATGGCAGGGGGGTGCCGTTCGGGGTTTTGTCCCCTTACCCTAACCCTAACCCTAACCCTACCCTAACCCTAACCCCTAACCCTAACCCCTAACCCTAACCCTAACCCTAACCCTAACCCTAACCCTAACCCTAACCCTAACCCTAACCCTAACCCTAACCCTAACCCTAACCCTAACCCTAACCCTAACCCTAACCCTAACCCTAACCCTAACCCTAACCCTAACCCTAACCCTAACCCTAACCCTAACCCTAACCCTAACCCTAACCCTAACCCTAACCCTAACCCTAACCCTAACCCTAACCCTAACCCTAACCCTAACCCTAACCCTAACCCTAACCCTAACCCTAACCCTAACCCTAACCCTAACCCTAACCCTAACCCCTAACCCTAACCCTAACCCTAACCCTAACCCTAACCCCTAACCCTAACCCTAACCCTAACCCTAACCCTAACCCTAACCCTAACCCTAACCCTAACCCTAACCCAATTGACTCCAAATGGCCTGAAACGTGCTCCTAACAACTTTCCCCAGGGTCCTTTTTGGCTGTGGGACTTAGGAACTTTTCGAGAAAATCGCGTTCCACTCATTTCAATGCGGAAACGGTTTTTGTTGAATAACTTTGGAACGAAACATCATAGAGACTCGGAAGTGACTTCCGTCAGACATAATACGACCCTTGTGAACACGCTCGACTTGTCCCCGTGTCTCTACGACCTTCCGTTCCTGAGATATAGGCAAAACAATGTTGTTTCCGGTCGTAGCTCCGCCCCCGTGGCTCCACCCCCCATGGTTCAAAGGTCAGTGGATAGCCCCTGTCCTGCTGAATCCGGGGATATGTGTCTCTGGTCTCTGCTACCTTCCTATCAGGACTTATGGCCATATGGCCTAATGGCAGGGGGGTGCCGTTCGGGGTTTTGTCCCCTTACCCTAACCTAACCCTAACCCTAACCCTAACCCTAACCCTACCCTAACCCTAACCCTAACCCTAACCCTAACCCTAACCCTAACCCTAACCCTAACCCTAACCCTAACCCTAACCCTAACCCTAACCCTAACCCTAACCCTAACCCTAACCCTAACCCTAACCCTAACCCTAACCCTAACCCTAACCCTAACCCTAACCCTAACCCTTACCCTAACCCTAACCCTAACCCTAACCCTAACCCTAACCCTAACCCTCCCTATTGGGATGTTGGGAAGGGTATGAGGCTAGGGTTTTGCCTGATCAGGCAAGGTGCAAGTTGAAAATGTAAAGAAAAATAAAGAAGTCACATTTCCTTGCACTCCCAACCTTACCCATAACAACTCTCGCTTGTATTCTTAAAAGCCAATAATTTAGTCTTACAGCCTCAAAACCACTCAGTTCTGTATTGATGTAACAAATCGGACAACCGTTTCGACCCAAAAAGTGTAGTGCAAGCGAGGAGAGGTTGTCTGAGTGACAAGCGCCGGCCCGTGCCTTGCCTTTAGTTCTCTACACCAAACCGTGGTTATCGTCGGATGCCACGGGGGGAACTATCGAGATAGATTACTTAAACCTAACCCTAACCCTAACCCCTAACCCTAACCCCTAACCCTAACCCTAACCCTAACCGGGCATAGGGGAGTGCTTGTGTACGTAATACTTACCTGGAACTAGGGTTTTTGACTGAGGGACTTGGTAAAAAATTTGGAAAATTGACCAAGTATTTTGTCAAAAATCATGTGTCCAAAATAGGTACCAATTGACTCCAAATGGCCTGAAACGTGCTCCTAACAACTTTCCCCAGGGTCCTTTTTGGCTGTGGGACTTAGGAACTTTTCGAGAAAATCGCGTTCCACTCATTTCAATGCGGAAACGGTTTTTGTTGAATAACTTTGGAACGAAACATCATAGAGACTCGGAAGTGACTTCCGTCAGACATAATACGACCCTTGTGAACACGCTCGACTTGTCCCCGTGTCTCTACGACCTTCCGTTCCTGAGATATAGGCAAAACAATGTTGTTTCCGGTCGTAGCTCCGCCCCCGTGGCTCCACCCCCCATGGTTCAAAGGTCAGTGGATAGCCCCTGTCCTGCTGAATCCGGGGATATGTGTCTCTGGTCTCTGCTACCTTCCTATCAGGACTTATGGCCATATGGCCTAATGGCAGGGGGGTGCCGTTCGGGGTTTTGTCCCCTTACCCTAACCCTAACCCTAACCCTAACCCTACCCTAACCCTAACCCTAACCCTAACCCTAACCCTAACCCTAACCCTAACCCTAACCCTAACCCTAACCCTAACCCTAACCCTAACCCTAACCCTAACCCTAACCCTAACCCAACCCTAACCCTAACCCTAACCCTAACCCTAACCCTAACCCTAACCCTAACCCTAACCCTAACCCTAACCCCTAACCCTAACCCTAACCCTAACCCTAACCCTTTTTGCCCCTTATCCTAACCCTAACCCTAACCCTAACCCTAACCCTAACCCTAACCCTAACCCTAACCCTAACCCTAACCCCTAACCCTAACCCTAACCCCCCTTACCCTAACCCTAACCCTAACCCTGACCCTGACCCTAACCCTAACCTTAACCCTTACCCTAACCCTAACCCTAACCCTAACCCTTACCCTAACCCTAACCCTAACCCCTCAACCTAACCCTAACCTCACCCTAAACCCTAACCACAGACCAACCCCCTCGTTAAGATAGATCGTTTTTCTTTTACAACTCCACCCCTCACCAGTTAGAGGGGAATGGTGATCCCGTCGGGGTCCACCCCTGACCTGTTTGCCAGGGGCGGGGACTCTCCTCGGAGAGTCGGACCCACTCAGGGATCAATCGGATCTTTAATATGATCCGAAATCACAGCATGCTTAACAATGCGGCTGGGAGATCTTATGCGTCACAGCGGTTAAGTTCTATCATGGTGCATGATAAATTTTCACAAAGTGTGTTAAAATTACACATGTGATATCATGCTTCGATCGTCGGACGCTCTAGTTTATGAATCTCTACTTTGTTCAGATGAAATCACGTTCTGAACAATTTAAAATCTAAAAATAGAAAACGAGACCATGATGCAAAGCAAATTACTTCCGGGTTCGGTTAAAACGGACCAGTAATGCTTTGCATGATATATGGAAATGTTAAATTCCAATTTTCTCGGTCAATTTTGATCGCATCGACACATATAGCCACTCAAAACGATCGGACGAACGCCACGATCCTGAATATGGAGCTCGATTACTTGTAGAATCGAGGGATTAATTTGAGCACTCGGAACCGTGACTAAGATCACGATCTCCGAACATGAGGTTCTGATGCTGAACCGTTGCTCGTCGGATCTTGACGGCCGGTCAGCATTCCCAAATAAGATCCAACATTTCCTGGGGTCGTGCGGTGTATGGGGCACAGGAAATGGATTCTTTTTAGCAGCATTTCCTGTAGTCGTGCGGTGTATGGGGCACAGGATATTGCTTTTTGGGTTGGGACGGGAGTCTTGGGGGCTCCAGGAGGCAATGCTTGCATGGCTGGCCTGGTTCCTTCCTTCTCCTGGGGTGACTGGGAAGGCAACGCATAGTCGTGGCTGGTCCTGGTCATTCCTGGGGGGGACTCTCTTTAGCACTTGCTGGTCGAGGTGTCCTGGGGAGCCTGGGGAGGCAGCGCTCTGTCGCGGCTGGCCCCGGGCTTCCCTCTGACCCCTTGGGGAGGTCAGGAAGGCAACGCTCTGTCGGGGCTGGTCCTGTCTCTCCCTGGTGGGGATGCCTTTGACTCAGCACGGGGATCTGGGGGGTTCCGGGGAGCTATGCTTAACGTGGCTTACCTGGTTTCCCCCTTCCCTTGGGGCTGGGTGGGGAGAGGATCTCGGCTCTTCAGCCCCAATCGGCTGGACCAGGGCAACCATGCGGTGTTAACAAATGGTCCATGCGGGTTGGGGGGTAAGTATGCGGCCCCCCTGGGTTCCGACTCTAGGAACAGCACGCAGGGTGTGGTGGTCTTGAGCGGCATGACCTTAATCGTGGCTCAGTTTTCTATGGGGATTAGCCCCGCCCACGCAGCAGCACATGCCGCACCACACACGCCTTATCTGACCTCTGGGACACTTTGGTTGTCTTGGGTCGTTTAAAACTAACTTTAATGCTTCATTTAGTCCAATTACTTACCTTAAAATTACTTACCTCAGTCTCCGTTTTTCATCTCGCGCCGTCTCAATTCCTTTATTTCCTACTTTGCACACAATTTCCGACTATCGACCACTTACCATTCTTCAATTGACTTCCAATAGGTTCTTCAATTGACTTCCAATAGGGATTTACCTAATTGGGCGAGGGACACACAGCGGGACATGATCACTCCCGTCTGGGCCTCCCTCGGGCGAGGGTGTCTGGTGGTAATGGCCGAAACACCTGATGACCCTGAGGTCCACCACTGATGATGTGTCTCAAATTTAGCTAACTGACTAGGATCTCAAGTTGGACAACAGATCTGCTGACCTGTCTCCAATTTGAGAAAAACTCTCTGACACCAGACTAACACCGACCTTGACCTATATGGTCCACTCTAATTCTTTGGAAAATTCTCGCCTCAGCATACACCATCTAGGCGTCTTAGCTCGACCCCTGGAACACCATGGAATATCCAGCCGTGGTTAGCTTGGCTACCGCGAAGAGTTGAACTCTGTTGCTTTCCAGGTATTCAGGTAGTCTCAATATATACCATCTAGGCGTCTTAGCTCGACCCCTGAAACACCATGGAATACCCAGCCGTGGTTAGCTTGGCTACCGCGAAGAGTTGAACTCTGTTGCTTTCCAGGTTTTCAGTTAGTCTCAACAAAACATTAGTATGATTTTTCTTACAAGACGTATGCGATAGTCTTGATTCCGTATTAATGTAACAAATCGGATAACTGTTTCGACCCAAAAGAGTAATGCTAAGCGTGGAGGGGTCATCTAGTTGACAAGCGCCGGCCCGTGCCTTACCTTTAGTTCTCTATACCAAACCGTGAGTATCGTTGGATGCCTCGGGGGGAACTATCGAGACAGAATTCTCATACCTAACCCTAACCCCCTAACCCTAACCCTAACCCTAACCCTAACCCTAACCCTTCAATGCGGAAACGGTTTTTGCCGATTATCTTCGGAACGGAAGGTCGTAGAGACTCGGAAGTGACTTCCGTCAGACATAATACGACCCTTGTGAACACGCTCGACTTGTCCCCGTGTCTCTACGACCTTCCGTTCCTGAGATATAAGCAAAACAAAGTTGTTTCCGGTCGTAGCTCCACCCCCTTGACTCCGCCCCCAATGGTTATTGTGTCAGTGGATAGCCCCTGTCCTGCTGAATCCGAGGATGTGTGTATCTTGTCTATGCCACCTTCCTATCAGGACTTATTGCCTCTTAAGCTTATGCCGGGGTTCGGCATAAGGGGTTTTTGCCCCTTATCCTAACCTTAACCCTTACCCTAACCCTAACCCTAACCCTAACCCTTACCCTAACCCTAACCCTAACCCCTCAACCTAACCCTAACCTCACCCTAAACCCTAACCACAGACCAACCCCCTCGTTAAGATAGATCGTTTTTCTTTTACAACTCCACCCCTCACCAGTTAGAGGGGAATGGTGATCCCGTCGGGGTCCACCCCTGACCTGTTTGCCAGGGGCGGGGACTCTCCTCGGAGAGTCGGACCCACTCAGGGATCAATCGGATCTTTAATATGATCCGAAATCACAGCATGCTTAACAATGCGGCTGGGAGATCTTATGCGTCACAGCGGTTAAGTTCTATCATGGTGCATGATAAATTTTCACAAAGTGTGTTAAAATTACACATGTGATATCATGCTTCGATCGTCGGACGCTCTAGTTTATGAATCTCTACTTTGTTCAGATGAAATCACGTTCTGAACAATTTAAAATCTAAAAATAGAAAACGAGACCATGATGCAAAGCAAATTACTTCCGGGTTCGGTTAAAACGGACCAGTAATGCTTTGCATGATATATGGAAATGTTAAATTCCAATTTTCTCGGTCAATTTTGATCGCATCGACACATATAGCCACTCAAAACGATCGGACGAACGCCACGATCCTGAATATGGAGCTCGATTACTTGTAGAATCGAGGGATTAATTTGAGCACTCGGAACCGTGACTAAGATCACGATCTCCGAACATGAGGTTCTGATGCTGAACCGTTGCTCGTCGGATCTTGACGGCCGGTCAGCATTCCCAAATAAGATCCAACATTTCCTGGGGTCGTGCGGTGTATGGGGCACAGGAAATGGATTCTTTTTAGCAGCATTTCCTGTAGTCGTGCGGTGTATGGGGCACAGGATATTGCTTTTTGGGTTGGGACGGGAGTCTTGGGGGCTCCAGGAGGCAATGCTTGCATGGCTGGCCTGGTTCCTTCCTTCTCCTGGGGTGACTGGGAAGGCAACGCATAGTCGTGGCTGGTCCTGGTCATTCCTGGGGGGGACTCTCTTTAGCACTTGCTGGTCGAGGTGTCCTGGGGAGCCTGGGGAGGCAGCGCTCTGTCGCGGCTGGCCCCGGGCTTCCCTCTGACCCCTTGGGGAGGTCAGGAAGGCAACGCTCTGTCGGGGCTGGTCCTGTCTCTCCCTGGTGGGGATGCCTTTGACTCAGCACGGGGATCTGGGGGGTTCCGGGGAGCTATGCTTAACGTGGCTTACCTGGTTTCCCCCTTCCCTTGGGGCTGGGTGGGGAGAGGATCTCGGCTCTTCAGCCCCAATCGGCTGGACCAGGGCAACCATGCGGTGTTAACAAATGGTCCATGCGGGTTGGGGGGTAAGTATGCGGCCCCCCTGGGTTCCGACTCTAGGAACAGCACGCAGGGTGTGGTGGTCTTGAGCGGCATGACCTTAATCGTGGCTCAGTTTTCTATGGGGATTAGCCCCGCCCACGCAGCAGCACATGCCGCACCACACACGCCTTATCTGACCTCTGGGACACTTTGGTTGTCTTGGGTCGTTTAAAACTAACTTTAATGCTTCATTTAGTCCAATTACTTACCTTAAAATTACTTACCTCAGTCTCCGTTTTTCATCTCGCGCCGTCTCAATTCCTTTATTTCCTACTTTGCACACAATTTCCGACTATCGACCACTTACCATTCTTCAATTGACTTCCAATAGGGATTTACCTAATTGGGCGAGGGACACACAGCGGGACATGATCACTCCCGTCTGGGCCTCCCTCGG
This sequence comes from Odontesthes bonariensis, assembly GCF_027942865.1. NCBI lineage: Eukaryota > Metazoa > Chordata > Actinopteri > Atheriniformes > Atherinopsidae > Odontesthes > Odontesthes bonariensis. The sequence goes on from NC_134516.1 coordinate 1,762,309, forward strand.
GCGAGGGTGTCTGGTGGTAATGGCCGAAACACCTGATGACCCTGAGGTCCACCACTGATGATGTGTCTCAAATTTAGCTAACTGACTAGGATCTCAAGTTGGACAACAGATCTGCTGACCTGTCTCCAATTTGAGAAAAACTCTCTGACACCAGACTAACATATATGGTCCACTCTAATTCTTTGGAAAATTCTCGCCTCAGCATACACCATCTAGGCGTCTTAGCTCGACCCCTGGAACACCATGGAATATCCAGCCGTGGTTAGCTTGGCTACCGCGAAGAGTTGAACTCTGTTGCTTTCCAGGTATTCAGGTAGTCTCAATATATACCATCTAGGCGTCTTAGCTCGACCCCTGAAACACCATGGAATACCCAGCCGTGGTTAGCTTGGCTACCGCGAAGAGTTGAACTCTGTTGCTTTCCAGGTTTTCAGTTAGTCTCAACAAAACATTAGTATGATTTTTCTTACAAGACGTATGCGATAGTCTTGATTCCGTATTAATGTAACAAATCGGATAACTGTTTCGACCCAAAAGAGTAATGCTAAGCGTGGAGGGGTCATCTAGTTGACAAGCGCCGGCCCGTGCCTTACCTTTAGTTCTCTATACCAAACCGTGAGTATCGTTGGATGCCTCGGGGGGAACTATCGAGACAGAATTCTCATACCTAACCCTAACCCCCTAACCCTAACCCTAACCCTAACCCTAACCCTAACCCTTCAATGCGGAAACGGTTTTTGCCGATTATCTTCGGAACGGAAGGTCGTAGAGACTCGGAAGTGACTTCCGTCAGACATAATACGACCCTTGTGAACACGCTCGACTTGTCCCCGTGTCTCTACGACCTTCCGTTCCTGAGATATAAGCAAAACAAAGTTGTTTCCGGTCGTAGCTCCACCCCCTTGACTCCGCCCCCAATGGTTATTGTGTCAGTGGATAGCCCCTGTCCTGCTGAATCCGAGGATGTGTGTATCTTGTCTATGCCACCTTCCTATCAGGACTTATTGCCTCTTAAGCTTATGCCGGGGTTCGGCATAAGGGGTTTTTGCCCCTTATCCTAACCCTAACCCTAACCCTGACCCTGACCCTAACCCTAACCTTAACCCTTACCCTAACCCTAACCCTAACCCTAACCCTTACCCTAACCCTAACCCTAACCCCTCAACCTAACCCTAACCTCACCCTAAACCCTAACCACAGACCAACCCCCTCGTTAAGATAGATCGTTTTTCTTTTACAACTCCACCCCTCACCAGTTAGAGGGGAATGGTGATCCCGTCGGGGTCCACCCCTGACCTGTTTGCCAGGGGCGGGGACTCTCCTCGGAGAGTCGGACCCACTCAGGGATCAATCGGATCTTTAATATGATCCGAAATCACAGCATGCTTAACAATGCGGCTGGGAGATCTTATGCGTCACAGCGGTTAAGTTCTATCATGGTGCATGATAAATTTTCACAAAGTGTGTTAAAATTACACATGTGATATCATGCTTCGATCGTCGGACGCTCTAGTTTATGAATCTCTACTTTGTTCAGATGAAATCACGTTCTGAACAATTTAAAATCTAAAAATAGAAAACGAGACCATGATGCAAAGCAAATTACTTCCGGGTTCGGTTAAAACGGACCAGTAATGCTTTGCATGATATATGGAAATGTTAAATTCCAATTTTCTCGGTCAATTTTGATCGCATCGACACATATAGCCACTCAAAACGATCGGACGAACGCCACGATCCTGAATATGGAGCTCGATTACTTGTAGAATCGAGGGATTAATTTGAGCACTCGGAACCGTGACTAAGATCACGATCTCCGAACATGAGGTTCTGATGCTGAACCGTTGCTCGTCGGATCTTGACGGCCGGTCAGCATTCCCAAATAAGATCCAACATTTCCTGGGGTCGTGCGGTGTATGGGGCACAGGAAATGGATTCTTTTTAGCAGCATTTCCTGTAGTCGTGCGGTGTATGGGGCACAGGATATTGCTTTTTGGGTTGGGACGGGAGTCTTGGGGGCTCCAGGAGGCAATGCTTGCATGGCTGGCCTGGTTCCTTCCTTCTCCTGGGGTGACTGGGAAGGCAACGCATAGTCGTGGCTGGTCCTGGTCATTCCTGGGGGGGACTCTCTTTAGCACTTGCTGGTCGAGGTGTCCTGGGGAGCCTGGGGAGGCAGCGCTCTGTCGCGGCTGGCCCCGGGCTTCCCTCTGACCCCTTGGGGAGGTCAGGAAGGCAACGCTCTGTCGGGGCTGGTCCTGTCTCTCCCTGGTGGGGATGCCTTTGACTCAGCACGGGGATCTGGGGGGTTCCGGGGAGCTATGCTTAACGTGGCTTACCTGGTTTCCCCCTTCCCTTGGGGCTGGGTGGGGAGAGGATCTCGGCTCTTCAGCCCCAATCGGCTGGACCAGGGCAACCATGCGGTGTTAACAAATGGTCCATGCGGGTTGGGGGGTAAGTATGCGGCCCCCCTGGGTTCCGACTCTAGGAACAGCACGCAGGGTGTGGTGGTCTTGAGCGGCATGACCTTAATCGTGGCTCAGTTTTCTATGGGGATTAGCCCCGCCCACGCAGCAGCACATGCCGCACCACACACGCCTTATCTGACCTCTGGGACACTTTGGTTGTCTTGGGTCGTTTAAAACTAACTTTAATGCTTCATTTAGTCCAATTACTTACCTTAAAATTACTTACCTCAGTCTCCGTTTTTCATCTCGCGCCGTCTCAATTCCTTTATTTCCTACTTTGCACACAATTTCCGACTATCGACCACTTACCATTCTTCAATTGACTTCCAATAGGGATTTACCTAATTGGGCGAGGGACACACAGCGGGACATGATCACTCCCGTCTGGGCCTCCCTCGGGCGAGGGTGTCTGGTGGTAATGGCCGAAACACCTGATGACCCTGAGGTCCACCACTGATGATGTGTCTCAAATTTAGCTAACTGACTAGGATCTCAAGTTGGACAACAGATCTGCTGACCTGTCTCCAATTTGAGAAAAACTCTCTGACACCAGACTAACACCGACCTTGACCTATATGGTCCACTCTAATTCTTTGGAAAATTCTCGCCTCAGCATACACCATCTAGGCGTCTTAGCTCGACCCCTGGAACACCATGGAATATCCAGCCGTGGTTAGCTTGGCTACCGCGAAGAGTTGAACTCTGTTGCTTTCCAGGTATTCAGGTAGTCTCAATATATACCATCTAGGCGTCTTAGCTCGACCCCTGAAACACCATGGAATACCCAGCCGTGGTTAGCTTGGCTACCGCGAAGAGTTGAACTCTGTTGCTTTCCAGGTTTTCAGTTAGTCTCAACAAAACATTAGTATGATTTTTCTTACAAGACGTATGCGATAGTCTTGATTCCGTATTAATGTAACAAATCGGATAACTGTTTCGACCCAAAAGAGTAATGCTAAGCGTGGAGGGGTCATCTAGTTGACAAGCGCCGGCCCGTGCCTTACCTTTAGTTCTCTATACCAAACCGTGAGTATCGTTGGATGCCTCGGGGGGAACTATCGAGACAGAATTCTCATACCTAACCCTAACCCCCTAACCCTAACCCTAACCCTAACCCTAACCCTAACCCTTCAATGCGGAAACGGTTTTTGCCGATTATCTTCGGAACGGAAGGTCGTAGAGACTCGGAAGTGACTTCCGTCAGACATAATACGACCCTTGTGAACACGCTCGACTTGTCCCCGTGTCTCTACGACCTTCCGTTCCTGAGATATAAGCAAAACAAAGTTGTTTCCGGTCGTAGCTCCACCCCCTTGACTCCGCCCCCAATGGTTATTGTGTCAGTGGATAGCCCCTGTCCTGCTGAATCCGAGGATGTGTGTATCTTGTCTATGCCACCTTCCTATCAGGACTTATTGCCTCTTAAGCTTATGCCGGGGTTCGGCATAAGGGGTTTTTGCCCCTTATCCTAACCCTAACCCTAACCCTAACCCTACCCTAACCCTAACCCCTAACCCTAACCCCTAACCCTAACCCTAACCCTTGGTAAAAATTCTGGAAAATTTACCAAGGATTTCATCAAAAATCATGTCTCCAAAATAGGTACCAATAGACTCCAAATGGCCTGAAACATGCTCCTAACAACTTTCCCCAGGGTCCTTTTAGGCTGTGGGACTTAGGAACTTATTGCGAAAATCGCGTTCCATTCATTTCAATGCGGAAACGGTTTTTGCCGATTATCTTCGGAACGGAAGGTCGTAGAGACTCGGAAGTGACTTCCGTCAGACATAATACGACCCTTGTGAACACGCTCGACTTGTCCCCGTGTCTCTACGACCTTCCGTTCCTGAGATATAAGCAAAACAAAGTTGTTTCCGGTCGTAGCTCCGCCCCCGTGGCTCCGCCCCCAAAGGTTCGAGTATCAGTGGATAGCCCTGGTCTTGCAGAATCCGGGGATATGTGTATCTAGTCTGTGCTACCTTCCTATCAGGACTTATGGCCATCTGAAGGATGGTTCTCAAATGGTAGGGGGGTACCATTCGGGGTTTTGTCCCCTTACCCCTAACCCTAACCCTAACCCTAACCCAACCCTAACCCTAACCCTAACCCCCTAACCCTACCCGTTATACTTACCTGGAACCAGAAGAAAAGACCTGGAAAGGAGAAAACAAAATTAAATTTGACATGCCTTGGTGGTCCCGTGGACTCTGGGAATTGGGTCTAGTCAGCTGGTCTACTACTGCCGTACCAAACAGCAGTAGACCAGCTGGATACACCCAATCCCCAGAGTCCACAGGACCACTAGGGCACGACCAGAGTCCAAATAGTTGCACTTATCACATGTGTGGGTTTCCCACACTCATATTCTCCGAAATACAGCATTGTCGGCCTTTCTTTCCGACTTCATGCCCACTTATTGTACGAAAGTGCCGTCGGACCTTATATGGTTGGACAGATAAGGCCCTCAGCTATCCGTAGACGTTGGTTTCATGTCTCTAGCACATTCCTATCAAAAGATATGAACTTAACATCCTAACACCATTCCACAGGCACGATTTTGGCAACAAACAATTCCACCAAGTGCATTCCCATTTTTCAATTCAATTCATTTTTATTTTTATTGTGCCAAATACAACAAATGTCATCTCTAGGCACGTAGTAAGTACAATTCAAGCCAATTGGAATTCAATTCATTAATAATAATCATAGTTCATAAAATATTCCAATTCGTTCATATAGAACCAATTCAAAAACAACTTCCTAGCTAAGAAAACCAACAGATTGCACTGAAAACTATTCCCATGCATGTCAGAGTCCTGTGTGTGTGTGTAAATGTGAGTGCGAGTGATGCATCTCTTCCAGTGAGGATCTTGGTGGAGAGCCTACACAGGTGGAGCTCATTGCCTCATCAGGGTGCTGGGAATAAAGGAGCTGCAGAGCCTTCACTCAGTAACTCCACCGGCAGTCTCTCTGGCCGGCTGTTGTACTTTACCTGTTACAAGTTATTGACTATAATCACTGTTTATGCTACTGAATCACAACTTTTTGGACAAAATAGCTTACAACCTTTCCACCAAATGCGGTCCCATGCATTTCCTATGGAAAATACATTTTATCATGAGCATTTTGTTTAAAAAACCATGTCTCCAAAATAGGTACCAATCGACTCCAAATGGCCTGAAACGTGCTCCTAACAACATTCCCCAGGGTCGCTTTTGGCTGTGGGACTTATTGAAAAAAAATTAAAGCCACACTACGCTCATTTCAATGGGGAAACGGTTTATGTTGAATAACTCCCGAACGGAAGGTCCTAGAGATTTGGAAAGTTGATCCGTCCCACATAATTCAGCCATGGGCTTTCCAATGGTACCCCCCACGAGTCTCTACGACATTCACTTCCGGAGTTATGGGCCAATCAGTGACAAGAATGTTAAAACGTCTATATCTCCGGAACGGAAGGTCCAAAACCTTATTCATTGGTACTGTGAGATTCAGCGGGCCCACAAATGGGGGGGTAGCCGAAGTTTCGATGCTGTGAATCACTGTTAAGGGTACTGAATCACCACGTCAAAGGTGGCGCTCAGCGACTACATTTTGCGTCATAACTCCCGAACAAAAGCTCGTAGAGACTCGGAAGTGACTTCCGTCAGACATAATTCGACCCTTCTGAACACGCCTGACTTGTCCCCAGGTCTCTACGACCTTCCGTTCAGGAGATATAGGCGTTTTAACGTGATTGGCTAATAACTCCGGACCGGAAGTTCCCACCCCTTATTCATTGGTACTGCTAGATAGAGCGTCCCCGAAAATGGGGGGGTAGCCAAAGTTTCGGAGCTATGAATCACTGTTAAGGGTTCCGAATTAGACCCTCTGAAGTGGCACTCTTGCCTTATCCTAACCCTAACCCCCTAACCCTAACCCTAACCCTAACCCTAACCCCCCCTAACCCTAACCCTAACCCTAACCCTAAACCCTAACCCCTAACCCTAACCCTTTTGGAAAATTGACCAAGTATTTTGTCAAAAATCATGTGTCCAAAATAGGTACCAAATGACTCCAAATGGCCTGAAACGTGCTCCTAACAACTTTCCCCAGGGTCCGTTTTGGGTGTGGGACTTGGTAAAAATTCTGGAAAATTTACCAAGGATTTCATCAAAAATCATGTCTCCAAAATAGGTACCAATAGACTCCAAATGGCCTGAAACATGCTCCTAACAACTTTCCCCAGGGTCCTTTTAGGCTGTGGGACTTAGGAACTTATTGCGAAAATCGCGTTCCATTCATTTCAATGCGGAAACGGTTTTTGCCGATTATCTTCGGAACGGAGGGTCGTAGAGACTCGGAAGTGACTTCCGTCAGACATAATTTGACCCTTGTGAACACGCCTGACTTGTCCCCGTGTCTCTACGACCTTCCGTTCTGGAGATATAAGCAAAACAAAGTTGTTTCCGGTCGTAGCTCCGCCCCCGTGGCTCCACCCCTCATGGTTCAAAGGTCAGTGGATAGCCCTTGTCCTGCTGAATCCGAGGATGTGTGTATCTTGTCTATGCCACCTTCCTATCAGGACTTATTGCCTCTTGAGCTTATGCCGGGGTTCGGCATAAGGGGTTTTTGCCCCTTATCCTAACCCTAACCCTAACCCTAACCCTAATTAGACGGAAGTAAGGGAAAGAGAAAGATTAATTTATATCTGATTATGTTAACCCAATTTATTTTTCATAGGGACATTGTAGCGAAAGGCAGGGCTGAGAGTGCCCCTCCGCTTCCTCGTTGGAGGAACGGACCAATCCTAGTTTCCTAACCCTAACCCTAACCCTAACCCTAACCCCCTAACCCTAACCCTAACCCTAACCCTGTCCAAAATAGGTACCAAATGACTCCAAATGGCCTGAAACGTGCTCCTAACAACATTCCACAGAGTGCTTTTTGGCTGTGGGACTTGGTCAAAATTTTGGGAAATTGACCAAGTATTTTTCAAAATCATGTCTCCAAAATAGGTACCAAATGACTCCAAATGGCCTGAAACGTGCTCCTAACAACATTCCACAGAGTGCTTTTTGGCTGTGGGACTTAGTCAATTTTCGAGAAAATCGCCTTCCATTCATTTCAATGCGGAAACGGTTTTTGTTGAATAACTTTGGAACGAAAGCTCGTAGAGACTCGGAGATGACTTCCGTCAGACATAATTCGACCCTTCTGAACACGCCTGAGGTGGTTTCAAGTTTCTACGAATTACCGTTCCAGAGATATAAGGATTTTAAACTTTGTTTTGGCTGTATCTCCGGAACGGAAGGTCGTAGAGACTTGAAACCAAGTCTGGCGTGTTCAGAACCATCGAATTATGGCAGGCGGAAACAACTTCTGAGGCTCTAGGACCAGCCGTTCCAAAGATATCGAGTACGAAGTAAAGTTACGGGGGTAACTTTATGAGTTTTCGCCCTATACCCTAACACTAACCCTAACCCTAACCCTAACCCTTGAGCGGCATGACCTTAATCGTGGCTCAGTTTTCTATGGGGATTAGCCCCGCCCACGCAGCAGCACATGCCGCACTACACACGCCTTATCTGGCCTCTGGAGTACTTTGGTTGCCCTGGGTCGCTTAATGCCCAGTTTAATAGAATTGTTTCACTTTAATTTACTTACCTCGGTCTTCGTTTTTCGATTCACGCCGTCGTATTTCTTACTCTTTATTTCCCACTTTACACACAGTTTCTGACTATTGACCACTTACCGCTCTTTAACTTACTTCCAATAGGGATTGACCTGATTGGGCGAGGGACACACAGCGGGACATGATCACTCCCGTCTGGGCCTCCCTCGGGCGAGGGTGTCTGGTGGTAATGGCCGAAACACCTGATGACCCTGAGGTCCACCACTGATGATGTGTCTCAAATTTAGCTAACTGACTAGGATCTCAAGTTGGACAACAGATCTGCTGACCTGTCTCCAATTTGAGAAAAAGACTCTCTGACACCAGACTGACACCGACCTTACCTTATATGGTCGACTCTAATTTTTACAAATTTCTCGTCTCAACACACACCGTCTAGGCGTCTTAGCTCGACCCCTGAAACACCATGGAATATCCAGCCGTGGTTAGCTCGGCTACCGCGAAGAGCTGAGCTCTGTTGCTTTCCAGGTTTTCGGGTAGTCTCGACATACACCATCTAGGCGTCTTAGCTCGACCCCTGAGACACCATGGAATATCCAGCCGTGGTTAGCTCGGCTACCGCGAAGAGTTGAACTCTGTTGCTTTCCAGGTCTTCAGGTAGTCTCGACATACACCATCTAGGCGTCTTAGCTCGACCCCTGAAACACCATGGAATACCCAGCCGTGGTTAGCTTGGCTACCGCGAAGAGTTGAACTCTGTTGCTTTCCAGGTTTTCAGTTGGTCTCAACAAAACATTAGTATGATTATTCTTACAAGACGTATGCGATGGTCTTGATTCCGTATTAATGTAACAAATCGGATAACTGTTTCGACCCAAAAGAGTAATGCTAAGCGTGGAGGGGTCATCTAGTTGACAAGCGCCGGCCAGTGCCTTACCTTTAGTTCTCTATACCAAACCGTGAGCATCGTCAGATGTCACGGGGGGAACTATCGAGACAGAATACTTATACCTAACCCTAACCCCTAACCCTAACCCTAACCCTAACCCTTCCTAATCTGGACTCTAATCCCCACAATTAATCGTAAATTTGAGGCCTGAACCTAAATTTAATTTAATTTGATTCCCAATCTTGATGCCTAACTCTAACCCAATTATATTCTAGGCCTTAAGCCATCTTCCTCCTAACCCTAACCTTAATAATAATTTACAAATTCGACTCTATATTTAATAACCCAACCATTGTTCTGTCCTAACCCTAACATTACAGAGAGTGGCGGCCCTAACCTTGGCCCTAGCCCCAACCTAATCCTAACTCTAGCCCTAACCTAATCCTAGCCCTGACCCTAACCTAATCCTAGCCCTAGCCCTAACCCTAACCTAACCCTAATCCTAACCCTAACCTAATCCTAACCCTAGCCCTAACCCTAACCTAATCCTAGCCCTAACCCTAACCTAATCCTAATCCTAGCCCTAACCCTAACCTAATCCTAATCCTAGCCCTAACCCTAACCTACTCCTAGCCCCAACCTAATCCTAACTCTAGCCCTAACCTAATCCTAGCCCTAACCCTAACCTAATCCTGGCCCTAGCCCTAACCCTAACCTAATCTTAATCCTAGCCCTAACCCTAACCTAATCCTAACCCTAACCTAATCCTAACCCTAACCTAATCCTAACCCTAACCTAGCCCCAACCATATCCTAACCTTATACCTGGACCTGGCACTAACCCTAAACCTAACCCCACAGAGAGTAGCGGCCTTAACCCTAATTGGGACTATTATTAATGATTTAATAATTTAAAAAATTAAAAAACATTTAAAAATTTAAAAATTTAAAACTTAATAATTATGACATTAATCAAAACAGTGCTAAAACCAATTCAATTGAATAAAAACAATATTTGATGGGTTAAACCTCATTTATTAAAAATTAATGGATTAAAAACAATTAATGGGTTATAAATAGGAATTAAATTACATTACAAATTAAAGGAGGGTTGACTTAGTACATATTTAATTTAAAAACATTTTTTCTAAAAATTATAAATGGTGCAAAACAGGGGTTTAAAATTCATATTATTCGTCCCCTTGGTATACTGGAAGCCTTTTCCCGCCCAATAAGTAGGGGCGGAGTATAAAAGGAGGAGAGCAGGACATCTCCTTCATTCCAGCTCTGGCTTTCGAAGGGGAAACATCCCACAGCCACAGCGGAACCAACGTAACTTTCGTGCCCAGCCTGAGGAAGACCTATCAGAGGTCGAAACGTTGCGACGGGCACATTTTTATTTTATTTTATTTCAGTTTTAAAAAAATAAAAAGACCAAAAACATAATAAAAATTAAAAATACAAAAAAAACAAAAACTTGAAAAAGTAAAAAAACAAGTACGTTGAAAAACAACAAAACACTTTTTTTTGGGGGAAAACCTTTTATTGTTTCAGTTGGAAACCCTCCCTTGGTTATTTGTTTATTTTTAAATTTTACTGTTTCCCAGTTTTGGAAACCCTCCCTTGGTTGTTTGTTTTGTTTAATTTAAATCCCAATTTTGATTAAATTATCCCAAAAAAACAAAAAAAAGAATAAAAAAACAAAAAAGAATAAAAATAACAAACATGTATGATTGGACACCGGTCCACTACGGCAGGAGACGCAGGCGTCCCTGCCAACCATCATGGGACCAGGGTTGCGGGAGGTTCGAAGGGTCGCAGGACCGCGCACCTTCTTCCTCCCACGGGAGGATAGCTCCAGACCCACGCCCTAACCCTGACCCTAACCCTAACCCTAACCCTTACCCTAACCCTAACCCTAACCCTTACCCTAACCCTAACCCTAACCCCTCAACCTAACCCTAACCTCACCCTAACCCTAACCACAGACCAACCCCCTCATTAATATAGATCGTTTTTCTTTTACAACTCCACCCCTCACCAGTCAGAGGGGAGTGGTGATCCCGTCAGGGTCCACCCCTGACCTGTTTGCCAGGGGCGGGGACTCTCCTCGGAGAGTCGGACCCACTTAGGGATCAATCGGATCCTTAATATGATCCGAAATCACAGCATGCTTAACAATGCGGCTGGGAGATCTTATGCGTCACAGCGGTTAAGTTCTATCATGGTGCATGATAAATTTTCACAAAGTGTGTTAAAATTACACATGTGATATCATGCTTCGATCGTCGGACGTTCTAGTTCATGAATCTCTACTTTGTTCAGAAGAAATCACGTTCTGAACAATTTAAAATCTAAAAAGAGAAAACGAGACCATGATGCAATGCAAATTACTTCCGGGTTCGGTTAAAACGGACCAGTAATGCTTTGCATGATATATGGAAATGTTAATTTCCATTTTTCTCGGTCAATTTTGATCGCATCGACACATATAGCCACTTAAAACGATCGGACGAACGCCACGATTATTAATGTGGAACTTGTCAACTTGTAGAACCGAGAGATTAATTTTGACACTCGGAACCGTGACTAAGATCACGATCTCCGAACATGAGGTTCTGATGCTGAACCGTTGCTCGTCGGATCTTGACGGCCGGTCAGCATTCCCAAATAAGATCCAACATTTCCTGGGGTCGTGCGGTGTATGGGGCACAGGAAATGGATTCTTTTTAGCTGCATTTCCTGTAGTCGTGCGGTGTATGGGGCACAGGATATTGCTTTTTGGGTTGGGACGGGAGTCTCGGGGGTTCCAGGAGGCAATGCTTGCATGGCTGGCCTGGTTCCTTCCTTCTCCTGGGGTGACTGGGAAGGCAACGCATGGTCGTGGCTGGTCCTGGTCATTCCTGGGGGGGACTCTCTTTGGCACGTGCTGGTCGAGGTGTCCTGGGGAGCCTGGGGAGGCAGCGCTCTGTCGCGGCTGGCCCCGGGCTTCCCTCTGACCCCTTGGGAGGTCAGGAAGGCAACGCTCTGTCGGGGCTGGTCCTGTCTCTCCCTGGTGGGGATGCCTTTGACTCAGCGCGTGGATCCGGGGGGTTCTGGGGGCCTACGCTTAACGTGGCTTACCTGGTTTCCCCCTTTTCCTTGGGTTTTGGGAGAGGATCTCGGCTCTTCAGCCCCAATCGGCTGGACCAGGGTAACCATGCGGTGTTAACAAATGGTCCAGGCGGGTTGGGGGGTAAGTATGCGGCCCCCCTGGGTTCCGACTCTAGGAACAGCACGCAGGGTGTGGTGGTCTTGAGCGGCATGACCTTAATCGTGGCTCAGTTTTCTATGGGGATTAGCCCCGCCCACGCAGCAGCACATGCCGCACCACACACGCCTTATCTGACCTCTGGGACACTTTGGTTGTCTTGGGTCGTTTAAAGCTAACTCTAATGCTTAATTTAGTCCAATTACTTACCTTACAATTACTTACCTCAGTCTCCGTTTTTCATCTCGCGCCGTCTCAATTCCTTTATTTCCTACTTTGCACACAATTTCCGACTATCGACCACTTACCGCTCTTCAATTGACTTCCAATAGGGATTTACCTAATTGGGCGAGGGACACACAGCGGGACATGATCACTCCCGTCTGGGCCTCCCTCGGGGGAGGGTGTCTGGTGGTAATGGCCGAAACACCTGATGACCCTGAGGTCCACCACTGATGATGTGTCTCAAATTTAGCTAACTGACTAGGATCTCAAGTTGGACAACAGATCTGCTGACCTGTCTCCAATTTGAGAACAACTCTCTGACACCTGACTGACACCGACCTTGACTTATATGGTCAACTCTAATTCTCGTCTCAATATACACCGTCTAGGCGTATTAGCGTGACCCCTTAGACACCATGGAATATCCAGCCGTGATTAGCTTGGCTACCGCGAAGAGTTGAACTCTGTTGCTTTCCAGGTTCTCGGGGAGTCTCAACAAAACATTAGTATTGTTATTATTCTTAAAAACATATGCGTTCCGTATTGATGTAACAAATCGGATAACTGTTTCGACCCAAAAGAGTAATGCTAAGCGTGGAGGGGTCATCTAGTTGACAAGCGCCGGCCCGTGCCTTACCTTTAGTTCTCTATACCAAACCGTGAGTATCGTTGGATGCCTCGGGGGGAACTATCGAGACAGATTATTTACACCTAACCCTAACCCTAACCCTGAAACACCGCGAAATGTCCTGCCGTGGTCAGCTTGGCTGCCACGAAGAGTTGATCTCTGTTGCTCCGGTGGTTTCAGGTAAGTGGTCTTCACGAAGAGCACATTAGAATTTAGACTGCACGGCTAACCCCTGAAACACCGCGATATGTCCCGCCGTGGTCAGCTTGGCTGCTGCGAAGATTTGATCTCTGTTGCTCCGGTGTTTTCAGGTGAGTGGTCTTCACGAAGAGCAGATTAGAATTTAGATTATTTACACTTAGCTTTAGCCCTAGTCCTCCCCCCCTCCCTGCTTCCCTGTTGGGATTGTTGGGGAGGGGGGCGAGGTCGAGGTTATGCCTAACCAGGCAGGGTGCGAGTTGACGATGCAGTCCCATCTCCTTGCACTCACAGCCTCCCTCAAACCCCAAACCCTAACCCTAACCCTTACCCTTACCCTTACCCTAACCCTAACCCTAACCCCACCCTAACCCTAACCCTTCCCCCTCTCCCCCTCCCTGCTTCCCTGATGGGACTGTTGGGGAGGGGGAGAGGTAGAGGTTCTGCCTAATCAGGCAGAGTACGAGTCGAAAATGTAGTCACATTTCCTTGTACTTACAACCTTCCTCAAACCCTAAACCCTGGCCCCAACCCTTACCCTAACCCTAACCCTTTAATTCCACCCCTTAAAATCAATATAGGATTAAGAAAACGGGACCGAGAAGCGGTGAAAACTACTTCCGGGTTTCGAGAAATGGACCAGAATATATTGCAGAATATAAAGTAATTTAATTCTGTGATTAGACATTCAATTTTTATCGTAGAGTGACATATCATATATCGGAGCGATCGGCTGACCGCCACGGTTCCGAATATGTCACTCGATTTTACATCTGAACAAGTTGATGGTTTGTCATTCTCAAACCGCGACCGAGAAGGGTATGTTCGACGCATAAGGCGTTGAGGCTGAGCTGTTAATTTTCGGATCTTGACGGCCGGTCAGCGTTCAATGATAAGATCCTGCTGGAACTTTCAGCAACCTTTCCTGGGGTCGTGCGGTGTATGGGGCACAGGAAATGGAAAATTTTGTTTGCCTTTCCTGGGGTTGTGCGGTGTATGGAACACAGGAAAAGGCTTTGTGGTTGGCATGGGAGTCTTGGGGGCTCCAGGAGGCACTGCTTGCAGGGCTGGCCTGGTTCCTTCCTGCTCCTGGGGTGACTGGGAAGGCAACGCTCTGGCGGGGCTGGTCCTGGTCATTCCTGGGAGAGACTCTTGTTGGCACCCTAACCCCTGGAGTGGGTTAGCATGGGAGTCTTGAGGGTTCCGGGAGGCAATGCTTGCAGGGCTGGCCTGGTTCCTTCCTTCTCCTGGGGTGACTGGGAAGGCAACGCTCTGTCGGGGCTGGTCCTGGTCGCTCCTGGGGGGGACTCTTGTGGGTGCCCCTGCCCCCGCCCCCCTTGGAAGGGGAAACATCCCCCGGTCGGAACAACACATAAGGTAAGTTTAATTTATTTAAAGAACCTTTACAAAAACCTTAAACTTAGTCTCATTTAATATCAAACTTAATACTTAAACTTAATACTTACCTTAGGTTTGCTTACCTCGTGCTCTTCAAACAAACTTCCAATAGGGATAAATCCAATTGGGCGAGTGACACACAGCGGGACATGATCAATCCCGTCTGGGCTTCCCTCGGGTAGGGTGTCTGGTGGTAATGGCCGAAACACCCGAAGACCCAGGGGTCCACCACTGATGATGTGTCTCAAATTTTAGATTTAAACCACCCAACTAGGCTTTCAAATTAGACTTTAAATAGGTTGATCTGTCTCTGGTTTTAGAAGATTCTCGGAAAACCAGACTGACATGGTCGTCTTTAAAAACTTAGGCTTATTCAGGAGTGTTCTTCTTGGAAGTGTGATGCACAGCGAGGAGGGGTTCTAGTTGACAAGCGCCGGCCCGTGCCTTGCCTTTAGTTCTCTACACCAAACCGTGGTTATCGTCGGATGCCACGGGGGGAACTATCGAGATAGATTACTTACACCTAACCCTAACCCCAACCCTAGTTGGGATTAAAAATCATTAAGAAATTAATAATTTAAAAATTAATAATTTTAACATTAATTTAAACAGTGCTAAAAACAATTCAATTGATTAAAAACAATAATTGATGGGTCAAACCTCATTTATTAAGAATTAATGGGTTAAAAAACAATTAATGGGTTATAAATAGGAATTAAAATACATTATAAATTAAAGGACGGTCGACTGAATACAAATGTATTTAAAATACATTTTTTCTAAAATTCATAAATGGTGCAAAACAGGGGTTTAAAATTAATTTTATTCGTCCCTTTGTAATGGGTTAATAAACAATTAATGGATTAAAAATTGGAATAAAAATACATTATAAATTAGAGGACAGACTACTGAATACAAATGTAATAAAAAAAAAATTTTTTCTAAAAACCATAAATGGTGCAAAACAGGGGTTTAAAATTCACTTTATTCATCCCTTTGTGTATTGGAAGCCTTTTCCCGCCCAAAAAAAGGGGCAGGGTATAAAAGGAGGAGAACAGGACATCTCCTTCATTATGCGCTGGTCTTCGAAGGGGAAACATCTCCCAGCCACAACAGAACAAAAAACTTTTTTTCGTGCCTTGCCTAAAGAAGATCAAAAAAAAGATCGAAACGTCGCGACAGGCACATTTTTTATTTTACTTTTCAAAAAATTAAAAAACAAAAACATAATAAAAATTTAAAAGTTAAAAAAAATAAAAAAAAATTGAAAATACAAAAAACAAGAACGTTAAAAAAACAACACATTTTGGTTGAAAATTTGTTTATTGTTTCCCATTTGGAAACCCTCCCTTGTTTGTAAAAAATCATTTTATTTTCATTTAAAAATAATTCATTGTTTCCCAGTTTGGAAACCCTCCCTTAGTTGTTTGCTTAATTTAACTTAAAAACAAAATATCCATCCATCCATCCATCATCTTCCGCTGGTCCGGGGATCGGGTCGCGGGGGCAGCAGCTTGAGCAAAGAGACCCAGACGTCCCTGTCCCCGGCCACTTCCTCCAGCTCTTATGGGGGGACCCCGAGGCGTTACCAGGCCAGCCGAGAGACATAGGCTGTGTTCGAAACCTGCTACTTCTCCTACTATTCCTACTAGTCATACTTTTTTAAGTTCCCTGATGTACAGTAGATGCATACTAGATTCGCTGAAATGTTGAGTATTCATCATGAGGTTACTTGTCACACTCAAACTACCCAAGATGCAATGTAACGTGACGTTGCCCATCGCCATTTGAACGGTCAAATTCCGTTAACGGGACGAGAGCAGTCAAAACGGCATAACCGGAAGTGCGTTGCTCACTGCGGCTAGCTTTACTAGCGCCGAATTCGTGGGAACAAACTTGTAAATAGCCGGTATTTTGTCAGATTTTCAACACATTGGGGGTCTAAATAACTACTTTCTCGCCTGAAAATGTTTCAAATGTTGCTAAAGTTATATTTTTACAGAGTTTATAGCTTAAGCGAAATCAGTTTTTCAGGCCGGCTGATTTCATCTCGGGCAGGAGTGAAGTGCACTGTGCGTAAATGCTGTGCATGCTGTCCGATCAATGAGTATGCCGTTTTCAAGTATGTGGTATGTAGTAGGCGGTTTCGAACACAGCCATAGTCTCTCCAACGTGTCCTGGGTCTTCCCCAGGGCCTCCTCTCAGTGGGACGGGCCCGGAACACCTCACCGGGGAGGCGTCCAGGAGGCATTCTCACTAGATGCCCGAGCCACCTCATCTGACTCCTCTCGATGCGGAGGAGCAGCGGTTCTACTCCGAGCCCCTCCCGGATGACCGAGCTTCTCACCCTATCTCTAAGGGAGAGCCCAGACACCCTGCGGAGGAAACTCATTTCGGCCACTTGTATTCGCGATCTCGTTCTTTAGGTCACTACCCACAGCTCGTGGCCATAGGTGAGGGTAGGAACATAGATTGACCGGTAAATCGAGAGCTTCGCCTTCTGGCTCAGCTCCTTCTTCACCACGAGCCCGCATCACTGCAGACGCCGCACTGATCCGTCTGTCAATCTCCTGCTCCATTCGTCCCCCACTCGTGAACAAGACCCCGAGATACTTGAACTCCTCCACTTGGGGAAGGATCTCATTCCCGACCCGGAGAGGGCATTCCACCCTTTGGCAATGCGGACCAAACTCTGACACCGGTCATACAGAGACCGAACAGCCCATATCAAGGAGTCCGGCACTCCATACTCCCGGAGCACCCACAACAAGAGTCCCCGAGGGACACGGTCGAACGCCTTCTCCAAGTCCACAAAACACATGTAGAACGGTTGGGCGAACTCCCATGCTCCCTCCAGGATCCTGCCGAGGGTATAGAGCTGGTCCACTGTTCCACGGCCAGGACGAAAACCACACTGCACCTCCTGAATCCGAGATTCAACTATCCGGCGGATCATCCTCTCCAGTACCCCCGAATAGACCTTGCCAGGGAGGCTGAGGAGTGTGATCCCCCTATAGTTGGAACACACCCTCCGATCCCCCTTTTTAAAGAGGGGGACCACCACCCCGCCCCCGATATTCACGCGATGCTGCAGAGGCGTGTCAACTAAGACAGCCCCACAACATCCAGAGCCTTGAGGAACTCAGGACGGACCTCATCCACCCCCGGGGCCACCAGATGGTGGACCAGAATCTCCTCGAGGCCGTCCGGAAGTCATTCTCCATGGCCTTCCCGAACTCCTCCCAGAGCAATCAATGTTATCAAAACAATGAAATCCAAAGAAATGCTTTGGTGCAGGAACAGGAGGGGCTAAATTTAGGCAGACACTAACACAGGAGAGCATTCAATGTTATCAAAACAATGAAATTCAAAAGATGCCACGTGAAGTAAAGAAAAAGAGGGGCCACAAGTAATCGTGGAACTAAATATTGAACTGGAACGCACAATTGCATTTATTGAATGCCTTCACCCAAAACCGCTAACACAAGAAGACATCAGTAACACGTCTTACCTGTATTCGCCGCACTGTCACATGGAGTGGGCGTCTCAGACCGACCAGATGCGTCTGTGAAATGATAATTGCTTCACGTCAGTACTAGAACTAGTAAAATAATCAGAATATGAACTGACTGAACTAGCATGTGCGGGAAAAGGAACATGCATCAGCATTCAAAACAAACTGATGAACTTTAGCTCAACTCACCTGTTGTATATCGTCCTGATGCACGAGTGGATCTTCTTCTGGAGGTAGAAGGCTGAGGGGAAGTAGACCTGCTGCTAGCAGCAGATGACGGTAACCAATCATTGGTTGAATCTGGGTCAGCTTCGCTGAAATCCGATCCATCAGGGGAGGGACTCCGACGGGTGCTAGTGCTGGGAGGCGCACTGCCCAAACTTCTTGCCATGCTCTGCTCCAGCGGAAGCTGTTTGAAGTAGCTTGATGGCCGACCCTTACTGGCCGACCCTTACTGGCCGACCCTTACTGCACCGTCTTGCCATGGTGTCGGAGACGTTTCTCTGTTTATCGTTTCTTTATATAGACAACGCGTCTTATTCGCACACTTTCTCCAAACACGAAAACACAAAAACAAAAAAAGAAAACATACTGCCCCCTAGATTGTTGCAGATATCCTTGTGATTATAAGTAATTTTTTTTTACACAAAAAAGCCTTTTGTGTAACCATAAAAAAACGCAATTGACACAATAACGCGCCTTTGGCACTGTGCGTTACTATTGGAAAAAACGCGTTTGCACGTTCATGGCACTGAATGAGTTAATTTGGTGGTAGGAAGAGGGATGAGTAGAGCTTAATAAACCTTTTTTTCGGTTATTTATGCATCTTTACCCTGAGGGAAGGATGTAGAGCAGGCAAATAATTAACTACAAGTTCACTTACTTAAGTATTTTTGACTCAAGTGTTTTTCCATTTTTGCTAACCACTGTAAGGGGGGTGTTTGGGGCTCAGAGGAAGAGGACTCAAGATGCCACTTTTCTGTATTTATTTTCTGCAGAAGACATGAACAGAGATTATTAATCTTCTGTCTCTTCCAGCACCTCCACTCCTAAATATGCACATTTAGTGTTAACACTGCCAGGAGTTAGCAACCTGCAGTTAGCAAGCAGCTAGCAACCTCATGCTACATGCTACACGGCTGCATTTTCATTTCATTTCATTTAGTAGTTTATTTGACAGGGACAATACAATCGGACATAGCTACAAATCAAAGCTTGTAGCTGATGTGATGCATACAGAGTATACACAGCAAAAATGGCAGTGTGAAATTAACACCCAGGGTGTTAAATTTAACACCACTTTGGATTATATATGTGACCACCCTTTCCAGTGTTAAATTAACACTTTTGAAAGTGTTAATGTGTTAACACTCAGTTTTAGTTGATTTTACACTGGTTGTTGTTAAAAAGAGCCACCAAATAACACTTCAAAGTGTGCAATCCACACTACACCAGTGTTGATGTTAAATTACAGTGTTAAAAGTAACACTTTTCCCCTAACACCAACACCAGTGTAGTGTGGATTCCACACTTTGAAGTGTTATGTGATTCCTCTTTTTAACAACAAAGGGTGTCAAACCAACTAAAAGTTGGTGTTATTTTTTAACAATTAAGAGTGTTGAACCAACTAAAAGTCAGTGTTATTTTTAACAACAAAGAGTGCTGATCCAACTAAAAGTTGGTGTTATGAAGAAATGTGTGGTGCCACACCCTTCCACCCAGCCCAAATGAAAACACAACAAGCACAAAAATGTATATGCCAACCTTTGTATTGAATATATCATTTCTAAGCACAATTCATACAAAACAGCAGTATGGCACAATATAAATCATATCGTCCTTGGCAGATGAAAACTGACGATCATAGGGGCGAAAATAAGTCAGGTCAGACAAGCAAATAACAGCAAACTTATCCTCTACCTCCTCAATTCTAAACGCATGGAGGTGATCATCAAAATACACAGTATCAACATCTGTGGTGAGTAGAAATGCTTCATCATCCTTGATGATTATGTTGCCAATCTTTTTGAACACAGGCATTTCATTTTCTGTACTAGCACAGACAAACATTCCAGTATGGTACTCGGTTCCATAGTTTCTAACCCAGGAGGTAGTACAGACACTAGGTACATTCAGTGCTTGACAGGACAACAAGGCTTCATTGCCCTCCATATCACAACTTAACACATGCTTAATGGGGCCAAACTGAAATCTTTTAAAATAAAAACGTCCCCAATTAAAAGCTAACTGATGTTGGTGCTTATTTACAAGAGATTTTGTAATGTTTTTGAAGTTCTTCTCACACTTTTTAAAAAAATTGTGTTTACCTTCATATCTCATACACCAAGTATGTATCAGTGGCCCTATCTTCCGAATACATTTGGGTTAATGAATCATCAGATGATGCTTGGGGATCAGTCTCTTGTTTGCAAACACAGATGTAAAAAGTTTGTGATGGTCAGAAATCAATTTTTTCAAGTAATACGTCATACCTTCTGTAATAATTGGTGAGAATACAATATTCACTATCTGAATCAACAGCAGAATTACTTGCCAGTAACTGTTACCCTCCTCAACTATATCTCCAAAAATCAAAGGTGCATTACGCAGGAGGCACCATGATTGAATGGCACTGAGGCCAAGGTCATTACCACCACCATCCACTTTAACTGTACTGGGTCTGTTCTTTCGCTCACTGAATCCATAGTTAAAGCTGTGAATATGTTCTGAAAGTGTGAGCAACGATATAGAATCCCTGACTAAGAATTGGAAAAGAAGTTTTAACTCGTATTGTACAACGCCTTCTAAAAGATCATGCATGATATCAACAGCATAATTTTCAGAAGAATTGAAAAACTGTAGTTCATTTAGAGGACAGGGTCTTTTAACACCAAATGAATGGACCATAGAAGAATTCTGAGCCACAGCATTAGAGTGTTCCAAATTAAGCTCCCTGGTGCGTAAAACGATGCCGGGGTCGTCCTCAGAAAACACAGACTGCAAATTAGCCTTATCAGTTAAACAAAATCTGCAACAGTGGGTTGCACTGAACGACTCCACCATTCCAAAAAGGCCATGTATGGCTAAATTATCACCAGTAAACTGAATGACTGTCCCCCTAAGAGGATTGTCTGAAAAGGGCACTTTGATTCCCTCTGTCTCCAGAAACTTTAAGTCATTAAGAAGAGGTTGTAAAATTGGACCAAAACCATATTTCTTTAAATCCTCAGAATGAAACAGTGCAATAAGATGGATATTCATCAATACGGAATTGAGCTTGGGTGGCAAATTTCTCAACGTAAAGTAAATACAGCCAAGCTTGTGTATTCCTTTCTTAGCTCCCAAAGGATTAGCCGTTTCGAAATCATCGTAATAAAGTTGAATTTGAAGGGCATGTTCTTGTTGTGAGAATAATGGATGATTCCTAAAGGATGAACCATCAGTAATGTCTTTGTAAATTCCATCTTGACGAACTTTCACCTGCAGAAAACAGTTGCAGAGTTTCTGATTGGTGAACATAGACTCAAGAGTTCCTAAAATTGGCACATAAGTGAATTTATCATTGACTGGAATCTCACTGTATGTGCCTGTGGTTCTATCTCTACGTACATCGAATCGCACACCAAGAACATGCTCCACTGGTTTAACTATTTTCCATTTTTCTTGAAAATATCTTTCCATATTTTTTGTTTCCGTATTGAGTTGTGAGAACGGATTGTCGACATTTTGAAAACAGTCCTTTATTTTACTTATGGTTCCTTCATTAACCTCTGATGAAACAGATGCAAGAACAGCATTCTCTGCTTCACTATAGGCACCACTGACAATTTCTTCCATTGAGGAAACGAGAGACTGTACACTAGATTCAGGCAATCCAGATGCTTGTGCTTCAGCAATAAGAGAGCTACACATATCAACCAATAGCTTTCCTTTAGGGGGTGCCACAATATTGACTGCTGAACTACAACTAGGCAGTTCGTCAAAGCTACTCATGTTACTAGTGACATTAACAAAATCACCACAATGGACATACGGTGACATACGTTGCCCCCATGAGTTTTCAAAAAATGTCTTTTGTACCCACTGTATGAGTAAAAAACCGATGAACAGTCATGCTCTCCACATTTCAAACGTAAAGAACGACTTGGATAAAGAGCATGAGTAAACTTTAAATGCTTGAAAAGCGCAGAACAATCTTTGTGGGGTGTCTTGCAAATGTAACAGGTGAACATTCTAAATGCTGTCAATTCTGGCTCTAATTTCTTTTACCCTTGGGTTCTCCTTTGCGGTGGCGACATCAATGCCATAGACGGTAGTTTGGAGGAAGGTGTAGAAGTTGAACAATGCATCATCGTAGGCTACGGCAAAAACGAAGTGCGCCTTGAACAGTTCATCGAAGGCAGCCACAGCAGTGTGTACCATGCATGGCAATGCCTTCTGGTCCAGTACGATGTAATACTTCTGGATTTTGGACTTGTTTTCTCCAACGCAGAGCAGGAAGGGCTGGGTAGATGCAACATCCCGAAGGTAGGTCACCATGCTTGTCCCCACCTAAGATCGAGGGATGAAACATAATCTAGTCATTTTACTGGCTCAACAAGCGCCCATATTCTTGCTCAGATTACTACTACTTTTTTGTTGTTTGCAGTTGTTAATCGTCAAAACCTATTTTGCCAGTCAAACACACACTGACAGCTTTGCTAGGGACCAGGGACAAAGTCATTTGAAAGCCCCCCCTCCCAATACATACTATGCAATGAGAGACCAATTCTGGGGGCCCCCTCTCCCTGCGCCTGGGACAACTTACCCCTTTGTATCCCCCTTCCGGCTTCCCTGCGCGCGCGAACACACACACACACACACACACACACACAGTACACTTTGCTTTGACTCGGAGTAATAAGAAAAGCATACCTTCATGAACTTGATGACATGGGCAGCAGCGTTTATGGCACTGATTCTACCATGCCCTTTTCCTTTCGCGGTCGGAGGCAAGAGATGAAGCAGCAGGAGGATGGCTGCCAGGTCACTATCCCACCCTAGTATATACAACAACACAGAACATAAGTCATAAACACCTGCTTTAAAGGTGCACTGTGCAAGATGGTGGCCAGAGTAAGTAGTGCAACTATGCTGCTCATTGAAACTGTGCTGTCTACTGCCAAATTTGATCTTTTCATGAATATTTACTAAATAATGAACTAATATTTACTAGTATGACCAACGTATAGTAAGTTTTGCAGCTAAAAATGTCTATTTCTGGAAATTCAAAATGGCAGACAATGGAGAAGATGCCCCTTTTCATGTATGAAAAGTGCAATTTTCCGTCATAATGATTGCTTAGAATTTGATGGTGGTGGTGAGTATTCATGAAAAAGGTAACATTTGTGAATGGGCAGGATTCATTCTGGAAATAAACTACTAAAAATATTACACAGTGCACCATTAAAAAAAAAAAAAAGAAAGCTAATACAACCATCCAAGTTCACTTACCATCGTTAGAGGCCTCCTGAGCAGAAAGAAGGTCATCCAGATGAGGACCAGGGCGAAGGCCTTTGCAGATAGTGATGATCCGGGGCTTGTAGAATGTTGGCCATTGTTCCCCAAACAGCATTGTGAAGTCTTGGTCAACTTTAAAAACAAAGAAACATTTTATCAGGAACATGATATACCTACTTGTATACAACACTGTACATGGCAGTTCAGGTTGGTCGCAATTTATTACCAAGCCTGGTGTATCTAAGAAGCGTGGAAAGTGATCTAGGATCAGTGAGGATTGATCTGGATCATGCAGCAATTCTTGTCGACGATTGAATGTTGCCTTCATTTTCCCCTTAACAGTTGCTTGGTCTGTTGTATGCTTCATCATGGACATTGCTTCATTACATTCCTCCCCCAACAGCTGTTCAGATGATGAAGTCTCGCGTAGGCTCTTCGGGCCTCCTTGGTGACCAGACTTGGACCTCCTCTTGAAGTCACTTGAAGTAGTGCGTTGAACAGTTTTCAATCTGTAGGCCAGGTAACCCTGTCCACTGTTAAGATCGTAATAATGCTCCTAGCAGACAAGAAAAGTGAAAAGGAATATAGTGCACATCGATAATGAGTACATCTCTTCTGAAAAGTAACATTTTGAACAATATTTCAATAAACACATTATTTCTATTGAGCTTACAAAAGAAAGGTTAATAGTATAACTTAAATAACATACTGACTTATGGTCATGCAAAAGGGAATATAACCCATATGTTAAAATTCCATTGAGAGGATCATCTGCTTCAGTAGTCACAGTACATGCTGACATGCATGTTTCTTTTGGTGAAATTCAGCTTCCCAATGTTGACGGCATTCATGCAACCCCAAACCTACTTGGAGGTAACCAAGTAAGTAGTACAAAGAAAAAAGTGTCCCATGCTTACAATCAAGCATGGTAGTGGGACTGACATGGTTTTGGGCTGCATGAATGCAGTCAACATTGGAAAGCTAAATTTCACCAAAAGAAACATGCATGTGAACATGTACCATGACTACTGAAGCAGATCATAATCCGCTCTATGGGATTTTAAAATAGGGGTGTACTAATTTTGATTTCACAAAATACACATGTATTACAAACAGCCTAAAAACATAGAATCCAAACCTGTAACAAATAGGACATTCCGGCTACTCACATAGCCAGTTGGTGAAGCTTTATCTTTCAGATTGGGGAAAAGGGTGACAATTCCAAGAGCGTAAGTGATGCGGACATTAACTGGTGGTACTCTCCTATTTCATTTCAAGTCACATGGGGAGAAAAAAAGAGACAAAGGAAATGACATTTATTTGACATGTAGCTCAGAAAGGATTTATATGAACAGTGACTGAGGAAAGAGGATGTTTGAACTTCTCATTTCTTACTTACCCGTGACTCTCGATCATGTCTGCCACCAAGATATTGACAAGTTTTCTTCTTGATTGATCAGACAAGCCATTAGTCCGGTTATACTCCTTGATGACCTCTTCACCCCCAGGTTTCTGATGCAAAGCTACATACACCAACTGCAAGAGATCAAAACAGACATACAGTAAAAAGGTTACATGTCAAACTGTTGCATTTAGAAAACAGACTGACGTTGTATCTATAACCTAAAATAGCTCACGTCTTTTGCCACTTTGCTGTCGGGTGGTCCCTCAATCAGTTGCCTTCTCTGTGCTTTGGTGCTCTCTGTAATCATGGTGGAGGCTGTACTTATCGAGGAGCTTCCAGACCCAATTGATGACGTAGACTCAGGTGAAAACGATGTCCCCTCATCAGAGCAGAACGAGGCTTCAAACACCTCATTATCAGCTGAAGGTATGAGTGAAGGTGAAAGGCATTAAACAAAGCTGACATCTATACAAAACTGTAGTAAATCAGGCATTTCACGTTATCTTCACACGCCTCCTCACTGCCCCCTCTGCTCTCTACCATGGGGAGCAGAACTTTCAGTTGCTCTGCTCCCCAACTCTGACACTCTCTTCCCCCTGAACATCCTTAACATCAACTCTCTTCCCCTCTTTAAATCAAGACAGAAAACCCATCTGTTCCACTTAGCCTATTCTCTTTGATTGCAATGTTAATTCATTTTTTCCCCTCCTCTTTATTTACTTTTCTGTGCTTTTTCTTTTTTATGGGCTATTGTGTCTGCTTTTACTGATGATTTAATGTTAAGTGACCTTCAGTGTTTAGAAACGCTCTTCCAAATAAAATGTATCATTATTATGACGACGTACAAATGAAAACCTGCAAATGCCCTTGACAATGTATATGTTAAGATTTTTTTTTACCAGAGTTCTTCACGAATGCCTTGAAAGACACCGTAGCTGATCTCAGTAGCTCATCAAAGATATCATCCTCCACATCCACTCCGGAGGAGTCTTTCAGGTCCACATCAGACCCAAATGGCACGTTGAATTTAGCTGAAACTAAGGACCAAAAGACAAAAGTAAATTCCCCTGTAAATAGTTTGATGATAGAATTTATACAACAGATTTCCAATATTCCAAGTATGTAGTAATTGCATGAGACATACTACTTGAACCAAAAGTAATCATCAATCTTCTTAACCACGTTTTTGTTTTACCTCATAGCTTCGTACATAGTTGAAATAAGCATAATAATAGGCCAATGACATTTCTTCAACACAGGAAAATATAGCTGAAAAGCAAGGTCAATAATACTTAAATTTCTTTTTTGTGAAAAAAAAAAAAGTGAGCACACCCCTATGTTAAAATCCAATAGAGAAGATCATGATCTGCTAAAGTAGTCATGGTACATGTTGACATGTATGTTTCTTTTAGTGAAATTCAGCTTCCCAATGTTGACAGACTTTATGCAGCCCAAAACCATGTCAGTCCCAGTACCATGCTTAACTGTAATGTGTGGTGGTAACCAAGTGAGCAGTACAAAGACAAGTGTTTGGGGTTGCATTAATGCCGTCAACATTAGGAAGCTGAATTTCACCAGTAAAGGTAAAAGTAAAAAAAAAAAAAAAAAAACATTACCTTCTAACACAAGTAACTTATCTTGAGTACTTAACATAAGTATTAACCAGTAGAGTTGGGTTTTTACTTCCACCATGAATTTAACGTTTACTTTTCAATTCAATTCATTTTTATTTATATAGCGCCAAATACAACAAATGTAATCTCAAGGCACTTAGATAATAAAGTCCAATTCAAGCCAATTGGAATTCAATTAATTAATAATAATCATAATTCATAAAATAATCCAATTCGTTCATATAGAGCCAATTCAAAAACAATTTCCTAGCTAAGAAAACCAACAGATTGCACTGAAAACTTTTTGTTTTTCGGTCCAATCTCCCGGCCTGAGCGGCGTGCCTGAGGCGACTGTGGAGAGAAACGACTCCCTTTTAACAGGAAGAAACCTCTGGCAGAACCAGACTCAGGAAGGGTGGCCATCCGCCTCCACCAGCTGGGGTTTGAGAAGACAGAAAAAGGGGGGGGGGGGGGGGGGGATGGGGAGGGGGGCAGGGGGCCACCGCGACGGCGGCACTGTAACACCATTCAAAGGATATCTGTTGGAACAGGGAAACACGAGTTAATGACCACAATAATATCACATATACATAAAGAGAGTAAAGTGAGGAAAGGTGTGTCAGATGAGGCCCCCCAGCAGTCTAGGCCTATAGCAGCTTAACTATGGGATGTTTCAGGATCACATGAGCCATCCCTATTCAAGGTAAACACAAGAAACTTGTGCTAACGAAAAAATAAATAATAAAATAAAGGACCAGACTCAGTGAGTAATTCCCTATACTCCCTATATAGATCTGCTCCTCACACCACAACAACCATCTTTTTACAGCCACAAGCTACCTCAGCCTCTCACCAACTGCACACCAGTCACAGCGGGGTGGGGATGCAAACCCTGGTTCGGGTAGGGGGAGAAATAAAAGAGGTAAGAGAAGCGGGAATGGGATTCAAACCCTGGTTCGGGTAGGGGGTAATGAAAGTATAGAGGGTGCCAGAGGTGGAGGCAGAACAAGACACACTAGCAGACACACTATCAGATTCAACAGACCTAACTATAAGCTTTATAAAAAAGGAAAGTTTTAAGCCTGGTCTTAAAAGTGGAAAGGGTGTCTGCTTCCCGGACATTTACTGGCAGCTTATTCCACAATTGAGGGGCCTGATAACTGAAGGCTCTGCCTCCCATTCTACTTTTAGAAACTCTGGGAACCTCAAGTAAACCTGCAGTTTGGGAACGAAGTGCTCTGTTAGGAAAATATCTTACAATGAGATCTTTAAGATATGATGGAGCTCGGTCATTAAGAGCTTTATATGTAAGGAGAAGAATCTTAAATTCTATTCTGAATTTAACAGGGAGCCAATGAAGAGAAGCTAAAACTGGAGAAATATGATCTCTGCTGTTAGTTCTCATCAGAACTCTGGCTGCAGCATTTTGGATCAGCTGGAGGCTTTTCAGAGAATATGTGGGACAGCCCAATAATAAAGAATTACAGTAGTCCAATCTTGAAGTAACAAATGCATGAATTAGTTTTTCTGCATCACTCTGAGACAAGATGTTCCTGATTTTAACAATATTACGAAGATGAAAGAAGGCAGTCCTAGAAACCTGTTTTATATGCGAGTCAAATGATAAGTTCTGGTCAAAAATAACTCCAAGGTTCCTCACTGTAGAACTAGAAGCCAAGGAAATACCATCTAGAGTAACTATATAGCTAGACAATTTCTCCCTGAAACGCTCAGGTCCAAAGATAACGACTTCAGTTTTGTCTGAATTTAGCAGCAGACAGTTCTGAGTCATCCAGGTCTTTATGTCTTTAAGACATGCTTGTAGTCTGACCAACCTATTGGTTTCATCTGGTTTTATAGATAAGTACAGCTGAGTATCATCAGCATAGCAATGGAAATTTATGCCATGCTGTCTAATAATGTTACCTAATGGAAGCATGTATAAAGTAAAAAGAATCGGTCCAAGCACAGAACCCTGGGGAACTCCATGACTTACTCTGGTGTGTGAGGAAGATTCTTCATTTACAAGAACAAACTGAAATCTATCAGATAAATATGATTTAAACCAGCCTAATGCAGTTCCTTTAATCCCAATAACATGTTCAAGTCTGTGTAATAAGATACTGTGATCGACCGTATCAAATGCAGCACTGAGATCCAACAGGACAAGCACAGACACAAGTCCGCTATCAGAGGCTAAGAGGAGATCATTGGTAACTTTCAGCAGTGCTGTTTCTGTGCTATGATGCACTCTGAATCCTGACTGAAACTCTTCAAACAAATTATTTCTGTGTAAATGATCACAAAGCTGAGCTGCAACTATTTTTTCAAGAACTTTAGACATAAAAGGGAGATTGGATATAGGTCTATAATGAGCCAACACTTCTGAATCAAGAGTAGGTTTTTTAAGTAAAGGTTTAATTACAGCAACCTTAAAAGTCTGAGGTACATATCCTGTCAACAAAGACAGATTGATCAAATCCAATATGGAAGTGTCAATTAATGGGAAAACCTCCTTGAACAGTCTGGTTGGGATTGGGTCTAAAACACAAGTTGATGGTTTAGAAGAGACTATTGCTGTTGTTAGTTCAGAGAGATCAACTGGGCAGAAGCCGTCTAAATACAAATCAGGTTCTAAAGATACTTCTAAAGCTGCTGTACTTGATGATACATCACTAATAATAGTGGGAAGGACTCCATCAATCTTCTCTCTGATAGAAACAATTTTATTAATAAAGAAGCTCATGAAATCATCACTGCTGAGAGTTAAAGGAATAACTGGCTCAGCAGAGCTCGGACTCTTAGTCAGACTGGCTACAGTGCTGAAAAGAAACCTGGGATTATTCTTATTCTCTTCTATCAATGATGAATAATAAGCAGTTCTAGCTTTACGAAGGGCTTTCTTATACATTGTTAAACTATCTTTCCAGACTAACTGAGACTCTTCTAAATTAGAGGAACGCCAGCTTTCTTGCAGTCTGCTTTAAAGCACGCAGCTGTGAATTATACCAAGGAGCCAGCCTCTTCTGACTGATTACCTTCCTTTTCAGAGGGGCAACATTGTCCAGTGCTGTACGCATTGAAACTATAGTGCTGTCAACAAGAGAGTCAAGTGCTGCTGGAGTAAAGTTTATGTAGTCGTCCTCTGTCATATCTGCACATGGCAGTGAAGAAAAGGATGATGGAATTAATTCTTTAAATCTGGTTACAGCATCCTCTGATAGACACCTTCTATATGTAAATTTCTTCTCAGAAACTGTATAGTCAAGTAATGTAAACTCAAAGGTTATCAGAAAATGGTCAGATAAGACAGGGTTATGAGGGAACACTGTTAACTGTTCACTCTCAATGCCATAAGTCAGCACAAGATCAAGGGTGTGATTAAGGCAGTGAGTCGGTCTGAGAACACTCTGAGAAAATCCAATAGAGTCCAATATAGAATTAAAGTTCATATTCAGGCTGTCATTTTCAACATCTACATGAATATTAAAGTCACCCACTACAATGACTTTATCTGTACTCAGCACTAACTGGGATAAAAACTCTGAGAATTCAGACAGAAACTCAGAATAAGGGCCAGGTGGACGATACACAACAACAAACACAAGAGGTTTCTGGGATTTCCACTTTGCGTGGGAAAAACTGAGAATCAGATATTCAAAAGAGCTCAAACTAATCTTGGGTCTGGGACTGATGAGTAACCCTGATCTGAAAATAGCTGCCACTCCTCCTCCTCTGCCTGTGGTTCCAGGAACGTGAACATTTAAACAGTCAGAGGGAGTTGCTTCATCAATGCTAACATGATGCTAACATGATCCTCCTGCTGCAGCCAGGTTTCTGTAAGACTAAATATATCAATATGATGATCACAAATCAACTCATTCACTAACAGAGACTTGGAAAGGAGAGATCTGATACTCAGCAAACCACATTTAATAGTTTGATGTTTTTGTTCAGTTAAAGTTTTTGTTTTAATAATTTCTTTTTGCACAAGAGGATTTACTCCTTTTGTGTTAATTGATTGGGGGGGTAGCAGCAGGTGGGAAGCTGCAGAGAAGTGTGTAAGACTACAACTCTGCATCCTGGTCTGAGCCCTGGGTTGTCATGTTTTAGGGTGGCAAATAAATTCATCCATATTTCTAGAAATGAGAGCAGCTCCTTCCAAAGTGGGATGGATGCCGTCTCTCCTCATCAGACCAGGTTTTCTCCAGAAAGATTGCCAATTATCTATGTAGCCCACGTTGTTTGCTGGACACCATCTAGACAACCAGCGATTGTAAGACGACATGCGGCTAAACATGGCATCACTGGTCAGATTTGGCAGGGGTCCAGAGAAAACTACGGAGTCCGACATTGTTTTGGCAAAATTACACACCGATGCAACATTAATTTTAGTGACCTCCGATTGGCGTAACCGGGTGTCATTAACGCCGACGTGAATAACTATTTTACCATATTTACGTTTATCCTTAGCCAGCAGTTTTAAATAGGATTCTATGTCGCCCGCTCTGGCCCCTGGAATGCATTTGACTATGGCCGCTGGTGTCTCTAATGCCACGTTTCTGACTATAGAGCTGCCAATTACCAGGGTTTTGTCCTCAGCGGGTGTGTCGCTGAGTGGGGAAAATCTGTTAGAAGCGTGGACAGGTTGATGGTGAACAACGGGCTTGACTTTAGAGCTATGCCTCTTCCTGACAGTCACCCAGCCACGATTTAATCCTGGCTGCTCAGGTTCTGCCTGGGGGCGGCTAATGGAGCAAGCTACGCTAGGTGGCTCCACACTGGCTAAAGGGACCTGGCTCGCTATCGGTTGATTTTCAACAGTGCAGAGCCGAGCTTCCAATTCAGATAACCTCGCCTCCAAAACTACAAAAAGACTACATTTGTTACATGTACCATTATCGCTAAAGGAGGCAGAGGAGTAACTAAACATCTGACACACGGAGCAGGTGAAAGCAGGAGAAGGAGGAAGAGAACCGGTAGCCATGCTAAGCTAGAGAGCCAGACACACCGCTAAAAAGTGAGAATAAAGATTAAAGATCTGTAGGAGTGTGTTAGAACAGAACGGTAAGCTATAGAGTTTAACTATGCAAAATTGTGTAAGTTATAGATTGAAATAAAGTGATTATCAGTAGTCCAAGCGGAGCAAGAAATTTCACAGTGCACAAGCAAGGTAACAGGAAGTGATGCAACACGTCTTACCGCAAAGCGTCCAATGACTTGTGCCAACTTTTGAAACTCTGAAAGCAACAGCATACATTGCAAGCAATGTATACCTCAAATGATCCCATACCTATGAATCATAGACACGCATATGAATAACTTTTCAATTGTTGTGAGAAGGGTGCAGTAACATCCACAAATTCTCACTGAATGAGATCCACCGCCATCTCCTACGACAATAGTTTGAGTTTACAAGCTACACACCGTGCACGCTGTTTGTGAGAGAGAGAGAGAGAGAGGTGTGCGTGTCCTCCCCCTCTCCCCGACAGCAGGTTGCACGACCAAACAAAGTGCAATACTCTCACTCAACAGACTGATATCATACGTGCATTATTTCCCACTAGTGTATTCCGTGTGTTGGTACAACGCGTCGTCTACTCTTGTCGTCGCTTGCAAGGCAACCCGTTGGGGAAAAAAAGACCAACCTCGTGTGTAATAAAGTTCTTTGACGGTGTATGGTGTAAAGCAGCAGTTTTCATAACGACAATGATATGCTATGCCACCCTTTTTATTGATAAAACACCGCAGGTGAAAATGGCAAAAATGGGTCTAACTTACCCTCGTCAACGAATCCCCTGTAGTCGAAGCGATCATCATTCGTGGGGACACGTACCCACTTCGCTTTACCCTGGAACTCTACCTGGACGAGCATTCCCTAATGCGAAAATGGAACACAGTCAGGCAACAATAAACTCGCTTATAACGGCAACTGGATACCTACATGATATCCTGTTACGAATTGTTAAGTTACAGATAGCAAACAGAGACAAATATAACATTAGGTGGCCCAGGCCAAGTATAATAACCTACCGGAAGGTTAATGCTAGTTTCATACTCGCACCACGTGGCTAAAGAAGCAAGGCAAACAGCGAAGTAGCTGGAGGATGCCACCAACATTACACAATTCTTTTTTTTTTTTTTTTTTTTTTACGTGTGAAACAGCCCGATACTCAACCTATTTTGAAACGCAAACAATAATTCTGTTTCAATTTGTCAATATCTGTATCAGTCGTAAGAAACTATAATATGAAGTTAGCTTATGACCCCGGGTTAGCCCTATTACACCAGTATGGAATCTGACTAGCGGAGCTTGGTTTAAGACAACAGCAGAGTTTCAGATCAAGATAATACTAATGTATTCTCTGTACATAATTACATATAGTTTCACACGTTTCGTTTACCTTGTGCGGTGGTTTTGACAAAGGTCCTCCAAAAGTCCAGATTCAGAACGACCAACTTCTCCGGGTCTCGTGGAAAAACAAGATGGCGATTGCTGGCTTGGAAAATTTTCTTCAAATCCTTAAACATTCTAGAACTCTTGCGTAAGGACGTCAGGACGTGATTTCATCAACACCCATCCATTTTTTTTCAACACCAGTATCAACAACACCCTGATATAACACAATTAATTTCACAACAGCACCATGTGCAGTGTTGTTTTAAATCAATATGGTGTTAATACAACACCAACACTCTCTGTTTTAACACTGACACTGAATATTTAACACTCCCATATTTGCTGTGTAGCAACAAGTGCTAATTTACAACTCCCGTCCCTGGTTAGGCTTTTCTATGCTGACAAAAAATTAAAATAGACATTAAAATAAACCTAAAAATAAACCTAAAATAGACATTAATTTACATAAGAACATTAATCTATAAATACAACAGTGCAGTTCAAACTTTCATCTCATTCATTCACTCTCACATTTTTACAAGTGAGTACAGTTTTGGTTTGTTTTAAGCCAAAATTTAAGTTTAAAGGTGAACAATTTAAACTCACTGATGGACTTGATATCTGTGGGCAGTGAGTTCCAGAGTTTACAGCTTTTGTAAGAAAAGACCGACTGTCCAAACGATGTTCTGCACATAGGCATTGTACAGTTGTGGTTGGAGCTGCTGCTGTTTGGTCTCTTTATAAATTCCCTGAGTGGTTCTGGAGCCAAATTGGGATTTAGAAAATAATCTGAGAAAACACAAATTGCTAAAACTGTCAAAGCTCAACAACTTATGTTTGTGGAGGATTTGACAATGGTGATAACGGATTGTTTTTTTGTCCATAATTTTGAGTGCTTGATTGTAAAGTGAACCAATGCGCTTTGTGGCTGAGGGAGCTGCCTGGGCCCATGCTGTCATGCACTAGGAGATATGAGAAAATATCATCCCATGCACGTACAGCAGGGGCGCCTGGTTTGGAATGAAGAGCCTAATAAGTCTGAAGCAATTTATATTTCTTGTTTTGGATATTTTCTTTATGTGTGCATCAAATTTCAGTTGTGGGTCAAGAACCAATCCTAAATATTTCATTTCATTTACCTGTTGTATTTAGCAATTTTGGAAAAATATTTAAAAATTTTGATCTAATTTTTGTTTTTTTGATTGAAAAGCACATGGAGACTGTTTTTGTAAGATTAGGGACTAATTGATTTTTGAATGAAGAAATCGCGCCAAAAACGCGAAATTAAAAACATCCATAAAACTTATATTAACGGTAAAAAAGTAACATAAGACAGCTTGGTAACATTAAGTATGTAACAGAGAATAATGTACAACCAATATTTCAAAATAAATGACTACATTTTCGAAGAAAATAACACAATATTACCGCTGTATTTTCCACACAACTTACCCTCAGCAGAAGACAGCGGGATTGTGAGGGCAGAGGGGCGGGGCTACAGAAGCCCGGGGGCAACAAAAAGGGGCAGAAGGGTAATTAACTCAGGGGAAATGAATGCTCAATGAATATCAATTCAAAATCAAATCAAATTTATTTATATAGCACATTTCATGTGCAAACAATTCAAAGTGCTTCACATAAAATAAAAGCATTGCAGCAGGGAGTGGAAGAAGCATTAAATAACATAAAAGAATATAAAGAGAAACAAATAAAATCATTTAAATTAATTTAAAAACCAGCAACAGTCCAGATAAGTTCAAAGATATCGTGCAGATTTCATGCATAGACACATGAGAACAGAAATGTTTTTAACCTGGATTTAAAAATGTCTCCATTTGGTGAAAGTTTAATCTCCACTGGCAGTTTGTTCCACTTGTTTGCAGCATAACAGCTAAATGCTGCTTCTCCATGTTTAGTCTGGACTCTGGACTGGACCAGCTGACCTGAGTCCTTGGATCTAAGAGCTCTGCTGGCTTTATATTCTCTGAACACATCACAGATTGTAAACCATCAGCAGGCTTTTAAAATCTATTCTGTGACTGACTGGAAGCCAGAGTAAAGATTTTAAAGCTGCTGTGATGTGTTCAGATCTCTTAGTCCAGGTTAAAACTCCAGCAGCAGCGTTCTGGATGAGCTGCAGATGTTTAATGCTCTTTGTGGGAAGTCCAGTTAAAAGAGCATTACAGTGATGGAGTCTGCTGGAGATGAATGCATGGAGGAGTTTCTCCTGGAAACCTTTAATTCTGTTGATGTTTCTGAGGTGGTAAAAAGCTGCCTTGGTGACAGCTTTGATGTGGCTGCTGAAAGTCAGATCTGAGTCTATCAACACTCCGAGGTTACCAACTCGCTCAGTGATTGTAAGGTCCCGAGTCTCAAGATATTTACCAACGCTGACCCTCTTCTCTTTGCTACCAAACAGAATGATCTCAGTTTTGTCTTCATTTAATTGTAGAAAATTCTCTCTCATCCAGGTGTTTACTTCCTCCAGACACTGACACAGTACGTCTGCTGGGCTGCAGTCGCCATGGTGACAGAGACACATAAAGTTGTGTATCGTCTGCATAAACTGTGATAATTGATGTTAAAGTTCTGCAATATCTGACCCAAAGGGAGCATGTACAAGTTAAACAGAAGAGGTCCAAGAATTGACCCCTGGGGGACTCCACAAGTCATGGCCACTCGCTCAGATTCATAGCTGCCAATAGTAACAAAATAACTCCGGCCTTCTAAGTAGGACCTGAACCAGTTAAGAATAATAGAACTCAGAGATAAAATTCATAAATAAAAAATAGAAATAATAAATAATAAAATGCATTTTTAACTACGTTACACCACTTAAAGGATAAGTTTGTTTGCTGTTGGTTTTTTTGTTTTGTTCTTTTAAACCTGGACCTTATTTCTAGCATAAAATACGTTCATCTACTCACCGATAACAGTTTGGTGAAAGTCAGCGTCCTTCGAAAGATATTTAGATGTCTCGACATCCGCGTATATCGATATAACAGAGAGAACAGGGCAATACAGCCTCTAAATAAGGCATTATCTGTCCTTATTTCACCAATACTTTAAGACCAATGAATGACTGAATGAATGCGTACCATTGCACTGTTAGCTCAGAGCTGCCATGTTGTTGTTATCCGGGGCTATTGGGGGCTTATGGGGGGCTTTCTGTCAGGATCTGGAATTTAAGTTGTGTCTTGTACTTGGTTTGGTGTCTTTCTTCTGTACTTTGTGTTTTCGGTATTTAGATTTAGTCTTTGTTTCATTATAGTTCTGTTTATTCAGTATTCAGTTATGTTTTATTTTCTCCTTGTGTATTCCCTTAGTGTGCTCTCTCTCGCCCCTGTGTTCTGCCATCTCTCTCTCTCTCCTCTGTCTCTCTCCTGCTCTCATTCACTCACCTGCAACCCGTTTCCAATCAACCACCAGTTCCTACTCCAGTAATCACCTCCCCAGTATATATGTCTGTCTAGTTCAACCACTCCTTGCCGGATCCTCTTCATTACCTTCCCAACCTTGGTCTTCGATGCTTTTGTCTTGAGTCTTGTCATGTCCCCTGGTCTGGTTTTGTCCCCCCGATCTGTTATTCCTAGTCCGCGTTCCTTGTTTGTCCTTTTCTGGTAGTGTTTTGTTGTTTTCTAGTTTTATGTCCAGTTTAGTTTTTTGACATTCCAGCTTTGCTGCGCCTTTTGTTTATATTCATTTGTCAATAAACCCGTTAACTTTATTTTGCCTCCCGTCATGTCTGCACCTGGGTCCTCCCTTGAAACTCAACCTGACACTTTCTACACACGGACCTACTGGGATGACTTCATCGACGTGCACACACACACACACACACACACACACACAGAGTGAGGTTAGCAAAGTTCACAGCCATGTCGTTATTTTAATCAGGCAACAGTGTGAGATGAAAATAGAATCCCATAATGTGAACTCTTACAATCATAATATAGTGATGAACTGAAGTGTTTGAGGAAGATTCTTCATTCACAAGAACAAACTAAAATCTATCAGATAAATATGACTTAAACCAGCCTAATGCAGTTCCTTTAATCCCAATAACATGTTCAATTCAATTCAATTAATTTCATTTTTATTTATATAGCGCCAAATACAAACGCCAAATGTGATCTCAAGGCACTTAAATAGGGAGAAAAAAGGAAGATTGGATATACAGCGGGTGAAATAAGTGTTGAACACATCACCATTTTTCTTATATCTGGGATTGTTCTTATTCTCTTCTATCAATGATGAATAATAAGCATTTCTAGCTTTGCGAAGGGCTTTCTTATACGTTATATGTATCAGTGTTTGATGGAAACATGTTCCAACATGAACATAAACCCAGAATCTGTGGCAGAACCAGAGTTATTTCAGTTCTGAGCAGCTTTAAAGTGAATATCTGCTCTGAGCTCCTTTCTCCTCCAACACAGCCTGAACCCTCTCAGACGAGCTTTCTGTCCTTTCTTTAAGGAGTCTTCAGGAATAGTTCTCCAGGCTTCTTTAAGGACAGGGTGTGACGCTTTGCGGTAAGACGTATTGCATCACTTCTTGTTACCTTGTTTGTGTACTGTGGAATTTCTTGCTCCTCTTGAACTACTGATAATCCCTTTATTTCTATCTATAACTTACACATGGATTTAAATATAGATATTAAAATGTATTTTCATATGAAATAAATACACGTCTGTATGAGCAGGTGTGAACATTAATATGTGATCAATAACTTGAATATAAACAGCAGCAGCTGATTCAGAATCAGATTTTTAACCTTATCTAGTGTGTGTGTGTCCTCTCCATGTGTGTGTGTTGGGGGCGGAGCCTGTGGCAGCAGAAGGTTCATTGTCCTTGGGAGGGAGGGCTGAGCGAGCTCCACAAAGACTGCAGCTGTGTGAGAGAGAGACAAAGAGGGGGAGGTTGATTCTCTCTTTCTTTCTTGGTGTGGGGGAGGAGAGGGGGAGGATTAACCGGCTGATCTGCGACACGCGCTCACACACAGCACATGCACACATTTCATACGAAGGAAAACACGGCGGCAGAGTGAGGCTTCATCCTCAGCATCCTCATCATCATCAGTGAGAGACAAAGAGCGAGGAGGAGGAGGAGGAGGAGGAGGAGGCGGCCTTCATCAGCAGCGATGGCCGACCACATGTTCCTGCCGCTGTGAGTCTGAGGCTGCTGCTGCGGTGGGTGTGTTACATTTCATACGAAGGAAAACACGGCGGCAGAGTGAGGCTTCATCCTCAGCATCCTCATCATCAGCGAGAGACAAAGAGCGAGGAGGAGGAGGAGGAGGAGGAGGAGGCGGCCTTCATCAGCAGTGATGGCCGACCACATGTTCCTGCCGCTGAGTGTCTGAGGCTGCTGCTGTGGTGGGTGTGTTCCTGTGTTCCTGTGTGGCGCTCGCTCTTTGCTGTGTGTTCATCGTGGGTGTGCGTGAGATGGGGAACGCCGAAAGCATGGAGAGCCAGCTGGCCGTGATCCGGTCCAGAGCCCCCCCTGTCCGGCTGCCGATGCCTGACCCGGCCGAGCTGGAGGAGAGGTTCTCCATCGCACTGGTGAGTAGACAACGCACACCGAACAGATGTACACACCCACAGAGCATCAACACCCACAAAGCATCAGCACCCACAGAGCATCAGCACCCACAGAGCATCAGCATCCACAGAACATCAGCACCCACAGAGCATCAGCACACACAGAGCATCAGCATCCACAGAGCATCAGCACCCACAGAGCATCAGCACCCACAGAGCATCAGCACCCACAGAGCATCAGCACCCACAGAGCATCAGCACCCACAGAGCATCAACACCCACAGAGCATCAGCACCCACAGAACATCAACACCCACAGAGCATCAGCACCCACAGAGCATCAGCACCCACAGAGCATCAACAACCACAGAGCATCAACACCCACAGAGCATCAGCACCCACAGAGCATCAGCACCCACAGAGCATCAGCACCCACAGAGCATCAGCACCCACAGAGCATCAGCACCCACAGAGCATCAACAACCACAGAGCATCAACACCCACAGAGCATCAGCACCCACAGAGCATCAACAACCACAGAGCATCAGCACCCACAGAGCATCAGCACCCACAGAGCATCAACATATAATACAGGCCGCAGGGTTCTGTAGATGCTACAGTATTTACAGGTCCAAGACCGGCTGCAGGGTTCTGTAGATGCTACAGCATTTACAGGTCCAATACAGGCCGCAGGGTTCTGTAGATGCTACAGCATTTACAGGTCCAAGACCGGCTGCAGGGTTCTGTAGATGCTACAGCATTTACAGGTCCAATACAGGCTGCAGGGTTCTGTAGATGCTACAGTATTTACAGGTCCAATACAGGCCGCAGGGTTCTGTAGATGCTACAGCATTTACAGGTCTGATGGAGACCTCAGGGTTCAAGTGTTTCTTTGCTGTAGTTGTAGTTATGGTTTTTGATGTTGGAGGAACTCGTATAAAAACCAAACCGTCACATTTTCTGTCAGAGATCCAACGATGTGTTCGTCCCTGTTTCAGAATTCGATGAACCTGCCTCCTGACAAGGTGCGTCTGCTGCGTTCTTACGATAACGAGAAGAAGTGGGAGCTCATATGCGATCAGGTAAGTGTTTTTAATAAAGTTGGTAATTTTGAATCTTCTGAACAACTTCAGAAGACAACATTTAGTTTTTATTATACATTAGTGAAAGTGAATCCCATTGATTTAACCTTGTAGCACCCACAGTTGCAGATATGCAACAAGCTTTTTATTTATTTACATTATATTTTTATTTACATTACATTATTTGGTTTTTTAAATTTACATACATTATTTACATTCATGTGTAATATTTTTTTTACATTACATTTTATGTGCCGACAGTTGTCACAGCAATCGTTTTCTTGGGTCAGTGAATTACACTCTGCTTTGCGGTGATCTGTTCTAGTTGGTTCTGCTCTCGTTTGGTGTGGTCTGCTTTGTCCACCTTTCACAGCGCTAATGGGAGCTCAGCTCGCCAAATTGTATTATTACAAAATTCATCAGGAAAGTCCACAGTTGCAAATATGCAACATTGCCTAAAATGATCAAAAATAGCCCAATTCCAAAAATTTTGGTTTATTCCCACCCAAAAAGATGCAAGAAGAGCCAAAATCATTTTTTTCAATGATTATTCATATGCTTGGGTGCTACAAGGTTAAGGGATGAACCCCAGATCTGACCTCTACTTCAGAAACATTTGAACTAAAGCAGCAGCGTCTCTTAACCTTAATCTTCCAGTGACTGTCTGCTTGTACTTCTGAATGCATTTCACATCTCTGATAAATCAGTTTCCCATGGTGAGGAGCACCAAACATATTGAAACTTTAAATTATTCAATCGAGTTTCATTCATGTAGCACCAAATAACACTTCAAAGATACAGCCCAATTAATTGTAATACAATCATAATACAATCAAATTTATTCAATTTCAAATTAGTTCAATTCATGCAGAGTCGATTAAAAATAAGTTGCTTACCTTAGGAAATCAATAAAATGCATAAAAACATCTCTTTGGTTCAATCCTGAGCATGTGACAATAAATTAAATTAAATTCAATTAATTTTTATTTATATAGCGCCAAATACAACAAATGTCATCTCAAGGCACTTGGATAATAAAGTCCAATTCAAGCCAATTAGATTTCAATTAATTGTAATCATAATTATTCATAAAATAATCCAATTCGTTCATATAGAGCCAATTCTAAAACAATTTCCCAGCTAAGGAAACCAACAGATTGCACTGAAACTTTTTCTTAAAATAGGTCTGATAAAATAAAGAGAAGCTCCTCCTCCTCCTGCTGTTAGATCTCATCAGAACTCTAACCCAGAGTATTGGAGGGACAGCCCAATAATAAAGAATTACTGTTCTTACAATTTTCTCCTGGTTTGATGAGACAAAGATATTTTTCATCATCTGAATTTTGTTAAGACATGTTTTTATAATGCAATTTAGTTATAGACTATAATCATATATGTATAGAGAATTTACCTGCAGAGACTTTACAATTGAAACAATCCAATCACGCTATTTGCGTCTGTTTGTTTGAAGGAAAGATTTCAGGTGAAGAACCCTCCCCACACCTACATCCAAAAACTGAGAGGTTTCCTCGACCCGGCGGTCACACGCAAGGTGAGATGGGACAAATAGTAACCCTGAGCCTAAAGACAGGAAGTCTCTTTTTCTGATGGTGAAGGTTAAATATTGTTCATATTGTTGTCAATTAAACATGAGTCAAAAGTCAGAAATGTTCCTGTGGTTCTCTCTGCTACCTCCAGGGGGCATTGTAACACAGTTTAAGACAGAACGTCTCTCAGGAATTAACCTGTCTGTCTGTCAACAGAAGTTCAGAAGAAGAGTTCAGGAGTCAACGCAGATGCTCAGAGAGCTAGAAATTTCTCTTCGTACAAACCACATCGGGTAAGCTTCAGCCTCTCACCTGTCTCACCTAACCCCAACCCTAACCCACCTAACCCTAACCCTAACCCTAAGCCACCTAACCCTAACCCTCTCACCTATCCATCTCCCACATGTCTCTATCTTTGAAAACTTTAACCTGTCTCTCACCTTTCTGCAGGTGGGTCAGAGAATTTCTAAATGAGGAGAATCGAGGTCTGGATGTCCTGGTCGAGTATTTGTCATTTGCGCAGTACGCTGTCACGTGAGTCCCGGTGTGGTTTTATTCGTGTTCACAAGCCGTACGTCAGGTCTGTTGTGTGCAGGATAAACAGTGTAACCACATGGTTATTCAGGATAAACAGTGTAACCACATGGTTATTCAGGATAAACAGTGTAACCACATGGTTATTCAGGATAAACAGTGTAACCTCATGGTTATTATTCAGGATAAACAGTGTAACCACATGGTTATTATTCA
Organism: Odontesthes bonariensis; assembly: GCF_027942865.1. Classification (NCBI taxonomy): domain Eukaryota; kingdom Metazoa; phylum Chordata; class Actinopteri; order Atheriniformes; family Atherinopsidae; genus Odontesthes; species Odontesthes bonariensis. The sequence continues at coordinate 1,804,324 of NC_134516.1, forward strand.
GGATAAACAGTGAAACCACATGGTTATTATTCAGGATATACAGTGAAACCACATGGTTATTATTCAGGATAAACAGTGAAACCACATGGTTATTCAGGATAAACAGTGTAACCACATGGTTATTCAGGATAAACAGTGAAACCACATGGTTATTCAGGATAAACAGTGTAACCACATGGTTATTATTCAGGATATACAGTGTAACCACATGGTTATTCAGGATAAACAGTGTAACCACATGGTTATTATTCAGGATAAACAGTGAAACCACATGGTTATTCAGGATAAACAGTGTAACCTCATGGTTATTATTCAGGATATACAGTGAAACCACATGGTTATTCAGGATAAACAGTGTAACCTCATGGTTATTATTCAGGATAAACAGTGAAACCACATGGTTATTATTCAGGATAAACAGTGTAACCACATGGTTATTCAGGATAAACAGTGTAACCACATGGTTATTCAGGATAAACAGTGTAACCACATGGTTATTATTCAGGATAAACAGTGTAACCACATGGTTATTATTCAGGATAAACAGTGTAACCACATGGTTATTCAGGATAAACAGTGTAACCACATGGTTATTCAGGATAAACAGTGAAACCACATGGTTATTATTCAGGATAAACAGTGTAACCACATGGTTATTCAGGATAAACAGTGTAACCACATGGTTATTATTCAGGATAAACAGTGAAACCACATGGTTATTATTCAGGATATACAGTGAAACCACATGGTTATTCAGGATAAACAGTGTAACCACATGGTTATTCAGGATATACAGTGAAACCACATGGTTATTCAGGATAAACAGTGAAACCACATGGTTATTCAGGATATACAGTGAAACCACATGGTTATTATTCAGGATAAACAGTGTAACCACATGGTTATTCAGGATAAACAGTGTAACCACATGGTTATTCAGGATAAACAGTGAAACCACATGGTTATTCAGGATAAACAGTGTAACCACATGGTTATTATTCAGGATATACAGTGTAACCACATGGTTATTCAGGATAAACAGTGAAACCACATGGTTATTCAGGATAAATAGTGTGACCACATGGTTATTATTCAGGATATACAGTGTAACCAGATGGTTATTCAGGATAAACAGTGAAACCACATGGTTATTCAGGATAAACAGTGTAACCTCATGGTTATTATTCAGGATATACAGTGAAACCACATGGTTATTCAGGATAAACAGTGTAACCTCATGGTTATTATTCAGGATAAACAGTGTAACCACATGGTTATTATTCAGGATAAACAGTGAAACCACATGGTTATTATTCAGGATAAACAGTGAAACCACATGGTTATTATTCAGGATAAACAGTGAAACCACATGGTTATTATTCAGGATATACAGTGAAACCACATGGTTATTATTCAGGATAAACAGTGTAACCACATGGTTATTCAGGATAAACAGTGTAACCACATGGTTATTATTCAGGATAAACAGTGAAACCACATGGTTATTCAGGATAAACAGTGTAACCACATGGTTATTATTCAGGATAAACAGTGTAACCACATGGTTATTATTCAGGATAAACAGTGAAACCACATGGTTATTCAGGATAAACAGTGAAACCACATGGTTATTATTCAGGATATACAGTGAAACCACATGGTTATTATTCAGGATATACAGTGTAACCACATGGTTATTATTCAGGATAAACAGTGTAACCACATGGTTATTCAGGATAAACAGTGTAACCACATGGTTATTATTCAGGATATACAGTGTAACCACATGGTTATTATTCAGGATATACAGTGAAACCACATGGTTATTATTCAGGATAAACAGTGTAACCACATGGTTATTCAGGATAAACAGTGTAACCACATGGTTATTATTCAGGATAAACAGTGAAACCACATGGTTATTCAGGATAAACAGTGTAACCACATGGTTATTATTCAGGATAAACAGTGTAACCACATGGTTATTATTCAGGATAAACAGTGAAACCACATGGTTATTATTCAGGATAAACAGTGAAACCACATGGTTATTATTCAGGATAAACAGTGTAACCACATGGTTATTATTCAGGATAAACAGTGTAACCTCATGGTTATTATTCAGGATAAACAGTGAAACCACATGGTTATTATTCAGGATAAACAGTGTAACCTCATGGTTATTATTCAGGATATACAGTGAAACCACATGGTTATTATTCAGGATATACAGTGTAACCACATGGTTATTCAGGATATACAGTGAAACCACATGGTTATTATTCAGGATAAACAGTGTAACCACATGGTTATTATTCAGGATAAACAGTGAAACCACATGGTTATTATTCAGGATATACAGTGAAACCACATGGTTATTATTCAGGATAAACAGTGAAACCACATGGTTATTCAGGATAAACAGTGAAACCACATGGTTATTATTCAGGATATACAGTGAAACCACATGGTTATTCAGGATAAACAGTGAAACCACATGGTTATTATTCAGGATATACAGTGAAACCACATGGTTATTATTCAGGATAAACAGTGTAACCACATGGTTATTCAGGATAAACAGTGTAACCACATGGTTATTATTCAGGATAAACAGTGAAACCACATGGTTATTCAGGATAAACAGTGTAACCACATGGTTATTATTCAGGATAAACAGTGTAACCACATGGTTATTATTCAGGATAAACAGTGTAACCTCATGGTTATTATTCAGGATAAACAGTGTAACCACATGGTTATTATTCAGGATAAACAGTGTAACCTCATGGTTATTATTCAGGATATACAGTGAAACCACATGGTTATTCAGGATAAACAGTGAAACCACATGGTTATTCAGGATATACAGTGAAACCACATGGTTATTATTCAGGATATACAGTGTAACCACATGGTTATTCAGGATATACAGTGAAACCACATGGTTATTCAGGATAAACAGTGTAACCACATGGTTATTATTCAGGATAAACAGTGAAACCACATGGTTATTATTCAGGATAAACAGTGAAACCACATGGTTATTATTCAGGATATACAGTGAAACCACATGGTTATTCAGGATAAACAGTGAAACCACATGGTTATTCAGGATAAACAGTGTAACCACATGGTTATTCAGGATAAACAGTGAAACCACATGGTTATTATTCAGGATATACAGTGAAACCACATGGTTATTCAGGATAAACAGTGAAACCACATGGTTATTATTCAGGATATACAGTGAAACCACATGGTTATTATTCAGGATAAACAGTGTAACCACATGGTTATTCAGGATAAACAGTGTAACCACATGGTTATTATTCAGGATAAACAGTGAAACCACATGGTTATTCAGGATAAACAGTGTAACCACATGGTTATTATTCAGGATAAACAGTGTAACCACATGGTTATTATTCAGGATAAACAGTGTAACCTCATGGTTATTATTCAGGATAAACAGTGTAACCACATGGTTATTATTCAGGATAAACAGTGTAACCTCATGGTTATTATTCAGGATAAACAGTGTAACCACATGGTTATTATTCAGGATAAACAGTGTAACCACATGGTTATTATTCAGGATATACAGTGTAACCACATGGTTATTCAGGATATACAGTGAAACCACATGGTTATTATTCAGGATATACAGTGTAACCACATGGTTATTCAGGATATACAGTGAAACCACATGGTTATTCAGGATAAACAGTGTAACCACATGGTTATTCAGGATATACAGTGAAACCACATGGTTATTATTCAGGATATACAGTGAAACCACATGGTTATTCAGGATAAACAGTGAAACCACATGGTTATTCAGGATAAACAGTGTAACCACATGATTATTATTCAGGATAAACAGTGAAACCACATGGTTATTATTCAGGATATACAGTGAAACCACATGGTTATTATTCAGGATAAACAGTGAAACCACATGGTTATTATTCAGGATATACAGTGAAACCACATGGTTATTCAGGATAAACAGTGAAACCACATGGTTATTATTCAGGATAAACAGTGTAACCTCATGGTTATTATTCAGGATATACAGTGAAACCACATGGTTATTCAGGATAAACAGTGAAACCACATGGTTATTATTCAGGATATACAGTGAAACCACATGGTTATTCAGGATAAACAGTGAAACCACATGGTTATCATTCAGGATAAACAGTGTAACCACATGGTTATTCAGGATAAACAGTGAAACCACATGGTTATTATTCAGGATAAACAGTGAAACCACATGGTTATTATTCAGGATATACAGTGTAACCACATGGTTATTATTCAGGATAAACAGTGAAACCACATGGTTATTATTCAGGATATACAGTGAAACCACATGGTTATTCAGGATAAACAGTGAAACCACATGGTTATTATTCAGGATAAACAGTGTAACCACATGGTTATTCAGGATAAACAGTGAAACCACATGGTTATTATTCAGGATAAACAGTGTAACCACATGGTTATTATTCAGGATAAACAGTGAAACCACATGGTTATTATTCAGGATAAACAGTGTAACCACATGGTTATTCAGGATAAACAGTGAAACCACATGGTTATTATTCAGGATAAACAGTGAAACCACATGGTTATTCAGGATAAACAGTGAAACCACATGGTTATTATTCAGGATAAACAGTGTAACCACATGGTTATTCAGGATAAACAGTGTAACCACATGGTTATTCAGGATAAACAGTGAAACCACATGGTTATTATTCAGGATAAACAGTGTAACCACATGGTTATTATTCAGGATAAACAGTGTAACCACATGGTTATTATTCAGGATAAACAGTGAAACCACATGGTTATTCAGGATAAACAGTGTAACCACATGGTTATTCAGGATAAACAGTGAAACCACATGGTTATTATTCAGGATATACAGTGTAACCACATGGTTATTATTCAGGATAAACAGTGTAACCACATGGTTATTATTCAGGATAAACAGTGAAACCACATGGTTATTCAGGATAAACAGTGAAACCACATGGTTATTATTCAGGATATACAGTGAAACCACATGGTTATTCAGGATAAACAGTGAAACCACATGGTTATTCAGGATATACAGTGAAACCACATGGTTATTCAGGATAAACAGTGTAACCACATGGTTATTCAGGATAAACAGTGAAACCACATGGTTATTATTCAGGATAAACAGTGTAACCACATGGTTATTATTCAGGATAAACAGTGAAACCACATGGTTATTATTCAGGATAAACAGTGTAACCACATGGTTATTATTCAGGATAAACAGTGAAACCACATGGTTATTATTCAGGATATACAGTGAAACCACATGGTTATTCAGGATAAACAGTGAAACCACATGGTTATTCAGGATAAACAGTGAAACCACATGGTTGTTCAGCCTGAAACCCAACGTCATTCTCAGGTTTGACGGGGAGCAGTCGGAGTCTGGCAGCGAGGTGGCATCCATCGACTCTCCCTGGAGCCGGTCCATAGAGGATCTCCATGGCGACTGCAGTCTCCCGTCTCCGTCCTCGTCCGCTCCTCGCGCAGCTCGCCACTCCATCAGGTAGCATCCGTTGAATGGTGACAACTGAGTGACTCGTGGACGACTGATCTCACAGCAGCTTTCTGTTTGCAGCTCGACTCTGGTGACACGCTCTAACACGCTGCCGAGTCGCCGAACTCTGAAGAACTCTCGGCTCGTCTGTAAGAAAGATGACGTTCATGTCTGCGTCATGTGTCTAAGAGCCATCATGAACTACCAGGTAATGAACATGAAGATCACCCTGTTCAGCTGCTTTGTCCAGTCATGCTCAAACATCCTCCTCTTCCCTAGTACGGCTTCAACATGGTTATGTCTCATCCTCATGCCGTCAACGAAATCGCCCTGAGCCTCAACAACAGGAACCCCAGGTACTACGAGAAATGCTAACCTTAAACTAAACCTTAAACTCCATGAACCACCCTAACTCACCACTGCTGCTTGTTCTCAGGACGAAGGCTCTGGTTCTGGAGCTGCTGGCGGCAGTGTGTCTGGTCAGAGGAGGACATGAGATCATCCTGTCGGCCTTCGACAACTTTAAAACTGTAAAGAACACACAGAACGCTACATAACTGCACACAACAATCCAACAACCCTAACCCTAACCCTAACCCTAATACTAATCTTAACCCTAACCCCAACCCAACAATCCTAACCCTATCAATCAATCAATCAATCAATCTTTATTTATATAGCGCATTTCATACCACAGGCAACTCAATGTGCTAACCCTAACCCCAACCCCTAAACCAACAATCCTAACCCTAACCCTAACCCAACAATCTTAACCCTAACCCTGACTCACTGATCGGTTTGTTGCAGGTTTGCTCCGAGTCGATGCGCTTTGAAAAGCTGATGGAACATTTTAAGAACGAAGACGACAACATCGACTTCTTGGTAACTTGGTCTTGAAGAATTTGAAATCGTCCAGGGTGACATCACCACATTAACGGCATACCTTTTCTGTTACCAGGTGGCCTGTATGCAGTTTATCAACATTGTGGTTCACTCTGTGGAGGACATGAACTTCAGAGTCCACCTGCAATATGACTTCACCAAACTCAACCTGGACGAGCATCTGGAGGTAACACGTTAGCCAATCACAGGAGGGCAGACAGCACACCTGACACTATGTAGTCACATTGTACATATAGTCACATGACGGAATCACATGCTGGGTAAAGGCAACACTCAGTGGGTCTACATGATGAGATTAATTCCATTACAGCTACAGCTGGGTAATTCTCCTTGGATATATGGCGGTGAATGAATGGGATCAGAGGCACAAAGCGTGTCATACCCCGGTATGATAGGTGGCGCTGTACCCATTCCAACTGTTGCTAATAGAGCCACTTCCTGTTGACCTCACCACCAACAACAACAACAAACTCAGGCATTGGAGAAAGATGGAGAACGCAGAGCAAGATGAAGCTACGTCCCTCTACATTTGTCTGTGATGAGCTGCTTGTTGCACAAACTCGATGCCCAACGGAGCATTCTCCATCGCGTTGTTTGTTTTGTTTCTGACGGCGACAATAACAGGAATATCGTTTCTTTTGATTTCCGGGTCACGACCCCGGGAAAACATCTGGAGCATGTGCAGAACGCAAAGTCTGATTCACCACGTGCTTCAGCGTCTACAAGCAGGTTTAGAGTGACTTTCAACCCAGTTATCTCGGGGTCTGAATCCGATTAGATCCAACTCTTAGTCAGATTAAGGTGTCTACATGCACTTAATAACTCAATCTGATTGTAATTTAGCCAATAATCCGATCAGATCCAATTCTTAGTCAGATTAAGGTGTCTACATGCACTTAATAACTCATTCTGATTGTGATTTAGCCAATAATCCGATCCAATTCTTAGTCAGATTAAGGTGTCTACATGCACTGAATAACTCAGTCTGATTGTAATTTAGCGAATAATCCAATCCAATTCTTAGTCAGATTAAGATGTCTACATGCACTTAATAACTCAGTCTGATTGTAGTTTAGCCAATAATCCGATCCGATCCAATTCTTAGTCAGATTAAGGTGTCTACATGCACTTAATAACTCAGTCTGATTGTAATTTAGCCAATAATCCGATCCGATCCAATTCTTAGGCTGATTAAGGTGTCTACATGCACTTAATAACTCAGTCTTATAGTAATTTAGCCCTTAATCCGATCCTTTCAGTGCCATGTGACCCCACTGAGTGCCTCCACAGAAACCCATCACATTTGAACTTGTCCCATTACATTTGATAAACATATCATCTTGGTTTTCTCCCTTTAAACTGCTTAATAAGGTGAAAGCTCACCTCCATCTGACTCAGGGTGGATGTTAATCAGATGTCATCACCTAAAGGCTTTACAAATCGCAGCACCATCTGACAGGAAACGGCGTGCCTGAACTGGCCTCCAGTCCATTTCAGGGCCAGTTTAAAATTGTACTCGTTCTTAAGAGTCTGAAAGGCATGGCGCCACAATACTTGTTCAAAATTTTACAGTTTCACATTCTAGTAAAAGCTCTGAGGTCTATGAACCTGCCACACTTCTTTTTAGTGGTGTCCCATAGCTGCCCAGACTGTCAGCCATTTAAAACAGCTTAACACCTGTGTTTTTTATTACCTATTTCATATTTAAAGCTCTTGGTTATGTTTGTAAAACGTCTGCACAACTTTGAGAAAAAAGTTTAAAAAAGCATTTTTAACTTCTCTTGACATGTTTCCACACCCGTATCCATGCCTCTATCCACACCTGTCTCACACCTGTCTCACACCTGTCTCACACTTGTCTCCACACCTGTCTCCACACCTGTCTCACACCTGTCTCACACCTGTCTCACACCTGTCTCACACCTGTCTCCACACCTGTCTCCACACCTGTCTCACACCTGTCTCCACACCTCTATCCACACCTCTATCCACACCCGTATCCACACCTGTATCCACACCTGTCTCACACCTGTATCCCCACCTGTATCCACACCTTTCTCACACCTGTATCCACACCTGTCTCACACCCGTATCCACACCTCTATCCACACCCGTATCCACACCTGTATCCACACCTGTCTCACACCTGTATCCCCACCTGTATCCACACCTTTCTCACACCTGTATCCACACCTCTATCCACACCTGTCGCACACCTGTCTCACACCTGTATCCACACTTGTCTCCACACTTGTCTCCACACCTGTCTCACACCTGTCTCACACCTGTCTCACACCCGTGCCACACCTGTCTCACACCCGGATCCACACCTGTATCCACATCTGTCTCACACCCGTATCCACACCTGTCTCCACACCTGTCTCCACACCTGTCTCCACACCTGTCTCACACCCGTCTCACACCCGTATCGACACCTGTATCCACACGTCTCACACCTGTCTCCACACCTGTCTCCACACCTGTCTCCACACCTGTCTCACACCCGTCTCCACACCTGTCTCACACCTGTATCCACACCTGTCTCACACCCGTATCCACACCTGTCTCCACACCTGTATCCACACCTGTCTCCACACCTGTCTCCACACCTGCCTCACACCCGTCTCACACCCGTCTCACACCTGTATCCACACCTGTCTCCACACCTGTCTCACACCTATATCCACACCTGTCTCCACACCTGTCTCACACCTGTATCCACACCTGTCTCACACCTGTCCCACACCTGTCTCACACCCGGATCCACACCTGTCTCCACACCTGTCTCACACCCGTCTCCACACCTGTCTCACACCCGTATCCACACCTGTCTCCACACCTGTATCCACACCTGTCTCACACCTGTATCCACACCTGTCTCCACACCTGTCTCACACCTATATCCACACCTGTCTCCACACCTGTCTCACACCTGTATCCACACCTGTCTCACACCTGTATCCACACCTGTCTCCACACCTGTCTCACACCTCTATCCACACCTGTCTCACACCTATCTCCACACCTGTCTCACACCTGTCTCACTTCAGAGGCTGAAGCACACAGAGAGCGACAGGCTGCAGGTTCAGATTCAGGCCTACCTGGACAATGTGTTTGATGTTGGGACACTGCTGGAGGACGCTGAAACCAAAACTGCTGCTCTGGAGAGAGTTGAGGAACTGGAGGAGAGTTTGGCCACGGTAAGAAAACAGGATGCAGGTGATATTCTGACCCTTACCTGAGTTTTACCAAACAAAACAGTCGTAGATAGAACAGAGAAAGAACCCGTCTCTCTCTATCCTCAGATGTCGGAGCGTTTGCTGGATGTAGAGAACGAAGCGATGCTGAAGATTGTCGAACTAGAGAAACAGCTGATGCAGACTAACAAGGAACTGGACCAAATCCGGGTTAGTGCTGTTACCATGGAAACCACAGTGCTCGTCACCGTGGAGACAGACATGAAGCCACACTTCATCAGTCGGATGTTTAAGAAGTTGGAAATGTGTTGAAAAAACACGTTTTTCAACTTGTCCACCTGTACCACTGGGTTGGTGTCAGGTGGTGTTGTACACTACCTGACACCAACTCAGTGGTACAGGTGGTGTTGTACACTACCTGACACCAACTCAGTGGTACAGGTGGTGTTGTACACTACCTGACACCAACTCAGTGGTACAGGTGGTGTTGTACACTACCTGACACCAACTCAGTGGTACAGGTGGTGTTGTACACTACCTGACGCCAACCCAGTGGTACAGGTGGTGTTGTACACTACCTGACACCAACCCAGTGGTACAGCGGGTGTTGTACACTACCTGACACCAACCCAGTGGTACAGGTGGTGTTGTACACTACCTGACGCCAACCCAGTGGTACACCGGGTGTTGTACACTACCTGACTGGGCTGGTGTCAGGTAGTGGGCTGGTGTCAGGTTGTGTACAACACCACCTGGTACAGGTGGACAAGTGACTTCAACCCCTCACCTGTTGCCTGTGCAGGAGGTGTATGCAAGCGCCAACTCTCAGGTGCACACCTTGCGGCGGATGGTCCGGGATAAGGACCAGACGATCCGGCGGAGTCGTCTGGAGCGTCAGGCTCAGGAGGCCCAGCAGGCTGGAGGTCCAGGGGCTCCTCAGCCCCAGCGAGGAGAAGGGGATGGGGGAGTAGCTGACTCTGCTTCCCCCTCACCTCCACCCTGTCCTAACTTGTCCCCCAGGTAAGACACACGCCCTGCTGTAACATCTGGCAGTTCTCTTGATTAGTTTTGGATTGATTACTTCAATCAATCAATCTTTATTTATATAGCGCATTTCATACCACAGGCAACTCAATGTGCTTTACATAAAGACATACAGAAAAAATACAACACAGAAATACAGGTAAATAAAAACATCAATCAGGTAATTTTAGCTAACAGTAAGATTGGTATAACTATAACAGAGCAAAAGTAAATTTAGCTAATAGTAGGATTGGTATAACTATAACAGAGCAAAAGTAAATTTAGCTAATAGTAGGATTGGTATAACTATAACAGGTCATTTGAGTAAACTAACAAAAGCTAAAAATACAGGTAAATAAAAACATCAATCAGGTAATTTTAGCTAACAGTAAGATTGGTATAACTATAACAGAGCAAAAGTAAATTTAGCTAATAGTAGGATTGGTATAACTATAACAGAGCAAAAGTAAATTTAGCTAACAGTAAGATTGGTATAACTAACAAAGCAAAAGTAAATTTAGCTAACAGTAGGATTGGTATAACTATAACAGAGCAAAAGTAAATTTAGCTAACAGTAGGATTGGTATAACTATAACAGAGCAAAAGTAAATTTAGCTAACAGTAGGATTGGTATAACTATAACAGAGCAAAAGTAAATTTAGCTAACAGTAGGATTGGTATAACTATAACAGAGCAAAAGTAAATTTAGCTAACAGTAGGATTGGTATAACTATAACAGAGCAAAAGTAAATTTAGCTAATAGTAGGATTGGTATAACTATAACAGAGCAAAAGTAAATTTAGCTAATAGTAGGAGAACTATAACAGGTGATTTGAGTAAACTAACAAAAGCTAACAAACATGGATAAACTTTCCTCTAAGAGGAGGCATTTAAAAACATAGCTAATAACAGAACGGTTGATATAATGAATGATAGCAGATCTTCAATATATGCATATGACTAAGTTTTCCTCCTAGTGAAGCATTACTACTTGATTGATTCTGCAGCCCTGAGATGGTATCCTATCACAGCATGGGACCTGGTATGGGTGGAGCTCCAGGCATGCTGGCTCCGCCTCCGCCCCCCCCTCCTCCTCCTCCTCCTCCTCCCCCGATGCCAGGCACAGGTTAGTTTTATTTATTTTATTTCATTTATATGTTTGAGTACTGACTACAACAAGAACTGGGAAATGTCAGCATACTTCTTTCTCTCGTCTCCAGTTTCCAATGGGCCATACCCTGCACCTCCACCCCCTACCCCTCCCCCCCCTCCCCCTCCTCCTCCTCCCCCTCCCCCCTGTCGGACCAGCGAGCTCTCATCTGCCCCCCTGCCGCCCCCTCTGCCCCCTGTGGCCCCGCCTCTCCCAGGGTCAGGAGGGTCTCCTACCGTCATCTTTAACTCTGGACTCGCAGGTGAGGCTTCATCTGAGGGCCGTTGGCATCGCCATGTGATCGACCCTGTTGCTAACATGTTGTCTTTTCTCCTGGGCTGCTGTCAGAGGGTCCTCTCAAGTTATTCTGTATGTTTGTTTACTTGGTTATGTCATTACCCCCCTCGTTTAAATGTTACGTCAAACTCACACTCCTGCACATTTTAATGTCCTCTAAATACAATATAACAGCATGCTGTGGCAGCTTAACTCATCCAGAGTCTGAGCAGTATTAACTGTGTCTCTTACCCCTTAATCTTTGTCATCCAGCGGTGAAAATAAAGAAACCAATCCAGACTAAGTTCAGGATGCCAGTGTTGAACTGGGTTGCTCTGAAGCCAAGTCAGATCAACGGAACAGTCTTTAATGACATCAACGACGAGTCTATCCTGCAGGTAACAAACAGAGAACTCAACTTTCTTTGGGCAGAGGTGAAGTCTGAAAGTGTCCTTTCAAACCCTCTCAATGTTTATAAAACTTAACCCAAACACCACCTCCGTCTGTTTCTCAGGATCTGAATGTGGAAGAGTTTGAGGAGCTGTTCAAGACAAAGGCCCAGGGTCCAGCGGTGGATCTCACCCTGTCCAGGCAGAAGCTTCCTCAGAAAGTTCAATCCAAAGTTTCTCTGCTGGAAGCCAACAGATCCAAAAACCTGGCCATCACTCTGAGGAAGGCTGGCCAGGGGTCAGAGTTCATCTGTCGCGCCATTCAGATGTAGGTTGACCCTTCCCTGTAAATTTATACATAAAAACTTTAGTGACACCAGTAACCAGTACAGGTCATTGGCCACCTGTATGGACTGTAGGACCGAACATAAGTCAGATATAAGTGTCAGGTCATTGGCCACCTGTATGGACTGTAGGACCGAACGTAAGTCAGATATAAGTGTCAGGTCATTGGCCACCTGTATGGACTGTAGGACCGAACATAAGTCAGATATAAGTGTCAGGTCATTGGCCACCTGTATGGACTGTAGGACTGAACGTAAGTCAGATATGAGTGTCAGGTCATTGGCCACCTGTATGGACTGTAGGACTGAACATAAGTCAGATATAAGTGTCAGGTCATTGGCCACCTGTATGGACTGTAGGACTGAACATAAGTCAAATATAAGTGTCAGGTCATTGGTCACCTGTATGGACTGTAGGACTGAACGTAAGTCAGATATAAGTGTCAGGTCATTGGCCACCTGTATGGACTGTAGGACTGAACATAAGTCAGATCTGAATGAGTCCCTGTACTCAGCAGAACATATTGTTTGTTCAGGTTTGATCTTCGGACAGTTCGAGTAGACTTTGTGGAGTGTTTGATGCGTTTTCTGCCGACGGAGGTCGAAGTGAAGCTTCTACGGCAATACGAGAGGGACAGAAAACCTCTGGAAGCTCTGAGTGATGAAGATCGATTCATGATGCAGTTCAGCCGCATTGAGAGACTCAGTCAGCGCATGACCATCATGACCTTCATGGGCAACTTCACCGACAACGTCCAGATGTTAACTCCGGTAAGACAGCAGTCTGGCAGGTAAAACTTGACTTGTGTCTAAGGTGTTGTGAGAGGTCAGAACTCCAGTAACAACTTTATGGGCTCTGAGACTGAAGTTCTGCTTTCAGAGTCAGCAGTGGAATTACGGGACCTGCTAAAGCCAAGAAATGGGAAGTTATTACGAGTGCTGTTAATTCTGTGTCACCTGCAGTTCGTAATGTCACCGAAATAAAGAAGAAATGGTTTGATATGAAAAGATGTACCATGGGTGATAACCTGATGATAGCTTTGATGACCAAGGGGAGCGCACGACTCACAGAGGACTGGGACACCCCCGATCTGTCTCCAATCTCCCTCTGAAAGGTTCCAGTGCCCAAAATCCAAGGGTGGTGAGGACCTGGACGTGTGGTGGAATTGGGTTTGATCAGCGTGTTTGTCTCTGGAGTTGTGGCTCCAGCAAGCTGCATATATGCAGCAGCACAGTCCTTGGTGATCTAAATCAGGATGTCAGCCATTCGTCTGTCTCCGCAGGATATCTACACGGTCTCGGAACACACACTCTCTTCCAAGAGCCTGACGCGCTAAAGCATCCAAAAGCAGCAAGTCAGCTGCTGGTTACGCTTCCCATTTACCTTGTTATATACAGAGTCAGATTAACCTTAAATTAGTGCATAATTTAAGTCAAACAGAATAATGTCAGCATCATTATGGGGTATAATGTATATATTTATTTATGTTTGCTTCAAAGTAATTAAGTATACAATCCATTAGTCAAGCAAACTTGATTGGAATAACAGCGGACTACTTTAGGAAACTCCTACGACAGCTCTGGATCACTAAATTCTGTTCGTACCTGAAAGAAAACGTAAAAAACGAACAAATTGGTGAATGTTCTCTTATATCACTCGTACGCACGACTTAAGAACAAATCTGTGCATACGAACGGTTGTTGCATGAGGCCCACTGCGTCTATGTTTTGTCTCAATAATAGTTTTTGTTCAATAAATGATGACTTTATAACGTGTCGTTGTTCGTCTGAGGTTGTTGTTTGTTGTTCTTTGTCAGATGCTTTATGATGAACTAACAAATCAACAGGTGTGTCCCTTCTGACTGCGTTCTGTTTCCTCTTAGCAACTTCACGCCATCATTGCTGCGTCGGTGTCGATAAAATCATCTCAGAAGCTTAAAAAGATCCTGGAGGTCAGTGTGTGGAGGCGCAGCATTTCTACATCTGTGTACAAACAAGCTAACTGTGCTAACTGCGCTAACTGTGCTACCTGTGTTACCTGTGCTAACTGTGCTAACTGTGCATTTCTACATCTGTGTACAAACAAGCTAACTGCGCTAACTGTGCTAACTGCGCTAACTGCGCTACCTGTGCTAACTGCGTTACTGATGCAGATCATCTTGGCTCTCGGAAACTACATGAACAGCAGCAAGAGGGGAGCGGTGTACGGATTCAAACTGCAGAGTTTAGACCTGGTAACGCACGTGCACACGCACACACGACTGTCTTCACATGCACCTTTGTGCACACTCCTCACGCAGAAACAATGACTGTGTTTATGTGCACGCCCCTGGGATGGCAGGCTGTCAGACGATTGAACCGCAGCTTTTAAACGGAGTTACTGTTAACGTTGGCTGTGTTTGGATGTGTGTGCATGTGTGTGCATGTGTGTGTAGCTCCTGGAGACGAAGTCGACCGACAGGACGCAGACGCTGCTTCACTACATCGCCAATGTGGTGCGACAGAAGTATCCTGCGATGTGTCTGTTTTACAACGAGCTGCACTATGTGGACAAAGCCGCCGCAGGTGAGTCAGCCAGCGGTCACATGATCGCACGTGCACAGAGCATCGCACGTGCACAGAGCAGAGTGCCACTCACCTGTTTCTGTGCGCTGCCCAGTGAGTCTGGAGAACGTCCTGTGTGACGCTAAGGAGCTGCAGCGCGGCATGGAGCTCACCTGGAGGGAGTTCAGCGTGTCGCACAACTCTACGCTCAAAGACTTCATCAGCAGGAACGAGTCCCGCCTCAGCAAACTTCAGGAGGACGCACGCATCGCTCAGGTGAGGCACGCATCGCTCAGGTGAGGCTGACGCTCGGTACAGGTGTTAATATCCAACGGAATCAGATTAAAGGCAGTCTTCCTGCCGACAGCACAAACAGGAAGCAGACCCGTCTGATGATGTCACGCAGAGGTCATGACATCACTATTTTCTGTGACCATGTGTGTGTATGTGATTGGACCAAATCCAGGATGCTTTTGAAGATGTGGTGAAGTTTTTTGGAGAGAGCTCGAAGACGATGCCCCCATCCGTCTTCTTCCCCATCGTTGTCCGTTTCATCAAAGCCTACAAGGTGAGTGACACAACTCAGGCTCCGCCCACTGCAGAGCTGAAGGCCCTCCCACATGCTGAATAATGAGAACCATGGCACAGGTTGGGCATCCGGACTTCACTGGAAGTAAAAGGTGTTTCTGTGTACAGCTGGCCGAGGAGGAGAACGAGCAGAGGAGGCGCCAGGAGCAGATGCTGCTGGAGAAACTGGAGCAGGAGGAGCAGCAGGAAGAGGCCGAGACCAAGGTGAGACCCGTCAGAGACTCTAACATCACCGTCCCAACAGCTTCCGATCGGTCTGAACCATCCCAAAGGCCTCCGATTGGTCTGAACCGTCCCAAAGGCCTCGATTGGTCTGAACCGTCCCAAAGGCCTCGATTGGTCTGAACCGTCCCAAAGGCCTCCGATTGGTCTGAACCGTCCCAGTGGCCTCCGATTGGTCTGAACCGTCCCAGTGGCCTCCGATCGGTCTGAACCGTCCCAGTGGCCTCCGATTGGTCTGAACCGTCCCAGTGGCCTCCGATTGGTCTGAACCGTCCCAAAGGCCTCCGATCGGTCTGAACCGTCCCAGTGGCCTCCGATTGGTCTGAACAGTCCCAAAGGCCTCCGATTGGTCTGAACCGTCCCAGTGGCCTCCGATCGGTCTGAACCGTCCCAGTGGCCTCCGATCGGTCTGAACCATCCCAGTGGCCTCCGATTGGTCTGAACCGTCCCAAAGGCCTCCGATCGGTCTGAACTGTCCCAAAGGCCTCCGATCGGTCTGAACCGTCCCAAAGGCCTCCGATCGGTCTGAACCGTCCCAAAGGCCTCCGATCGGTCTGAACCATCCCAGCGGCCTCCGATTGGTCTGAACCGTCCCAACGGCCGCCGATTGGTCTGAACCAGGTCATAGCACCAGGACGGTGGTTAGGGACCTAACGGCCCCCCGACGGTTCCAAAGGACCCCATACTTGTACGACCTGGTACCTGACAACGCCGTAGCCGATGTACCCGACACGTACCTGTTTTAGTTATAAATACTTCAGTAAAGTCTAAAAGTCATCAGAAAAACGAGAACTCAAGCATAGATTCCTGGTCAGGACTGGACTAAAGGCCGTTTTTCTCTTATCCCCAGTCTCCATCTCACAAAGGGAAGCGGCAGCAGCAGGAGCTGATCACAGAGATCCGACGCCGACAGGGCAAAGACAGCCGCCATGTGTACGAGGGGAAGGACGGCGCCATCGAGGACATCATCACAGGTAACACAGTCCCCTAAGGGTTAGGGTTAACCCCTAACCCTAACAGGTATGTCAGTCCTTCCTTACACCTGATTGGCTCTCGTTTCATCTCACCTGCAGCTCTGAAGACGGTCCCCTTCACCGCCCGATCAGCCAAACGCAGCTCCCGCTTCTTTTGTGACCCCGCCCACACCGAGGAGCACTGCTGAGTCATCACAACCGACTGCACCCATTTTTAAACCGACGGGACCAATTAGCACTTTGAACTTTTCTGATCAATGTGAAGAGGTGACATCACGTTTTGTATGTTCTTTTATTGGTTGATACTTGTACAGAGCAGCTGGAGTCAGCTGACCCTTTTCTTCAGCTCGGATGGTGGATGATGTCATCCCAAACTCCATTTAAAAAAGTTTTTAATTTAAGTGTGTGTACACGCCTGCTCCAGGTGTGAAACACCAACAGTCAGCTGATCTGTTCAGCATGTCTCATGATCTTCTTCAGCAGAAACATTTCTCCAGGTGTTCAGATGTCCACATCACTTTAAGGACCGTGGACATCCGAACACCTGAGAGTCCAAACTGAACCTCTGAGGAAGGTAATGTGATCAAAGTGGAGCAGGAACCTCCTCAAACTCTTCCACCTGCACATATAGGCCTGCTATTTTAAAACTGAGCACCAAATCGGCTTCTTTCTGTTGGACACAAGCACCACACCGCCTCCATCAGAAACCTGAGTCCTGGTCCTGGGTCCCAGAACTGTTCTGGGGTCCTTAGGTCTGCGTCTTTAACTGAATCTGGTACAGGGTCCTGCTGCTTTCACAAGATGTGTTCTGCTGTCTTTACCAGCTTCACAGGATCCACAGAGTCTGGCAGCTCTAGTTTCAATCAGGTTAAAAACCAGAAACCAGAAATATTCAGATCCAGAGTTCTGTATCAAACATCTGGAACCCCTGGCTCAGGCTCTGCCGAACTCCGTCTCACATTCCTGTCGGCAGGTTTTCTCTGGACTGCAGACACTTAGGCAGATTTAGAAGGTGGAGTATCTACCCCCCCCCCCCCCCCATGCCCCCCCACTTCCTGTTTCATGGTTTTATGTGAAAACAGCACAAAGTTTTCTACGTGTACAGAGGTTTTCTAGAAGGCCGTGTAGCTCGTACTGTTTGTTCGTTGGTTGTTCTGAACTCGGTGTGTAAATAAAGAGCACCCTGTCTACATGACTACGATGTCTCATTAACTACATTACCCATCATGCTCATCCTTTATTTCCAACATCGGTACATAGATGAACTGTTTGGCTGATGATAGACATGATGCGGCTGTTCTACAGCTTCATTAACCAATGGCTGCAGTCCAACGAGGCCTCAGGAGTTCAGAGGTCAATCATGACTCCACACCTGCTGACACTCATCCAGAGAAGGAGTGTGATGGTCGACCTTTGACCCCCAGTCCCCTCACCTGCACACACAAACAGACACGCCTTCACCAGGTGTTTCTCACCCCCCGGTTCATGAGCAGGTGGGACGGCCCGTGCACTTACCCTGAAGGTGTTTCTCACCCCCCCGGTTCATGAGCAGGTGGGACGGCCCGTGCACTTACCCTGAAGGTGTTTCCTGCCAGCGGCTGCTGGCTGCGCTCTGATTGGCTGAGGTCCAGACAGCATGATGTCACATAAAGGTCAGAATAGTCTGGACCCCCGAAGCAGCAGGAGGTGGTCTTTGTGACCGGGAGCGAGATCGTCTGCAGCCGGACACCTGAGGGGGCAAGAGGGGCAGGTGAGATACACCTGAGGGGGGGGGGGGGGGGGGCGGCAGGTGAGTTACACCTGAGGGAGGTGGGGGCAGGTAAGATACACCTGAGGGGGCAAGAGGGGCAGGTGAGATACACCTGAGGGAGGGGGGCAGGTGAGATACACCTGAGGGAGGTGGGGGCAGGTAAGATACACCTGAGGGGGGCAGTTAACGAGTCTATCCAGTATCATTGATTATGCTGACCGGTGGTTGGGTCGATGTTGATGACCCGTCCTCCGTTGTAACATGCGACCCAGAGACGACCGTCACCGTCAAGTGTCATTCCATCAGGAAGCCCCTCCCCCTCCTCCATGCGGTACACCACACGGCGGTTACCTAGGCAACAGTAATGCACACAAATATGTAGCTTTATCATTTTACAAAGAAATTTATTTTTACTGAAAGTTCCTGTATCTCCATAGTTAGCGTGGACTAATGTGAGTACTGTAGTATTAGGACTCGGGTACTTTAGTATTAGAACTCGGGTACTTTAGTATTAGGACTCGGGTACTTTAGTATTAGGACTCGGGTACTGTTGTATTACGACTCGGGTACTGTAGTATTACGACTCGGGTACTGTAGTATTAGGACTCGGGTACTTTAGTATTAGGACTCGGGTACTGTTGTATTACGACTCGGGTAGTGTAGTATTACGACTCGGGTAGTGTAGTATTACGACTCGGGTACTGTAGTATTAGGACTCGGGTACTTTAGTATTAGGACTCGGGTACTGTAGTATTAGGACTCGGGTACTGTAGTATTAGGACTCGGGTACTGTTGTATTACGACTCGGGTAGTGTAGTATTACGACTCGGGTAGTGTAGTATTAGGACTCGGGTACTGTAGTATTAGGACTCGGGTACTTTAGTATTAGGACTCGGGTACTGTAGTATTAGGACTCGGGTACTGTAGTATTAGGACTCGGGTACTTTAGTATTAGGACTCGGGTACTGTTGTATTACGACTCGGGTAGTGTAGTATTACGATTCGGGTACTGTAGTATTAGGACTCGGGTACTTTAGTATTAGGACTCGGGTACTGTAGTATTAGGACTCGGGTACTGTTGTATTAGGACTCGGGTACTGTAGTATTAGGACTCGGGTACTGTAGTATTAGGACTCGGGTACTGTAGTATTAGGACTCGGGTACTGTAGTATTAGGAGTCGGGTATTGTTGGGTTAGTATTCGGGTATTGTTGTAGTAGTACTCGGGTACTGTAGTATTAGGACTCAGTTACCCATGTTTCCGGTGGTTATGTCGTAATCGAAGGCGTCCACGGTCAGAGCCAAAGTGTCAATGTAGAAGAACGTCTTCTCGTCCAGAGACCAGTCCAACCCGTTAGATATGTCCACCTGAGGGACACAGGTGAGCTCAGGCAGGTAACAGCTAACAGGTAACAGGTAACAGGTAACAGCTAACAGCTAACAGGTAACAGCTAACAGGCAACAGCTAACAGGTAACAGCTAACAGGCAACACCTAACAGGTAACAGCTAACAGCTAACAGGTAAACGCTGAACACTTTTAAAGCGTAACATACTGATGTGATGCTACCTGGCTCAGGTGTTTAGTCACTGCGAGGTCAGAGTTCACAGAGTAGAGAGATCCTTGCTTATGCTGCGCTTCCGTTTTCTCCATTGTACCTGAAATACATCAGCGTAACCATGGTAACACAAACAAAAAAGGGAGCGCAAAGGTAACTAGGTGAGCAGACTGACCTGCCAGGAGCCGTCCAATCGGATCCACTTTCCCATCGTTCAGCCGGTTGTTGGGTTTGTCTTCGTCAACATCCACCAATGATGTCATCATCCGAGTCGACCAATCAACAGCCACGATGCTGCGGCCCACACCTGCAACATAACCACCTGACCGGCGAGGAACTGCGAAGCTCACCGTGTCACCTGGAGAGAGAGAGAGAGACGGGTGAGACGGGGGAGATGGAGGAGACGGGTGAGATGGGTGAGACAGGGAAGACGGAGGAGACGGGGGAGACGGGGGGGACGGGGGAGACGGGGGAGACGGAGGAGACGGGGGGGAACGGGGGGAACGAGGGAGACGAGGGAGACGGGGGAGACGGAGGAGACGGAGGAGACGGAGGAGACGGGGGGACGGAGGAGACGGAGGAGACGGAGGAGACTGGGGGGACGGGGGAGACGGAGGAGACGGGGGAGACGGAGGAGACGGAGGAGACTGGGGGGACGGGGGAGACGGAGGAGACTGGGGGGACGGGGGAGACGGAGGAGACGGGGGGGACGGGTGAGACGGAGGAGACGGGGGAGACGGAGGAGACGGGTGCATGTACCTGTCTCCACAGACTGGATCTGATTGGTCATTGAACTCCAGCGGTGGATTTTCTGCCCGACGATGTCGACGAACAGCAGCGTCTGCTCTGACTCCTCCCACACGGGGCCTTCACCAATCAGAGTGCTCACTGCCACCACACTCTCCACCTTCACCGATGACATCATCAGCCGTCTGTCAGGACCAACCAATCACTGAATGCAACCTGTTAACGGCAGAACGGGCGCTTAGCAACACTCCTGTATACAGCCACCATTTTATTACCTCAGAGTCCCAGCAGATTTATCACCTCATGCAGGGTAAAACCTTGAACTTCTACCCCTAACCCGAGCAGATTTACCTCATTCAGGAACAGATTGCAGTTTGATAGACGGCATCAGAATCCAATCATCGTTAACGGTCTGTTCAGTATGATTGGATAGCGTTTTTTCTAGATTGTACGTTCTAGAGGCCACTAAAACTTTTCATTTTTGTGTCAAAACTTTTAATTAATTGGTTGCAATGGGGGTGTGAAGAGTATTTCAAGCAATATGTAAAAAAATGCTCCAGAAAAAGAACCCCTACCCCACCTTTAAGTCTGTTTAAAATCAGCCGACACTTTGAAGCTGGGGGAGAAACATTTTGGGAACTCAAACTCTTAGTTCCACATGGGCGGACAGCCAACACCCCCATCCAGTTCCAACATGCATCAGAACTTGTTCAAACATGAAAACCTCAGTCAAGAAAACTTGAAATCCAAGTTTCCGCCCAATAAATCTAGTCCCAGGCAACTGGGGACCAAAGGTCAAACAGGGTCAAAAACCCAGAGTTTGAATTCAGACCAGAGAACCAAATCAAAGTCTCAAAACACATAAAACGTAAGGTAACCCCCAACATAAGAACATCCATCAGTGATTCCTGAGGATCATCCATGAGGTCATTTCAGCTGGAAAAGAGTTCCACATGAAAACAATTCATTTTATTTTATTTTGTAAAAGCAGAAATAATCTGTGAAAATAATTCATTAGTTAGAAATAATAACATGATATTACAGACTGTAATCCCACTGAGAACTTTTGATCGTACAGAAACCCACAAACTGACTCCAAGCATTGATTTCACGTCAGCAGGTCACCATCAGAAGTTGTGGGCGATGTGGGGCGTTATACTGAAACTCTATGTGATGTAATAATACAGTTACCAGCATTATTATTAAATATTATGCTCTGTAAGATGGCGACAGAATTGCAATTAATCAAATGTATTGAAAAGGTTTTATTTTCTAATGATAATATGTTTATTGGTAACGATCTTAGCTCGAAGGCTAAGCTAAACTTGCTAACTTTCTGTTAGGTGAAATATTTGGTTAGGGTTAGTAAATATATATAAGGTGAAATATTTGGTTAGGGTTAGTAAATATTTATAAGGTGAAATATTTGGTTAGGGTTAGTAAATATATATAAGGTGAAATATTCATTCTGTGCCTTAAAACGTGATGCAATTGTCAATAAAAGCCTTTAAATGTCTGAAATGTGTTTTTCCTTCAGTTTACCAAAGAAACATCCGACAGAAAGTTCCTCCAAACTCCTGGCAGGCGTCACAGTTTATTTAAAGTTAAAGTTTAATCTGAGGATGACTCAGCGTTTTTTCTTCTCACCAAATTCCACAGAAACAGAAACCGTCTTTATTAAACCAGAATGTTAGGTTGCACACTATATACTGTAAAGTTATATTAATACTGTAAAGTTATATTAATACTGTAAAGTTACATTCATCTGAAAGAATCAGGAGTTTTACTTTTGGGTCGTCTTTAGCATTGTTATCATATCGATATATCGTATCGATATAATATATATATATTATATATATAATAATAATAATAATATATATATATAATATATTATATATATATATATATATAATGTTCTGAGTAGGCCAATCATGTTTTAACATCTAGTCTCCATTGATTATCTGGAGAATAATTAACCCGATAAGTGGCCCGAACCTCACAGTCTGCAGCAGACTCTCTGGTGCTGGTTCTGGTTCTGGTCACAGAGGAGCTGATTAGGGAGCCGTCTGTGTGCAGGATTACACAAACACCCACCGAACCGAACCCGGAACAGTCCACAGTCAGTTCTGGGTCGGAACTGTTTTCCTGCCCAAACTAATGTTACGGAGCCGCAGTTAAAGTTTCAGACCGAGCAGAGATCAGCTGTTTCACCCCGCGGGGGGTCCTAAAGCTCCGGGGTAACACGTGCAGGAGTTGCACGAGCTATAGTAGTGAGGCACCTACCTGCGGGGGTGGGGGGGGGGGGTCTCTGAACCTCTCCGGGGGTCTCAGGACAGTTTGTGGAACCCCGCGCGCAAACAATCCTGAAACTTTACTGCTGAGTCAGCGGCTGGTGCTGGTGCTGCGTTCAAGTGCTCCTCGGAAACTTCAGCGTTCACTGCCTGTTGCTCAGCCCGTTTATCCGCGTGTTCATCAGCCTCAGCCAGGGGGGGGGGGGGGGGGGGGGGGGGGGCAACATGATTTGGGAAATGTTGGGGGGTTTCTAAAATATTGGCAAAATGTGTTTTATTGATATTGAAATCGTGTGTAACGGGAACTATTTGCATATCCGAAGTGTTGTGTTTACATCAAAGATAAAATAAACAGACATGACAGACTGCATACTGCCAACACATTCTATTTCTAGGCCTGTTTGTGTGGTTGTCTCTTTCCCACGCGTTTTGATACAATGTATGTTGTGGGTGTGGCCGAAGTTTGAGAAAGTGTTTTTTTAATCATTCCATCTTCAGTCGGATCATGTAAGTGCAAGTGGTCAGCGTTAGCAATGGCTAAACGACAGCAAGGCACTCTTTCCAATTTTGGATTTTTTAAGAAAAGCAAAAGTTCCGAGGAACAACGAGATGTTCAGTCAGCAGTGGACAAGAGTCCGCAACCACCTGCACTGCTGGGAACGCCGGGCCCACGGTCAGCATGCAGCAGGCTGGAGCAGGCAGCGTGGAGCTATCTGCCGGTGAGTCCACGTCCATGGCCCTCTCTCAGCCGAGCTTCTGGACGAGCCAGCAGTGGACAGAGGGAAGTCTGGAAACCCCTGGCTGTTTACAAAGGATGGCAGGTTGGGATGCTCTGTCTGCCAGGACACAAAAACACTTTTTTTCGGAAATTGGAAGTGGCAAACACCTGTCTGAGGACTGGATATTATTGTATTGTATTGTATTGTATTATTATATTATTGTTGATGCGATGTTGTTTTAGAGCATGCCAACGGACATGATTTCCCCTGATGAGTTATGATTGCAGACGCGATGCGTGTGTGGAGGTGTGGAGCCTGTGTGCGCAATTGGCATAGTGAAGCACAAGAGCAAGCAACGCCCCCCCCCCCATATGATCTGGATATGAAGAAGCCTAGGAAACATTATTACAGTTGTCCCTCTGACTGTGTACCCTAGGACTCCTCCCTCTGACAGCTAAACTCAGGCCAGGATATGAAGAAGCCTAGGAAACATTATTACAGTTGTCCCTCTGACTGTGTACCCTAGGACTCCTCCCTCTGACAGCTAAACTCAGGCCAGGATATGAAGAAGCCTAGGAAACATTATTACAGTTGTCCCTCTGACTGTGTACCCTAGGACTCCTCCCTCTGACAGCTAAACTCAGGCCAGGATATGAAGAAGCCTAGGAAACATTATTACAGTTGTCCCTCTGACTGTGTACCCTAGGACTCCTCCCTCTGACAGCTAAACTCAGGCCAGGATATGAAGAAGCCTAGGAAACATTATTACAGTTGTCTCCCTGAGGAGACGTATCAGGAACAGCAGAGATTTATGAAAACAGGTTCTCTGATGATCGAGGTGTAGGTCATGGGGTTACCATGGGAACACTAACCCTAACCCATGTGACCAGGAGCCAGCTGGTGGGACACCTCACTGTGGAACATTTAAACAAACCAGGACAGAAAATGTTTGATTTTCAGGAAACACCAACATTTCTGGAGCTTTTTCAAAGTAAAACACGCTGTTGCTGGAAGGCTTTTATTCTGAAGTTTCGGGGGAAGGAAGTGATGTCACGGTGATGTCATAAAGTCAAACCGGGGCGTGGTGGGATGTTTGGGTTCAGAAACAAAACACAGAAGAAGAGAACTGGGTCAGCTGATCGATGATCAATGACAGTGGAGCCGGTTGCCATGGCTGCGCCTCGTACCAACCGCCACCGCGTCACTTTTTGACGGCGGTCACTCGGGCTCGGTTTAACCTTTCAATCAGCTGCCGGTCGGAGGCGGAGCATCTGGAAAGGACCGCCCCCATCTCCGTGTCGTTCCTGCGTTCAATGGCAGCGTCCGCCGCGCCCTCCAAGTCACTGAAAGGAAGAGAAGAAGAAGAGTCACAGGTGGTGTCACCGGCTGATGATGTCACAGGTGTGCTGATGATGTCACAGGTGTGTCGTCTTACCTCACCGCCAGGTGAGCTTTGACCTTCTGCTCAGGCATCACCTTGGAGACGTACTTCTTGGCTTCGTACCTGTTGTTGTACTTAATGCAGATCTCAACAAACGCCTGAAGAAGACACCAAGCAAAGACTGATGGGAAATGTAGTTCAGTTTAAATGATCCTGCTAATGAAGGGGCGGGGCTTCTACTCACCAAGTAACCAATGGGAGACTTCTTGCTTTTGGAAAACTTCTCCAATTCCTCCCACTCCTCCTTCTCTGCCAATGACTTCAGCTTCAGCCACCAATACCTGCACAGGTGGAAATATGGCCCACAGGTGGGAATATGGCCCACAGGTGGGAATATGGCACACAGGTGGGAATATGGCCCACAGGTGGGAATATGGCCCACAGGTGGGAATATGGCACACAGGTGGGAATATGGCACACAGGTGGGAATATGGCCCACAGGTGGGAATATGGCCCACAGGTGGGAATATGTCACACAGGTGGGAATATGGCCCACAGGTGGGAATATGTCACACAGGTGGGAATATGGCCCACAGGTGGGAATATGGCCCACAGGTGGGAATATGTCACACAGGTGGGAATATGGCCCACAGGTGGGAATATGTCACACAGGTGGGAATATGGCACACAGGTGGGAATATGACCCACAGGTGGGAATATGGCACACAGGTGGGAATATGGCACACAGGTGGGAATATGGCCCACAGGTGGGAATATGGCCCACAGGTGGGAATATGTCACACAGGTGGGAATATGGCCCACAGGTGGGAATATGGCCCACAGGTGGGAATATGTCACACAGGTGGGAATATGTCACACAGGTGGGAATATGGCCCACAGGTGGGAATATGGCACACAGGTGGGAATATGTCACACAGGTGGGAATATGGCCCACAGGTGGGAATATGTCACACAGGTGGGAATATGACCCACAGGTGGGAATATGGCACACAGGTGGGAATATGGCCCACAGGTGGGAATATGTCACACAGGTGGGAATATGACCCACAGGTGGGAATATGACCCACAGGTGGGAATATGGCCCACAGGTGGGAATATGACCCACAGGTGGGAATATGGCACACAGGTGGGAATATGACCCACAGGTGGGAATATGACCCACAGGTGGGAATATGGCCCACAGGTGGGAATATGACCCACAGGTGGGAATATGGTACACAGGTGGGAATATGGCCCACAGGTGGGAATATGACCCACAGGTGGGAATATGGTACACAGGTGGGAATATGACCCACAGGTGGGAATATGGCCCACAGGTGGGAATATGACCCACAGGTGGGAATATGGCCCACAGGTGGGAATATGACCCACAGGTGGGAATATGGTACACAGGTGGGAATATGGCCCACAGGTGGGAATATGACCCACAGGTGGGAATATGGTACACAGGTGGGAATATGGCCCACAGGTGGGAATATGGCCCACAGGTGGGAATATGACCCACAGGTGGGAATATGGCCCACAGGTGGGAATATGGCCCACAGGTGGGAATATGGCCCACAGGTGGGAATATGACCCACAGGTGGGGATATGGCACACAGGTGAAGGTGGCAGGTAAACAAACACGTTGCAGGAAGGGAACATTCAATATAAACACAAGAAACTTGTGCTAAAGAAAATAAAAATAAAATAAAATAAAATAAAGGACCAGACTCAGTGAATAATTCCCTACACTCCCTATTATATAGATCAGTGAGCAGTGCTGACCAACATATCATTGGGGTCATCAGGTGGGAACCTCCTTTCATCAGTGTTTCGTCTAGTTGGGCCCACGACACCTCCAGGAGGCTAGACAATGACCACTGGCGTCCCAGAGTCACCCCCCTAATGCCAGCCAACACTGCCCCTCACACCACAACAACCATAATCTACCTCAGCCTCTCACCAAATGCACACCAGTCACAGCGGGGTGGGGATGCAAACCCTGGCTCGGGTAGGGGGAGAAATAAAAGAGGTAAGAAAAGCAGGAATGGGATTCAAACCCTGGTTCGGGTAGGGGGTAATGGAAATATAGAGGGTGCCAGTGGTGGAGGAAGGACAAGACACACTATCAGATTCAGCAGACAAACTCACCTAAACAATCCTATAATCACTAAAATACCAGCAAAAACAAAGCCATACAACTCACTCTCACCAACTGCACACCAGTCACAGCGGGGTGGGGATGCAAACCCTGGCTCGAGTAGGGGGAGAAATAAAAGAGGTAAGAAAAGCAGGAATGGGATTCAAACCCTGGTTCGGGTAGGGGGTAATGGAAATATAGAGGGTGCCAGAGGTGGAGGCAGGACAAGACACACTAGCAGATTCAGCAGACAAACTCACCTAAACAATCCTATAATCACTAACAATGCCAGCAAAAACAAAGCCATACAACTCACTCTCACCAACTCACCCAAAATGGCCGCCTGGTTTCAAAAGGATCACATGTGCCAAACCCTCCACTTAAATAGTTTGAACTTCTTCTTTGCTTTTTCAAAAGTCTGTTTACCCTAAGTGCTCCCCCTGCTGAGCCCCCAGCTGCTATTGCATCTTCTAATCCAAATCCACTAACTGGACTTTACTGCCTCATCTGACACTTCCTTCACTATTTTCCTCACACTCTGTCCACTTACACCCAGCTCCCTCAACAATGAGACAACAGACTTTGCAACAAATCCTCTACATCCTACTTCCACTGGACAGATTCTAAGCTTCCATCCTCGCTGCTCTGCTTCTGCCCCCAACTCCACATATCTAAGCTTTTTCCTTTCATATGCTTCTGCTACTAGTTCCTCCCAAGGAACAGTCAGCTCTATGAAATAGACTCTCATTCTACTCCTAGACCACAAGACTATATCAGGCCTTAGATTTGTAGAGGCTATCTCCTGGGGAACAACAAGCTTATTTCCTAAATCTACCTGCATCTCCCAATCACAAGCATCCTCCAAGCTGCCGTGCCTCCTTATCGTCTTTTTAACTTTCTCCCCCTCTTGAACAAACTGAATTGCAACTCTCTTCACCTTGGACCCTCCTAAGTTTACCTGCCTTCGTTTATCTTCAATACCTGCAGCTAAGCTTCTTAATACTTGGTCATGTCGCCATGTATACCGGCCTTGGGACAGACTAACCTTACAACCTGATTTCTGCTCACCTTGTTGGGTTGGAGGCTTTGCTGACGCTGTGACGCTTTGCGGTAAGACGTGTTGCATCACTTCCTGTTACCTTGCTCGTGCACTGTGGAATTTCTTGCTCCGCTTGGAGTACTGATAATCACTTTATTTCGATCTATAACTTACACAATTTTGCATAGTTAAACTCTATAGCTTACCGTTCTGTTCTAACACACTCCTACAGATCTTTAATCTTTATTCTCACTTTTTAGCGGTGTGTCTGGTTCTCTAGCGTAGCATGGCTACCGGTTCTCTTTCTCTTCCTCCTTCTCCTGCTTTCACCTGCTCCGTGTGTCAGATGTTTAGTTACTCCTCTGCCTCCTTTAGCGATAATGGTACATGTAACAAATGTAGTCTTTTTGTAGTTTTGGAGGCGAGGTTATCTGAATTGGAAGCTCGGCTCTGCACTGTTGAAAATCAACCGATAGCGAGCCAGGCCCCTTTTGCCAGTGTGGAGCCACCTAGCGTAGCTAGCTCCATTAGCCGCCCCCAGGCAGAACCCGAGCAGCCGGGATTACATCGTGGCTGGGTGACTGTCAGGAAGAGGCATAGCTCTAAAGTCAAGCCCGTTGTTCACCATCGACCTGTCCACGCTTCTAACAGATTTTCCCCACTCAGCGACACACCCGCTGAGGACAAAACCCTGGTAATTGGCAGCTCTATAGTCAGAAACGTGGCATTAGAGGCACCAGCGGCCATAGTCAAATGCATTCCAGGGGCCAGAGCGGGCGACATAGAATCCTATTTAAAACTGCTGGCTAAGGATAAACGTAAATATGGTAAAATAGTTATTCACGTCGGCGTTAATGACACCCGGTTACGCCAATCGGAGGTCACTAAAATTAATGTTGCATCGGTGTGTGATTTTGCCAAAACAATGTCGGACTCCGTAGTTTTCTCTGGACCCCTGCCAAATCTGACCAGTGATGACATGTTTAGCCGCATGTCGTCTTACAATCGCTGGTTGTCTAGATGGTGTCCAGCAAACAACGTGGGCTACATAGATAATTGGCAATCTTTCTGGAGAAAACCTGGTCTGATGAGGAGAGACGGCATCCATCCCACTTTGGAAGGAGCTGCTCTCATTTCTAGAAATATGGATGAATTTATTTGCCACCCTAAAACATGACAACCCAGGGTTCAGACCAGGATGCAGAGTTGTAGTCTTACACACTTCTCTGCAGCTTCCCACCTACTGCTACCCACCCAATCAATTAACACAAAAGGAGCAAATCCTCTTGTGCAAAAAGAAATTATTAAAACAAAAACTTTAACTGAACAAAAACATCAAACTATTAAATGTGGTTTGCTGAATATCAGATCTCTCCTTTCGAAGTCTCTGTTAGTGAATGAGTTGATTTGTGATCATCATATTGATATATTTTGTCTTACAGAAACCTGGCTGCAGCAGGAGGATCATGTTAGCATTAATGAAGCAACTCCCTCTGACTGTTTAAATGTTCACGTTCCTCGAACCACAGGCAGAGGAGGAGGAGTGGCAGCTATTTTCAGATCAGGGTTACTCATCAGTCCCAGACCCAAGATTAGTTTGAGCTCTTTTGAATATCTGATTCTCAGTTTTTCCCACGCAAAGTGGAAATCCCAGAAACCTCTTGTGTTTGTTGTTGTGTATCGTCCACCTGGCCCTTATTCTGAGTTTCTGTCTGAATTCTCAGAGTTTTTATCCCAGTTAGTGCTGAGTACAGATAAAGTCATTGTAGTGGGTGACTTTAATATTCATGTAGATGTTGAAAATGACTGCCTGAATATGAACTTTAATTCTATATTAGACTCTATTGGATTTTCTCAGAGTGTTCACGGACCGACTCACTGCCTTAATCACACCCTTGATCTTGTTCTGACTTATGGCATTGAGAGTGAACAGTTAACAGTGTTCCCTCATAACCCTGTCTTATCTGACCATTTTCTGATAACCTTTGAGTTTACATTACTTGACTATACAGTTTCTGAGAAGAAATTTACATATAGAAGGTGTCTATCAGAGGATGCTGTAACCAGATTTAAAGAATTAATTCCATCATCCTTTTCTTCACTGCCATGTGCAGATATGACAGAGGACGACTACATAAACTTTACTCCAGCAGCATTTGACTCTCTTGTTGACAGCACTATAGTTTCAATGCGTACAGCACTGGACAATGTTGCCCCTCTGAAAAGGAAGGTAATCAGTCAGAAGAGGTTGGCTCCTTGGTATAATTCACAGCTGCGTGCTTTAAAGCAGACTGCAAGAAAGCTGGAGAGACAGTGGCGTTCCTCTAATTTAGAAGAGTCTCAGTTAGTCTGGAAAGATAGTTTAACAATGTATAAGAAAGCCCTTCGTAAAGCTAGAACTGCTTATTATTCATCATTGATAGAAGAGAATAAGAATAATCCCAGGTTTCTTTTCAGCACTGTAGCCAGTCTGACTAAGAGTCCGAGCTCTGCTGAGCCAGTTATTCCTTTAACTCTCAGCAGTGATGATTTCATGAGCTTCTTTATTAATAAAATTGTTTCTATCAGAGAGAAGATTGATGGAGTCCTTCCCACTATTATCAGTGATGTATCATCAAGTACAGCAGCTTTAGAAGTATCTTTAGAACCTGATTTGTATTTAGACGGCTTCTGCCCAGTTGATCTCTCTGAACTAACAACAGCAATAGTCTCTTCTAAACCATCAACTTGTGTTTTAGACCCAATCCCAACCAGACTGTTCAAGGAGGTTTTCCCATTAATTGACACTTCCATATTGGATTTGATCAATCTGTCTTTGTTGACAGGATATGTACCTCAGACTTTTAAGGTTGCTGTAATTAAACCTTTACTTAAAAAACCTACTCTTGATTCAGAAGTGTTGGCTCATTATAGACCTATATCCAATCTCCCTTTTATGTCTAAAGTTCTTGAAAAAATAGTTGCAGCTCAGCTTTGTGATCATTTACACAGAAATAATTTGTTTGAAGAGTTTCAGTCAGGATTCAGAGTGCATCATAGCACAGAAACAGCACT
This sequence comes from Odontesthes bonariensis, assembly GCF_027942865.1. Lineage (NCBI taxonomy): Eukaryota > Metazoa > Chordata > Actinopteri > Atheriniformes > Atherinopsidae > Odontesthes > Odontesthes bonariensis. Next base: position 1,836,207 of record NC_134516.1, read on the forward strand.
GCTGAAAGTTACCAATGATCTCCTCTTAGCCTCTGATAGCGGACTTGTGTCTGTGCTTGTCCTGTTGGATCTCAGTGCTGCATTTGATACGGTCGATCACAGTATCTTATTACAGAGACTTGAACATGTTATTGGGATTAAAGGAACTGCATTAGGCTGGTTTAAATCATATTTATCTGATAGATTTCAGTTTGTTCTTGTAAACGAAGAATCTTCCTCACACACCAGAGTAAGTCATGGAGTTCCCCAGGGTTCTGTGCTTGGACCGATTCTTTTTACTTTATACATGCTTCCATTAGGTAACATTATTAGACAGCATGGCATAAATTTCCATTGCTATGCTGATGATACTCAGCTGTACTTATCTATAAAACCAGATGAAACCAATAGGTTGGTCAGACTACAAGCATGTCTTACAGACATAAAGACCTGGATGACTCAGAACTGTCTGCTGCTAAATTCAGACAAAACTGAAGTCGTTATCTTTGGACCTGAGCGTTTCAGGGAGAAATTGTCTAGCTATATAGTTACTCTAGATGGTATTTCCTTGGCTTCTAGTTCTACAGTGAGGAACCTTGGAGTTATTTTTGACCAGAACTTATCATTTGACTCGCATATAAAACAGGTTTCTAGGACTGCCTTCTTTCACCTTCGTAATATTGTTAAAATCAGGAACATCTTGTCTCAGAGTGATGCAGAAAAACTGCTCCATGCATCTGTTACTTCAGGATTGGACTACTGTAATTCTTTATTATTGGGCTGTCCTACATATTCTCTGAAAAGCCTTCAGTTGATCCAAAATGCTGCAGCCAGAGTTTTGACGAGAACTAACAGCAGAGATCATATTTCTCCAGTTTTAGCTTCTCTTCATTGGCTCCCTGTTAAATTCAGAATAGAATTTAAGATTCTTCTCCTCACATATAAAGCTCTTAATGACCGAGCTCCATCATATCTTAAAGATCTCATTGTAAGATATTTTCCTAACAGAGCACTTCGTTCCCAAACTGCAGGTTTACTTGAGGTTCCCAGAGTTTCTAAAAGTAGAATGGGAGGCAGAGCCTTCAGTTATCAGGCCCCTCAATTGTGGAATAAGCTGCCAGTAAATGTCCGGGAAGCAGACACCCTTTCCACTTTTAAGACCAGGCTTAAAACTTTCCTTTTTGATAAAGCTTATAGTTAGGGATGGCTCAGGTGATCCTGAAACATCCCATAGTTAAGCTGCTATAGGCCTAGACTGCTGGGGGGCCTCATCTGACACACCTTTCCTCACTTTACTCTCTTTATGTATATGTGATATTATTGTGGTCATTAACTCGTGTTTCCCTGTTCCAACAGATATCCTTTGAATGGTGTTACAGTGCCGCCGTCGCGGTGGCCCCCTGCCCCCCCCCCCCCCCCCTTTTTCTGTCTTCTCAAACCCCAGCTGGTCGAGGCGGATGGCCACCCTTCCTGAGTCTGGTTCTGCCAGAGGTTTCTTCCTGTTAAAAGGGAGTCGTTTCTCTCCACAGTCGCCTCAGGCACGCCGCTCAGGCCGGGAGATTGGACCGAAAAACAAAAAGTTTTCAGTGCAGTCTGTTGGTTTTCTTAGCTAGGAAATTGTTTTTGAATTGGCTCTATATGAACGAATTGGATTATTTTATGAATTATGATTATTATTAATTAATTGAATTCCAATTGGCTTGAATTGGACTTACTATCTAAGTGCCTTGAGATGACATTTGTTGTATTTGGCGCTATATAAATAAAAATGAATTGAATTGAATTGAATTGACAAAATATGCCTTAGAGTTGCAGTACCTGAACATAACGAGCATAACGGGTCTCCATTTACCCAGAGTTTTAGGTTCTGGGGAGTTGGCAATACATCATATGTTGCCCATATCAAAATTGTAATACTCCTTTCCTCCATACTCCACAGTTCTTTCCAACTAAGCTTTTTCTTTTCTACACCTTCCCAATTCACCCACCGTCCCTGCTTAGCCTGAGCCACTCCCTTTGCACCCCTTAACATTTCCTCCTGTCTACGAACCTGCTCAACAACTAGCTTTCTCTTCTCCTTGGGACCTGCTCTACTCCACACTGGTTTGCCTGGGCCAAGCCCCAAGCCTCCCGGCCTATTTGCACATTACCCACAATCTCTGTATGTCTAAGAGTTGCTTCTGCCTCCTGAGCTGCCAATCTTGGTTTCCACTTCCTCCCCTTGGTTAGGTTTGGAACCACCTTACTAACTACCACATCTTTACTCCCAGCTAACAGGAGCTCTGTCCTAACTTTAGTACATTTAAACTCCTCTACTAGACTAAATACTGGGAGCTGGAGTATGCCTTTCCCATACAGTGCCACAGTACTTAAGCATCTAGGAACACCTAGCCACTTCCTAATATAAAAGCTTACTAATCTTTCCATTTTTTCTACAACAGATAATGGAATCTCATACACAGACAGTGGCCACATCAACCTAGGAAACAATCCAAACTGCAGACACCACAGCTTCAACTTTCCTGGAAGCTTTATCTATTCTATCCAGTCCCTCAGCAACATCTTTCCGAAACTGCACTGCCTGCTCTCCATCATTCATGTCTGCCTGGTACCACCTGCCTAAACTCTTTACTGCCTTTTCCCTTATTGGAATGCTTTCTTCATCTATTACAAACTTTCTACCACTTAATTTCCCTCTACTTATTGAGATACTTCTAGACTAAGTATGTTTGATTTTCATCCCAGCCCACTTTAGATTTTTATTAAGTCTCTCAAGTATTCTCTTCATACATGGCACTGTTGTAGTCACTAACGTCATATCATCCATGTATGCTCTAATTGGCGTAAGGCGCATGCCATCCTGACGTCTCTCTCCTCATACAACCCACTTGGAAGCTCTAATAATTATCTCCATGGCCATTGTAAATGCTAATGGAGAAATTGTACACCCTGCCATAATGCCTATTTCTAGCCTCTGCCAACCTATTGTGAAACCTGCTGTACTTAAGCACAGTCTAATTTCTTGAAAATATGCTCTTAGTAAGTTAACAACTATTACAGGCACTCTAAAATACTCAAATGCTTGCCAAATAAGGCTATGTGGCACTGAACCAAATGCATTTGCTAGATCCAGAAATATAACATGCAAGTCTTTTTTCTCAATCTTGGCTGTCTGAATCTGATGCCAAATCATGCTAGTGTGCTCTAAACACCCTGTGAAACCTGGTATTCCTGCCTTCTGCACAGTAGTATCTATTAAGCTATTCTTTTCTAAATAACTAGCTAATCTCTGTGCAACCAAACTAAAGAAAATCTTCCCCTCTACATTTAGGAGAGAGATCATCCGGAACTGACTCAGGTCCGAGGACTCTTTCTCCTTTGGAATAAGAACGCCTCCTGCCCTACGCCATGCTCTAGGAATAATCTGTTTCTCCCAAACTATTCTTAATTGCCTCCACAAAAATTTTAGGATATCAGATGCACTTTTATAAACCCGGTAGGGGACTCCATTTGGCCCTGGGGCCGACGAAGCCTTTGCACGCCTGACTACCTCCTCAACCTCCTTCCACCTAGGTGGTCTAACGTCCATCTTATGAGCTATCTCTCCTAATGGTGGCATGTCAGGTGGAAGGCCTACTACTCTACGCTGCTCAAGATCTGAATATGTATTTCTTAGATACTCTTCCACCTCTGACTTTGTTGCCTTAAGCTGCCCTCCCTTTTCCTGGTTAAACAATCCTTTAACAAACTTGAACGGGTCCCTATAAAATGCCGTCCTTACATGTTCTTTCTTCTTTCTCTTTTTCCTAAGACATTCAGCCCTTCTAAGTATTGCTGGCCTGCCTCTCAATTCTTCCTGCAAAACATTAATTCCCCCTCTCTCTTCTTCTGTAGCTTTTTTCCACTGCTTTCTTAAATTTCTTCTTTCCTTAACCAATTTCTCCATCTCTTTTTGCCGTCTAGACTTACCTAAATGTACTCTTTCAACCCTCTTTCTATCTTGCACCCCAAATCTCTACACCATAGGAATGAATTATATTTCCCATCTTCTCTAGCCTATCGCTTGCATTTCCTCCTAACCTACCCAATATTATTGACAAATCTTTATTGACTGCCTCCCATTCTTTGTAACTATTTGCCCTAGGCCACTTAATTCTATCTTTCTGCTCCATATTTCTCTCTCTAACTAGCCTGTTCACCTCAGTATCAGCTGCATCCCTCTTAGAACCTCCTCCTCCACCTCCATAGCTGTGTTATTGATATCCTTCGGACTGTGGTTTTCTACCTGCCGCTGGACTTCATCCGACTTACTCGATTGACTTCTTAAAAAGTACTGATCGATTCTGGTCAGTTCTTGCTCTAGAGAAGAGGTCCGTGCCCCACCTCTTAATCATGTTCGTTCCAGTGTCAGTTGCCATGTAGTCTGCCTGTGAGTCATCTTCCGCCCCTGCTCTCGCTGACTCTAGGGGTATTCTCCTTAATCTGTCTGTAGCTTATGCTGGTTGTAACAAAGCGGCTAGGCCTCGCTACCGCTACCATGGATTGCTAGTCCATGGCAGCACCTTTGGGGTCTTTGCCTCCTGTCAGCTGTCTTTCCAATCTGTCACATGGTCTTTCCCTTGTTGTCAGCTGCCCTGTTCACAACAGTCACTAGCTAGGCTAGAACACAGAATATTGAGATGCACCAATCACAG